>NC_069499.1:874562854-875199104 GCF_027579735.1 Bombina bombina
GCTAGCACCACCCAGCGGTGCTAGCTCGCCTCTTGCGGCTCATACAAACAAGAAGACATGCATCTATGTAATGGAGGGGCAGCTGAACGTCTCACAGCCTCCCCTTCATTGCGCAATATGGATTGTAATTGCATCAGGCATTATTACATTGTGGCGGCGGTGGAATGGGGGGAGGGGCATTGCATCAAGGCATTATTACATTGCGGCGGCGGCGGTGGAATGGGCAGGGGGAGGGGTGTTGGTACCTTGAGGTAAAAAAAAATTTTTTTTATAAACTTTAAAAAATATATTTTTTTTTATAAAACATCAAAAAAAGATTATACACACATAGCCATAGGAGAGGTGAGGCGCTGCCTCACCTGCCTCCTATGACGGCACGTCACTGACTGTGCCCACTTGCCCAGTGCCACCACTCATATCTTGTTTAATAGTAGTGTAAGTGTACATTTAAAAAAAAAAAAAAAACTTTTTGGACTGTGAAATATCAGCCTGCTTTTTTGTGTCAGACTCACAGCGTATACTGTGCCCACTTGCCCAGTGCCACCACTCATATCTTGTTTAATAGTAGTGTAAGTGTACATTTAAAACAAAAAAAACTTTTTGGACTGTGAAACATCAGTCTGCTTTTTTGTGTCAGGCTCACAGCGTATACTGTGCCCACTTGCCCAGTGCCACCACTCATATCTTGTTTAATAGTAGTGTACGTGTACATTTAAAATGACAAGCAGAGGCAGGCCACCCCACAGGTGCCGTCGTGGTCGTGGTGCTGTGATTTCCTTTGGCCCTAGAATAATGCCCAGTGTTCAGAGGCCACGTACCATGAACTTGAAAAGTTCTGAGGACATAGTTGACTTTTTAACACAGGACACCCAATCTTCTATAGCTTCCGCTCCGAACCTTGACGCACCATCCTCCTCCAGCTTATCTTCGGGCACCTCTCAAGTTACCACTCGCCCGCCTGCCGCCACCACCAACACTAGCACCCCATCCGCTTCACTTGATCTGTCAGAGGAGTTATTTACACATCAGTTGGAAGAAATGAGTGATGCGCAACCATCATTGACAGAGGATGTAGATAACAGTGATATGTCTCAGTCAGGCAGCATTACAGACATAGACGTACGGTGTGATGATGATGATGTTGTACCCGCTGCTGCTTCCTTTGTTGATTTGTCAGATACAAGTGAAGCGGTTGATGATGACGATGCGTCCATGGATGTCACGTGGGTGCCCGCTAGAAGAGAAGAACAGGGGGACAGTTTAGATGGGGAGACAGAGAGGAGGAGGAGACGAGTTGGAAGCAGGGGGAGGTGGTCGCAAGAAGCTAGTGGCACAGTCAGACAGCATGCATCAGCACCCGGGGTCAGCCAGACAGCACGCCAATCAACGCATGCTGTTGCCACCACCAGAATGCCGTCATCCCAGAGCTCAGCAGTGTGGCATTTTTTGTGTGTGTCTGCCTCTGACAACAGCGATGCCATTTGCAACCTGTGCCAAAAGAAACTGAGTCGTGGGAAGTCCAACACCCACCTAGGTACAACTGCTTTTCGAAGGCACATGATCGCACATCACAAACGCCTATGGGATCAACACATGAGCAGCACACAAACTCAAAGCCGCCATCCTCCTCCTGGTCCAGCATCTTCAGCCACGTCAACCACTGCTGTCCTCCTTGCCCCCTCTCAACCATCCGCCACTCCGTCTCTCTTCTGGAGCATTTCCTGCTCATCTGCCCACAGGCAGGTGTCTGTCAAGGACATGTTTGAGCGTAAGACGCCAATGTCACAAAGTCACCCCCTTGCCTGGCGTCTGACAGCTGGCTTGTCTGAACTCTTAGCCCGCCAGCTTTTACCATACAAGCTGGTGGAGTCTGAGGCATTCAAAAAATTTGTAGCTATTGGGACACCACAGTGGAAGGTACCCGGCCGAAATTTCTTTGCACAAAAGGCAATCCCCAACCTGTACTCGATTGTGCGAAAGGAAGTAATGGCATGTCTGGCAAACAGTGTTGGGGCAAGGGTCCATCTGACCACTGATAGCTGGTCTGCAAAGCATAGCCAGGGCAGGTATATCACCTACACTGCGCATTGGGTAAACCTGCTGACGGCTGCCAAGCATGGAATGCATGGCTCTGCAGAGGAGTTGGTGACACCGCCACGACTTGCAGGCAGGCCTGCTGCCACCTCCTCTACTCCTCCTACTCCATCCTCTTCCATAACCTCCTCGGCTGAGTCCTCTTCTACTGCTGCGTCTTGCTCCACATCAACGGCACCCCCCCAGCTCCCCAGGTACTATTCCACATCCCGGATACGGCAGTGTCACGCTGTCTTGGGGTTGACTTGCCTGAAAGCAGAGAGTCACACCGGACCAGCACTCCTGTCTGCCCTGAATGCACAGGTGGATCAGAGGCTGACTCCGCACCAACTGGAGATCGGCAAAGTGGTTTCTGACAACGGAAGTAATTTGGTGGCGGCATTGAAATTGGGCAAGTTGACACATGTGCCTTGCATGGCACATGTGTGTAATCTGATCGTACAACGCTTTGTGCATAAGTACCCATGCTTACAGGACGTCCTGAAGCAGGCCAGGAAGGTGTGTGGCCATTTCAGGTGTTCCTACACGGCCATGGCGCACTTTTCAGATATCCAGCGGCGAAACAACATGCCAGTGAGGCGCTTGATTTGCGACAGCCCGACACGTTGGAATTCAACACTCCTAATGTTCGACCGCCTGCTCCAACAAGAAAAAGCCGTTAACGAGTATTTGTATGACCGGGGTGCTAGGACAGCCTCTGCGGAGCTGGGAATTTTTTTGCCACGTTACTGGATGCTCATGCGCAATGCCTGTAGGCTCATGCGTCCTTTTGAGGAGGTGACAAACCTAGTCAGTCGCACCAAAGGCACCATCAGCTACATCATACCATTTGTTTTCTTCCTGGAGCATGCCCTGCGAAGAGTGCTGGATCAGGCCGTAGATGAGCGTGAAGAGGAAGAGTTGTGGTCACCATCACCACCAGAAACAGCCTTATCAGCATCGCTTGCTGGACCCGCGGCAACGCTGGAAGAGGATTGTGAGGAAGAGGAGTCACAGGAGGAATGTGGCTTTGAGGAGGAGGAGGAGGAAGACCAACCACAACAGGCATCCCAGGGTGCTCGTTGTCACCTATCTGGTACCCGTGGTGTTGTACGTGGCTGGGGGGAAGAAGATACCTTCCGTGAGATCACTGAGGACGAGGAACGGGACATGAGTAGCTCGGCATCCAACCTTGTGCAAATGGGGTCTTTCATGCTGTCATGCCTGTTGAGGGACCCTCGTATAAAAAAGCGGAAGGAGAACGACCTGTACTGGGTGTCCACGCTACTAGACCCCCGGTATAAGCATAAAGTGCCTGAAATGTTACCGAATCACCGCAAGTCGGAAAGGATGCAGCAGTTCCAAAATAAATTAAAAAGTATGCTTTACACAGCGTATAAGGGTGATGTCACAGCACAACGGGAATCTAACAGGGGAAGAGGTGAAAGTAATCCTCCGACTCCCACGACCACGCCGGCAAGGACAGGATGCTTTACAGATTTGTTGTTGATGGAGGACATGCAGAGCTTTTTAAGTCCTATGCATCGCCAAAGCCCTTCGGGGTCCACCCTCAGAGAACGACTCGATTGACAGGTAGCAGACTACCTCGCCTTAACTGCAGATCTCGACACTCTGAGGAGCGATAAACCCCTTGACTACTGGGTGTGCAGGCTTGACCTGTGGCCTGAGCTATCCCAATTTGCGATAGAACTTCTGGCCTGCCCCGCTTCAAGTGTCTTGTCAGAAAGGACCTTCAGTGCAGCAGGAGGTATTGTCACTGAGAAGAGAAGTCGCCTAGGTCAAAAAAGTCTAGATTACCTCACCTTTATTAAGATGAATGAGGGATGGATCCCGAAGGGACTGACATTGGGCGATACATTCGAGTAAAAAAGGCCTGATGAGATGAGCTGCCTTGGGCTAAAAATGGTCCACACGCTGCTGTATTTTATCTTCGAATGCCGGATGACTTGCGTGACTTATCCGCCACCAACTAGAGTTCAAGCCGCCATGTTTTAGGGCACTTTCTGCCTGGGAAACAAACATCAATTTTTCTGGCCGCTGCTACAGCAGCGGCTGCAACAATACCTAATTTTTCAGGTATGTGTATATGCAAAATTTTTCTGGCCTCTGGTGCTGCACTGTGGCTTCAAAAACCAAACCAAAAAAAAGGAACGTAACAGGGATTAAACTGATAGGAATAGTACTACTTAACACACCACTCCTATCTGGTGGCACATTAGATTGTACGCGCAGTGCCCCAAATTTGAAGTAGGAGGACCGACCAAGCATCTTTTTCCATCTCCCGGTTCCTAAAATCCATGCCATATACACGTCCCCTGATAGGGGACGTAACAGGGATTAAACTGATCAGAATAGTACTACTTAACACACCACTCATATCTGGTGGCACAGTAGATTGCACGCAGTGCTCTGACAAAATGCAGAAGGACATTTGGCAGACGGACATTTGGCAGACGGACATTTGGCCAACAGACAGAAAGCTAAAGAATGTTCAGATTTCGGCCGAGGGCAGATATGTTCCAGAGTGCTCTGTTCTAATCAGAGCCTCGGGCACCGCAACTGCCTCTGGGAACCTTACCATGGGTCACAGACCGCACGTCTTGTAATTCTCTGTCTTGGAAATTATCTATCTATCAAATCTATTTATCTATCTATCAAATCTATCTATCTATCTATCTATCGTATCTATCAAATGTATCTATTGCATCTATTGATCTATCTATCTAATCTATCTATCTATCTATCTATCTATCTATCTCGTGGCCGGACTGTTATCTGACAGCCACTTGTGTTTCGGCCAAACCATATACATATCCATGCCATATACATGTCCCCTGATAGGGGACATAACAGGGATTAAACTGATCAGAATAGTACTACTTAACACACCACTCCTATCTGGTGGCACATTAGATTGTACGCGCAGTGCCCCAAATTTGAAGTAGGAGGACCGACCAAGCATCTTTTTCCATCTCCCGGTTCCTAAAATCCATGCCATATACACGTCCCCTGATAGGGGACGTAACAGGGATTAAACTGATCAGAATAGTACTACTTAACACACCACTCATATCTGGTGGCACAGTAGATTGCACGCAGTGCTCTGACAAAATGCAGAAGGACATTTGGCAGACGGACATTTGGCAGACGGACATTTGGCCAACAGACAGAAAGCTAAAGAATGTTCAGATTTCGGCCGAGGGCAGATATGTTCCAGAGTGCTCTGTTCTAATCAGAGCCTCGGGCACCGCAACTGCCTCTGGGAACCTTACCATGGGTCACAGACCGCACGTCTTGTAATTCTCTGTCTTGGAAATTATCTATCTATCAAATCTATTTATCTATCTATCAAATCTATCTATCTATCTATCTATCGTATCTATCAAATGTATCTATTGCATCTATTGATCTATCTATCTAATCTATCTATCTATCTATCTCGTGGCCGGACTGTTATCTGACAGCCACTTGTGTTTCGGCCAAACCATATACATATCCATGCCATATACATGTCCCCTGATAGGGGACATAACAGGGATTAAACTGATCAGAATAGTACTACTTAACACACCACTCATATCTGGTGGCACAGTAGATTGCACGCACAGTATCCCAAATTTGAAGTAGGAGGACCGACCAAGCATCTTTTTCCATCTCCCAGCTCCTAAAATCCATGCCATATACACGTCCCCTGATAGGGGACGTAACAGGGATTAAACTGATCAGAATAGTACTACTTAACACACCACTCATATCTGGTGGCACAGTAGATTGCACGCGGTGCTCTGACAAAATGCAAAAGGACATTTGGCAGACGGACATTTGGCAGACGGACATTTGGCAGACTGACATTTGGGAGACGGACATTTGGGAGACGGACATTTGGCAGACGGACATTTGGCAGACGGACATTTGGCCGACAGACAGAAAGCTAAAGAATGTTCCGATTTCGGCCGAGGGCAGATACGTTCCAGAGTGCTCTGTTCTAATCAGAGCCTCGGGCGCTGCAACTGCCTCTGGGAACCTTACCATGGGTCCCAGCCCGCACGTCTTGTAATTCTCTGTCTGGGAAATTATCTATCTATCAAATTTATCTATTTATCTATCAAATCTATCTATCTATCGTATCTATCAAATGTATCTATTGCATCTATTGATCTATCTATCTAATCTATGTATCTATCTATCTATGTATCTATCAAATCTTTCTATCTCGTGGCCGGACTGTTATCTGACAGCCACTTGTGTTTCGGTCATGCCATATACATATCCATGCCATATACACGTCCCCTGATAGGGGACGTAACAGGGATTAAACTGATCAGAATAGTACTACTTAACACACCACTCATATCTGGTGGCACAGTAGATTGCACGCGGTGCTCTGACAAAATGCAGAAGGACATTTGGCAGACGGCCATTTGGCAGACGGACATTTGGCAGACGGACATTTGGCCGACAGACAGAAAGCTAAAGAATGTTCAGATTTCGGGCGAGGGCAGATACGTTCCAGAGTGCTCTGTTCTAATCAGAGCCTCGGGCACCGCAACTGCCTCTGGGAACCTTACCATGGGTCCTAGTCCGCACGTCTTGTAATTCTCTGTCTGGGAAATTATCTATCTATCAAATTTATCTATTTATCTATCAAATCTATCTATCTATCGTATCTATCAAATGTATCTATTGCATCTATTGATCTATCTATCAAATCTATCTATCTCGTGGCCGGACTGTTATCTGACAGCCACTTGTGTTTCGGCGATGCCATATACATATCCATGCCATATACACGTCCCCTGATAGGGGACGTAACAGGGATTAAACTGATCAGAATAGTACTACTTAACACGCCACTCATATCTGTTGGCACAGTAGATTGCACGCGCAGTGCCCCAAATTTGAAGTAGGAGGAACGACCAAGCATCTTTTTCCATCTCCCGGTTCCTAAAATCCATGCCATATACACGTCCCCTGATAGGGGACGTAACAGGGATTACACTGATAGGAATAGTACTACTTAACACACCTTATAATAATGCAGAGAGAGGCAACGCAGAGAGAGGAGTCTGAAGAAGAGGAGTCAAAGGAGGAAGGTGGCTTTGAGGAGGTGGAAGACCAAACACAGCAGGCGTCTCAGGGGGCTTGTTGTCACCTTTCGGGGACCCTTGGTGTTGTACGTGGCTGGGTGGAGGAAGAGACCTTCAATGACATCAGTGAGGACAAGGAACGGGACATGGCTAGCTTGGTATCCAACCTTGTGCAAATGGGGAGTTTGCGGTTGTGCAAATGGACTGTTTGCGGTTGTTTGCGGTGTGTTAAAGGGACAATCTAGGCCAAAATAAACTTTCATGATTCAGATAGAGCATGTAATTTTAAACAATTTTCCAATTTACTTTTATCACCAATTTTGCTTTGTTTTCTTGGTATTCTTAGTTGAAAGCTTAACCTAGGAGGTTCATATGCTAATTTCTCAGACCTTGAAGCCCACCTCTTTCAGATTGCATTTTAACAGTTTTTCACCACTAGAGGGTGTTAGTTCACGTATTTCATATAGATAACACTGTGCTCATGCAAGAGAAGTTATCTGGGAGCAGGCACTGATTGGCTAGACTGCAAGTCTGTCAAAAGAACTGAAAAAAGGGGCAGTTTGCAGAGGCTTAGATACAAGATAATCACAGAGGTTAGAAGTATATTATTATAAATGTGTTAGTTATGCAAAACTGGGAAATGGGTAATAAAGGGATTATCTATCTTTTAAAACAATAAAAATTCTGGTGTAGACTGTCCCTTTAAACGGGGAGTTTGGTCTGTCACTGTGAAGCGGGCGTAACCCTTACACTACCTGATCGATACAACATCATACCTGATGTTTTAAAGCACGTTATTCCAAACAATTTAGGAATGTTAGGTGATTTATGCCCTTTATGGCTTAAAACCAGACTCTGCATCAACTATGTAATTTTCCATGGGAGTTTTGCAATGGATCCCCCTCCGGCATGCCACAGTGCAGGTGTTAGTCCCCTTGAAACAACTTTTCCATCACTATTGTGGCCAGAAAGAGTCCCTGTGGGTTTTAAAATTCGCCTGCCTATTGAAGTCTATGGCGGTTCGCCCGGTTCGCGAACAGTTGTGGAAGTTCGAGTCCGCCGTTCGCGAACGCAAAATTTTAGGTTCGCGACATCACTACTCCTGTGTTTTAGGGCGTTTTGGGGACACGAGTAGCGTGATCCTTTTACTCTTCATGCTCATTTTCAGTATGTCATGATTATCTATCATTACAACACCACTGCAACATATACATATAACAGTACTTATTTCAACAACCACGCTGTAAATGCTCCTGCTTATTTTACTTAACGCTAACAACATTGTATTTCGCTAGAATTGATTACAACGGAGGTGTCTTTATATCTTTACACCTATTTTTATCTATACCTTTAAAACCAATTTTTTTCAAAACGGCATTCATTCTGGTGATATTAGCAAAATCTTTGTAGATAATATAGCGAACCTATATATGTTATTTGATATTTGTATGGGAGCATTAGCAGCAGCAAATATATGCAGGCATTTTTGCCATTTAGTTAGTTTTTAGCCATCCTACAGCTACTTGATACCAACTAATCCACCTGATACATTGTATATTCCATAAGGACATAAGGTTCTGTGGATTGTGCATATTATTTTAAGGACCTAATCCTCCTATTGCACTTGATAGCTTGGATATATTCATCTATCCTATATATGTAATCAGTGTGAATGATTCTAGCCAAGTTAACCATCTAGCAGTTTCATATAATACATACCATGTAACCATTTTCCATATGTTATACTATTAGTGCTGACATCAGTATATTCTATATATGTGTTCAATTCTTATCTATCAGCTGAATCAAATTTATGGTAGTATTTTGACACATACTAGTAGCACACTTCAAGCACATTACGTTTTATGTATCTTGTATATTATCCTTTCACCGAACTTGATAGTTACATCAACCCATTATTAATAACCAGTGTGCATGATTTTAGCTTAGTTGATCAATCGATCAGTTATTATTATTATTATTATTATCGGTTATTTGTAGAGCGCCAACAGATTCCGCAGCGCTAGTTTCTATCTAATATATACCATTAACTCTTTCATATATATTTTTTGACTATCAGCGCTCACACAAGCATATTTACATATGTGTTTAATTCTAATTTACAAGCCCAATTTAATTGATTATAGTATTTAGATATATGCTAACTGTATTTCACAAGCACACTGAACTTGATATTACTTCAAGACAGTAATTTCCCAGTATTTACCTTCATCTTTATCTGAAGGCCCATGATCAAGCCCAGCTAATAATTCCAGTATTAGCAGTCTTACTTCACACCATTTATTCTTTAACACATATTATACCTTTGTGCTGCTAACAGCAGATCAGCACACTTTACATATATATGTCCCAACCGACCCTATAAGCCGAGTTATATCTATGGTTTATTTTGATATAAACTGCTTCCTTTTTGCACTTATTTGCTACAGTGCTCTGTAGTGGCTCCCTCACACCACAATAAAAAAGAGGGTGTCTTACAATTTGGACATATAACCAGCCTACTGCTGAATGAGCCAAAATCATTTTTGTGACATATATTACTATTACGCTGCTCCATCCCCAAACGCAGCTTTTAAGTCATACCCTGGTTTTAATTTAATTGTAATAAAGGTTATATTTTATTTTTATTTCTTTGTACCTATCCCCACTGGTGGAAGACAGTTTCCCCCTATAGGATGTCCTTTACTTAAGTATCACTGAAGACTCAGGAGTGCTATAAGTGTATACTGTTGGAGAATAGCCTTCCTCTAGTGTTTTGAGTAGTATAAGCATACCCAAGTATCACAGCAGAGGTCTTTGGTCTCAGCAGTAGTATAAGCATACATCAGTATCATAGCAGAGGTCTTTGGTCTCAGCAATAGTATAGCATACATAAGTATCACAGCAGAGGTCTTTGGTCTCAGCAGTAGTATAAACATACCCAAGTATCACAGCAGAGGTCTTTAGTCTCAGCAGTAATATAAGCATACATCAGCATCACAGCAGAGGTCTTTGGTCTCAGCAGTAGTATAAGCATACATCAATATTACAGGGAGTGCAGAATTATTAGGCAAATGAGTATTTTGACGACATCATCCTCTTTATGCATGTTGTCTTACTCCAAGCTGTATAGGCTCGAAAGCCTACTACCAATTAAGCATGTTAGGTGATGTGCATCTCTGTAATGAGAAGGGGTGTGGTCTAATGACATCAACACCCTATATCAGGTGTGCATAATTATTAGGCAACTTCCTTTCCTTTGGCAAAATGGGTGAAAAGAAGGACTTGACAGGCTCAGAAAAGTCAAAAATAGTGAGATATCTTGCAGAGGGATGCAGCACTCTTAAAATTGCAAAGCTTCTGAAGCGTGATCATTGAACAATCAAGCGTTTCATTCAAAATAGTCAACAGGGTCGCAAGAAGCGTGTGTAAAAACCAAGGCGCAAAATAACTGCCCATGAACTGAGAAAAGTCAAGCGTGCAGCTGCCAAGATGCCACTTGCCACCAGTTTGGCCATATTTCAGAGCTGCAACATCACTGGAGTGCCCAAAAGCACAAGGTGTGCAATACTCAGAGACATGGCCAAGATAAGAAAGGCTGAAAGACGACCACCACTGAACAAGACACACAAGCTGAAACGTCAAGACTGGGCCAAGAAATATCTCAAGACTGATTTTTCGAAGGTTTTATGGACTGATGAAATGAGAGTGAGTCTTGATTGGCCAGATGGATGGGCCCGTGGCTGGATTGGTAAATTGCAGAGAGCTCCAGTCCGACTCAGACGCCAGCAAGGTGGAGGTGGAGTACTGGTTTGGGCTGGTATCATCAAAGATGAGCTTGTGGGGCCTTTTCGGGTTGAGGATGGAGTCAAGCTCAACTCCCAGTCCTACTGCCAGTTTCTGGAAGACACCTTCTTCAAGCAGTGGTACAGGAAGAAGTCTGCATCCTTCAAGAAAAACATGATTTTCATGCAGGACAATGCTCCATCACACGCGTCCAAGTACTCCACAGCGTGGCTGGCAAGAAAGGGTATAAAAGAAGAAAATCTAATGACATGGCCTCCTTGTTCACCTGATCTGAACCCCATTGAGAACCTGTGGTCCATCATCAAATGTGAGATTTACAAGGAGATAAAACAGTACACCTCTCTGAACAGTGTCTGGGAGGCTGTGGTTGCTGCTGCACGCAATGTTGATGGTGAACAGATCAAAACACTGACAGAATCCATGGATGGCAGGCTTTTGAGTGTCCTTGCAAAGAAAGGTGGCTATATTGGTCACTGATTTGTTTTTGAATGTCAGAAATGTATATTTGTGAATGTTGAGATGTTATATTGGTTTCACTGGTAAAAATAAATAATTGAAATGGGTATATATTTGTTTTTTGTTAAGTTGCCTAATAATTATGCACAGTAATAGTCACCTGTACACACAGATATCCCCCTAAAATAGCTATAACAAAAAGCAAACTAAAAACTACTTCCAAAACTATTCAGCTTTGATATTAATGAGTTTTTTGGGTTCATTGAGAACATGGCTGTTGTTCAATAATAAAATTAATCCTCAAAAATACAACTTGCCTAATAATTCTGCACTCCCTGTATAGCAGAGCTCTTTGGTCTCAGCAGTAGTATAAGCATACCCAAGTATCATGGCAGGGGTCTTTGGTTTCAGAAAAAGTAGAAGCATGCATCAGTGTCACAGCAGAGGTCTTCGGTCTCAGCAGTAGTATAAACATACCCAAGTATCATAGCAGGGGTCTTCGATATCAGCAGGACAGGCATGCACAAGGAACAGCTGAGGAGCAGGAACAAGGAAAATAACGTTCCAAGGCAATAACTCAGTACAGAGTGAAGTACTGAGTAGCCTTTTATAGGAACTCCCACACCTGCGCCTTTCAGGTGGGAGTTCCTGTAATACGTGACTGGCCCTTTAAATCTAGGCAGCGTGCGGCCACGCCTAGTGAGTTGCAGCTGCAGCTGCTGGCAGACTGGTCTCAGCGTCTCTCCATGTGGGACATCGAGATGGATCGCTGGACCCTGTATTCGCCGCAACAACAGCTAGGAGAGTGGGTAGGCTTCGGGTCCTGTAATGTGCAGGGGGCAGAATTGCACAAGCATTTCTAGTGAAATGCTTGTCACTTTTGCTATTCTTTGAGATAGCAACTTAACGTCTTGCCCACCCTGTGGAGTTCTAAGTGGGAACGGAGAGAGGCAAAACTTGGTTTCCTACATTGAACCAGATGCTACTAAAGGACTAATCAGACCTACACTCCTCTTATTCTAACAGAGGATATACAGGTAGCTCTCAGTTTACGTCGGGGTTAGGTTCCAGGAGGAATGGTTGTAAATCGAAACCATTGTAAATTGAAACCCAGTTTATAATGTAAGTCAATGGGAAGTGAGGGAGTTAGGTTCCAGGCCCCTCTCAAAATTGTCATAAGTAACACCTAATACATTATTTTTAAAGCTTTGAAATGAAGACTTTAAATGCTAAACAGCATTATAAACCTAATAATATAGATTGTATCATCATCAAACTAAGTTTAATGAGCAAAAACATTTGCTAACAGCACCTATTTAAATAATCACACAACAGACTGCATCATCATCAAACTAAGTTTAATGAACAAAAACGTTTTTTTACTTGCATTTTTCTGCAATCAGTTCTCTGCATTGTTAGCATGTTAGATAATATTGGGTCTACACCTATTCTATGCATTTTAATCTGCAGTGATTAATAAGCTGTTTAGGCACCTTCACCTCAAGCAGCTGGACAGGAAGATAATTGGGAAGTGGCTGCTCGATAGCTAATGTCTGTTCTGTGTACACAGATCAATTTCAGACCTGTTAAGTTACATAACTTTACTGCAAAACAAGCGGACAGCTCCACCTACTGGCTATCTTAATTAGTGCACATGACTGAAAAAAAAGGTTGTTATTCTGAAACGGCGCAAATTGAACCGGTGTAAACCAAGGGCCACCTGTATTCGTTCAGAGAAAAAGATTCACATTTCCTTGTAGCGCTACAGGAGCATCAGCTGTGTATTCCACCTTCAAGCTTACGTGACGTCAGAGTAAGTCACGTGACCGCTCATTCCGTCTGCAACAGAAACGCTGTGGGAAGGAGTCCTCCTGGACGCTGACAGAGCCGCCAAGAGGATCCAAACAGTGACCGGAATTTGCATCTACTACACTCTCGAATCAGGTAACACTACCCCTATACACACGGTATAATCTGCTGAGGGGAGAACACGTCCAATCATAATTGGGATTTAGGAACTAAGGTAAAATGGAAAACGAACAAAGTTTTTTTCTTCTGCTATATCCGCCCAGTGTTTTGGGTTTAAGTCAATAGACATCCAAGTAACTCTGTTTGCACAAGTTAACTGCTTTCTCCCCAGTGGGGGACATTGCACAGAAATCTCTTTTCAGGATTAACAGGAGACATTCCTTTTATTTTTATTTATTTTGTTAGTTTTAATGGGAGACTTTCAAGTTGTAATACGACCATTACCCAAAAAGCGCAAAAGATTACTTCTAGCGGAGTTAGTGCACGATTGGAGTGTTAAATACTGTTCCACTAGTAATCTGGCCCTATATCGGTTGTCTAAAGACAAAGACACTGGAGAAGTTCACCACCAATTGTTGGTACCTACTCCTGGCTCACTATGCAACCAGAAACCCTCAGACTATTCCTCTTAGCTCTACCTCAGCTAAGGTGATAGCCTTAGAGTTATTGAAGTTGTTCTCTTCTGTAAGAATTCCAAGAGAGATACTGAGAGTATGTGAACTCCTACAATTTAAAACCATTAGGCTATCAGTTTACTATCCTCAAACTGATGGCCTAGTAGAGCAGTTTAATCGAACATTGAAATCAATGTTAAAAAAAAATTATGTCCACTAATTTGTATGTTATTGGGATCAATTACTCTCTCCATCCTGTTTGCAGGAAGTTCCCCAGTCATCTATTGGGTTTTCCCCTTTTGAATTACTTTATGGGAGACAACTTAGAGGTATTCTGAATTTGGTAAAGAAAATGTGGGGGGAGCAAGTGTCCTGGTCAGATAATGTGGTCAGTTATGTGCTTAAATTAAGCAAACAACTGGATTTAGTTGGTATGCTGGCAGAGAAAAAAACTTCAACATGCCCAGTTGATACAGGAGCAGCAATACAATAAAGGTTTTGTCGCGGTGACAGGGTTCTTCTATTGTTGCTCAAGTACTGAGTCAAAACTTTTAGCCAAGTGGCAAGGGCCCTATGAAGTGTTACGGAAAGTAGAAGCTGAGAATTATGAAATCTATTGGCCATGGAAAAGAAAGGAGAAGCAAATTTACCATGTTAACTTGCTTAAGCCCTGGAGCGCTCAGGAAAGTTTATTGATTTTTCCTGATCACACAGAATTAGAGTTAGGACCCCAACTGATTAATGTCAAGGAAAGTAGCCAGATACCAATAGGACAAAGCCTCTCTAAAGAACAGAATTAATTGCTTAATATGTTGGGTGAATTTGGTGAACTCGTTATATTTGATTTGCTGTAATAAACTGAAAAATATTCAGAAGTTTTCAGAGTATTTTTACTTTATTTGATAAAATCTTAGCTTATCCACTTCCTAAGAAATATAAGAAATTGTTTTGTTTTTTTTTTATTGAGGAGACATGAGCATAAAATACAACATATATATATATACTTAATAATAAATTTACATTTGTTTTCAAAAGATAAGCTTATAAAACAGAGGCTATGAACAATCGTAATCTTCTGCATACATCATGAAAATGTCTAGGTAGAGGAAGATAACATATTATAAAACCTGTAACAGTTGTTGATATCAAGTATAGGACATAACGGTTAAAAATAATAAAAAGCATTCTGTTGGGAGTGCTCTATTTTGAGTATTGTAATAAAACACAAAACTACTCCCAGTTACGAAACTAGTGAATCTCCTCTTTTTTCCCAAACTAAACAACCTACCGCCCCCACCTCCAAAAAAAATACAACAAAAGAAGCTAAATCTGACACATTCCATGCAAAACTCCAAAAATGGACTGGACAAAATTATTGGCACCCTCAATTTAATATTTGGTAGCACACTCCTTGGAATAAATAACTGAAATCAGTTGCTTCCTGTAACCATCAATGATTTTCTTACACCTTTTTACTGGAATTTTGGACCACTCTTCTTTCCCCAACTGCTCCAGCTCTCTCAGATTGGAAGTGTCACGGATACCAGACCCCCAAGGCTAACCCCCACTCCCTTACTACCTCATCCCTGTTGTTTCTCAGTGGTTTTAGGCTCCTCAGAGCAACCGTGGTCTCTGGAAGCTTTTGGTTGCTTGTTTTGTCACCAGTACTTTGTCAGAGAAGAGCTGGCCTCTGACCGGAAAAACCCTCCTAGGCTGGCCGGGCTCCTGGAACTCCCGGTCGGCCGCCTCACAATGGACACCCGCCTAACCCCTCTCAGGCCGGCCAGGCTCCTGGAACTCCCAGTCGGCCACAGAACAGCAGGACATCCGTTACTTTTAACCATGGTCGCTCCAACGGCCCTTTGTCCCAGAGCTCCGCTCTTTTGGGGATTGGTAGCTCCTAGGGAGGACAAGAGGTGGTGGAAATGCCGGACGGGAGCTACTTTGGGAACTGGGGGTTTCGGACTCCCCTAATAAAGATGAGCTTTGTGTATAAAAGAGTGTGTGTTTTCCAATAAAATCAGTCCCTGATTCGAGGCGGAGCTAACCGCCATACTGCATGGAAGCTGGAAAGAAGAGCTCCGCTAAACTAAAACTATAAAACCCAGATAGAAATACACTAAAGCTACCCCAAAGCTGACCAAACTTAGGCAATATCCCTGATAGCCAGTGTGACCGCTTAGATACTTGGACTAAGGCGGATTTGTCACGTATCCACGAAGCAGCTACTGGGAAAGACTGAGGCCCAGCTACTGATCAGTGCCACATATAGCTGCCCGGAGGGTTGGGGCTCCGCTCCGGGAGCCGGAGACATCAAGCCTGTTTTCTCTCCCTTATGCCGACATCGGAACATCATAGCCATAGCAAATAGGGAGCTAAAGCCGCAGCAATCACCTTCGGCACCGCCGCACACGCGTTGCTCCGGAGGGTCGGGGCTCCGCTCCGGAGCACAGCAGAGCAGACGGCTGAGGACCTCTAGGACATCACTTGAGAAGCCGGGTAAGACCGAGGTGTAAAGGAGGAGAAAGGAGACATAGAAGCAATTTTGGGCACGAGAGACTGTTGTGCAAGTTAGTGGGAGGATTAGTGGCGCGAAAAGCCGCCATATTGGCCCTGTCAAGCCGGCTCAATTATTCTAAGGAGCAAACTTTAATTACCTGCACATAAAAGTGTACATAGTGTGGAAGGTGTGTAACACATAGATGATACGCTAGATTGCAGGGTACCTAACTGCAGCTGTATGCCGGATTAGTTTAGAAGAAGTTTCTGGGCTTAACTGAAGGCTGCTAATAAAACACAGAAAGGAAGAGGCCCTATAGAGTAAAGGGCCTTGGATTAATCTATCTCCATTCTGCGACTATCTGGCCCTATACACACTGTAAGAGATTACTGCAGATAACAGTGTGTTAGACATTTAACAATTCAAGGATCTTTCTTAAAAGGGTTGGACACGTTTACAAGAGTGCAGCGGTCTATAGCTGCAGCCACTTTTGCGGGCCCATTATCTAGACCCCAGATGGGCCGATTTAAGCCTTTTTTACACCCAGACTGTTGTTGAGACATGATGTAAAGTGCTCCCAGTTGGAAGATATTCAGCTCCTCTGCTCCCCACGTGGAAAAGAGATAAGAGTCCTGTCTCAGACCCTAGGTGACATACTGCAGGATCTGAGGTACAATTGGGACTTTATTAGCTGGATACTCTATTTTGCTCACTATATCCAATGGTGGACTAAAGGCTGAAAGGCAGACATGCTAGCAAGAGAAATGTCCCCATAGGCTCCCCTTACTGGTTCTCAAGGTGTTAAATATGCTTGAATACACAGAGGTATTTGTATATACCTGAGGACATTATCCAGACATTGCTTCTTGGGGGTATAGGTGGCGATTTGCAAGTGATCTAGCTTTTCCCTAAGCATAATTAGAATTCCATACAATGAAAGGTAAAACCCAATCGGTGAAAGACTGTCTATCTAAAGCACAAGCAAAGAAGAAGGCTATGCTTCAAGACAAACCAGTAGCTACAGAGGGGGACATTTCAGAGGCCATGTCGGACATTAGTACGGAGGATCAACCACAGCCCTCAACCAACAACTTGGTTCAGCAAATCAAAGAAGTATTCCAAATAGAACTGAAAGCTGCTATACAAGATATTAGGGGAGATATAAAGGAAATAAGCCAAAGAACCTCTGATCTAGAAGATAAAGTAGGAGAAATCATCGAAGAAATCCCAACCATACATAGAGCTATGCAAACACATCAAGATAAGATTGAACAACTTGAATCACAACTTGAAGACTTAGAAAATAGATCTCGGAGGTCTAATGTTCGATTAAGGAACCTCCCGGAGACCTATGATAATCTTAATGATGTCCTTCTCCGAATCCTTCGGCACCTCTTACCAGAAGTGGAGGAGAGTTTTTTTCTGATTGACAGGATTCACAGGGCCCTGAATAAACCAAAAATTCCGAACACACCCAGGGACGTCATCCTTAAATTCCATTACTACACTACTAAGGACCAGCTCCTACAGGTCACCAGATCACACCCAAAACTAGAATTTGAAGGACATCAACTCCAATTTTTTGCTGATCTGTCACCCATTACCCTCAGAAAAAGAAGGGAATTCAAACCAGTTACCATGGCTCTCATGAGAGCTCAGATTAAGTACCGGTGGTCGTTTCCATTCAGACTCACTTTCCTCTATAACAAAACCACCTATTCCTGCACCTCTATGGAGGAAGGTACAGATTTACTTCGACGACTGCATTTGAGTGGAGACGACACCCCTACACCACTGCCGCCTCGACCACCTAGGAAGCAGATGTCACAGATGTGGAGCAAAGTTTCTGGTCGTTCGGGCCTTCATAGTAGCCCCAGTGAAACATCAAGTGCTGAAAAGACTCAGCAATCGCAGGCTGCGGTCAACAGATAAGGAGTCCTGACATATTTGAAGCAGGGACATCAAGCTGGACATCATTAGGAAACTTTTGACTTTTCTAACCGCTTTAATCTACAGAGGACTCACTTTGGAAAAGAAGAGTCCATGATCCGTTCATAAAGTGGTGAACTTGTGAGGTTTGGGGAGGGGGGCACCTGGTAGCCACTACGCAGATAGGTAGAACATCCATATTTATCTGTTTACATAACACCATAGGTGGAAAGAAGGGAAAAAGAGAAAAAAAGCAGTGGCTGGTGCCCCCTACTCCAGATTTAATTGTTTGGGCTGTTGTTATATGTTATATATTAAATGCTGTCCTTGTTTGGGTTGGATTGCTTTTTTAGTAATAATTTAAACCTCAGAAGGTGCAGTTAGAGTCACAATTGAATAATTGTAGGATAATGGAACACCCAATGTGAGTATCTCATGATAATGTCCTATAGTAAATCTAGAAAATGATTTATCCTCTTTCTTAGTACCTAGTAATAAAAACAGTTTATATCATGTCCAGTTTAGCTAGATAATGATATCCAGTTAAAGATAAATTGTCCATGGGCAATGTCATGGACACTGATAGTTATTGCATTTGTACACCTTGTAACCAGTAAATATAGTTTACAGGAAAATTGAGTATCTCATACTGATACTACTGTTGATGTTTGTTATAATGTTTTTTGTTATCTATACTCTCTTTCTAACTCTTTTCTATTCTTCTCCGAGTGCTCGAGGGACCATAATAGTTGGATGGTGGAGGTGGATTTTGGAAGGCAGGAAAAAGGTGGTTCTGGATGTCAGGTATGGGGAAGAGCACAACGTATGGTGGGCTTACATTTGCGTGATTATGCACACTTAAGATGTCATTTAAAATTATCTCACATAATGTCAGGGGGCTCCACTCCCACATCAAAAGAAAAAAAGCCATAGCAGATTACAAAAACAAACAGGCCCACATAATCATGTTACAAGAGACCCATTTTACCTCAACACAACACCCAAAATACTGGGACGCGGCCTTTCCGATCCAGTATCATTCCTTTGGTCATAAGAAAAAGAGAGGGGTCTCTATTATCCTACATTCATCGTTGAATTTCCAAGAAGAAGAAGTAATTAGAGACCCAGATGGTAGGTTCATAATACTAAGGGGGAAGATACATGGGAACTCGATAGTGCTAGGAAACATTTACGCCCCGAATGAAAATCAGGGACACTTTATGGCCAAAATTAGTAAATTGTTGACTACCTGGAAAAAATACAAAATTATTTTGGGTGGGGACTTTAATCTGACACTTAATGATAACATGGATAGATCTCCCCAGACAGGGACACCCCCCAAAAAAATATTAGGCGATTTTATATTAGACCATAATCTACTTGATATTTGGAGACTCCATAACGCAGGAATTAAGAACTACACATATTACTCGGCGGCACATAACTCCTTTTCTAGAATCGACTACATATTTGCGAGTCAGATCTTATGCCCCCTAACTACATACGCCAATATAGCACAAACCAGCTGGTCAGACCATTCCATTGTGGAAATCGCGATCAAAGGCTTTTTTGATCCATCTAGGGACAGATCCTGGTCCCTTGACACATCCTTATTACGGAATGATGTGATATGCCAGAAACTTACCCAGGAAATTAGTCACTTTTGGGCAAATAACAAAAACTCAACACCCAATCCCCTATTGGAATGGGGAGCGTTTAAGGCCTTTTTGAGAGGTTTCCTTATTAAAGAAAAAGCTAACCTAAATAGCCAGAAAAAAAAGATTATAGAGGACAAGAAACGAGAGATTGAAGACCTAAACAGGCAATTAATTAGGACCAGATGCCCCAACTTAATCAAACTAATAACTTCAAAAAAAAAGAACTAGATAAACTACTTGATGAGGAAGCATTAGCCCATTTAAGGATTATTGACGCACAATATTTTGTCTACGCCAATAAGCCGGATCGCATGCTAGCCAGAAAGATAAGAAATATTACCAGGTCCTCCTCTATCCCCCAGCTACAGACTAAGTCGGGCTCGGTCATAAACAACCCTAAGCATATTGCTAACTCATTTGCAGACTTTTACCAGTCTCTATATGGAATACCGAGAGATCAAGCCGAGTCTAGGAAACACAGAATACAGGAGTTTTTAACGGCTTGCCGTCTCCCTAAACTAGAAAAAACTGCCTCTGACCAATTAAACTCCCCAATTACAACCCGGGAAATTATTATAGCAATTAAACAACTCAGAAGCAATAAGGCTCCTGGCCCCGATGGGTATTCAGGGAGCTTCTATAAAAAATTCGCAGGGGAGCTGGTCCCTCACTTATTGGAGTCATTTAACTATATCCTAGAAGGTGGTGTGATCCCAGAGGAATTATTAATGGCACAAATATGTGTGGTCCCAAAGCCCGGTAAGGACAAATTTCATTGCAAAAATTATAGACCAATCTCGCTCATAAATTTAGATCTTAAGCTCCTTACTAAAATAATGGCCACTAGGTTGAATCTACATTTACCCAAACTGATTTTGAATGACCAGGTGGGGTTTATTACAGGGAGAGAGGCCCCAGACAACGTACGCAGGGTCATTGACTTGATTGACTTTGCGACAAAAGAAAGAGTGCCTTCTCTGTTCCTATCTTTGGATGCAGAGAAGGCATTCGACAGAATCCATTGGGATTACATGAATGAAACTCTATCACAGTTTGGAATCTCAGGTTCCTTCAGTAAAGCGATTCAGGCCATCTATAGTAAGCCATCAGCCTATCTTAGAGTAGCAGGTTATCAATCCAAAAGAATCTATATCAATAATGGTACCAGGCAGGGGTGCCCATTGTCGCCCCTACTATTTGCCATGTGCATTGAGCCCTTAGCCGCTAGCATTAGAAACCACAGAGATATCTCCGGTATAACAGTAGGTAAAAAAGATCACAAACTTTCCCTATTCGCTGATGACATCATCCTAACAATTAGCAAACCACTACTATCTCTACCAATTTTATATGGGCTCCTATCAACCTTTGGCACCCTTTCGGGTTACAAGGTTAATAATGACAAGTGTGAAGCCATTGAGGTTCATCTCCCCAGTCATACCAAAAAACTGTTGGAAATTAATTTTGATTTTAAGTGGGCAACTAGGGCGATCAAATATCTCGGAGTTTTTCTCCCTTCCAACCTAAAAGAGTTATATAAACTAAATTATCCTCCGCTATACAAACACCTCCATAAAGAAATGAAGTCCTGGAGCACATATAAAATTTCGTTCTATGGTAAAATGGTAGTCAGTAAGATGGTGATACTTCCAAAATTGCTGTACCTATTTAGATCACTACCGATAGATATCCCCACAAAAGATCTTAAGATCGTCCAAAAAAACGTTTTTGATTTCATCTGGGCTAATAAGAAAGCGAGAATAAATAGGCGAACCCTTTTGCAACCTAAAACCGAAGGGGGACTGGGAGTACCTGATTTCCAAGTGTATTACAATGCTGCTAGGTTAGCTCAAACAGCACTCCTACATAATTCTAATAGTGAACTAGCCTGGGTTCAGCTAGAGGGAGATATATTAAACCTTAACCCAGTCTATCAGATGTTCTGGACACCTAAAAAAGATAGACCAGAATCCTGGACAAATTGTACATCATTAGGACACACCCTGAGACTATGGGATAGGCTACAAAAAAGATATAATTTGATTCCGGAGGGCTCCCCTCTTACACCGCTGTCCATATTCTCGGACCGCCATAATACCCACACTAACACAATATGGGCCAACAAAAGTTTGTATAGAATCGCTGATGCACTACAAAATTCTGAGATTATCTCGTTCCAGCAATATCACGACCTCCAACCTTCCACACCGCATTCCTGGTTCCACTATTTCCAACTCAAAAATAGGATAGATAAGATCCGCAGGCTAAGAACATTGAACACTCCCACACTTTATGAGAAATTTTGTCAATCCGATTCCCGAATCAGGGGTACAATCTCTAGTCTTTATAGGTTGTTGTCTGTTGGCAGACACCCTGAGAAGTTATACTTTATTAAAAAATGGGAAGATGAGGTTAACCTTGTTAGAGACTCAACAGAATGGGCAACCACGATCCAGAAAGGTCTAGCGTGTTCTGTTAGCGCAAACCTAAAGGAAAATTATATTAAAGTGGTATATAGATGGTATAACTACCCCAGTAGATTTAAATACTATCAGCTGGAATCTAACATGGCTGGATCATCTCAATGCTACCGAGGTTGCCAGATAGAGGGTACATACAATCATATGTGGTGGGATTGTCCCGAAAGTAAAAAAGTTTGGGACGCCACCTCTGAACTCCTAAGCAATATCTTTAATAGACGAATTAAATTAAGTATGGAACAGGCTCTACTACACTTCCCTATTGAGGGATTACACAGACAATCATTAAAACTAGTAGGTATAATATGTACTGCAACTAGGACAGTGATGGCTAAACATTGGAAAACATCAGTCCCCCACTATGATGTTATCCTAAACAAAATTAGATATTATTATCAAATGGAGAACATAGCATCGTCCCTATTAGACAAAAGACAGGAGTTTCTAAAAGTTTGGGAGGAATGGATAGTTTGGGAGGACACTGTTAGGATGCAAACAAGAAGAGCCGTTGAAACAAGGGCCTAATACGAGGTTGGAATTAATTAATCGAAAGTTCTACGAGCACTCAATCTTCACTTCAATCTTTACTTCATTCTTTACTTTTCCTCTTATGTCCCTCTCCTTCTTTCCTTCTTCTCTAAAATGGGTATTCCTATTGCTCCTTCTTTCTTTTCGGGAGTAATGAATCCTATCTGCAACATAAGAAGCCGTACCTCACTCTACCTTAAGGAGATAAAAGTTTAAAACTATGTTATTCTTGTATGCGAATTAGATATCCTTTATAACTACTTTACACATCGTATTACATGCGCTACTATTCTGTATTGATATGAGATGTGATGTATACATTGTTGTGATTTTGCTGGTGGAGTTGGGAGACTTCAATAAATAAAAAAAAATTTTTCATCTAAAATCAGTCCCTGATTCACCTGAATGCTAGTATGTCTAGTTATTTGGGTGGGCTCCAGCTAAAAAAAAAATGTATGCTTACCTGATAAATGTATTTCTTTTTTGACACGATGAGTCCACGGATCATCTTAATTACTAATGGGATATTCACCTCCTGGTCAGCAGGAGGAGGCAAAGAGCACCACAGCAGAGCTGTTAAATAGCTCCTCCCTTCCCTCGCACTCCAGTCATTCGACCGAAGTTAGGAAGAGAAAGGAAAAGCCAAGGTGCAGGTGTGTCTTAAGTTTACAATAACCCACAACCTGAACAGGGCGGGCCGTGGACTCATCGTGTCAAAAAAGAAATAAATTTATCAGGTAAGCATACATTTTCTTTTTTTTTTTAAGACACGATGAGTCCACGGATCATCTTCCCTTACTACAGTGAGTGCAGAATTATTAGGCAAATGAGTATTTTGACCACATAATCCTCTTTATGCATGTTGTCTTACTCCAAGCTGTATAGGCTCGAAAGCCTACTACCAATTAAGCATATTAGGTGATGTGCATCTCTGTAATGAGAAGGGGTGTGGTCTAATGACATCAACACCCTATATCAGGTGTGCATAATTATTAGGCAACTTCCTTTCCTTTGGCAAAATGGGTCAAAAGAAGGACTTGACAGGCTCAGAAAAGTCAAAAATAGTGAGATATCTTGCAGAGGGATGCAGCACTCTTAAAATTGCAAAGCTTCTGAAGCGTGATCATCGAACAATCAAGCGTTTCATTCAAAATAGTCAACAGGGTCGCAAGAAGCGTGTGGAAAAACCAAGGCGCAAAATAACTGCCCATGAACTGAGAAAAGTCAAGCTTGCAGCTGCCAAGATGCCACTTGCCACCAGTTTGGCCATATTTCAGAGCTGTAACATCACTGGAGTGCCCAAAAGCACAAGGTGTGCAATACTCAGAGACATGGCCAAGATAAGAAAGGCTGAAAGACGACCACCACTGAACAAGACACACAAGCTGAAACGTCAAGACTGGGCCAAGAAATATCTCAAGACTGATTTTTCTAAGGTTTTATGGACTGATGAAATGAGAGTGAGTCTTGATGGGCCAGATGGATGGGCCCGTGGCTGGATTGGTAAAGGGCAGAGAGCTCCAGTCCGACTCAGACGCCAGCAAGGTGGAGGTGGAGTACTGGTTTGGGCTGGTATCATCAAAGATGAGCTTGTGGGGCCTTTTCGGGTTGAGGATGGAGTCAAGCTCAACTCCCAGTCCTACTGCCAGTTTCTGGAAGACACCTTCTTCAAGCAGTGGTACAGAAAAAAGTCTGCATCCTTCAAGAAAAACATGATTTTCATGCAGGACAATGCTCCATCACACGCGTCCAAGTACTCCACAGCGTGGCTGGCAAGAAAGGGTATAAAAGAAGAAAATCTAATGACATGGCCTCCTTGTTCACCTGATCTGAACCCCATTGAGAACCTGTGGTCCATCATCAAATGTGAGATTTACAAGGAGGGAAAACAGTACACCTCTCTGAACAGTGTCTGGGAGGCTGTGGTTGCTGCTGCACGCAATGTTGATGGTGAACAGATCAAAACACTGACAGAATCCATGGATGGCAGGCTTTTGAGTGTCCTTGCAAAGAAAGGTGGCTATATTGGTCACCGATTTGTTTTTGTTTTGTTTTTGAATGTCAGAAATGTATATTTGTGAATGTTGAGATGTTATATTGGTTTCACTGGTAAAAATAAATAATTGAAATGGGTATATATTTGTTTTTTGTTAAGTTGCCTAATAATTATGCACAGTAATAGTCACCTGCACACACAGATATCCCCCTAAAATAGCTATAACTAAAAACAAACTAAAAACTACTTCCAAAACTATTCAGCTTTGATATTAATGAGTTTTTTGGGTTCATTGAGAACATGGTTGTTGTTCAATAATAAAATTAATCCTCAAAAATACAACTTGCCTAATAATTCTGCACTCCCTGTAATGGAATTCGATACCCAAGCTAGAGTACACAGATGATATGGGAGGGACAAGACAGGGAACCTAAACGGAAGGCACCACTGCTTGAAGAACCTTTCTCCCAAAAACAGCCTCAGCCGAGGCAAAAACGTCAATTTTGTAAAGCTTTGAAAAAGCATGTAGAGATGACCAAGTTGCATCCTTGCAAATCTGTTCCACAGAAGCTACATTCCTTAATGCACATGAGGAAGCAACAGCCCTCGCGAAAAGAGCCATAACTCTCTCAGAAGGCTGCTATCCAGCAGTCTCATATGCAAAACGTATGATGCCCTTCAGACAAAAAGGAAGAGAAGTAGCCGGAACTTCCTGTCCTTTGCATTTTCCTGAGAAAACCACAAACAAAGAAGAAGACTGACGAAAGTCCTCAGTCGCCTGTAGGGAAAACTGCAAAGTATGGACCACGTTCAAATTATGCAAAAGTCGTTCCCTCTTTAAAGAAGGATTAAAACACAAGACAGTGTTATGAATTAATAGGAGAGATGGAACTCAACTGCAGAAATTCAGTAAATTAGGTTATGTTAGCCAGTAGTAGCACTGAGAAGCTAAGAGACTGAACTCAGAGCAACTGATACTATATACAAAGATCACCTTAACAAGAATGTAAAGGTTATAAAGTGAACAGAACTTGCAATTCTGATTTAGGTATATTAGGCCTTGCCCAGCTAGCTCCCAGTGACACAGAAATAACACAAATATTGGGTGTAGGCAATATTCTGATAAGAATTCCCAAAGTTAGTTAATGTCCATGCTTCATAACTTGCAATTCTGATTTAGGTATATTAGGTTTAGCCCAGCTAGCTCCCAGTGACACAGAAATAACTAAAATATTGGGTGTAGGCAATATTCTGTTAAGCATTCCCAAAGTTAGTTAATGCCCATGCTTCATATAGGAAATAACATAAGGGAATGTTAGGAGAATGTCTTTTTAAGAAAAGATGTGTTGCGCTTTGTTTAGATAACAACTGGTATTCAGTGCAGTAATATA
The DNA here is from genome assembly GCF_027579735.1 of Bombina bombina. Lineage (NCBI taxonomy): Eukaryota > Metazoa > Chordata > Amphibia > Anura > Bombinatoridae > Bombina > Bombina bombina. Next base: position 874,589,204 of record NC_069499.1, read on the forward strand.
TACAGTGAGAGGTTTCCTTAACAAGACTTAGAAAGTAAATCCTGGATGAAGGAAGTAATTCAGCAACTACTCACAGTAAGGATGACAGGAGCAGCATGGAGGTTAGAGTGAATACGCTGTTAGGAGATTCACAGCTCAGCAGACTGCAGAAAAAGCAGATTGATCATACAGGGAACCACTCACTGTGAGTCAGGCAGTTACACACTGACCAGAGCTTCGCAGCACAGCTGAATCCTCACTATGAAATGTTTGTGGAAAGATATGATACACTTCAATAAAGGTTCTTCAGGGTTAAAGCTGAAATGAAATACTGTAGTAACAATTCCAGAGTTGGAAGAGACTGTAGATAAATGGCTTTAATTCAATCAGGACAAATCCAGGAGATGCAACTTCTAGGATTACCAAATACAAAATACTAAAGCAGGGAAAAGTGGGCGTGTCAGGTTTAAATAACCTTGCTCACAAGGTGAAGTTGAATTAAAGGTACAGTAGCTGAAACATGAGTTCTGAAAAGAAAGACATCCATTACATATCCCCCTCCTCAAGACAGCATCCCCGGAGCTGCAAATCTTGGACGATCCGGATGTCGCCTGTGAAAAAGTGATACCAGACGTGGTGCTTGAACCAATGTTGAGGACTCCCAAGAATCCTCTTCCGAATCGTACCCTTTCCAATGGATCAGATATTGGAGTATTCGCTTATGAATCCTAGAATCAATAATAGAATCTACTTCATATTCCGTGTCTGGATCTACAAAAGTTTCAGTTTCAGGAAGCTTCCTAAGTTGCCGAGTGTCCTGATAAGGTTTCAATAAAGACACATTAAATGTAGGATGTATACGAAATGATGGTGGTAGATCTAGGGTAACTGCATTTTCATTAATGATTCTTGTGATAGGGAAAGGTCCGATGAAGGTAACACTGAGTTTCTTGCTTGGAGTGCTAAGCTTAATGTGTTTTGTGGATAACCAAACCTTATCTCCAACTTTGTAAGTTGGTGGTTTACGTCTTCTCAGGTCATAATAACGCTTTTGGGTTGCTTGTGCATCAGAAATATTATACTTAAGTCCCTGAAACAAATCAATTAAAGAGTTGGTGGTATCATCCACTTGTGGACAAGAGTTATCAGGTTGAGGATGTAACTGGAAAGTGGGATGATATCCATAATTTGCGTAAAAAGGAGATATCTTGGTTGTGCAATTCTCTGAGTTATTATAGGCATATTCTGCCATAGGTAAATTTTGACTCCAATGGTGTTGTTGTGATGAACAATAACAACGTAAAAATTGTTCTAACCACTGGTTGACTCTCTCGGTCTGCCTGTTAGTCTGTGGGTGGAAAGATGTACTGCATCAATGTTCTATTTGCATGTTTTTACAGAGCTGCTTCCAGAACCGAGATGTGAACTGTGTCCCCCTGTCAGTTATAATTTCTTTGGGTAAACCATGTAATTTTACTATATGGGTAAGAAACATATTGGCTGTTTCAGTGGATGTAGGTAATTTGTGGAACGGAATAAAGTGTGCCATTTTTGTTAGAAGGTCAACAACTACCAGAATAGTGTTATAGTTGTTCGATGTTGGAAGATCTACAATGAAATCCATTCCTATAGTGTTCCATGGTCTATCAGGAATATGTAATGGCGTAAGTAATCCGAATGGGGGTCTTCTGTCAATTTTAGTGGTAGTACAAACTGGACAAGAGAGAACGTAATCCCTGACTGAAAGTTTCATCGACGGCCACCAGTAAATTCTGGAGATTAATTCGGTTGTTTTTAATAATTCCTGGATGCCCTGCCATGGGAGGGTCATGAGGGTCCTGTATGACAGGGGTACGTAAAGAAGTTGGAACATATATCTTTCCTTGATAGTAGCGAAGTCCATCTGAATGTTTCTCAACATTGAATTTTGAAGGTACTTCTTCCTCATTTTGTATACTTTTCAATTGGTCTGTGAAACTTGGGGTGAGTTCTACTATATGCTCAGATGGAATGACTGTAGTGGGTTGACTTACAATGGAAGGTCTCCTCTCCATTCTAGATAGGGCATCTGCCTTTCCATTTTTAGAACCAGGTCTGTAAGTTATGTGGAGTTGGAATCTGGAAAAGAAAAGACTCCAGCGGAGTTGACGAGATGATAGTGTCCTGTTGGTTTGCAAGTATTCAAGGTTTTTGTGGTCTGTGTATACCAGAATAGGGTATTTAGTTCCTTCAAGTAAGTGTCGCCAGACCTCCAAAGAATTTTTTATCACTAATAACTCTTTCTCCCCGATGGGGTAATTCTGTTCTGCTGGTGACATTACCCTGGAGTCAGGGCCGGACTGGGACCAAAAATAGGCCCTGGCATTTAAAGGCAAAGCAGCCCACTCCACCCCCTGACCCCCATTTCTTATTTAAAGGGATATAAAAAATCTCAACTATTTATTTCATGATTTGGATAGAACATACAATTTTAAATAACTTTCCAATTTACTTCTATTATCAAATTTCCTTCATTCTCTTGTTATCTTTTGCTGAAGGAACAGTAGTGCACTCCTGGCAGCTAGCTGAACACATCCAGTTAGCCAATCACAAGAGACAAGCGTGTGCAGGCACCAATCAGCAACCAGCTCCCACTAGTGTAGGATATGTGCGTATTCATTTTCAACAAGGGATAATAAAGAACAAAGCACATTTTTGAAAATAGAAGTGAATTTAAAAGTGTCTTAAAATTACATGCTCTATTAGAATCCTGCAAGACTAATTTTGACTTTCCTATCCCTTTAACTGTATACAAAATATGACAAGTATAATGTATATTTTCTGAATTAGTATAAAAAAAATACAATATGGACATGGCTAGTTATTTAACATTATATTTTATGGAAGAAAATTTATAAATTTTTAAAATACATTTTAAAAATACTCACTGTTATTACTAATACATAGCAATTTTTATGTCAGAGATAATACAGCACAATATATATAAAACATACAACAGTCACATCATATGTTTTTTACCCCAATGATAAACCCATATCATGTAAACTTTTATAAACATACTTTTAAAATTCCCAAAAGAAAAAATAAACATAAACAAACCATGATTTCATGTAAATTCATACATCATTTAAATAAATTTACAAGATTCATGTCATGTGCACTAGCATTCAGGGGTAAAAAAATGCTACACAAGAAAAAAAGGGGGTTATAGAAATAACTTGATTAGTTCCTTGAAGATGGACAGATTAATGGCCTATTCTTGCCTTTGACAGAGCAATTTTCTACAAAGTTTAAAAAAACAGCAACAACAAAAAAAAAAAGACTATATACACAGCACATACAGCTACACTGACACACACGTGTATAAATGTGTGTGTTGCTGTTATATTTAACTTTGTTGAAAATTGCTCTATCAAAAGGCAGAAACATGCCATAAATTATATATATATATATATATATATATATATATATATATATATATATATATATATATATATATATATATAATAGCAGGAGACTCTTGCTGGAGACACAGCATAAAATGTTATCTGACCAGTGGAGAATGAAGGCAATAAAACCAGGTCCAGCAATAAAAAAAAAAAAAAAAGAGAATTTTTTAAAGTAATAAATTTACTTCCCTTTTCGCCTGTCTGTTTCCTCTCTCCTCCATGCTGAAAGCCCTACCCCCGCTGCTGACTTTTGTGCTACTTTCGGCAGGGGCGTTTGTTGTCTGCTCGAGTCTCAGGCGCTCTCCAGCTGTCACGGCCACTGCGGACTTCTGTGCAGGGGAGATTGTCTGCTCTCAGGGCCTCAGGTTGTCTCCAGCTGTCACTAAAAAGTTTTTTTCCCCAGGTGTTTGTAGCTGACGCTGTGATCCCTGTATAATCATCCTCTGGCTGCTCTCATGTAAAGGAATGTATGTGGTGTCACAGTATCAGTGCTTAGTCAGATGCTAATTTTACTGCAAGACTTGTGTGCGCATGCCGGCTTTTAGAGGTGTTAATTTGACTGACTGAGGACGGTATTAGGGCGGCACACAACCTGGGCTTATATGTAGAGCAGATTTGGAGCTTTTCCTGTGTACCTTATTTACTCCTGTGCCCCGCTGTGGCTGGCTCACAGTCACTCACTAAACTTGTTTTGGGGGTAAGTCCCACTCAGTGCACGGACGTGTGTAAGCTACTGGCGGCTGGTCTAGTGTTTCTCACAGAGTGGTGTGCAGTAATCGTGGGCGGGGCTAAGGGAACTGGCAGCCCAGTAGCAGCAGTGTATACCGTAACCTTATAATGTCAGTGTCACACTCAAAATAAATACAAATTTTTAAACTAAGAGCCACGCACAGATTGAACTGTTTCTGCTGTAATAGTGGGTGGGGTCAAGGTAACTGGCGGCCCACCGGGCAAATGCCCGGTATGCCCTATGGCCAGTCCGGGCCTGCCTGGAGTGGTAAGCAACAGGATGAATGGGACTTTCAGGGTTTTCATGCTGAGATAGAACAGAGATAGACACATAAATAACACAAATCTTGGGTGTAGGCAATATTCTGATAAGAATTCCCAAAGTTAGTTAATGTCCATGCTTCATAACTTGCAATTCTGATTTAGGTATATTAGGTTTAGCCCAGCTAGCACCCAGTGACACAGAAATTACTCAAATCTTGGGTGTAGGCAATATTCTGTTAAGCATTCCCAAAGTTAGTTAATGTCCATGCTTCATATAGGAAATAACATAAGGGAATGTTAGGAGAATGTCTTTTTAAGAAAAGATGTGTTGCGCTTTGTTTAGATAACAACTGGTATTCAGTGCAGTAATATATACAGTGAGAGGTTTCCTTAACAAGACTTAGAAAGTAAATCCTGGATGAAGGAAGTAATTCAGCAACTACTCACAGTAAGGATGACAGGAGCAGCATGGAGGTTAGAGTGAATACGCTGTTAGGAGATTCACAGCTCAGCAGACTGCAGACAAAGCAGATTGATCATACAGGGAACCACTCACTGTGAGTCAGGCAGTTACACACTGACCGGAGCTTCGCAGCACAGCTGAATCCTCACAATGAAATGTTTGTGGAAAGATATGATTCACTTCAATAAAGGTTCTTCAGGGTTAAAGCTGAAATGAAATACTGTAGTAACAATTCCAGAGTTGGAAGAGACTGTAGATAAATGGCTTTAATTCAATCAGGACAAATCCAGGAGATGCAACTTCTAGGATTACCAAATACAAAATACTAAAGCAGGGAAAAGTGGGTGTGTCAGGTTTAAATAACCTTGCTCACAAGGTGAAGTTGAATTAAAGGTACAGTAGCTGAAACATGAGTTCTGAAAAGAAAGATATCCATTACAGGGAGGAACAAAAATCTCCTGATTAATGTTCCGGCCAGAAACAACATTAGGAAGAAATCCTAAGTTAGTACGTAAAAATACTTTATCTGAATGGAAATAAGATAAGGAGACTCATACAGAAATGCTGAGAGTTCTGACACTCTCCAAGCAGAAGAAATATCAACAAGAATCAAAACTTTCCAAGATAACAACACAATATCTACAGGAAAAATAGGCTCAAACGGAGCCCTTTGAAGAACTAAATTCAGACTCCAAGGAGGAGTAACTGTTATGAGCACAGGCCTGATCCTGACCAAGGCCCGATAAAACGATTGTATATCTGGGAAATCTACCAGACGATAAACCCTGGAAAAAAACATAATTCTATGAATCCTATCTACTCCATGAGTAGTCCACGGATTCACACCAATAGAGATATTTACACCATATTTTATGATAAATTTGACTAATAACAGGCTTTCGAACCTGAATCATGGTCACAAAGACCGAGTCAGAAAAACCCCGCTTGGATAATAAATGTTCAATATCCAAACAGTCAGTTTCAGATAAATCAGATTTGTGTGAAGGAGGAGCCCTTGAATTAGAAGGTCCTTCTTCCTCAACAGAAGTCTCCAAGGTGGCAGAGAGGACATATCCACCAGATCTGCACACCAAATCCTACAAGGCGAAGTCGGTGCTATGAGGATCACCAAAGTCCTCTCCTGCTTGATTCGAACAATGGCCCGAGGAAGAAAAGCAAATGGAGGAAAAAACTGGAGAACACTTCCGAATGGAGTTCACACTCCCCTGGATGAAAGGATTGCCTGCGCAGAAAATCCGCCCAAATATTCCACCCCTGGAATGAAGCTTGCCAACAGGCAGCAAGAATGGGCCACCGCCAACTGAATTATTTTGGATACCTCTGTCATAGATAAGGAACTCCTCATTCCTACCTGATGATGGATGTAAGCCACTGACGTCATTTTGATAGACTGGAACCTGATAAACTGGACAGAGGCTAACTGAGTCCAGGCCAGGCCAGAAGAACATGGTAGATCACTCTCAGCTCCATAACCTCCTGCGTCCTTAAGGAGCCCCAAACTGCTCCCACCCTACAAGGCTGGCGACTGTTGTCACAAATACCCAAGATGGTCTGCAAAAGCAGTCTCCCTGGGAGAGATGATCCAGAGACAACCACCACTGAAGAAAATCCCTTGTCTCCTGCTCCAGTAGTATTCAAGGAGATAAATCTGTATAATCTCTGATCCATTGCCTGAGCATGCTTAACTGCAGAGATCTGAGATAAAACCAAGCAAACGGGATGATGTCCATTGCCGTCACCATCAGCCCGATTACCTCCATTCACTGAGCCAATGAAGACAGAGGAGTGGACTGAATGTCTAAACGGGTATAGATAATCGCTGATTTCCTGACATTCCGTCATAAAAAAACACAATTTATGCTTACCTGATAAATTTATTTCTCTTGTAGTATATCCAGTCCACGGATCATCCATTACTTGTGGGATATTCTCATTCCCAACAGGAAGTTGCAAGAGGACACACACAGCAGAGCTGTTATATAGCTCCTCCCCTAACTGCCATATCCAGTCATTCGACCGAAAACACGCAGAGAAAGGAGAACCATAGGGTGCAGTGGTGACTGTAGTTTAAATGAAAAAATTACCTGCCTTAAAATGACAGGGCGGGCCGTGGAATGGATACACCACAAGAGAAATAAATTTATCAGGTAAGCATAAATTGTGTTTTCTCTTGTAAGGTGTATCTAGTCCACGGATCATCCATTACTTGTGGGATACCAATACCAAAGCTAAAGTACACGGATGAAGGGAGGGACAAGGCAGGTACTTACACGGAAGGTACCACTGCCTGTAAAACCTTTCTCCCAAAAATAGCCTCCGAAGAAGCAAAAGTATCAAATTTGTAGAATTTTGAAAAAGTATGAAGCGAAGACCAAGACACCGCCTTGCAAATCTGTTCAACAGAAGCCTCATTTTTAAAGGCCCAAGTGGAAGCCACAGCTATAGTAGAATGAGCTGTAATCCTTTCTGGAGGCTGCTGGCCAGCAGTCTCATAGGCTAAGCGGATTATGCTTCTTAGCCAAAAAGAAAGAGAGGTTGCCGAAGCCTTTTGACCTCTCCTCTGTCCAGAGTAGACAACAAACAAACAGATGTTTGTCGAAAATCTTTAGTAGCTTGTAAGTAAAACTTTAAAGCACGAACCACGTCCATATTGTGTAATAGACGTTCCTTCTTTTAAGAAGGATTAGGACACAAGGATGGAACAACAATCTCTTGATTGATATTCTTGTTAGATACCACCTTAGGTAAAAACCCAGGTTTGGTACGCAGGACTACCTTGTCCGTATGGAAAATCAGATAAGGAGAATCACATTGTAAGGCAGATAACTCAGAGACTTTGCGAGCCGAGGAAATAGCTACCAAAAAAAGAACTTTCCAAGATAAAAGTTTGATATCTATGGAATGAAGAGGTTCAAATGGAACTCCTTGAAGAACCTTAAGAACCAAATTTAAGCTCCATTGTGGAGCAACAGGTTTAAACACAGGCTTGATTCTAACTAAAGCCTGACAAAAAGCCTGAACGTCTGGAACATCTGCCAGACGCTTGTGCAAAAGAATAGACAGAGCAGAAATCTGTCCCTTTAAGGAACTAGCTGACAATCCTTTTTCCAAACCTTCTTGGAGAAAGGATAATATCCTGGGAATCCTGACTTTACTCCATGAGTATCCCTTGGATTCACACCAATAAAGATATTTACGCCATATCTTATGATAAATTTTCCTGGTGACAGGCTTTCGTGCCTGTATTAAGGTATCAATGACTGACTCGGAGAAGCCACACTTTGATAAAATCCAGCGTTCAATCTCCATGCAGTCAGTCTCAGAGAAATTAGATTTGGATGGTGGAAAGGACCCTGAAGTAGAAGGTCCTGTCTCAGAGGCAGAGTCCATGGTGGAAAGGATGACATGTCCACTAGATCTGCATACCAGGTCCTGCGTGTCCACGCAGGCATTATTAAAATCACTGATGCTCTCTCCTGCTTGATCTTGGCAATCAGTCGAGGGAGCAGAGGAAACAGTGGAAACACATAAGCCAGGTTGAAAAACCAGGGCGCTGCTAGAGCATCTATCAGCGTCGCCTTGGGATCCCTGGACCTGGATCCGTAACAAGGAAGCTTGGCGTTCTGTCGAGACGCCATGAGATCCAGTTCTGGTTTGCCCCAATGATGAATCAATTGTGCAAACACCTCCGGATGGAGTTCCCACTCCCCCGGATGAAAAGTCTGATGACTTAGAAAATCTGCCTCCCAGTTCTCTACACCTGGGATATGGATAGCTGATAGTTGGCAAGAGTGAATCTCTGCCCAGCGAATTATTTTTGAGACTTCTAACATGGCTAGGGAACTTCTTGTTCCCCCTTGATGGTTGATGTAAGCCACAGTCGTGATGTTGTCCGACAGAAATCTGATGTACCTCAGATTTGCTAACTGAGGCCAAGCCTGAAGAGCATTGAATATCGCTCTCAGTTCCAGAAAATTTATTGGAAGGAGTGTCTCCTCCTGAGTCCACGATCCCTGAGCCTTCAGGGAGTTCCAGACTGCACCCCAACCTAGAAGGCTGGCATTTGTTGTTACAATTGTCCAATCTGGCCTGCGAAAGGTCATACCTTTGGACAGATGGACCCGAGATAGCCACCAGAGAAGAGAATCCCTGGTCTCTTGATCCAGATTTAGTAGAGGGGACAAATCTGTGTAATCCCCGTTCCACTGACTGAGCATGCATAGTTGCAGCGGTCTGAGATGTAAGCGTGCAAACGGCACTATGTGCATTGCCGCTACCTTTAAGCCGATTACTTCCATGCACTGAGCCACCGAAGGGCGCGGAATGGAATGAAGAACACGGCAGGAATTTAGAAGCTTTGATAACCTGGACTCCGTCAGGTAAATTTTCATTTCTACAGAATCTATCAGAGTTCCTAGGAAGGAAACTATTGTGAATGGGGATAGAGAACTCTTTTCCTCGTTCACTTTCCACCCATGCAACCTCAGAAATGCCAGTACTATGTCCGTATGAGACTTGGCAATTTGGAAGTTTGACGCCTGTATCAGGATGTCGTCTAAATAAGGGGCCACTGATATGCCCCGCGGCCTTAGGACCGCCAGAAGCGACCCTAGAACCTTCGTGAAGATTCTTGGGGCTGTAGCTAATCCAAAGGGAAGAGCTACAAACTGGTAATGCCTGTCCAGAAAGGCAAACCTGAGAAACCGATGATGATCTTTGTGTATCGGAATGTGAAGATAAGCATCCTTTAAATCCACTGTAGTCATGTATTGACCCTCCTGGATCATAGGTAGGATGGTACGAATAGTTTCCATTTTGAATGATGGAACTCTGAGGAATTTGTTTAAGATCTTTAGATCCAAAATTGGTCTGAAGGTTCCCTCTTTTTTGGGAACCACAAACAGATTTGAGTAAAAACCCTGTCCCTGTTCCTCCTTTGGAACTGGATGGATCACTCCCATAACTAGGAGGTCTCGTACACAGTGTAAGAATGCCTCTCTCTTTATCTGGTTTGCAGATAATTGTGAAAGGTGAAATCTCCCTTTTGGGGGGGAAGCTTTGAAGTCCAGAAGATATCCCTGGGATATAATTTCCAACGCCCAGGGATCCTGAACATCTCTTGTCCACGCCTGGGCGAAGAGTGAGAGTCTGCCCCCTACTAGATCCGTTACCAGATAGGGGGCCGTTCCTTCATGCTGTCTTAGAGGCAGCAGCAGGCCTTTTGGCCTGCTTACCTTTGTTCCAGGTCTGGTTTGGCCTCCAGACCGACTTGGACTGAGCAAAAGTTCCCTCTTGTTTTGCATTAGAGGAAGTTGATGCCGCACTTGCCTTGAAGTTCCGAAAGGCACGAAAATTAGACTGTTTGGCCCTTGATTTGGACCTGTCCTGAGGAAGGGCATGACCTTTTCCTCCAGTGATATCAGCAATAATCTCCTTCAAACCAGGCCCGAATAGGGTCTGCCCCTTGAAGGGAATGTTAAGCAGCTTAGATTTTGAAGTCACGTCAGCTGACCATGATTTAAGCCATAGCGCCCTACGCGCCTGTATAGCAAAACCAGAATTCTTAGCCGTTAGTTTAGTCAAATGAACAATGGCATCAGAAACAAAAGAATTGGCTAGCTTAAGTGCTCTAAGTTTGCCAAGTATGTCATCCAATGGAGTTGCTACCTGTAAAGCCTCTTCCAGAGACTCAAACCAGAACGCCGCAGCAGCAGTGACAGGAGCAATGCATGCAAGGGGCTGTAGGATAAAACCTTGTTGAATAAACATTTTCTTAAGGTAACCTTCTAATTTTTTATCCATTGGATCTGAAAAAGCACAACTGTCCTCGACAGGGATAGTAGTACGCTTTGCTAGAGTAGAAACTGCTCCCTCCACCTTAGGGACTGTCTGCCATAAGTCCCGTGTGGTGGCGTCTATAGGAAACATTTTTCTAAAAATAGGAGGTGGAGAGAACGGCACACCTGGCCTATCCCATTCCTTAGTAATAATTTCTGCAAACCTTTTAGGTATTGGAAAAACATCAGTACACACCGGCACTGCAAAGTATTTATCCAGTCTACACAATTTCTCTGGCACTGCAATTGTGTCACAGTCATTCAGAGCAGCTAAAACCTCCCTGAGCAATACGCGGAGGTGTTCAAGCTTAAATTTAAATGTAGAAATATCAGAATCAGGTATCTTTCCTGAGTCAGAAATATCACCCACAGACTGAAGCTCTCCTTCCTCAGCTTCTGCATATTGTGAGGCAGTATCAGACATGGTTCTTAAAGCGTCAGTATGCTCTGCATTTCGTCTAACCCCAGAGCTATTTCGCTTACCTCTAAATTCAGGTAGTCTGGCTAATACCGCTGACAGTGTATTATCCATGACTGCCGCCATGTCTTGTAAAGTAATCGCTATGGGCGCCCTAGATGTACTTGGCGCCATTTGAGCGTGAGTCCCTTGAGCGGGAGTCAAAGGATCTAACACGTGGGGAGAGTTAGTCGGCATAACTTCCCCCTCGTCAGATTCCTCTGGTGATAAATTTTTTAAAGACAGAATATGATCTTTATTGTTTAAAGTGAAATCAGTACATTCGGTACACATTCTAAGAGGGGGTTCCACCATGGCTTTTAAACATAATGAACAAGGAGTTTCCTCTATGTCAGACATGTTTATACAGACTAGCAATGAGACTAGCAAGCTTGGAAAACACTTTAAATCAAGTTAACAAGCAAATATAAAAACCAGTACTGTGCCTTTAAGAGAAACAAATTTTGTCAAAATTTGAAAAACAGTGAAAAAAGGCAGTAAATCAAACGAAATTTTTACAGTGTATATAATAAGCTAACAGAGCATTGCACCCACTTGCAAATGGATGATTAACCCCTTAGTTAAAAAAACGGATCAAAAAAACGACAGACGTTTTTTAACAGTCACAATCAACTGCCACAGCTCTGCTGTGGCCCTACCTTCCCCAATAAACGACTTTAGGCCCTTTTGATATGTCCTGTAGCATTCAGGGGACTTCTGAGGAAAACTGGATGTCTCAGTCTGTAATTTTAACTGCGCAAAAAAGCGCTAAAATAGGCCCCTCCTACTCATACTACAACAGTGGAAAGCCTCAGGAAACTGTTGCTAGGCAAAAATAAAGCCAGCCATGTGGAAAAAACTAGGCCCCAATAAGTTTTATCAGCATATATAAAAACGATTAAACATGCCAGCAAACGTTTTATATTGCATTTATATAAGGGTATTACCCCTGAGAGTAAGCATGATACCAGTCGTTATTAAATCACTGTATTCAGGCTTAACTTACATTAATCCGGTATCAGCAGCATTTTCTAGCATTTCCAATTCTAGAAAAAATTGTAACTGCACATACCTCATAGCAGAGTAACCTGCACGCCATTCTCCCGCTGAAGTTACCTCACTCCTCAGACATATGTGAGAACAGCAATGGATCTTAGTTACAACCTGCTAAGATCATAGAAAACTCAGGCAGATTCTTCTTCTATTTCTGCCTGAGATAAAATAGTACAACTCCGGTACCATTTAAAAATAACAAACTTTTGATTGAAGAAAATAAACTACTATTTTTCACCACTCTCTCTTACTACCTCCATGCGTGTTGAGAGTTGCAAGAGAATGACTGGATATGGCAGTTAGGGGAGGAGCTATATAACAGGTCTGCTGTGGGTGTCCTCTTGCAACTTCCTGTTGGGAATGAGAATATTCCACAAGTAATGGATGATCCGTGGACTGGATACACCTTACAAGAGAAATCATTAGAGATATGGAATCTATTATAGTTCCCAAGAAAGTTACCCTTGTCATGGGATTAAGGAACTCTTTTCCAAATTTACTTTCCACCCGTAAGACCACGGGAAGGATTGTGGAGTTATAAAATCATGATTAAAATAAATTATAAAATCAGGATTAGAATAAAATATACAAAGAAGAATTACACATTAAATATGTTCTTCATAGATAAAACATTTAGATATAAAATAAAATATAGAATATGGAATAAATAGTTATAAATAAAATTAACTAAGATATGATTAGTTAGAAGTTAGTTAGTAATGGGTTAAATTCTGTTTTAAAGACAATGTATTTAGAACTGTGACATTTACATTCAGTTGCTGTTGTCAATCAAAACACATATACTGCTAGCTAGACATAGTATTATTAACACTCTAATGCACTGCGCATGAACAAGTTAAAATAGTATTTTCTATATGTCAGCCAAAATTATAAAGTCTTTTAAGGAAGTTAAAATATACAAAGATAGCCTTTTCATTTATGGTATGCTTTGATTTCATTGGCTTAAAATTTGTATATAAGCTTTGGATTTGTATGAGGCTATTGTTATCTTCTGCCTTCAGATCTCAAGGTATGTATTAATCTTTGCTGTGATTAATAAATGATTTATGTCAACTAAGATTTGATAAATATGAGTATTAATTTAATCTGTTAGATAACCCAGATTAAATATTTGTCTATAGTTAGGGTTTTGTCTAACCAAGGCGAAATAAAGTCATATTAAAGAATAATTCTTACAAGCATCTAATTTTTATCCTCTTTTGCGAGAATCATACATATACATCTGTTGCTAAAACACTCATTTAGTGACAGCCCTAAGGCAGAGGGTATACGACAAGGATAACCTTAAGTCTGTGTGAAATCTTGTTAGTTGTAAAGATGGCGCCTGGACTAGAATGTTGTCCAGATAAGGCGCCACTGCAATGCCCTGTAACTGAAGCACCGCCAACAGCACTCCGAGAGCCTTCGTGAAAACTCTGAGAGCTGTGGCAAGACCGAAAAGAAGAGACACGAACTGGAAGTGTTTGTCCAACTTGTGAATGGCACATGCAGGTACACATCCTTTAAATCCACTGTTGTCATAAATTGACCCTCCTGGATCAAGGGAAGAATGGAACGAATAGTTGCCATCTTAAAGGACGGTACACTAAGGAAGTCTTTTTAGACTCTTGAGATCTAAAAAGTGGTCTGAAGGTTCCCTCTTTTTTAGGAACCACAACCCGATTGGTATAAAAAAACCCAGACCCAGTACCTGTATTGGAAGTGCAACAATCATTCCCAGGTCTGAGGTGCCTCTTACGCAGTGTAAGAACTCCTCACCCTTTGTCTGATCTGTAGATAATCTTGAAAACAGAAACCTGCCTCTGGGAGGAAAACTCTTGAACTCTAATTTGAATACCTGGGGCATTATTTTCTATTGGCCAGGGATTCTGAACATCTCGATCCCAAGCCGGAGCGAAGACTGAAAGTCTGCCCCCTACAAAATCTGATGCCGGATTGGGGGCATGTCCGTCATGCTGTCTTTGATTCAACAGCAGGCTATTTGGATCTCTTTTTTTTTTTATTTATTTTTTTAAATTCTTTAAAAGTTGAAAAAGAGACTATTTCCGAGAAGCCAGGTTCCAACAAGGTCTTCCCCTTGTAAGGAAACGCTGAAAGCTTAGACTTAGAGCATACATCCATAGAACAAGGTTCTAACCATAAGGCTCTGTGAGCTGAAACAGAGAAACCTAAGCTCCCAGTTTGATAACTTGAAGGGAAGAATTTGAAAGAAAGGAATTAGCCAATCTGAAAGCTTATATCCTATCCTGGAGATTATCCAGGGGAGTTTCTGACTTAGTAGCATCAAACAATGCATCAAACCAATATGCCGTTGCACTAGTGACGGTAGCAAAGTACACAGCTGGTTGTCTTGGAAACCCTGGTGTACATCCCCTTTCTAATATTTTGTCCATAGGACCTTAGAAAAACCCAACTCTCCCATAAGGGTATAGTAGTTCTCTCAGCTAAGCTGGAAACTACTCCATCCTGAGTCGGATATGGGAAATGTTACATTAAATATAGGGAATGCGGTTTCTTCCATTCTTTATAACTTACTGGATGCACTAGAATACATTACACCATTCATATAGCCACTACTGAATCAATCACCCTAAATTATTGAAAATAATTCCTCTAGAAATGTTGCCTACCACATGGTAAAAACATATAATGCATGAAATGCAGAGCAACTCCAAGTGGAATGAGAGAGGAAGCTCAGGGAACTGCATGTGAGCTTCCACAGACTCCTAAACAGCAAACGCCTTTGAAGGAGTAATTTGCTTATTTCTCAATATTACTCTCTCTTTTTTTTTATTAATATATATATATTGGGTACTTGTAAAGCGCGGCTAATCCCCCGTAAGGGTCTCAAGGCGCTGCACATTTTATCGACCTTGGAAGGATGAAAGGCTGAATGAACCTGCAACCCTTGGGTTGCTACAGAGCTCAGCCACAATACCTTAGCATGCTGAGCTATCTGACCAGCATTCAGAAAAAGTAAAAACATTTTTTTAAAAAGTGACACATAAAAAAACGTTACTGTCTCTTTAAACTGTAAAAGTAACTTCTTACTTCAGTGTGCAGAAGTAAGTTAAATGAGCATGCCAATATAGTAGTTTATAGACATCGCCATGACATTATAAAAGCAATGTCTCATGCAGCAATTCCAGATGGAAATTGCAAGGAACCGCAAGGCACTTCATGTGACTGTCTCTTTAAAATTTTAAAGTAATGTCTTATTTCTATGTGCATAAGCAAGTAAAATAGTATGTCAACATTGCTGTTCACAAACATTGCCATGACATTAAATAAGCAATGTCTAGTGCAGCAATTCCAGATATCAGGAAGAACAAAACACAGAGGTGCGCAACTAAAAATGGCGCTAAACAGAACTCCACCCATCGTGGGTGTGATCATAAACCTCTCCCGGTCGCCATTTATATATCAAAAAAGGCCTTCAGGGAATAGAAACGGACTGAACAGTCTAGTTCCGAAAAACTCATAAATTGTGGCCATAAGAAATTATTATTAAACCGCCAGGAGAAAATAACAATTCTCATACATTGCCTCACAAAATATGTCACTATGAGATCTCCCAGTCAGCTATATTTAAATCGCCGGGAGATAGGAAACCGTGCCCTGTTCACTGAGCTTTATATAAGATCTCCCAGTCGGCTATTAAGAAACCGCCGGGAGATAGAACCCCAGATTTATGCCGCCTCACACTGAGCCTTTGTCTGAAGAATAGATTTGTAGTGATGGCCTTGTTGTGGCAACTTGTCTCACACTGGGCTCGTTTTATGTACGGCTCCGTAGCTATAAAATCAGAACCTAAGTGTCAAACAGACCCAGAGCCTGCATGTAACTGTCCCAAAGTATCCCCTGAAACTCTGAGGGAATCTGATAAGGGAGTTAAATCCGATGAGTGATAAAATGAAGTGCCCCACTTTATTCTGAGTCTCTCTTCCACCCCCAGAGAAAAGTTAGCACTTACCTCATCTCCTGCCGGACAGTAAGGCAATTCCCAGGTTTGTGAGGTCCTCTCCCTCACATGGACCTACAATTTAAAAAGAAAGTCCTGAGTAAATATCCCTCAGATTTTCTTGGTAAGGGCAGCAATTACATGGGAGGCGCAGTGAGAATTATGTCCCACAAGTTCCCATTGCTTTAAAGCCACCAAAAGCTCTGTTGAAGAGACTGATATGGACTACGGCTACACCCTAGAACAAAGCAGCACACTCTGGCACTACTTTAAAAAATAATAAACTCTTGATTGAAGAATCTTTTATAACACCTAACTTTACCTCTTCCTAGCATTAATGTAGGCAAAGAGAATGACTGGAGTGGGAGGGAAGGGAGGAGCTATTTAACAGCTCTGCTGTGGTGCTCTTTGCCTCCTCCTGCTGACCAGGAGTTGAATATCCCATTAGTAATTAAGATAATCCGTGGACTCATTGTGTCTTAAAAAAGAAATCACTTTTCTGGGCTACATAGCAGCCTGTTCCAGGCAGAGGAAGGACCCTCTGGCAGAGCTACCTAGTCTGGGTAGCCTAAATACTGGTGCTGACGGCATCAGGGGTGACTACAGGCTGTGGTCACTTGCCAGCTACATAGCTGCAGTCGGCAGGGAGGAAGCAGGACCTGTTTGGCGGAGCTACCCAGTCAGGGTATCTGTCACATTGGCTGGCAGCGGTGGGATCTGCTTCTTCCACATGATTCCTGCTGACAGAAGAGAAGGGCCACAGTAGCCGGTAACTATGGAAGTCGAATTTCTAAGGAGAGTACAGGAGGCGCTGGCCCAGCTGGACGGTCCTATTTACCTACAGGACGAGCTGGAACAGAGGGAACTGATCCACCGGGACCTCTGGTAGGGGGCTCTTCTTCAACAGGAGCAGGACAATGAAAATGTCCTCCCCACGAATGACACAAGGTTCGGCGGACCTTGAGAGTGCCTTTCCTGGGAAAACAGACAAAGAAGGAATGGCTATCTGTTCTACATAGACTGGTCCAGCAAGAGATGTGGGTGGAGGATGGCTACCGGGCCCTCTGATGGCTCGCTGTGCAAGCGCAGCAATGGCTGGAGGATGGCTCCCCCACAGAGGGCTTTGGCGGCCCTGGATTACTATTTACAAAAAGGACAGAGAACCCACAGTTTGGGAGCGAGACGGACCAGGGTCTGGAGGATATCTCTGGGCTCCAAGAGGAACTGCTGGATTTCTTGGAGGAATCCTGGTTACTAGACTATCTGGATTTTATAAGTGACCAGGAAGAGGCTCTGGTTGAGGAATACAAGAGTCTACTAGATCTCATTAAGCAGCGTGCGAAGGCTATACAGATCTGGGGTGCAGCCCTCTGGGATTCATGGAGCTCGACCATGGAGGAGTGGCAACAAAGGAAAAGGGAACCAGGGCTGCTGGATCCCGATCAACAGTCTGGCTCAAAGCTTATGGTCTTGGACCAGGGAGCCACCCTAGCAGAAGCGCTGGCAACAGGTCAGAGAGCCGCCGGCCTCTGCCCAGCACCTGCAACAGCTCTAGGAAACCAGGGAGAGGAGGTATGCATCCTCCCTCCCCTTACACAGAACCCCTTCCTGGGAGAGGAGACAGTCGGTCTCTCTCCCCAGCAGCAGAGCCATCCCCTGGGAGCAGAAGTAGTCGTCTTCCCTCTCCGTAAGCAGAACCCCTTCCTGGGAGAGGAGACAGTCGGTCTCCCTCCCCAGCGGCAGAGCCATCCCCTAGGAGTGGAGGAAGTCGTCCTCCCTACCCTTACACAGAACACCTGGCAGGGAGAGACGGATCTTGATAACTCTCCCCAGCGGCAGAACCCCTTCCCGGGAGAGGAGACAGTTGGCCTCCCTCCCAAGCGGCAGAGCAGTTTCACATGGAGCAGAGGTAGCCAACCTCCCTCCCCAGCTGTAGATCTCCTCGGGAGAGAAGACAGACGGTCTTGCCCCTCAGTAGCTTGGCAGGGTCTCTACCCTTTTCTCATCCTGGAGTATTTCTCACAGGGGGAAGGCCAGGGGGGTACCCGCTCATTCAGTTGGTGCCACAAGTTTGGGCATCCGGATTTTGCCTGCCCCACCAAGGAGCAACTTCCACCTACAGCCAGGAAACCGGCAATGGCTTTGTTGGATACCCGCCCCTGCAGTTGGTGCCACAAGTTTGGGCACCCGAGTCTTGCCTGCCCCACTAAGGAACAACCTCACCCTCTAGTCTGGGGTGGGAATTGTGTGAGAGTCTGCCGGTACTCAACCAAGTGTCACAGAGAGATGCAGTGTGGCCATGGAACCTAATGACACTAGAACTTATGGGAGAGCAACTGTTTGGGAGTCGGCCTTGGCAAACTTGTTTGGGACTTTATATGGTGTGCCTATAGGTGAAGGGAATAAACACTGGCAGGAACCCCCCAGGATGCCCCAAGCCCAGGAGAGATGGGATAACCTTCCCCAGCAACTGAGAATTAGAGGACCACCGTCGGACAGTCCCAGGCCGACCCGCTAAGGGTCTAGCTGAGTCTGCCAAACTGGAGGGGGGAGATGTCACAGATACCAGACCCCCAAGGCTAACCCCCACCCCCTTACTACCTCACCCCTGTTGTTTCTCAGCGGTATTAGGCTCCTCAGAGCAACCGCGGTCTCTGGAAGCTTTTGGTTGTATGTTTTGGCACCAGTACTTTGTCAGAGAAGAGCTGGCTGGGCTCCTGGAACTCCCAGTTGGCCGCCTCACAAAGGACACCCACCTAACCCCTCTCAGGCCGGCCGGGCTCCTGGAACTTCTGGTCGGCAACAGAACAGCAGGACACCCGCTACCTTTAACCCTGGTCACTCCAGCGGCCCTTTGTCCCAGAGCTTCGCTCTTTAGAGGATTGGTAGCTCCTAGAGAGGACAAGAGATGGTGGAATTGCCGGAGGGGAGCTACTTTGGGAACTGGGGGTTTCGGACACCCCTACCCCAATCTTTACCGGGATATAACTCCGGTCCCCAGTAACGAAACACGCCGCTTTTTGGACTGTGGGACCGAGAGCTTTCAAATGACACCATGGAAGTGCCACCGCTCCCCCGGGATCACCCCGAAACAGACACCCATGGGTCCTGGGATTCTGTGGGACTATGGCTGCTATGGAGGCGCCGGTCTGTCTGGAGGGGCGGGAATGGCGGGAAAATTGTGAAATTGTGAGATTGTCCAGTGTCTAATCAAGATGAGCTTTGTGTATAAAAGAGTGTGTGTTTTCCAATAATATCAGTTCCTGTTTCACCTGAATACTAGTATGTCTAGTTATTTGGGTGGGCTCCAGCTAAAATCCCTTTCTTGGGCTACATAGCAGCCTGTTCCAGGCAGAGGAAGGACCCTCTGGCAGAGCTACCTAGTCTGGGTAGCCGGAGTCTAAATACTGGTGCTGACGGGCGTCAGGGGTGGCTACAGGCTGTGGTCACTTGCCAGCTACATAGCTGCAGTCGGCAGGGAGGAAGCAGGACCCGTTTGGCAGAGCTACCCAGTCAGGGTAGCCGGGGTATCCGTCACAGGAAGGTTTCCTTTTCCCAACTGCTGTTTTGAGATCTCTCCACAAGTGCTCTATGGGATTGAGATCTGGATTCATTGCTGGCAAGTTTAGTACTCTCCAGCGCTTTGTCTTAAACCATTTCTGGGTGCTTTTTGACGTGTGCTTTAGGTCATTGTCCTGCTGTAAGACTCATGATCTCTGCCGGAGACCCAACTTTCTGACACTGGGCCCTACATTGCACCACAGAATTCTTTGGTAGTCTTCAGATTTCATAATGCCATGCACAGTCAAGACATCCAGTGCCTGAAGCAGCAAAGCAATCGCAAAACATCAGTGAACCTCCACCATGTTTAACTGTAGGGACTGTATTCTTTTCTTTAAAAGCATCATTTATTTTTCTGAAAACAGTAGAATGATGGGCTTTACCAAAAAGCTGTAATTTTGTTTCGTCTGTCTACAAACACATTATCCCAAAAGGATTTTGGCTTCCTCAGGTAAGTTTTGGCAAACTCCAATCTGGCTTTTTTATCTTTCTGTATCAGCAGTGGGTCTCCTAACATTGCGTCCATTTTCATTCAGATAGCGATGTATAGTGTGAGCTGACACATTTGCACCCTGTGTCTTAAGGTCAGCTTGAATTTGTCTGAAAGTTGATCAAGGTTCTTTATCCACCATTCGAACAATCCTTCGTTGCAATCTTTGATCAATTTTTCTCTTTCGTCCACGTCCAGGAAGAATAGCTATAGTGCCATGGGCTGTAAACTTCTTCACAATGTTGCACACAGTGGACACAGGAACATTAAGATCTCTGGAGATGGATTTGTAACGTACGTTGAGATTGTCCATGCTTTTCTAAAATTTTAGTTCTCAAATCCTCAGACAATTCTTTGCTGCTCTTTCTCTTTTCTATGCTCAGTGTGGAACACAGAGACACACAACAGAATGGTTGAGGACATTTTTCACCATTTTAACTGGTTGCCGGTGTGATTTCTATATTGTCAGCACCTGAATTGATACAGGCGAGTTTAAATACAAATTACAGGAGCGGCACCTCCTCCAGCAGTATTTTTTTCATGATGGGGGCAGAGCCGGCCGAGAGTGAACATGGCTGCAGGTACTAGGAGCTCCGGCTGAGCATTACCCCCTATGAAGGGCAAAAAATAACAGCCTACACCCCGGGAGAGAAAGGAAGGGAGCCAAAGCAGAAAAGATGGTAACCCGGACCCCCCTACAGTAACCCACAAGTCTCCCCTTTCCATAAGCATAGGCTTGAAACACGCTGAGATATACCTCTAATACGGAATACAACATAGGGGGAAGGAGGAGCACCGGCCCGCTACGTTAAGGCGCGCTGCCAGAGAGAAAGCGTGTCAGAGGCACCCAGCTGGAGTTCGGCAGCTAGAGCTAACAAACCCAGCAGAGCAGGAAGAGGAGTGATTGGAACCGCGAGACTGGAGCGCAGGGAGACACTTCACTAACGCGGCTAAACCTTCAGGCGCGACAGGCTTACAGGTGTAGCTATACTTACAGGTCTCACCCGAAGCATACGTCGCCTATTCAGCCCGCAATATCCTGGTAACTATTAGACGATACACGCTGCAGGGGGAAACCCGACTTATTTCAGTGGAATCCCAGAAAGTAATACGGGTTGTAAGTTAAATTCCCCAGAGACCTACAAACAGTAAGTATCACTGCCTACACCTGTACTGGTCTAAACAATAAGCGATAAGCAGTATTTCCCCATATCAAAGGTAACAAAATAACGGAATGTTTTATAAAGATATACCACTGCAACATTGTATACCGTGACCTTGAGATTAATGGGGTATTTACTACTAAAGGTTTAACTCTCCTGCCTCTAAATGTGCAAATGAAATGCTAATGATACTGAATTCTCTAGCTATTATGTGCTTTAGATACATTGCTTATATTACACAATAAGACTGTTGACTGCTTTGAACGATTTATTTAACCAAAATTACATATCTAAAAACAAGGCAAGATAAAGGGAAAATTTAAAAACAGAGGATTAAGATCTACTGCATGTTTTGAACGACATACTTAGCTAAGTTTTATAATTAAAGACAAACCAACCTAAGGGGGCAAACTGTCTATATAATTATTAAACCTGATATAAACAAACAGCCAAAAGGCGAGAAATAAGGGACAAGGTGGCTGTGGCGGGGGGGGGGGGTTACCCAGCAAAAAGGGGACATACAAACCTGGACAGGGGAGAGCTGATAAAATAGAAAATCAATAGAGATTTTCAGGTCCTTTATGGGAAAGATAGTAAGTCTCAAACCCACAATATAAAAATTGCTACAAGCAGCAAAAACAGTTAAACTAAAAATACCAATTAAAAGACTAGGGAGGGGAAGGAGAGAGAGAGGGTAAGAGGGGAGAGAGGAAGGGAAAAGAAGGGAAGAAAAGGGGGAAAGAAGGGGGAAAAGGGAAAAACAATATTCAGCTAAAACTGAGTAAAAATTAAAACTACTAACATGGCCTCTAAAAAAGGAAATAAACAAGATAAAGTAAATAAGATCACTACACCACAAGGATCAAAAGTGGATAAGTACTTTAAAACAACAGATACATCCCTAATAAGTACCTCAGAAGATCAATCCCCCTCTAAGTCTTCACAAAGCCTATCTGAACCAAACATGTCTCCTGTAACAAAGGCAGATTTACAGAACCTACCTAGTAAAAAAGACATTCAGACTCTCCTTGAAGAAATTTCCCAGGTTAAACAATGCATTAAAACGGAACTTCTAGCTGTCAAAAAATATGTTTCTGAGATCGGTAACAGGGTGGCACAGTTGGAGGAAGAAAACACAACAATTACCAACACTATTGACAGCCTAACAACTCAAATACGCCAAAAAGGGGAAGCACTTCTAACACAACAGAATCAAATAGAAGACATGGAGAATAGACACAGAAGGCTTAATCTCCGAATTAGGGGGATCACAGAGAATGTGACAAAGGAAGAACTAGAAGAATATCTCCTCCAATTCTTTAACAACTTTACAGATACTCATAACTATGCATTAAGGACCCTGGAAAGAAGCCACAGAGCCCTCAGGCCCAAACCCAAACCGGGGGAGCCAACGAGGGACATAATTAAATTTGCACATTTTAAGGATAAAGATCTTATATTGCAAATGGCAAGGAGACAGCAAAACATAACTTATGATGGACAAACCATACAGATTTTTACAGATCTCAGCCCAAGGACGTTACAGAGGAGAAGAGAATTGAGACAACTGACTACACATCTTCGCCAATTGAATATCGCCTATAGATGGGGGTTCCCATTTGATTTAAGAGCAACAATAAATGGGAAAACCGCGATTTTAAGAACGACGGATGACATAAATACATTCTGTACTACGCTGGGAATAGACCCCCCACTCCACCCCACCCAGATGGAAAACCAAGAACCCCATAACACCGCCACAACCCAGCAAGTAAAACAATCAAAAGCTCCCTTACATTTGCCGAGCTCGCAATGGTCTAAAGTGACATATAAGTAATAAAAAGGGGAGAAGAGAGAGGAGTAGGAAGGGAAGGGGGAAGAAATAGGAATGAAGGAGGGGAAAGGGGAAAAGATGGAAAGATTAGGAAGAAGATAGATAAGACACCATCTTTACAGAGAAGAACAGGTAAAGGGAAGAGTAGGGGTGTTTTTTTTGTTTGTTTTTTTTCTCTCACACACATACTAGGTGGGAGATATAAGTATGAGATAAATCAAATGGAATAGTTTCCTTTCAAGTCAATCACAAATAGGAGAACTAAGAGATATAGTATAGGCTGGAAAACATACCGCTATGTACATAAGTGGAAGGACTAATAGCTACATAGCAGGTGTAGACAAACCTATAAAGCTGTTGGTATAAAGTAAGACCCAACACCACATAAGGATAGTAATAGACATGAGAGGAAAACACAGAAGGTGGAAGTTTATCTTAAATATTAGAAGATAATCAATAGTAAATAGATCACTGTATAAGAATATCACTAATCACTAATCCATGTTAAAAGAAAAGGGATTCCCACATACATTTAGCATAATAATATTTAGGACTAAAGAGCAATAGTAAATTTATAGGGTGGGGTTTTTTTTGTTTTTTTTTTCTCTCCACACACACTAGGTGAGAGATATAATCATGAGATAAATTAAATGGAATAGTTTCCTTTTAAGTTAACCACAAATAGGAGAGTTAAGAGCTATAGCATAGGTTGAAAAACATACCGCCACGTACACAAATGGAAGGATTAATAGTTACATAACAGGCGCAGATAAACCTATAAAAGCTGCTGGTATAAAGTAATACCCAACACCACACAAAGATGGTAATATACACGAGTGGAAGGCACACAAGGAGAAAGTTTATTTTAAATATTAGAAGATAATTAATAGTAAAAAGATCACTGTATAAGAATATCACCAATCATTTATTCACGTTAAAAGAAAAGGCACTTTCACATATATATAGCATAATTATATTTAGGACTAAAGAGCAAAAGCAAATTTATAGGGTGGGTTGTTTTTTTTTTTCCTTATTAAGAGAAATAATGTTAATAGAATAATAATAGACGATTTATAGGTTACACCATAGTTAGAGATATATTTTGCAAGATGTTGGTATGAAGCAATATTGAACACTATATAAGGTTGATAATAGACACGGATGGTAGGCACATAGTAAAAAAGTCTAATATTGGAACAACAGAAGTTAATTTAGTGTAAAGAAGATATTTCATAGAATACTTTTATATACTTAGGAATAAAAAAAGTCTGTAATACACATTTATTAAAGATAAAAAGTATTAATTCATGTTTTTAAAAGAAGGGAAAAGGGTAGAGGAAGGATCTTCCCCTCCCTCCCCCCCCTTTTTTTTTTTTTTTCTTCTCTCCCTTTCTTCCTCTTCTATCTCTCCCAAGGAGGTGAAGGGCAACAGGATATTTTTTTCTATTTAGCTTTTAAAGTGCAGAGCTGCTCAGGAGGTACATGGATGTTTTTTCTTGTTGGTCTGTGTACGACTTCCATGTGTTGCGTGTTTTTTTTTTTTTTTTTTTCTCCCTTCTCTCCCCCGTTCCCCCCCGTCACCGGTGCACTCTCACTCTGCCAGGGAAAATGACAACCCAAAAACGGTCTTACCACCCATAGGCATTACCTATTAATTATAATAAAATGGACATAAAACAAATAAAAATTTTATCTCAAAATGCCAAGGGTCTGAACGCACCCCACAAAAGACATATAGTACTGCATAGCTTTCATAAAGCGAAAGGAGATATTGTCTTTGTTCAAGAATCTCATTTCTTACATAATAATGAACCCAGATTTACAAATACATTTTATCCAACCATCTATCATAGCTCGAACACACAGAAACGAAACGGGGTATGTATAATAATCCAGAAAGATATCCCTTTCCAACTTTTACATATGGAAAACAATCTAGAGGGCAGGTTTCTGTGCCTGGTTGGTCTATTATACAACAGACCTGTCACAATAGTTAACATATATGCACCCAATACAGGACAAAAAGCATTTTTTAAGAAAATAACTAACTTGATAATGGAAAATATGAAAGGCACACTAATATTGGGTGGAGATTTTAATCTAGCATTTGAGCCAATGTTAGATTGCTCAAAAAAAAAGAGTAACATAGCCAAACATGTAATTAAATCGGTTAAATCCAATTTGCTCTCTTTATCCCTTATAGATAGTTGGAGAACACTACACCCCACAACAAAGGATTATACATTTTATTCGGAACCTCAACAATCATATTCACGCATAGATTATTTTTTCATTGACCAAAACAGTTACTCTCTGGTTCAGGAAACAAAAATACATAATATATCTTGGTCAGATCACTCATTAATTTCAGTTAGCATTAAGTGGCCAGAGACACCAGTGGCTCCATATCAATGGAGACTAGAGGATTACTTGCTGAATGATTTACAAATTAAGACATCTATTCAGGAAACAATAGATACGTATTTTTATTGTAATCACTGGGGAGATACTTCCCCCACGATTTGGTGGGAGGCACATAAACAGGTGATAAGAGGAGAATTCATCAAACATAAGGCTAGAGTAAAAAAAACTAAATAAAACCTATCTCCTCCTTAATAATACGTTGCAAAAAATGGAACAACTACATAAAAAAGATCCATATAATACGAGCGCAGCGACACAGCTTAAAGAAGCCCGTAACAACCTCAATGCCTTCCTGAACAAAGGTGCCCAACAAAGGGTGCTAGCACTTAAAAAATGCTTTTTTAATGGAGGCAATAAAGCCGGAAAATTGCTGGCAAGAGCCCTAAAGAAAAAAATATTGCAATCATATGTTTCAAAACTACAGGATGCACAAGGGAATCACATAGGGAGTCAAGAGATAGCTAGAGAATTCAAAAAATATTACCAGCAACTATATAATTTAGACTCCAATAATATCTCTCAAAATGCGGAGTCAGAAAAATTGGCATATATAAAAGAAACGGAGGTACCCACCCTTACGGAAGCACAACAAAGGTCATTAGATGAACCATTTACACTACAAGAGGTTACTCAGACTATCAGGGACCTTCCAGTCGGCAAGAGCCCGGGCTACTTAGATTATTTAATTCACTCAATGAAAACTCATCTTTCGTAAAGGAAATGTTAGAAGCGAGAATAGTTGTACTACCCAAACCAGGTAAAGAACCTAATAATACGAAACATTTCAGACCAATTTCATTACTTAATAATGATATAAAAATCTATGCTAAAATTATCTCTAACAGAATAAACAGGATCCTGCCTGACATCATTAATACTGATCAGGTGGGATTTGTCCCGGGCAGAGAAGCACGGGACAATACTATTAAAACATTACACTTAATCAAATATGCCAAACTAAATAAGATTCCTTTAGTAACAATATCAATGGACGCCGAAAAAGCGTTTGATCGGCTCATTCCTCCAGCAGACGCTTAAAAGATTTGAATTTGGGGAAAAAATCATTCAGCAAATATTCTATCCATATACTTGCCCATCGGCAAAGGTAAGAGTGAATGGCATGATCTCTGATTCATTCAACATAACTAACGGCACCAGACAGGGCTGCCCCCTGTCGCCCATACTTTTTGTAATTGCTATGGAAATCCTAGCTGCTAGAATACGGACAAATAATAAAATAAAGGGGTTGAACATCGGAAAGAAAGAATATAAAATATCGTTATACGCCGATGACGTTTTATTGACCTTGACCAACCCAGAGGACTCAATTAAAGCCCTAGAAGAGGTCTTCCAAGAGTTTGGCAAACATTCAAATTTCCTGATAAATAATAATAAATCAGAGGCCATATTTATCTCAACACCTGCACCGATCCTCCAGATTTGCAAACAACAAAATCCATACTCTTGGAGAGAGTCCTCGCTTAAATACCTGGGTGTCTGTTTAACGACAGATATGGCAAGTCTGTATTCAGAAAACTATGCGAAACTAGCTGAAAACATCCAGCAAGATCTTAACCAATGGAAAAAAAAATCACTTTCCTGGTTTGGGCGGATACATACAATAAAAATGAATGTTCTTCCCCGCATTTTATACATTCTACAGACAGTTCCCATAGCTCTTCCAAAAAACTATTGCATTGACTTCCAGAGGATGATTAATGCCTTCATCTGGAACGGGAAAACCCCCCGGATAAATACAACTACAGTATATATGTCAAAAAAAAAAGGAGGGATGGGAGTACCAAATATCAAGAACTACTCTAGATCAATAGTATTGCAGAGGGTAATAGACTGGCGTACAAATAAAGATAATAAAGCATGGGTAGCATTAGAAACGGATTTAATCCAATACCACACAATTAGCAATTTATGCTGGATAACAGACCCCCAGGCATAGGAGACTACCCCCTGATCCAACACATAATAACACAGTGGGATAAGATAGTAGGTGCATATCCCAGCATATCGATGCTTCCATCACCATTACTACCGATAGATAATAACGCTGAATTCCAGGGAGGCATAATCCCTAGATGCTATAACATAAAACAGATACAAGATACAACCCTGCTAGTAAATTTTCTTGAACAAGGCAAATTGAAGCCTAAGGAAAGCCTCATAAATATAGCAGGGGGGTCATATTCAAAATGGCTACAATATCTTTAATTAAAAAACTTTATTTTTAATCATAGGCTAAAGGATAACTTAGTAAGAGAATTAACTACTTTTGAAAAAATATGTTATAAAGGAACCCCAATAAAAGGGTCAATCTCTTACAGATATAAATTTTTAACAGAGACGGATAAGCCTAAAAATCACGCATATATACACAAATGGGAAAAAGAGACTGGTACTCAGCTTGAAAACGCAGAATGGAACCACATTTTTATAAAGACAGCTGAGACCTCAGTATCCTCAAACATTCAAGAACTTAATTATAAAGTATTAACTAGATGGTATCTTACACCAGCCAGATTGCATAGCATCTACCCGAACGCGTCAAAATACTGCTGGAGGAGGTGCGGCATGACCGGGACGATGAAACATATATGGTGGGATTGCCCATCGATTCAGAGGCTGTGGTCGGGCACCTCCTCTTGTATTCAGTTTATCCTAAATAAAACAGTTCAACTGGACATATATAATGCTCTTATGAATAGACCTATTAAAGGTAGCTGTAAAATCAAAGCTAAACTTATAATATACATATTAAACGGTACTAAATCTATCATAGCAAGGAATTGGAAGAAAAAGGATATACTGAATGAAGATATGCTAATACCCAGAGTAAATGAGCTATTAGAGCTAGAAGAGTATTCATATAAAAAAATCTAAGAGGGAGGACTAATTTCTAAAGATATGTTTTTATTGGGAAGCATTCCTAAACAGAGATAGAGTATAGAGAGAGCACGGGGGGGGGGGGGCATGAGGTGGAGAGTTTCTTTTTTTTTTTGTCTTTCTGTTTTTTTGTTTTTTTCTTTTTTAATGTCTTTATTTTTCTTCAAGATATTAATAAATATAATAAAGTAAAGCGCTGCAGTCTCAACCCCAATACTTGTTTTATTTTTTACCCTTTTCAAGTAAACATATAGTATATGGGAGAGAGACAACAGCTACAAAATAATAAGCAAAAAAAACAAATTACAGGAGCATCACATACTTGGAATGCAATTATTTCTTACAATTTTGAGAAGGTGCCAATAATTTTGTCCTGTCCATTTTTGTAGTTTTGCGTGGAATGTGTCAGATTTGACTTGTTTTTCTTTACTTTTTTTGTGTCACACCAAAACAAACAAAAGAAATAAACATGAGAATGAATGCCTAAACATTTGTAATTGCAACAATTTTCTGGTCGAAGTGGTGCATTATCTGACAGAAATGCAGGGTGCCAAAATTTTTGGCCATGACTATATATACAGGCAGTGCAGAATTATTAGGCAAATGAGTATTTTGACCACATCATCCTCTTTATGCATGTTGTCTTACTCCAAGCTGCATAGGCTCGAAAGCCTACTACCAATTAAGCATATTAGGTGATGTGCATCTCTGTAATGAGAAGGGGTGTGGTCTACTGACATCAACACCCTATATCAGGTTTGCATAATTATTAGGCAACTTCCTTTCCTTTGGCAAAATGGGTCAAAAGAAGGACTAGACAGGCTCAGAAAAGTCAAAAATAGTGAGATCTTGCAGAGGGATGCAGCACTCTTAAAATTGCAAAGCTTCTGAAGCGTGATCATCGAACAATCAAGCGTTTCATTCAAAATAGTCAACAGGGTCGCAAGAAGCGTGTGGAAAAACCAAGGCGCAAAATAACTGCCCATGAACTGAGAAAAGTCAAGCGTGCAGCTGCCAAGATGCCACTTGCCACCAGTTTGGCCATATTTCAGAGCTGCAACATCACTGGAGTGCCCAAAAGCACAAGGTGTGCAATACTCAGAGACATGGCCAAGGTAAGAAAGGCTGAAAGACGACCACCACTGAACAAGACACACAAGCTGAAACGTCAAGACTGGGCCAAGAAATATCTCAAGACTGATTTTTCTAAGGTTTTATGGACTGATGAAATGAGAGTGAGTCTTGATGGGCCAGATGGATGGGCCCGTGGCTGGATTGGTAAAGGGCAGAGAGCTCCAGTCCGACTCAGACGCCAGCAAGGTGGAGGTGGAGTACTGGTTTGGGCTGGTATCATCAAAGATGAGCTTGTGGGGCCTTTTCGGGTTGAGGATGGAGTCAAGCTCAACTCCCAGTCCTACTGCCAGTTTCTGGAAGACACCTTCTTCAAGCAGTGGTACAGGAAGAAGTCTGCATCCTTCAAGAAACACATGATTTTCATGCAGGACAATGCTCCATCACACGCGTTCAAGTACTCCACAGCGTGGCTGGCAAGAAAGGGTATAAAAGAAAAAAATCTAATGACATGGCCTCCTTGTTCACCTGATCTGAACCCCATTGAGAACCTGTGGTCCATCATCAAATGTGAGATTTACAAGGAGGGAAAACAGTACACCTCTCTGAACAGTGTCTGGGAGGCTGTGGTTGCTGCTGCACGCAATGTTGATGGTGAACAGATCAAAACACTGACAGAATTCATGGATGGCAGGCTTTTGAGTGTCCTTGCAAAGAAAGGTGGCTATATTGGTCACTGATTTGTTTTTGTTTTGTTTTTGAATGTCAGAAATGTATATTTGTGAATGTTGAGATGTTATATTGGTTTCACTGGTAAAAATAAATAATTGAAATGGGTATATATTTGTTTTTTGTTAAGTTGTCTAATAATTATGCACAGTAATAGTCACCTGCACACACAGATATCCCCCTAAAATAGCTATAACTAAAAACAAACTAAAAACTACTTCCAAAACTATTCAGCTTTGATATTAATGAGTTTTTTGGGTTCATTGAGAACATGGTTGTTGTTCAATAATAAAATTAATCCTCAAAAATACAACTTGCCTAATAATTCCTAATAATTCTGCACTCCCTGTATGTATATATATATATATATATATATATATATATATATATATATATATATATATATATATATATATATATATATATATATATATAATACTAATAAGAAAGCACACACACTGCCATAATAGCAGAGGCAGAAACAAAAGTTAAACACTGTGGCCTAACATGAAGAGTTAACAGGGTTAAGATAATAAGCAAAAGAAAACAAATCGTTTTTGCCTGCATTTTAGAGTCACAGGTCTACAGTCTGGCAAAATTTAGTGCTGGATGTTAACAAAAGTTATTCAATCGTCGTAAAATTGTCCTCCTACATGACAGTTTAGTGCTTAGCAATGTGACAGCAAAGTTACAATTTACTAATGGTTAGCAGAGAAAGACGAGAACCGCTGCAGGCTAAAGCAACAAATTAAAAAAACTATTCATAAAACAAGAGTTGGTATGCTTCAGAAGATATATCAAAAGAATCAAGAGCAAATTGTTTTTTCCTTTAAATACTGCGCAGAATCTCAGTAGAGATAAGGATGAAGACCGTTTGCTTGTTACTGTTTAAAAATGTATCTGAGGCGACAGCATGAAAATCATTTGTGTTATCTTGAAGAAACAAAACTTTCACTGATGTAATGTGAGAAAGTATTTAACACATTCCAGCTTTTACATTGCAGATCTCCCCAACTTGATCCATGAATACTTCACTAATCTGAGCTGTCACATCTCGCAATGGATCCCACTGTAATTTGTTGTCCCGAGTAGTGAGAATGAGGCTAGGACACCAACTGCTAAACTTGGCCGCTGCTTCCAGAGAACCATATAGCTGAAATGCTGTGCCATTGATTTTGACCATTTGTTGCATGAATTCAAAGGATCGATCCATCAAAACTATGGACGTTGCTCCCAAAGTCAGATAGAAGCCCAGATGCTCTAAGTAAATTTCCAGATCACACTACTGAGACACTTGTACCACCGTCTCACTGAGCTCCAAAGAATGCTGAAAGTAGGGGTGATTACTTGAATCTCCACCAAATTGGCAGCAGCTGTAAAACACTCCAAGTCAGTTATAGCAGATAGGTAACATTGGGCAGGATCTGAAGGAGGTGTTAATCCAGTTGATGCAAGCTCCAATAGTAGCAATAGGCCAGTAGCATTTTCCTCCTCATGGTCTATTCTTCTGCTAGATCTAAGATCATCCATAGCATAATCTAAATAGAGAAACAGAGGTACAAATGTTGTGGTTAATGCATTTATGATATGCACCATTTTTCAGAGACACAAGTTGCATGTAGAGTGAAAGCCGAATGGCTTAAAAAGAAGTTATCTGACTTCTCGGCAGCTAGGAAGTTGAAAAAACCTGATCCAGGAAAGCTCCCGGGCATAGTAGTTGCCAAGGGAAATAAGGATGGCGAGGATCATAGCCACAAATAAACTCAAACATAAAGTGTTAGCCTGGAGCTGTACAAATCAGTGGCCATCTTAAAGTGCCGCCCACCGGAAGTCCAAATTTTTATTCAACTTTGAATCTTGTGTAACTTGAATAAATCATTAGTAAAGGGAGAACATAATATTTGACTAACTGGTGTATTTGTACCTCCAAAAATAATCTCCATTTAACACTGCACTGGTTTGGAAGCAGAGGAAATTACTTGCAGCTGACCTGAGATCTGATTGACCAGCTTCAACTATTGCATGCTGGTAGAAGTAGTTATCACACTCGGAGGAGCAGGAGCAGGGGTTTGGAGGCTGAGGTGTCTGGCTTCAGTTCATCTTGGGAGTTAAAAGAGGCCAATGATATGTTTCTTAGAAAAAATACCCCTTTTAGGCATGATGGTAAATAAAGAAAACAAGCTTTATTGAACAAATAAAGTACTCAGTTGGAGACAGAGGACTTGATACTGTGAAACAGGAGACACAGAACTTGGAGTCAGTGGAGCTGGACACAGGACTGTACCTAGGCAGGTAAGCATATCATGGAACTGTGCCTTGGCAGCTAGGTGTATGCAGGAACTAGGTATGTGCTTTGACAGATAAGTGTATGTGGAAACTGGGTTTGTGCCTTTGTAGATGAGAGTAAAGAAGGTGACCCGGCGATCCTCTGGCATCCACCCCAAGTGAACCTTGAACCCCCCAGATGGAGGCAAAAAAGATAGTCAAGATGTGTGAATTACAGTGCATGTAGGCCAATGCTAGAATTACCCAATTTCTTACTTTACCTGCAATATATATATATATATATATATATATATATATATATATATATATATATATATGTGTATGTATGTATAGGTATGGGAAAATGGCAAATAGATGGCGCTGGTCTGTACAGTGATGTTTCTCTATATGGCGAAGAGAAAAAGGGCTTGAGGTGTGTGTAGGATCCAATTAATATAAGTGCAGTATACTCAATCCGTAAGTAGTGGGAGTTCAGCTGCGATGTAATGTGTCTTCAGAGTGATGTAGTTCCCCAGAATAGTTTCAGAATCTCTCAAGAACCTGTTAATAGGTCTGCAAGCAAATGAAGACTCAAAATGACCAAAGGTGTCCAGTAAATCAAGAAAAAACAAAATAGTAACTTACTCCATAAATAGGAGAATCCGACTTGTCTTAGCAAAGAAGAATATCAACAGTCTTCCAACTTTGATAAAAAGATATTTATTTAAAAAAGCAAGTAGCTGTGTATAATTGCTGTGTTCACAAGCCGGTTTATATACAGAGGTAATGCTATCCAATTTCCTGTGTAAGACAGAGAGTTGGATTTACAATATACAATGTAAAAAACAAAACAAAATAAAGAATATGGATTGGTGGCAGACTAATTATATACTTAAATTGTTATTAAAATTTCAAATGCCGATATTTTTGATAAATTTGTAGTTAAAATACATAGTCTGGCATCAATCCGATTTTTAACCAATCAGAAACGGTATCTATAAGTTGACCAATTGGGAATGACTCGAGATTCAGTCCTCAAACAGGTAGTCAATGGTGCATGTGTTCCTTTTCAGGTCCGGTTGGAGTCATGTGAGTCAAACTGCCAATCCGTGCAAAGTTGTGTGCTAAATGAAGGCGGCCAATCTGTATGGAGTTTGCAAAACTTTTCAGTCTGCAAGGGAGTTGTTGATAGGTCCATATTTGAGAGGGGAGGATCTTTTGACTTTTGCTTATTGTGTCCTTTATATCGGAGTTAAATGCATTTAAATTGTCTAGAAAAAAGCGGAAATGATATGAACAGTATTTGTTCTTTCTCATGCATATAAAATATAAGGATGATTTTCATCATATGTTATCATACATAACTTTGATTTACATTACGTTAGATTTATTACATTCGTAAAGGAACAGCATTTATAGAAAAACAACATATCTCTATATGACATTGTGATGTATATATTCCAACTGCAGTAAAAGCAAAGATCATTCGCTTCAAAAAATGATTTCAAATCCCTATAGTTTGAATACATTTTATATATAAGTTATAGTGCCCACTTGGTCTTATTTAGAAGACTGTAACGTAATTTAATATTTAAATGACTCGTTAAAATTGAAGCTGTGGTATTTGTAACAATTACATAATCCATAAGTATTCTTACGAGGATACGTAATAAAAACTAAATGTATCCATAGCTTAGGGTTAATTATAAGTGAAAGAAATATAAAAGTGCTCAATGTCTAATATAGACGCTAAGTGAAAAATACATATAGTAAATATTAGTGTGTTAAAATTATGTTGAATGATAATATGGAAGACTTGAAAATATAACAACCTAAAATTGAGTAAATGAGGGAATTTCTAGGGATATTATTAAATGAATGCCGCTATTTTGATATCTTTATTTAAACCCCAATTGTTATATGTTCTCATGGTGTGAATCCACCATAGTTCTCTTTTGTCTAGTTGTTTCTCTATTGTGCCTCCTCTCCAATGTGTAGACACCTTCTCTATTCCTAACCAAAGGAAATGCTCTTTGTTGAAAACTGGGCAAGAATTACAATGTATGGGTACCCCATGGTTATCGTGTTTTTTTTCTATTTTATTCAGATGTTCTAAAATACGTGTTTTTAGGAATCGGGAGGTTTGTCCTAAATATTGAATTTTACAATTACATTGTAAAAGATAGATAATATTAGTAGTTTTGCATGTAATGAAATTTTGAATTATAAAAGATTTCCCTGTTACTGTCGAGGTAAAGGTTTTGTGAACTCTCTTAGTGTAATTGCAGCCCTTGCAACTGCCACACGTATAGAAACCCTGAAGGTTTGAAATAGATAACGGAATTGGGGGGGTCATTCCCTTTATTAATGAGGGGGCTAGTTTTTGTTTTAAGTTATGACCTTTTCTAAAAGTAATCTGTGGTTTGTTTGGTATAATTTTATCCAGAATTTCATCACTTTGAAGAACATGCCAGTGTTTATTTATAATATTTTTGATCTGATGGTGACCTGAATTGAAGGTGGTAATGAATCGGGGAAAAGTGCTTTCTTGTATAGGTTTATTCCTATGTCCACTCAGAGTGGTCTCTCTGTCTCGATCTCTGATGAGTTGTCTATCTGATTCTAATTGGTCCTTTTTATATGCTTTTTGTAAAAATCTGTTTTTAAGTAGGATAGATTGCTCATCATAATCCTTTAGTGTGTTGCAATTGCGTCTGATGCGCTGAAACTGACCTTTTGGGATGGCTTGGAGCCATGCGGGATGATGTTGGCTATCGTATCGGTATAGGTATGCATCTCTTAATATCCGTTATACGTTCTGTGAAACTAGACATTATGGTATTTGGAGGTTGTGTGAACAACCTCCTTAATGTACTTGATACATAGTTAGCAAAGTAGTGTAATATGTAATCTGTACTTATAGCAATTGGAGCTTGCAGGCCTAACATCGATGAATCTGTAGGCTGTTACTGGTACAAGGATACTGTACTTTAAGTACACAATAATACACAGTACAACTGTATGTGCAACAAATAGTTATTTTTTTACAGTTGGGTATAGTACAATAATACTGTATTTCTAATAAGCCAAACTTAGGCTACTTTATAAACTTTTCTTTTTTTAAATAATTTTTATTGAGGTTGTAAATACAAAACAACATACAGGTGGTGTAACAAAAATCAGAAAGGTATGTATGGAAAAGAACATGTCAACCACTTAGTACACAGCAATTAGTCGCATCTATTACATCGCATAAATACCAGGCATATTGTAGAACAACCTCATATTTTTAACTTTTTTAACCAAAAACCATACATAGACCGTAAACTCAAAGACCTAAAGTAGCTTACATTGAACATACGATACTTATATGAGTACAAAAAAAATCTTAATAGGACCCAAGAGTAATATAATGTACAAACAACATACCGTGGCTTATAATTAACAGGACCTAAAAAATGTAAGTAAATGCACAGCAAAGCCACCTAATACTGGGAAACTATTTAGGGGGGGAAGGGTAGAGAGTGCTGTATATTTCGAGGGAAACCGCACTATAGAACCCTATACACCATTCCCTGGTGCCAGAGCTCTACATGTGGGGAAAGGAAGGGAAAAGAGGGGGAAGGAGGGGGTGAAGGGGAGCGGAGATTGATCTTGTGACGTACCAAGGTATCATCTAACTTCTGATGACTTTGAGAACCTTACACAGCCCTATATAATATAATAAGATATATAAAGGAAGCACCAGTTTTATACGATTTTCCATCTTCAACTGATCAACTGCTGCTGATCGTACAAACAGCTGGCAGTTTACCCTAATGCTATTTTTAATCTTTAATCTAGGGGGTCGAAACATTCAATACATAATAAATGTACAATATGGAATAAATAACAAAAGAAGAAAAACAGATTCCAAAGCAGAGTTACTCCATTATAGTGATGCTCCTGTATCCGTAGTAAAGAAGTATAACAGGAACTGCAGTAGTATTGCGCAATCATATATATATTGGTATAGGGAAAAAAAAAGGGGGTATATCCCACTAGTTGGATGCGGGCCCTACACCCAACAGCGGGAGAACCATGTGGGGACACCAGTGTCCATAACCAAAGGAGGAATAATATAATGAGCACTGTTAATATTAATACCCAACTAAGAATATAGATTAATACGATGCACTTAGTATATAATCGCTTGGAATACAAAATCAAAACCCCTTTTATCTCTAATTGGAGATATAAAATAAATAGGCTTATTTAAATGGCGTTTTTTTTATCCACGGGCAAGTACCATTTGTAATAATATTGCTAAAAATTACAAGGGAAAGTGGGGACGGGCAGGCACGAAGAAAGGTGCAGAATAAAAAGGAAATTTATGCTTACCTGATAAATTGATTTCTTCTACGATACGATGAGTCCACGGATTTCATCCTTACTTGTGGGATATTATCCTCCTGCTAACCGGAAGTGGCAAAGAGCACCACAGCAGAGTGGTATACATAGCTCCTCCCTTCCCCTTCACCCCCAGTCATTCGACCAAAGGTTATAGGAAGAGAAAGGAAAAGCTAAAAGGTGCAGAGGTGACTGAAGTTGTAAATAATAAAAAATACAATCTGTCTTAAATTGACAGGGAGAGCCGTGGACTCGTCGTAACATAGAAGAAATAAATTTATCAGGTAAGCATCAATTTCCTTTTCTTCTACAAGATACGACGAGTCCACGGATTTCATCCTTACTTGTGGCATACAATACCAAAGCTACAGGACACGGATGAAAGGGAGGGACAAGACAGAGACCTAAATGGAAGGCACCACTGCTTGAAGAACTTTTCTCCCAAAAACAGCCTCAGAAGAAGCAAAAGTATCAAATTTGGAAAATTTGGAAAAGGTATGAAGGGACGACCAAGTTGCAGCCTTACAAATCTGTTCATCAAATGCATCATTTTTAAAGACCCATGTGGAGGCCACAGCCCTAGTAGAATGAGCCGTAATTCTTTTAGGAGGCTGCTGTCCAGCAGTCTCATATGCCAGGCGGATGATACTCCTCAGCCAAAAAGAAAGAGAGGTAGCCGTAGCTTTCTGACCCCTACGCTTTCCAGAATAAACAATGAATAATGAAGATGATTGACGGAAATCTTTAGTTGCTTGTAAGTAAAACTTTAAGGCACAGACCACATCCAGGTTATGTAACAGACGCTCCTTCTTAGAAGAAGGATTAGGACACAAGGAAGGAACAACAATTTCCAGATTAATATTCTTATTTGAAACAACCTTAGGAAGAAAACCAGGTTTGGTACGTAAAACCACCTTATCAGAATGAAATATGAGATAAGGAGAATCACATTATAACGCTGAAAGCTCAGAAACTCTTCGAGCAGAAGAAATAGCAACTAAAAACAGAACTTTCCAAGATAACAATTTAATATCTATGGAATGCATGGGTTCAAACAGAACCCCTTGAAGAACTCAAAGAACTAAATTTAAACTCCAGGGAGGAGCAATTGGTCTAAATACAGGCTTAATTCTAGTTAGAGCCTGACAAAAAGGCTGAACATCTGGCACATCTGCCAAACGTTTGTGAAGCAAAATTGACAAAGCAGAAATTTGTCCCTTTAAAGAACTTGCTGATAACCCTTTCTCCAATCCTTCTTGGAGAAAGGACAGAATCCTGGGAACCCTTACTTTACTCCATGAGTAACCCTTGGATTCACACCAATAAAAGATATTTACGCCATATCTTATGATAGATTTTTCCAGTGACAGGCTTTCGAGCCTGCATCAAAGTATCGATGACCGAATCAAGCATTCAATCTCCACGCGGTCAGCTGCAGAGAAATTAGATTTGGATGTTGGAAAGGACCTTGAATGAGAAGGTCCTGTCTCAAAGGAAGTTTCCACGGTGGCAGAGAGGACATGTCCACTAGATCCGCATACCAAGTCCTGCGTGGCCACGCAGGCGCTATCAGGATTACTGAAGCTCTCTCCTGTTTGATTTGAGCAATCACGCGTGGAAGGAGAGGAAACGGTGGAAACACATAAGCTAGGCTGAACGACCAAGACACTGCCAAGGCATCTATCAGTTCGGCCTGGGGATCCCTTGACCTGGATCCGTAAAGTGGAAGCTTGGCATTCTGACGAGATGCCATCAGATCCAGTTCCGGTCTGCCCCATTTGCGAATCAATGAAGCAAACACCTCCGGATGGAGTTCCCACTCCCCCGGATGAAAAGTCTGACGACTTAGAAAATCCGCTTCCCAGTTTTCTACTCCTGGGATGTAGATTGCCGACAGATAACAAGAGTGGGCCTCCGCCCATTGGATCATCTTGGATACTTCTATCATCACTTCTATCATCCTTGTTCCCCCCTGATGATTGATATATGCAACTGGAATCTGATTAATTTGGCCGAAGCCAACTGAGGCCATGCCTGAAGCGCATTTAATATTGCTCTCAGTTTGAGAATATTGATTGGAAGTAGAGACTCCACCTGAGTCCAAACACCCTGTGCCTTCAGGGAATGCCAGACTGCACCCAAGCCTAGAAGGCTGGCGTCCGTTGTCACTATCACCCACGAGGGTCTGCGGAAACAAGTCCCCTGGGACAGATGATCCGGCGACAACCATCAAAGAAGAGAGTCTCTGGTCTCTTGATCCAGATTTATCTGAGGAGATAAATTCGCATAGTCCCCATTCCACTGTCCGAGCATGCACAGCTGCAGTGGTCTGAGATAAAAGCGAGCAAATGGAATGCTATCCATTGCCGCTATCATTAATCCAATTACCTCCATACACTGAGCCACTGATGGCTGAGGAATGGACTGAAGTGCTTGGCAAGTATTTAGAATCTTTGATTTTCTGACCTCTGTATTTTCATGTCTACCGAGTTTATCAGAGTTCCCAAGAAGGGGACCCTTGTCTGTGGAACTAGTGAACTCTTCTTCTTCTTCACCTTCCAACCGTGAGTTCTCAGGAAAGACAGGACTGTGTCCGTGTGAGATTTTGTCAGATGATAAGTTGACGCCTGGATCAAAATGTCGTCCAGATAAGGCGCCACTGCTATGCTTCGCGGTCTGAGAACCGCCAGAAGGGACCCTAGAACCTTTGTGAAGATTCTGTGTGCTGTGGCCAACCCAAAGGGAAGAGCCACGAACTAATAATGTTTGTCCAGGAAGGCAAACCTTAGAAACTGATGATGATCCTTGTGGATAGGAATATGAAGGTAAGCATCTTTCAAGTCCACGGTAGTCATATATTGACCCTCCTGGATCATTGGTAAGATTGTTTGAATAGTCTCCATCTTGAACGATGGGACTCTGAGAAACTTGTTTAGACACTTGAGATCTAAAATGGGTCTGAAAGTTCCCTCTTTTTTGGGAACCACGAAAAGATTTGAGTAAAACCCCTGTTCCGGTTTTGGAACAGGACAAATTACTCCCATGGCAGAGAGGTCTTTTACACAGCGTAAGAACGCCTCTCTTTTTATCTGGTCTACAGCTAATTGTGAAAGATGAAATCTCCCTCTTGGGAGAAAATCCTTGAATTCCAGTTGATACCCATGGGTCACGATTTCCAGCGCCCAGGGGTCCTGAACATCTCTTGCCCAAGCCTGAGCAAAGAAAGAAAGTCTGCCCCCTACTAGATCCGGTCCCAGATCGGGGGCCGCCCCTTCATGCTATCTTTGTAGCAGCAGCGGCTTCTTAAATTGTTTACCTTTATTCCAAGCCTGGTTGGGTCTCTAGACTGACTTAGATTGAGCAAAATTCCCTTCCTGCTTTGTGGAGGAAAAGGAAGCAGAGGGTCCTCCTTTAAAATTTCAAAAGGAACGAAAATTATTTTGTTTACCCCTCATCTTAACAGACTTATCCTGAGGCAGGGCATGGCCTTTACCTCCAGTAATGTCAGAAATGATTTCCTTCAATTCAGGCCCGAAAAGGGTCTTACCTTTAAAAGGAATAGCTAAAAGCTTAGTTTTTGATGACACATGAGCAGACCAAGATTTGAGCCATAACGCTCTATGCGCTAGAATAGCAATTTGAAAAGCAGCATCAATAATAAAAGATTTAGCTAGCTTGAGAGTCTTAATTATATCCAAAATTTCATCTAATAGAGTCTCAACCTTCAGAGACTCTTCTAGAGCCTCAAACCAAAAAGCTGCTGCAGCAGTTACCGGAATAATGCAAGCCTTAGGTTGTAACAGGAAACCCTGATGAATAAATAATTTCTTTAGAAGACCCTCTAACTTTTTATCTATAGGGTCTTTGAAAGCACAACTGTCCTCAATAGGTATAGATGTGCATTTAGCCAAAGTAGATATAGCTCCCTCCACCTTAGAGACCGTTTGCCATGAGTCCCGATTGGCGTCTGATATGGGAAACATTTTCTTAAAATTAGGAGGGGGAGAAAACGGCATACCTGGCCATTCCTTTTTTTACAATTTCCGAAATTCTTTTAGGAACCGGAAAAACATCAGTGTAAGTAGGCACCTCTAGATATTTGTCCATCTTACAAAATTTCACTGGTGGTATCACAATAGGGTCACAATCATCCAGAGTCGCTAAAACCTCCCGAAGTAACAGGCGGAGGTGTTCAAGCTTAAATTTAAAAGGACATGACGTCTGAACCTGTCTGAGGTAACACATTCCCTGAGTCTGAAAGCTCTCCCTCAGACAGCAATTCCCTGACCCCCAACTCAGAGCACTGTGAGGGTACATCGGAAATAGCCAATAAAGCATCAGAGGATTCAGTATTCACGTTAATACCTGACCTACTGCGTTTACCCTGTACGACTGGTAATTTAGATAATACCTCAGTAAGGGTAGTTGACATAACTGCAGCCATCTCCTGCAGAGTAAAAGAATTAGAGGCACTAGAGGTACTTGGCGTCGCTTGTGTGGGCGTTAAAGGTTGTGACACTTGGGGAGAATTAGATGGCATATCCTTCTCTTCAGACTGAGAATCATCCTTAGGCACACTTTCTTGACCTAAAATATGCTTTTAACAATGTAAGACCCTTTCAGTACAAAAGGTACACAATGTAAGCGGGGGTTCCACAATGGCTTCCAAACATATAGAACAATGAGATTCCTCAATGTCAGACATGTTGAACAGACTAGTAATAACCACAATAGTCGTTAAAACACTTTATTTATTGCTTTAAACAACTGCGCCTTTAAGAAATAAAAAAGCGCAAAAATTTTCCAAAA
Source organism: Bombina bombina (assembly GCF_027579735.1). Taxonomy (NCBI): domain Eukaryota; kingdom Metazoa; phylum Chordata; class Amphibia; order Anura; family Bombinatoridae; genus Bombina; species Bombina bombina. The sequence goes on from NC_069499.1 coordinate 874,631,071, forward strand.
CTGCTCAAAAAAACGTTAATTTGCTCTAAAAATTAACTGTAGCTAATTAATTGCTCCAAAAATTATTGCACCCCAAGAGTAAGAGGAGAAATTAACCTCTTAAAGGAACTTAAGTCACAGATAATGTTAAATTTGACAAAAACACCCCCTGCACCTCGCCACAGCTCTGCTGTGGCACCTACCTGCACCCAGGGTACTTCAAAATGACTCGCCAACAATCCGGATAATAGAACTGTCTAGGATCAACCGGAGCTAATGCTTGCTGCTTCACAGCCAGAGGAAAGTGCACATCTGAGTGCGCGAAATTAGGCCCCGCCCATCAAGTTCCGAAGATCAAGTAGGCCTGAAACAACCGCATGGTGAAGCGGTTTCAAGAAAAAAAACCAAATGAAACTTTTAAAAACCCCATTAACACACCAACATTGTCAAACTGTTCATTTTGCAATAAAAAAACGTTTAAACAATTCCTTCTCCCAGTGTCTCTTATAATGCTTAAGCCCTTATAATGATTGCTCAATATTTGTCAACTGAAAATTTAAGCAGAGGTCTCCCAGTAACACCCCTTTGTTTAACAGGTCTACTGCTTACCCCTTCCCTTGTAGGGAAATAAATGCCAGCCTGTTCGGATATATCAAGTCTCCTCAGAAAAAGGGCTGCACATACCTCAATGCTGCTTGTAGCATGAAACTGTTCTCCATACTGAAGATGTCTCTTGTATTACCTTCAGAAGCTCTGTGGGAACCAACATGGATCTTAGTTACATCTGCTAAGATCATTAACCTCAGGGCAGAAATCTTCTCCGTATCCCCCTGAGGAAAATAGTACTCACCGGTACCATTTAAAAATAAAAAACTTCTTGAAGAAACTAAAACTAACGCCTCACTTTACCTCTTCCTAGTATAACACAGGCACAGAGAATGGGGGTGGAGGGGAAGGGAGGAGCTATATATACAGCTCTGCTGTGGAGCTCTTTGCCACTTCCTGTTAGCAGGAGGATAATATCCCACAAGTAAGGATGAAATCCGTGGACTCGTATCTTGTAGAAGAAAATAAATTACCAGACTTTGGAATTAACCTTTAGAATAAATGATAATTAACACATACCACAATGCTAAAAAACATTGTTCAACCAAAACTTTGTGCAGTAACCCAGGGCCTTAGCCATCTTAAACACAGTCCATAGTAGACAAGTATGCATATGCCACTATTAGCATTCCTCAAGCAGTGGCAAACAAAAAAATAAGAGACAATCCAGCCCTGTGGTTTTAAGTTCTCAAGGCACCAGAGATTAAAGTTAAATGAGAGAGACTGGCAACTACACTATAAGGAATAACTTTCATAACTGTTATAGGACTTTATTATAAAAAGGAAACTGTTGGGCTTATTACTATATGGCAAAAGAGTCATTAGTGATTGCTTGTCAGGGAAGTATATATATACTATATGTTCGCAAGAGCGGCAACCTAATTATAGCTTATAAGAATATAGAAACATGCGGGAAGCCTGCTCCACATACACTGGACTGGAAGTCTTGGAGAGGATAAGAGTGGCAAAGTTAAGTGAAATATATATATATATATATATATATATATATATATATATATATATATATATATATATAAACACTTTAAAGTTGTAATAATCAAGTAATAATCAAACCCTACCTCTCCTCCAGTGATAGAATATATGTGTATAAATACCTCAGATACTATATGGCTTAGAAACACATTAAACAAAATGTTTTACTTCAAGTCTCTATATCTCTCTAATGTCTCCATTACTTAATGCAACAGACAACCCAACTATAATATAAGAATCAAATGTACAAACAATGATACCCAAATATAACTTGGAAATGCAATAAATATTAATTATGAGCATCTACACCGAACATGGAAATGGTAACCCACTGATCAGCTGTAGTATAAAGTCTCTCCATTGATCGGCTATTGGGAGTGAAATAAATGTCCAACGTTATAAGTAAAGGTAGTTGCACAGATCCACATGATCTAGAATCTCAGTTTAGTAATGCTAAGAAGTGAATAAATAGGGCTCCAGATATACTCATACTCCAACCTCTAGCATAGTGCCTTCATCTAGAATAAAAAGTGTCTTGGCTCGCCCTTAATAAGTTCCATGTGCAAAAGAAAAAATCAAGCATGGCATTAAAACACAACACATGCCCTTTATTTAAGATCCGAGCAGCTCCAAACAGTCACATATACAAGGTCCCATTTACTTTAAGATGGAATCCAAGACAACTGAGAACACAACTAATGGACCCGTTGCTCAGTGTGCCTAGAGGGATATGGCTGCATCTCACTGACAAGGCCCACAATAGGCCGAAACGTACGTCTAGGGTTTTGCTGTTTCTCTCGTTAAGAGAGGGATTGCCTGGTATTTCGGGGCTGGACTGTACTGTGAAGTCAGGATCAGACTGATATGATTCAGGAAAGTTCTTCTCTGTGAAAGGCACATGTTGAGCAAAAAGAGGCAGAAACACAGGACCTGTATTGAAAGCTTCCGCATAATCCAGTATAGTAGCTCGGGTATCTAGCAAGGCTAAAACTCCAGGCCCAAGTGCTATGAGATCCGTATGTCTTTCCAGGCCCGGTAAAATACGGGGCACCTTAAATAGCCACTAGTCCAGGTTAGAGCAATCTAAAAGGAAGTTCACCGGTACTGAGTGTAGCAAGTTTAGAGCCTTTGCTTTTACTACACGATTACTCTCAATAGTGAACACGCCAGTCCCCATTTCTTGCGTGTTCTCAAACACTACTGTAGCTGGATAGGAGGTAGTAACCTGTCTGTCAGCGACTCCATCTTGTGTAGCTACAATTAAATCCGCAGGTCCTTCTGTATCCGTGACCGATTCTCTATTCCCACACCATGATCCTGCATGCGCATCCACTTGCTCATAGGCATGATAAGAAGATGCCTTGTTAATAAGAGCCTCATGTAAAACTCTGTTTCCCACATGGCTATGATCTCCCTCATGGTAGTAATGTTGAATAGCTCATTAGGTCAGAAACATCTCAACGAACTCCCACACTTCTAATAAACTTAACCAGGCACAGTTGGGTTCTATTTTCAGTTTCCAAACCACACATTTAGGTACAAATATCCATATTTATAGCAAATTATAGCCAGGAGCTTGACACAGGCATGTCTTGATCCTTGGATAGCTAGCTCCGCCCTCATAAACTTCATGAGTTATAGCATGCACTTATTTTCCACCTTCATACTGTTTAATTACCTTCTGTTTTACTTCCAGATCTATACTATTTCTTTGCATTTTGCGGCTGATATCCGAAGACGTTTTTTTTTCCGTCTAGAGGCCATGCTACTATACTCTGCTGTGCATTAAAAGCATTATCGGTACTACGTCCTGTTGTGTTATCAAGATTTCTGATATCTATATGATCTTTATGGACTGTGGACATATATATGCAGTTGAACATTGACGAATGGTCAAAATGCAGCGCAATGGGTTAACTTTATCTGTGTGCTGGATGTTTTTTTGTTTATCCAAAGGATGTGTGTCCCTGTGTTTTATGTTCTTAAAAAACAGAGCTCCATCATAAACAGCAGTAAGCTTCACTGAAGAAACCTTTATTGCCTAAGGTTAGGTTTACAGTCTCAACTTAAAGGGATACTAAACCAAAATTATATTATTTCATGATTCAGATAGAGCATGGAATTTTAAGCAACTTTCTAATTTACTCCTATTATCAATTTTGTCTTTGTTCTCTTGCTATCTTAATTTGAAAAGAAAGAATCTAAGCTTAGGAGCCGGCCATTTTTTTGGTTTAGCACCTCGGTAGCGCTTGTTTATTGGAGCTAAATGTAGCCACCAATCAGTAAGTGCTATCCTGGGTGCTGAACCAAAAATGGACCGGCTTCTAATATTAGATTCCTGCCTTTTCAAATAAAGATAGCAAGAGAATGAAGAAAAGTTAATAGGAGTAAATTATAGAAAGTTGCTTAAAGGGATAGTAAACCCCACATTTTTCTTTTATGATTCAGATAGAACATACAATTTTAAACAACTTTCCAATTTAATTCTATTATCACATTTTCTTCATTCTCTTGTTATCCATTGCTGAAGGGATAGCATTGCACTACTGACAGGAAGTTGAAAATATCTATATAGCCAAAAACAAGAGACAAATGGATGCAGGCACCAATTAGCAGCAGCTCCCACTAGTGTATGATATGTGCGTATTCATTTTTTAACAAGGGATACTAAGAGAACAAAGCACATTTGAAAATAAAAGTGAATTTAAAATCACATGCTCTATCTGAATCATGCAAGTTTAATTTTGACTTTCCTATCCCTTTAAAATTGCATGCTCTATCTGTATCATGAAAGAAAAAAATGTGGGTTTAGTATCCCTTTAACAGAGTGATTTTTATAATGCCAAAAAGATGTCAGCAGACATGATAAAAACCAGTGCCCTCTACCCAAAGAGTGCGGAGGTTGATTAGAGGTGACACCCTGGAATATTTTATGACATTTTTTTATTACACGTCTTTGGGTGACCAAATTTGTTAAGACATGTCACAAGAAATGTTGGGACCCCTGACAAAACCATTTGATCCTTCTACAGTTCTACAATTTGGACTGCATATTATAATATTGTATCCTCCTTTTTTCACAAGAATTTGGATTTTTTCACACCATTGTTTCCACTAATTGTTTTATACACAAACACATTTTATGTTTGTTGTTTTGAATACATAGATAATTGTTATAACATGGCTTGTGCACTCCCTTAGGGTTATCGACCATAGATTCCCCTTATTTTTCTTTTCCATATAGAGCAGGGCTTTTCAAAGTCTTAGGTGGTGGGCCCTCCCCTGTAATTACATTTTCAAGACAGATCCCCCATAATAGACGTGACTATTTTTTCTCTTTAAAGAAAATTTTAATATTTATTTGTAGTTTTAATTTGAGGAATTTACATCTTATCCATAGTTCACACGCAGCTCTCATGAGTGTTTTAATTTACCCTTTGTTATTCCTGCGTTAAAGGGACAGTCTAGTATAAATTAAACTTTCATTATTCAGATAGGACTTAATTTTAATCAACTTTCCAATTTACTTTTATCATCAAATTTGCTTTTTAAATCTCTTTTTAACACAAAGAGACAGAAAGTACACGTGGGCCATATGGATAACATTGTGTTCAGGCACAGGGGGTTATTTAAGATCTAGCACAAAACAATGCTAAATTTAAGACAATAGATAATAAACAGTCACAGTCATGTGATCAGGGGGCAGGAAGAAGGTTCCTAGATACAAGGTAATCACAGAGGTAAAAAGTATATTAATATAACTGTGTTGGTTATGCAAAACTGGGGAATGGCTAATAAAGGGATTATCTATATTTTAAAACAATAACAATTCTATGGTAGACTGTCCCTTTAAATTCAAGTTTAAGGCATTAAACACAATGCAGTGTGAGCGATTTCAATCTTAGTACCTTTCTTCCGCCTTATTCTGCCATGACAAGTGTCATTGTCTGCTTTTAAAATATGTTCTATGTGTTGCCAAAGTCAGCTGCTATTTGTTGTTTCCATAGGATAGTGCAAAGTGTCACTGCTCCTACGCATCCCCTTATAAGCTGTAGCGCCCCCCTTTGGGAGGCCCACCTCACACTTTGAAAACCACTAATCAAGACAGGAGGCTTCATATTTTGCATAATTCTTTACTGAAACCAAAACAGCAGCAAAGAAACTATAAAGAAGAAAAAATAACATAGCAACAGTGTACAACCAATCAGGATACAGCATAGTAATAAAGTTTCCAGAACAATCTAAGTCCGTCCTCTTTTCTTTGCTGCTTCCAAGACAGCAGGTCACGTATTTCTTCTGTCATTGTGGTATTGTTTTTTTTTGATAACCTTATGTTCAATGATTTAATTGCAAAGTTTGTTAGCTTAGCTTGGTTTTGATTCTCATTTTTTTTATAATTGTTTTTATTTCAAATTAAATGTCTATTTACTTTTATTCATAGTATTCTAAGTATTTAATCCTAAAATAGCAAATGTAACAACCCTCCTATAGCTTAGGGGAATAATACTAGCAAAGTACTTTATGGTTAGACTGACTAAACTTTAAAAAGTGTTTTTTGTCAGTTACCCTATTCGCAATTATTAATTTTGCCTCCTTTGCTAATTGAACTAAGCAGCCACTTTCATGTAACTGCTCCGTTTCCTGTCACAGGATCGCATTGCGGTCCCTCGTGACTCACCTCAGCCTCTCTCTTTGGTCCGGTGCCGCTCGGATCTCGCGGACACGCATCTGACCAGTGACTACTAAAAAATCAATCTGGTCGGATGTGTGAGCCGCAGCCTGTAGCGGCTCCGTATCGAGGATGTGGCGGTAGAATTTTTTTTATGTAGAAAGGCTCCGTTTTCTAATTATTTCCCGGGAAGAGCGGGAGAGCAGCCTCAGATCTGCCAGCGAAATTGATAGAAAGACATACATTTAGGAAAATAATTATATTAGGTAATTGTTTTTTTTAATAGTTATTTGTAGAAAGGCTCAGTTTTGCTTTTCAAGCAAACTTGTTTTCCCGCCAAAAATATTTTGAAAATTTGCGGTCTCATAAAAAATAATAAATAAAAAATGTAACTTCATATTTCTTAGTAATTTGTTGTTTGCACAATAACATTTATATACTTTTTCATTAAAGTTTTTCTGTCAGGTAACGTTTTTTGTTTAAAAAAATAAATAAAAAATAAGTTATTAGATTTAAAAATCTGCTTTTATTGAGTTTTCTCTATAGTTTTGTGGGCTAAGACTGTACTCTATTGAGGTTGTAGGTTCAGGATTCAAATCCTGCCTCTTCTCATAATAAACTAAATATTTATTTTATTTTTTCTTATGTGATGTTTAATTCAAGTTTGATGTTTATTTAAATTTTTTATTTTTTCATTTAGATCAAGCTCATTTTTTCCAAACAATTTCTAAAGAAATGGAGTCTGCCGACCCTGTCATTGACCCCGCCCCTTCTTCCTCTCAATCCAAAGAGGATCTTTTAGCTTATATCAATTCGGCCATAGCTACTGCCCTTAAACATAATGTTCCTTCTCCCCCTCCTGATAAGGTTTTAGAACAACCCCAGTCCCTTCATTTTGAGGAATCCTCATCCTCCGATTCTGACCCTCCAATATCGCGCAAGCGTCACTGGAAACCTCATTCTTGCCCTACCCCGCATAAGGGCAAAGCTCCAAAATCCAAAGCCCTTCCCCCGGGCGTTTCACATAGGGGTGCCAGAACCTCCTCCCCAGAGGCTAAACGGGGTAAACGAACCCTTCCCCCCAGGGTGTGCAGGTGGGGATCCAGAGCTCGGACTGAGAATTTTGATATGGATGACTATATGGAGTCCTTTCCAGACTTAGATTGGGAAGAGGATCCTCAGTCTGACCTAGAGCTTGATCCAAACGCAGCTCCTCAGGCTAAGGTTTCTCACTCCCGGTCTTCTCAAATTGAACAAGAGGACGAAATGGTGGACCCGGCTGCGAACCCCATCTTTAGCCCTAAACACATTAAACATCCCAGGTCTTCTGACTGGGCGTTAGCTCCTCATCTCTCTTGTTTTTTGCAGAAATCTGTTCGCAAACCTCTCGATCGTGAAGATTGTAATAAGTTACAGGCGGAATGCCGTAGACCTTCCCTCCCTGGTAGGGAATCTGTAACTCCTGAGTTTGACGCTAAACTCGCTACTTTTCAAAAAAGAAGGGGAAAGGATCCTAGAAAGGGCTTAGACAAGGCTCTTAGAGGAGTTCAGGATAAACTTCTGGACATTTCAGGTCTTTTGGCCCAGATTTTACATCTTTCGGATGAAGCCCTTTTGTCTGGCTTTCCTTTAGATCCTTTCGCCATTCGAGAATGGGCTTTTCGAGCTTTCTGCTTCCTTGGCAACGCCAACGTAGCCATTTCTACTGAACGTAGAAGATCTGCCCTCTTGAGAATTAACCCTAGATTAACTGTTCTCGCTGTCGGGGAAGCAGGCTCTTCAGCCAAGGGTCTTCTTTTTGGAGAACCGTTTTTGGATATTATGAGGCATTATGTCTCCACTTTTACTTCTATAGATAGGATTCAAGCCTCCCTTAGGAGTTTTTAACCCCTCTAATCGGGTTTTTGGCAGGGCCAGCATATTCAGGGGTCGTCTGCCCGGCCGTCAACAATTCATGGTTCAGCAATGCCAAGCAGTCGCCTTCCAGCAGTACCCTCCTACCCTCAGAGAACTCTCTTCCCACCAAGAGCACGAGCAGTCAGGACCAGATCAGCCCTTCCCAGGCCCTCCCGCTACCCAGAGTGAGTACTCCTCCTTTATGCCACATTTCTTCCCCTGTATCTCCCTTTGCAGGCAGACTGTCCCTTTTTTCCCCATGCGTGGGATTTAATTTCTCAGGACCCATGGATTGCTCAGACAGTGAGAGGCTTCAGACTAGATTTCATTTGCCCTCCCTACCAGAGTTGTCACCCAAAACCCCTGAATCTTTCAAAAACAAGTGTAGACCTTATTGGTTCAGAGGTACAATCTCTTCTTCTCAAAGGCGCTATAGAAGAGGTTTCGGACCCGGAGGAAGGGTTTCTAAGCAACCTTTTCCTAGTAAAGAAAAAGACAGGTGGTTTCTGTCCTGTCATCAACCTTCAGGAATTAAACTACCTTGTGGTATACCGTCATTTCAAGATGGAGGGTATTCACATGCTCAGAGACTTACTCCGTATTGGAGATTGGTTTGTCCGCCTGGACTTCACGGATGCCTAACGGTCCCAGTATCCCCAGATCATCGGAAATTCCTCAGGTTCCTCTGGGACGACAGGATCTGGCAATTTACTTGCCTTCCTTCCGGCCTCAGTTCGGCTCCTTGGTGTTTCAACAAACTTTTAAAGCCTGTCATTGCGATCATCAGAGGCAAAGGCATACGCCTTATCATTTACCTGGACGACATTCTCCTTATGGCAGAGGATCATGTTTCCCTCCTCCGTCATTTAGACACAAACTGCTCCCTTCTGCAAGGGCTGGGATTTATTATCAATTCCGAAAAGTCGGCCTTAATGCCCTCTCAGAAGGTAGAGTTTTTAGGTTTCCTCCTAGACTCCTCATCAGGTCTTCTCCTTCTCCCTCAGGAGAAGATCGACAAGATCAAATTGGAGATTCAACAATTGCTTATGTCTTCCATGGTCTCTATTCATCAGCTTTCCAGAATCATCTGACTCCTCGCCTCTTCCATTCAGTTGATTTTTCCAACCCCTCTGCATTATCGAGCCATGCAGAGAGACTGAAGATTCAATCCTTCAGAGAATGCCGGTCATATCATCAGATGATTTGCTTGAACGAGGAAGTCCGTGCAGAAATGTTCTGGTGGCTCCTTCACATGGAGTCTTGGAATGGCAAGGCTATCTTCGGATCCTCTCCAGACTTTGTACTCTCCTCGGATGCCAGTCTTCTGGGCTGGGGAGCGTCATTCGAGACCTCTGCGAGGGGAGGATCTTGGTCCCCTCTAGAACAGACTTTACACATCAACTGTTTAGAGCTTCTGGCAGACTTTTTTGCCATTCGCTTTTTCTCCAAACAATTTACGGATTGCTGCATCCTCCTCCGTATGGACAACATTTCAGCAGTCCAATACATCAATCGCTTGGGAGGTATGAAATCCAAGATGCTATCAGATCTTGCCTCGGATCTGTTCAGGTTCTGTGCCTCCCGCAACATTTCCCTCCAAGCTCAATATATCCCTGGTATTTCCAACACTGTTGCGGACTGGTTCTCTCGTTTTTGGAGAGACTCCAGCGATTGGCGTTTGCTTTGTCCTATTTTTCTGAAAATTCAGAAAGCATTTGGTCCCTTTTCAGTGGACCTTTTCGCCTCCCGCATCAATTATCAGTTACCGTGTTACTTTAGCTAGCTTCCAGACCCGTGGAGCGAAGCCTCGGATGCATTCTTACAGACTTAGCCTCTGTCCGGAGCTTACGCTTTTCCCCCCTTCTCTTTCATTACGAGGACTCTCTGGATGGTCAGGAAGTTCAAATGTTCCTTGACAATAATTACCCCCTTTTGGCCGATGCAACCCTGGTTTCCGCTCCTTCTGGAGATGGCTTTATCTCTGCCTCTCCTTCTGCCCAATCGACACGACATCCTTTCACACCCGAAAGGCGAACCTCAACACCCGAAAGGCGAACCTCATCCCCTCATTCTCCAAGATCGCCTTCCCCTGCTAGCCTGGCAGATTTCAGGGGATCCTTGTCTTCCGAAGGCCTTTCTAGAGACGCTCAACTTCTCCTACGAGAATCTTGGGTCCCTGGCACCAGAAAATGTTACGCTTCAGCCTGGGCGTCATGGGTTGGATGGTGTTCTCTCAGGCAGGTTGATCCCTTTTCGACTCCTGTAGTATTTATAATAAATTATCTTTCTAAAACTTTTTTCCAAAGGGAAATCTTACCGCTCCATTAATGTCATCCGTTCAGCAATTTTAGCGGGTCATTTTCCCGTGGATGGTAACCCGGTTGGGAGGCATCCCCTGATTTGCCGGATTTTAAAAGCCATTCGTCTGAAGGTTCCTCCTCCCTCACGATATTCTCACCTTTGGGATGTTTCCATGATGCTGTCCTTTCTTAGGAATTGGCCTCCCAATGCAGAGCTTTCCCTTAAACAATTATCGACCAAATTGGCTATGTTACTCTGCCTTGTTTCCTTCTGCAGGATTTCGGATATCCATGCGCTGGATATAGAAGGCATTTCCTTTTCTCCTGGGGGCTTTACCTTTTCTATCTCTAAACGCACAAAATCTATGTCGTCTTCCATCTTCTACCCTTATTTCCCTGAAGATCCTCAACTCTGTGTGGCTCTTTGTTTGAAATCCTATCTTTCTAAGACGAGTTCTTCCCGCCCCTCTTCAGGGGGTCAATTGCTTATCTCCTTTGTTCCCCCCTTTCGCCCCGTCTCCCCCCCCACGTTAGCCAGATGGGTTCGTTGGCTCATGTCTTCTGCAGGCATTGATCTTTCCTTTGGAGCTCATTCTGTTCGGGGTGCGGCTGCATCCAAAGCGCTTTTAGCGGGCAGTAACCTTCAAGACATTCTTAAGGCCGCGGATTGGTCTTCAACCACCTTTTCTCTGTTTTATTTTAAACCCATTCTTCATGCTCCTGAGTCATTACTTTCATTGCGTTAAAAATGCAAAATATGAAGCCTCCTGTCTTGACATAAAATTCAGATTATTATAACCTTGGTTACTAAATAATCTTGATTTTATTAAAGACAGGAGGAGAGTATTTTCCCACCATTTTTCTTCTTTGCCTCTCCCTGTATAGATTTAAAAAAAAAATAAAAAAATTCAGGGAATGGATATTGAAATGTTTATATATTTTCATGGTGATGTTTTTTCTTATAGTTCTATATCTAAGAGAACAATTATTATCATTATTTTTCTTTCTTCCTTATAGTTTAAGTCAATGGAATTGGTTTTTCCATACATCTTTGAAGGCTCTGCTGGGATCTTCCACGAAGCGTCCTTTCTTCACAGGATGTTATTCATGTTCGTTCCTTTGTAGTCTTTCAAGAGATTCATCAAAGAAAAGAGGACGGACTTAGATTGTTCTGGACACTTTATTACTATGCTGTATCCGGATTGGTTGTACACTGTTGCTATGTTATTTTTTCTTCTTTACAGTTTCTTTGCTGCTGTTTTGGTTTCAGTAAAGAATTATGCAAAATACTCGCCTCCTGTCTTGAATAAAATCAAGATTATTTAGTCACCAAGGTTATAGTAATCTGAATTTTTGTACTTTCTGGAGCTATAATAGTTTGGTTAACCCTTTCATCCCTGCATCTCAGTCACAGCCTTACCTACAAAGTCTAATCAGGAGAGGTGTAAGTCACAATAAGAAAAATATCCACCTTAGAATAAGAATATTATATCCTATGCATATAATGTACACACTAGCACTAAAAATAGGAGGCAAAGTGCAAAAGTTCTAAAAATAGAATACAAAGTAGAAATAAAAAGTATAAAAACACACTAAGGGCTAGATTACAAGTGGAGCACTATTTCTATTTATTGCTCCCAGACAAAATGTGCACAATTTTTTTTTGCATACGTTGGATACCACGTCTTACAAGTTGAAAGTAAAACGTTTTCATTCATACACTAACCAATGTCCACAAAAAGCCGAAATTGCAATATCGTGATCACGTTAATGTATTCTCCCATTGACTTAAAGGGACATGAAACTCAAAATTTTTCTTTCACAATTCAGATAGAGAATACAATTTTAAACAACTTTCCAATTTACTTCTATTATTTAATTTGCTTCCTTCTCATCATTTGCTGAAAGGTTGATCTAGGCAAGTTGATGAGCAGCAGAGAAACTAGGTTCTAGCTGTTGATTGGTGGCTGCATATATATATATATATATATATATATATATATATATTTAATGTGATTGGCTCACCCATGTGTTCAATTAGAAACTAGTAGTGCATTGTTGCTACTTCAACAAATGATACCAAGAGAATAAAACAGATTAGATAATAGAAGTAAATTAGAAAGTTGTTTAAAATTGTATTCTCTGGATTTCCGGAGGAGGATCACAGGTGTGTGGTCAGGTGCTGCACCTGTTCTGATCTCTCCTGCCTACAAGCTATTGGCGAGAATTGCGCCTAAACCCTCGAGCTTAGGGCGGCTTGTATTGCTGATAACCATCGCTGCTGGAAACTCCATAGTGCCTTAACATTGCACTAAAGCTGCGTGAGGCAGCCTTGAAAAGGACCCAATTTAGTATTAAATCTAAATACTTTCATAAATAACTTCGTTACTATTATATAGCTCCTCTACCAAGAGGAGGCTTTTTGTCGGGACAAATACTGCCTAATAAAGCAACCAGCATATTAACTGCCCAGCATCCTGGAACTTTTTCTCCTGGTCATTCAGAGACGGAGGGCAGAGGCGACTGGTTCTTGAATAACCGTACAGTGAACTGTTACCTGTTGCTTCCGTGCAGCCTGAGAGTGTGTCAAGGAGCCGGATCTGTCTGCTTTTCCGCCGGCTGCGGAAGGAGAGCGGCGTTTGAGCTGTGCTGAGGTCCCTGGGAAGAGTTGTACTTTTCGAAGTGCCTCGATCACCCTCTGTTGCTGTGTGAGGAGTTAGGGCTGTTAGTGCTCCCTGGGGTTGCCCTCATAATGTATGGGGTGCTTATAATGGAACCCCTGTTACACGGAGTGCTGCTCTTTATTCCGGCACTGTTGCTTTCCTTGGTGTGGAGAGGCGCTCCCCCTCCCACCGGTGCTGCGTGAGGGGGGGTTGCTGTTAGCAGAGGCTCTCTGGCTGGCATCTAAACAGTGGCCACACAGGACGGGTAACGTAGAACAGTTGTGGCAATACCTACAGCTGCTTTCTTTCGTCTCTCTGCCCTTATCCGGAATGATTTGGTTCATTGCGGGACGGTTATCATCTAAATTCTGATCTTTTTCCCTGATGTGCCCCCTTCTTGTATGCCTTTTTACCTATGTTTGAAATACTCACAGTGCAAGCTACAACAGTTGGCTGAAGATCGACAAGAAGAGGAGTTACGGGTCCACAAATCTATCATACAAACTTTTATTTTTTCTGGCACTCATGATTATTTTTCTAGGACTGGGTTTAAATATGTTGGTCTGGCTGGGTTACTGAAAAAAGGGTAATAGGGGTAAAATTGTCTAAACTTTAAAAGCTATGAAAGGCCACTTTTACCCTATTTAATCTCTATAAGGGGAAAAGTACACCACACTTGCTGTATACATATTATCTAAGCTTACTCTGCCGCATTTAGGTGCTACTTTTTCATAAGTTATTGAAAGTTAAATCTTGGATTGTAATATACTGTCTCTCTCTCTATATTATCTTGACGAACGATAGTACCTTGTTAGATAGCCTTTGGTTAAAGCAATACTTGGCTGGTATAGGTTAGAAGTTGCTGGCCTTTTTTCTTTTTCTTTTCAGATACATGCCGCTAGGGGTGAAGGCTACGTTTTTCCTCTGTAAAGTGTGAAATAATGTATCATTATACTTCATGAAATGAATGTATTGTTACTAATACGGCTTTTTTTCATATAGTGATTGCAACAAGATAATTGTTTATATTCACACAAGGTTATTTAAAGTTGTTTGAAAATGTGTCTAGGGCGTTGAATGTATAGAATTGTTTTTTTTATGTAAAAATTAGAGTCGCCCTAGAAGGTCATAAAAAATTGTCTTATATACATTTAAGGCAGGCTTAGGGGGCTTTTTTTGTCTAAATTACTATGACTATTGTACTAACTATAAAGCTTAAAATAATAAGCTAATCTTGAGAGGGCTTACTTTACGTATTTTTCTCTCCCTGTCTTTCCCCCCCCCCCCCTTTTTCATTTAAGGGGGAAGGAAATTAGGGAAGAGAAAAATTCAAAGTAAGATAAAGTTGCCAACATCATAACAGAAGCTTTGTTTTCCTTTTTTTTTCCTTCACTGCATATAATCTCTTGTCGCCGATATGTCTGATTCTGTCTCACTTAGTTCACGCAGTTTTTTTTGCCATTAAGCACAAAAAAACAAAACAGGATAAATCAGGAAAGAGGGGCACCCTTTGCTTCACACTACCCCCACACCACATCCCTTTTTCTTTTGGGGTCCTCTCCCCCACCAATCACTCTTGGAATAGATTAGTTTCCTCTTATTACTTTTCACTTTCACAAGTATATGGATAAATTCTTATTTTCACAGTCTAAAAGTTCACCATCAGCCATGTCGGCCAGACAAAGGGAAAAAAGACAGAAAGCTACCACAGAGGCCGCTGGTGAGGTACAGTTGGCTGCAGGTGACTCCCTAAGCTCACAAGAGTCTATTGACTTACAGTCCCTAGTCCTCAATATTTCCACGGCCTTGGCACCTAAGTTTGACTCTCTAAGATTAGAGATCAAACATGATATTGCACAACTAGCTACAGAAGTTAAACAATTTTCGGAAAGATTCTCTGAGGTAGAACAAAGAGTATCTGACCTTGAAGATCTCACCCTAGTTCAAAATATTAAAATTAGAAGCTACTTCCTAAGCCCTCCTTAAATTACAGAACAAGGTAGAAGATTTGGAAAATCGTGCTAGGCGAAATAATTTAAAAGTAATAGGGGTTCCTGAGGGAAAGCAATTTGAGGCTTTAAACAAATTAATTACACAGACACTCCCAGCTCTATTAAATATACCTGAAACTCACTCGGCTATCGTTGTAGAGCGGGTACATAGGTTAGGATTAGCATCTCCTTCAAAAAGTATGAGGCCAAGACCAATCATAGCTAAATTCCTGAACTATCAAGACAAAATTTCCTTGCTACAAGCTTTTTGTAAAAACCAGCCTATATTTCTTGAAGGAAAAAAATATTAGTATTTCAGGATTATGCAGTAGATACTGCTTCAAACAGAAGGGAGCTTGCTCCAGTATGTACTAAATTTATACAGCAAGGATTGCGGGCAACAATTATATATCCTGCCAGGCTTCGATTTGTGCTTGATAATACCTCACACTTTTTCGATACTGCTTCTGCGACAGAAGCTTTTTATTTATTAAAAACTGCTCACCTGAGTAGCTGGGTTATTATGATAATCAGCTCCTATTAGTAAAGTTAAGAATAGATCCATTACTCTGTCTACAAGATGGGGTTCTTTCAGATTAGGGCAACAGACGGCTTAGGCGGTCTAGTCGTCCGTTTTATGTATTGTGTTTCGTCTGGTGTGTTTCCCCCCTTTTTTTTTTTTCCATCACTATCCTTCCTTTCGAGATATAGATATCCTGTAAAATGCCTGGGATTAAATTTACCTCCTGGAATATAGGAGGTCTTATATCTCCTATTAAAAGAAAAACGATAATGTCATATCTTAAGAAAATAGGCACTTCTATTGCCTTTTTACAAGAAACACATTTAAAGACTCAAGAAATTCTTAAACTTAAATCTTCTTGGGTTAGGGAGGGGTTTTTTCCCCCCTAGCTGTAGGCGAAAAGGCGGAGTTGCTATTCTCTTGGGCAAAAAATGTAACTATGAGATAATCCAGAGTGAGTCAGATGAAGAACGGAGATATATTATATTGAAAATTAAGATTGCTAATATTTTGTATACTTTATGTAATGTTTATGCTCCAAATGTTTTTAATTTGTCATTTTGGGATACATTACAGGCTAGGCTCATGGCGTGTGCAGAAGGTTTACTGATATTAGCTGGCGATTTTAATATGTCTCCGCAATTTCCAATTGATAGAATGAGACAGCAAGTGTTATCTTAAAAAAACAAAAGAGATAATCTTGAGGCAAAATTGTTTTCTAGGATTTTTTCCAATTTGAGAGTAAGGGATAGCTGGAGGATTCAGAATCCGGATACACGTGATTTTACATGTCTTTCAAAAGCTCATAAATCATTGTCACGGATTGACTTATTTCTGATTGATGAAAGACTATGCAAAAATAAGATATCTGCTCAAATTTTGCCAATTGCGGTCTCTGACCATGCTCCAATATGCTTTGAGCCTCAAGTACTTTCCCACACACGAACTCTCGCTTCTCTTTTCCTAAGTTTTTGCCCTCAGATTCTAAGTTTAAAAATTTCTTGGAAACCAAGCTTGCGGATTTTGCTTTGTATAATGCTGAAGCTAAAAGTCGTCCTTCCCTGTTTTGGGAGACTGCTAAAGCAGTATTGAGAGGGGAAATCCTTGCATATACCATCATGCGGACTAAGAATTTAAAAAAACGAGAGAATGAACTTCTCCGGGCAGTTACAAATGCTTATAATTCGTATTTAATGGAAAAAACGCCACAGAAATGGGCTAAATATATCACTGCACTAGAGGCGAGAGATTCACTTTTTTTATATAAATCTACTCAAAAGGACATCCGGTTCTCTGCGAAATTGTACAGATATGGAAATAAGACAGGAAAACTCTTAGCTAAATTGGTCAAACAGGATCTAGGCTCTCAGTTAATAGACTCCCTAGATAGAGAAGGTCAAACATTTAGATCTCCTCAGGATCTCGTTCAAATTTTTTATGATTATTATAAGGGTATATATTCGGCTAGACCATCTAACATTATGGAGCGTCAGAAGTTTTGGGCAGAAATCTCTTTCCCATCGTTATCATTGGCCTCTATTGAGGAACTTGAGTCCCCTATCACTGAACTAGAAGTGGCCAAGGCAATTAATAATCTGGCATATAATAAGGCATCTGGTCCGGATTCAATACCTAATGAATTTTATAAAATGGTATCTGCTACTGTAACACCGTATTTAACCTGGCTATTTAATCATATTTATATACAGGGCAATGAACCTACATCTAACTTCACAGCATCATATACGTCTTTGATCCTAAAAAAGGGAAAAGATGCAAAAATGATGAAATCCTATAGAACTATTGCCCTTATGAACACGGACTATAAATGGTTAACTACAATTCTTGCCCAGCGACTTCAGTCTCTCCTTCCTTCTATTATTAATCTGGATCAGGCTGGGTTTATGAAGAGTAGGAATTCCGCGGCTACAATAAGGGAACTCCTGCTTACTTTAGACTTTTTCTTGAATACTACGGCCTCTGATCAAACAGCGGAAGAAAGCAATGTAGATCTGGCAATCCTAGCTGTAGACGCCGAAAAGGCTTTTGACTCGGTCCACCATGATCATCTTTTATTCTCTTTAGAACAGTTTAGATTGAAAGGTAATTTTGTGAAGTTTATTGATAAACTATATCACATGGCCTCTACAAGAATGATAGTTAACGGTCTGTTGTCCTCGGAGATAATCTTCCATAGGGGGACTAGGCAGGGGTGCCCTCTTTCTCCGCTCCTCTTTAATATCGCTATTGAACCTTTTGCCATAATAATAAGACAAAAACTTGAGGGGATTGAGGTTGCTGGACGGGAATTAAAAATAGCATTGTATGCTGATGATATTCTCCTCTACTTGACTAATATACGTAGGAATTTACCAATTCTCTTGTTAATCATACAACAGTTTAGCTCTTTCTCAGGGTATAAGGTGAATATAAATAAATCTGAACTTCTTTGGATTAGACAGACAGGTGACTCCCCTACAAACGTACCTTTTTCTATAGTGACTGACTCGTTTAAATATCTGGGTATAAATGTTTCAAGTAACCCTGACTCCTGGTACTCCCTTAATATTTTCCCCGTATTGAATAAATTTAAAGCAGCCTTTAAAAACTGGCAGAATCTACCCTTATCTTTATCTGGATGCATAGCAGTATACAAGATGATTTTATTGCCTAAAATCCTTTACATCCTTCAGAATATTCTGTTGCTTTAAAAAAAAAAAAAGGATATAACTTCTTTTAATCTACATCTTCGGTCCTTTCTATAGCAGGATAGGAGGCCCAGAATATCTCTTGCATAACTTTCTTTGCTGATAGGATTTGGAGGCCTGGCTTTGCCTGACCTGAGAGCATATAATTATGTTTTTTTGGCACGCGTGGTTGTGGATTGGTTATTCTATCATAATTATGTTACAAACAACGATCTTGAGACTAGTATTATGCATCCTTTTTCATCGGCTGCACTTATTCATATGGATACTATCCATATTCCATCTCAAATTAAAAGATATAGATCTATATATCATATGATTTTAGCCTGGAAATAAATGTGTAACCTGTTAGGCATAGAACACCGTGTATCGAGTTACTTACCATTCTTGGGGAATCCATAATTTCAATCTGGAACACCATCCTTAATTTTTTCAAAATGGAATGCTCAAGGGGTTGTTAAGGCCCTTCAGTTATTGGATATAGAAAAAAAGATGTGTCAAATCCTTTGATGCGCTTAGATTGGAATTTAATCTCCCACAGAAAAATTTCTATGCCTATATTCAAGCCAGACACTATGTTATGAAGCTTGTGAATGAATATGGATGGAACTGGTAACTAGGGCATTTGGAGAAGTGGCTTACTTTGGCTAAGAATGGACTTATGTCAATTTCCCCATGTTATTTGGTTTTGGTGTCTGATAGAGGCATAATTAATCTTGATAATATGGCTATTAATTGGGCCAGATTGTTATCCAAAGAAGTAGATTCCAAAATACCTTCTCTCTCAATTCAAGAGGTTGCTCGGACAACTCTCTCGGCTACTTAGAGAGAATCCCATGTGAAGTTATTATATATGACATATTTTACACCAGAAAAAGGAATTAGATGTGGGAAGGAAAACAAATTTTACTGCCTGTCCTAAATGCTCATCCCCCTCTGCAAACCTTCTGCACATGCTATGGACCTATCCAAAAATTAAGAATGTCTGGGGTAAGGTTCAATTTTGGCTCTGTAAAGTATTAAAGCTCCCTTCGCTAAATCTCCTAGACTTGAATATAGTTTTTCTCCTCCTTAAACCAGAAGATAAGCAGATTAATATTACATTTATTAATATAACTATACTGGCTGTTAGATATCTTATTTTTAAAAAATGGAAAATGCGCACAGTTCCTAGTGTCTTAGAAATAAAAAATTGTTTAAAAAAAAAACAAACAATGTAGGGGAACCTCCGGGCAGCGTCCATGTTTAGACACACAACTGCATGCTGCTCCAGCTTTTTAACAATTTTGCCTTAATCAACGCATTATGACTGGGCTGCCTACAACATAAACTACAGCTTTGAAATCTTCACTAGAAGACACATCCTATGCACCTATTCTAGAAAGAAATCGCTTCTGGCATCAGGGCTCGGAGCCACTTTAAGAACTTGGCCTGCACAATACCCCCCGGCAGGAAGCCTTAGGGCCCTGTTGTTACGAAGCACGTCTTGTGCTTATAATCCAGACATTTACTACTACTAGCAAGATAATGCATCTGACTGAGTAACACTACTCTCTAAGTTCCTATTCAACTCCTAATGACTGTCATCTACTATGGAGATCCCAACTACCTTCTTTTCAGATCTGCGCAGATTGCTCACGAACCATCATACCGCATTGGCAGATAAGCTTTACCCCGCGCCTGGTAGCAACGGAGTAAACTCGGCTACACAGTCAACCCAAGTTATGACTAACAAGCTCAGGGGGGGAGATGGCGTCTTGGGGCCCCGGCGCCCATACTTTACCCATGAAGAGCTTGTGATCGGTCAGGATCTCGAGTCTGTGGAGCCGACAATACTACAGGAGGGAGGGATGACATTGAGCATGGAGGCTTCTCTAAGGAGCCCTACCTATCTGCTGCAGGGTTGTCCCATTACTGTGGCAGAGCTCTCAACTGAAAACCCGCAGGATAGTGCGGCTATACGATTTGACCCACCCACGCACCCGACTCCAGCAAAGGTCCTTGAGCATAACCATCTGCAGCCGCTTATTGAATATCCCTCTCTAGCTGGGCAGGGGCTGTGCATGCTTCTCCAGGGCCAAGAATACCCATTATCAGCTTTGCAGGGACCGCATCTAAGCCCCTGCATGACATTGACCCCAGCACAGGTCCATGAGCCTAAACATCTGCAGCTGCCTAAAGACTGTTCCTTTCTTGATGTGCAGGGGCTGTGTGCGCTCTTCCAGGATCAAGGATTCTCACTGTCAGCTATGCGGGGACCGCATCTATGTCACTGCGAGACATTGCCGCTTTTTGCATGGGACCCTGGAGGTATGTTTGCCTTTTTGTTTGGAAGCCAAGGAGGAGACGGTTATCTGCTTTTGTTATCTTCCGCATGGTTTGTAGCTGTCACGCTAATCTGGGTGCAATGTCAGTTAAACATTTAGGCAGCCATCTAGTACCTCAGTAGTGACATTCCGGCATATGTATATGGACTTTATTGCGAAGGTGCTATGCTGAACACAGTTCATATTTATAGTAGCCTCTGGACTGGATATGATTACAAATTTTTGTGATTGGGGAGTCTGGTTTCACTCTATTTAATAGCATAAGTGTATATTGTCCCTAGAACTTGTTCATAGGACTAATTTTCTAAATTGTTGTCCACTCTAGCCAATTCTATATAGTGCAAAAGCTGTTTTTTGATGTTATGCTCAGTGCTAAGAAGTGAACTTTTTTTTTCTCTCCCTCCAACCATCATCTACGAGTATTGTGTTGGCAGGTCCTACACTAATGTTACCAGCTTGGGGAGAGGTGGGGAGCGTTATACTCTTGTTTCTTATGCTAAATGCAACTGTTTATGTGCTAATTTCTCATATGATGCTTTACTTAAGGGTATAGGTGGTCTAGATTACTTCCATACATGTCTCATAGTTTACTAAATAATTGTTTAGAACCCAATGCAAACCTTTCATTGTTTTTTTCAATTACTGGATTAGCCCATCCTGAGCTTAAAGTTTCAAGTAATGTAGGTTTTGGTAATCATGCCTTCCTCCACAAGATGAGTCATTATGCCCTAATCTATTATAAATTTCCCTTACAAGATAAAACATCCTTTGGCCTTGTATATTATAAAGAACCCCAACATTTTCTATGAGCAACTTTAATAAGCAACTTCTCTCGGTTTACATAGTTCATACCAGACCTCCTGTCCTATTCAAACTATATGAGGAGATTCTCAGAATGATGGATCCACTTCTTTTTGGCTCCATACACTGCTTATTTATTTTATTTTTTAACTTTTAGGCAGATGCTAGCACTTTTACTCTATTCTCAGAGCCCTTTGTAAGAGTTACCAGTCATCGCAAGTTTTAAACTATATCAGTTATTGCTAGTCACGCAATTTCCATATTTTATGTTATACAATACAATAAAAGAATAAAATCTGAGGTTCACATAGCGAGATCCAAAAGTGGTCTCTCCTCTTTTTCAGATAGCCTTCTGCCAATCCTATTATCCCATACAGTATGAGGCCCAAGAGAGATCTCTGGAACAATTTAGAAGGCTTAAATTGCTATTGGCACTTGTTATTTCTCTTTGGGTGTTTTTTTTTTTTTTTTATTACCCTTTATGCAGCAATTGTTTCTTTTCAGTTATATAACATATAGTTAACAAACATTACGCAATTCATGTAAACTTTTATTAGGTAACCTATATTATGCTCTGCGTCATTGCAGATACGGTTGATGGCTACTCGCTTTCAAGCTCTTTGTTATAACAGACTCTGCTTATTACATATGCCTTTTCATCAATATGTAATCTGTATGATGTATCCTGTCTTATATTTTCTCTTTGTTTGTCTTTTTATGAATTACACCCATCCAATTTTGTAACATTTTATATGTATGCCAAAACCTTGACCCAAATAAAAATTAAACAACCCCCCCCAAAAAAAAAACCCAATGTATTCTTGAACAATATAATGTTAATGTCGATAATGACAAAGATATTATTAGTTTTTTTTTTTTTTTTAAGTGGTCAGCATTTATAAAAATATTTCCTCCTACTGAAAGGGACTATCTGATATATTCTCTATGTAATTCTGACTTAGTCTTGCTAGGAAGGTGGTGATTTGCTCCCCCCCCCCTTTTCTTTTTTTTCCCCCTTCTTGTTTCATCTTGTTCTGGTGTGTTTTTTGGTTATTCTTTAGTAATATGTGTGTAAAATTAAAAAAATCCAACAAGGTATAGATTATAATTATAAAGAAATATATCCTTTTCCTTGGGTAATTCCTTGTCAATATATGGTATACATTTACATTGTTTCTCAAATGAGGTGTTAATGTACTTTCTGTAGATGTTTTTTACGATGATGCATATTTTATGTTCCTTAGAATGATGTTTAGTTAAAAATTGAAGTACTTAAAATTGTGCAACTAGAAGTTATAGTTGAATGTTATCCATATATATATACACACTTTGTATACTGGCTGTACACAGGGTATGGGTCCAAGTTGCTTGCTTGTTATGTTACCTTGCTGGATATAAATAAAAACTTTTTTTTAAAAAAATTGTATTCTCTATCTGAATCATGAAAGAAAAAAAAAATTGGGTTTCATGTACCTTTAAAGGGACACTGAACCCAAATTTTTTTCTTTTGTGATTCAGATAGAGCATGCAATTTTAAGCAACTTTCTAATGTACTCTTATTATCAATTTTTGTTCATTCTCTTGGTATATTTATTTGAAATGCAAGAATGTAAGTTTAGATGCCGGCCCATTTTTGGTGAACAACCTGGGTTGTTCTTGCCGATTCGTGGATAAATTAATTCACCAATGAACAAGTGCTTTCCAGGGTTCTGAACCAAACAAATGGCTTAGGTGCCTTCTTTTTCAAATAAAGATAGCAAGAGAACAAAGAAAAATTGATAATAGGAGTAAATTAGAAAGTTGCTTAAAAATTGCATGCTCTGAATCACAAAAGAAAAAAATGTGAGTTCTGTGTCCCTTTAAATGAAGCACGAAAAGTGGGAAAAAAGCTAACACCCAACAAGTAGCGCAAACCTAATCACATTTTCTCAAGTGCACTAACCTGACATTAAAATATAAATATTTCACATTTAAATGTTCTTCACATAGAAAAATATGGTCTATTTATAAATACATATTTCTATATACATCTGATGTTTTTTTTGTAAACTATAATATATATACACACACATACATAAAAAATGTATATTATGAATATCTGTTAATAAACAATTAGAACATTCCCCTATGTGAAAAACAAACAAACATTGGAATGTTAAATATTTAACATGGCATATAAATGATTTTTCAGGTTTTCAGCTACTTAACTGCAAAAGGCTCCTGTACACACACAAAAAAAAAAAAAATATATATATATATATGTATATGTATGTACCTCTATGTTAAAGCCCTCTGCAGCTTTTTTTTTTCTTCTAACACCTGACACCTCATATCTTTGAGCCCTTATTACTTTTTATTGCAATTTTTTTTAAATCATTTTAATTAGATGTTTTTTAGCAACTTTTTATTCAACTGTAATAGAGTTCTGATGTCACGATAATCCAACGCGTGTTACATTGCGCTCAAACAGATTTACTTTCAACTTGTAAAAAGTGTGCTACTTCAGACGCGTGCAAACAGCTGCGATAAACCCGATATTGATTGATCAGAACTACTAGTAATCTGGCCTTAAAGACAGCCTTTTAGGGGCTCGCCCCTTCAACAGTTGATTATCTATTGGCAGATATTGCTGTCACTCTTAAACGTATATTAGCCTCCGAGTGGAAGCGTTACATATTTATAATGTCTGCTTTTTAAAAGGGACATTAAACACTTTGAGATGGTAATATAAAATGACAAATCAATATAAAAACGTTACAATATACTTTCATTATTTATTTTGTCCCCTTTTCCTGTAATTCCATTCTGAAATTGTGAGCTTTTTAGTTCCTTATAGAAATGGATACGCAGAACACTGTTATATTCCACACAGCCATTGGCTGCACACTCTTGTGACCTATTCATAACTGTCTCTAATTGGCCACAGCAAAGAAGGTAACCTAGGTTGCAACATGGCAGCTCCCATTGTTTTATAGACACTAAAACTTTACACTTATTTTGTCAATATTTAAACAGCTAATGAAACTTTAAAAAAAATACATCTGTGTATCTCAGACTAATCTTTTCTTTGAATGAATCATTCTATCTAGCATTTACTTAGTGTTTAATGTCCCTTTTAGGAAATATATATATATATATATATATATATATATATATATATATATATATATATATATATATATATAAATACACACAGATTGTCATATTTTTACAAATAGAGACTTTTGTTTTATTAATCATGGAAACTTTTTGGACAATGAAATAACGAGGGTGGATCGATTGGAGCCAAATGTCAGATAATTTTGATGAAGGGGCGGGACCCTGAAACATGTAGTGGAGCAATCTGTGAAGCAAGTCTGGCCCGGCAAGCGTTTGCACATATATTGTGTTATTACTCATAGTAATTGAGCTGCATTTTTAAATCGGCATACATTTGTATATTAAAAATATTTTTTAATTATGAGTGACTCAGGACTTAATTGATTTTTTCTGTTTTTGATAGACTGTGACAGCATGCCTGTTAGCTTTTGCAAATATTTATAATCTTATAGTAATTAGTGTTTTTACCTAACTGCTGCTCTCATTGTTTTCCTTTATGCAGCTTAAGCTAAGAAAGGTGGGCTCAAATGAGAGGGGGGGGGGGTTATTGGCTAGAGCTATAATGCACCTTACTAATGTTATAAGCAATCACCTGCAACTGACAGGGACAGACTCTTCTCTTTCAAAGGATGGGTCACTTGTCCTGTAAATGGCCTGGGATCCAATATGTGCATTAAAATGTATCCACCCCCCAACACCTTGCTCAGTCTCTATAACTTCCAGTATTAACAGGAAGTTTCCACCCCCTTGTGACGTCTCATTGTGCACCCGTAGTGATGTCACACTGCCTACCAATAAGAGGCAGTGATATGGAAGGATACTGCAGTCTCAGTTTCCCTCTCCAGTGAAGGGGGTCACCAGGATCTGGATTGGAAGAGGATAAAAAATAAAATGATTGTCATTCACACTGGGGAGAAACCCCCCCCCCCCCCCCCCAATTGCAGCAAACAATGTGGTACTCTGTTTTAATCTACTGGAAGATCGAAGAAATTGTTGCAATTACAATTATCCCTTTAAGCCAATACTTCAGATAGCAATATGAGACGAGTAGAGGGGCTTCTGATTCTTATCTGCCTTCAAAATCCAGGTTTCTTTTCCAGTCATGAAATGCTATTTATTTTGAAACTAAAAGTAAATGTTTTTCCACAACTAGCTGTAGGAAAAAAGAAGCTTATTGTTCCAGAATGGTGGTTGCAACTAAACTAGCAGTAGCTGCCACTTTACAAAATGCTCAAGAAGGTTGAATGCAATGTAAAAGTTGGTTTAAGCAAGGTTGGTGGGGCCCTGACCAAATGATTTGTTTATTTAGAAACACTGGTTAAAGCCTGTCGCTTTCAGTTTTGCGGTAAAGTGCGTGCAACGTTCTCTTGATTTCCATCAGGCCTCCAGCGCTAACAAGAATACAGAAGTATTGTGCAGCAGCGGCTGCTGCTTTTGTCATTAAAGGACGTTTTACTCCGCCCTGTTATCTGCAATGAGAACCCCCTCGCTAGTGATTACGACTATAGAAAGCAAACATATGGAGTAAGAGGTTCGGACAGCTTTACGAGCCCGTCATTTGTGAGGGAATGTGTCACTGAAAGATCTGAACAGTATGTCTCCTATGAACTCAGACTTTCTAAGGGTGGGAGAGGGCTTTACAGATCTGGCTATGGTTATACCGAACCTAAAGAAAGGGTCTATAAAGATTCGATTGAGGATCGATATGCAAACCTATATCGGAACAGACTTCTTTCATTTGAAGGCAGAAATTAGAATGGATGTTACAGGGAACCATCATACCAAGCTGAACAATTGGATTAGGAGAGAGCCACTACAGCAGATTGGCTTCACTCTATCATAATCCTCCATCAGCTGGGCTTCAGGGGAGAGGCAGGCTTGCTTATGAAAGTGGGAATCGTGGTAGACACATTGCTGCTTTCAGGGGACAGCCACACACACCAGAAGACAGCAACAAACAAGAGGACGTGGCAGAGGCCAGAGCGGTGGCTTTGTTAATTCTAGAGGAACAAAGAGAAAGATTGGATAGACACCTACATCTCCTGGAATGCCTATGAAGAAAAAAAATCAGACCAAGTCTGGGACAAGCCAAGCTGCCAAAAAAAAAAAATCAAAAAAAATCTTGGCCAGTAGTCAATGACGACTAGAAAGTTAAAATTGAACAGAAACAACATCGGCAATACTAGAAAATAGAGAAAAATGGGATCAATGAATGGAAGTCTCTTGTGTACATTTTGTAAATTCCGATCATATGAAGAAAAGGCTATTGAAGAACATTTTGAGAGTGATTCGCACAAGGAAATGTTGGATTACATACAGAAGCAAAGGGTGTTTAAAAAAACGGTGGTTGATTTTCTGCATGAAAATACGGTAAAAGTAATAAAATGACATGCTCTATCAGAATCATGCAAGTTTAATTTTGACTTCCCTATCCCTTTAATAAAGCACAATTTCCTTGGAATCTGCCTTCAAGGTATTTTGTAGCTGCCAGTAACATATATGGTGGGGAGCAATTTGGAGGGTTAGAGTGCTGTTTTGGTGAGAGGCGATCAGGGAGGGTGAGGAAAAATCTACACTAGAGAGATATTAAAAACTACTTACTTAAAAAAAAAAAAAAAAAAATCAATAAAAGCCCTAATCTGCATACATCTTTAACTCCTACTAGTCTGCCCTCAATTTTATAAGCAACATTACTTCTCTACTCTCTTTAAACCCAAAATGTCTGTTCTCCACGTTCAGTACTCTTCTCCGTCCACACCCACCTTCTAATACAACTTATCTTCAGCTCAAGATTTTGCCAGCCACTTCAATTACAAAATAGACTCCATTAGAAATAAAATCAGCTCTCAACATACTACCAGACTCCCACCCTCTCAAAAGCTTGCAATCATCCAAAACCCACAGCCATAAATTTAGCACTTTCGCCCGTTACCGAGGAAGAAGTTTCTTCCCTTATACTGTCCTCTCAACTAACTACCTGTCCCCTTGACCCAATCCCCTCACAGCTACTACTCTCCCTCTATTCTACCCTTACCCCTATACTCACATCTTTAGCCTCTCCCTCAGCACCAATATATTTCCCTCATCTCTAAAACACGCACTGGTCACACCTATCCTCAAAAAAAACTCTCAATCCAACCTCCCCATCCAACTACCGCCCTATTTCCTTACTCCCTCTTGCCTCAAAGGTTTTTAAAGTGATGGTAAACTTACCCGACTTCAAACTTGTATTCTTATGCAAATTAAAAAAATAAGTAGACTTTCATTCATGAAAACATGCAAACCGCTCGTTCTATTTAATTTTTTGTCCGAAATAGAATTTTAACATATTTTCCTCCTCCCGTACCCCGGCCGCCATTAATTTATTAATCCCACGTGTTTTAACATACCAATAACAGCCCAGGCCAGTCGGCGACACTGATATAATCAAACACGCCCTAAGTTAACAATGCGCATGCGCTAAACATTGGATCAATGAGACCATAGAATAATGTATTTGAAATGCATGTGCATAGCTAAAATTGAAGATTTTGATTCCAATACTATGACGTCGCGACGGGTGGTTCTGCTTTCTGTCCGGCTATAGAAAATAACAGGAAGTAATGACAGGGGCGGAGGAAGGAGCGATAACGCTCTGTGAGTAATACATGATTTATTATAGAAAATAAATAAGGAATAAACATAGCAACTTCGGTTAGAAAGAACTGATGTTTAATAATATATTTCCCAAATATTGAAAATTTACCATCACTTTAAAAAGCTAGTATATGCACGTCTATCCCATTGCCTTACATTAAACTACCTCCTTGACCCACTGCAATCTGGATTTCGCCCCCATCGCTCCACAGAGACTGCAATTGTTAAGGTTACCAACAACCTACTTACAAGCAAAATCCAAAAGCCACTTCTCTCTGCTTATCCTCCTTGATCTGTCTGCAACCTCGGATACTGTTGACCACCCTCTTTTGCTCCAAACACTCCAATCCTTCGACATTTGCGACACAGCTCTCTCATGGGTCTCTTCCTATCCGTCTAACCATACCTTTAGTGTAGCCTTCTCAGGGGCATTCTCTGCCCCGTTACCACTTTCTGTTGGGGTACCGTAAGGCTCTGTACTCTGTCCCCTTCTCAATTTACACATCATTAGGTTCCTTAAAGGGATACTAAACCCATTTTGTTCTTTTTTCACGATTTGGATGTAGCATGCAATTTTAAGCAACTTTCTAATTTACTCCGATTATCAATTTCTCATCGTTCTCTTTGCATCTTTTTCTGAAAAACAGGAATGAAAACTTTGGAGCCAGCCCATTTTAGGTTCAGCACCTGGGTTGTGCTTGCCGATTGGATGGCTAAATGTAACCACCAATCAGCAAGCGCCATCCAGGGTGCTGAATAAAAAATGGTCCGGCTCCAAAGCTTTAATTCCTGCTTTTTCCAATAAAGATACCAAGAGCATAAAAAAAAAAAAAAAAATGATAATAGGAGTGAATTTTAAAATTGCATGCTCTATCTGAATCATGAAAGAAAAAAATTTGGGCTTAATATCCCTTTAATAAAGTCCCATGGGTTTCAATATAATTTCTATGCCGATAACACCCACATCTACCTCTCTGCACCAGACCTATCTCCTTCCTTGCTAACCTGTGTCACTGACTGACTCATCTTGGATGTCCTCTCACAAAATCTCTCCAAAACTGAGCTCCTTATTCCCAACCCTTTTTCCAAAATCTCCACCCCCCATTTCTCTATAATAATCAATAACGCCATCATTTCCCCTACCACACATGCCCAAAGTCTTGGGGTCGCACTAGAGTCAGAGCTTTCTTTTACTCCTCACATTCAGTCCTTGGCTAAAGTCTGCCGCTTTAACCTAAAAAAACATTACACAAGACACAACTAAGACTTTAATCCACTCTCTCATTCTTTCCCACCTCAACTACTGTAACTCCATCCTCTCTGGTCTCCCTAGCTGCCACCTAACTCCTTTACAATCCATAATGAATGACTCTTCCAGGCTCATCTTCCATACTCGTCGCTCCTTAATCTGCTGCACCTCTCAGCAAATCCCTTCACTGGCTTCCTCTTGCTTCCAGGAATAAACACAATATTCTCTCTCTGACATACAAAGCCCTCAACTGCACTGCTCCCCCCTACATCTCAGACCTTGTCTCCAGATACTCTCCCACCCGTCCCCTTCACTCTGCTCACAATCTCCTACTCTCTTGTTACCTCCTCACATTCCCGTATACAGGACTTCTCTAGACTGGCTTCCATGTTGTAGAACTCTGCCCCGCTCCACAAGACTCTCCCCTAGTTTTGAAAGCTTCAAGCACTCCCTAAAGACTACTCAGGGATGCATACAACATACAGTAACCTTTCCCAACTCCATTGCTATCCCCTTGAACCCCTAAACATTTAGCCTGAGCCCAGCTTGTTTGTAGGACACCTTCATAAGAGGTTTGGGAGGGATCATGTGGAAGGGCAATACCTACACCAGAGCAAATATTAACGGTGCAAGCTAACTAATGAACCCCTCCACTGCCAGGAATTTCAGAACGGTAGTAATCAGCAGCAATTAGCGGCATTCTAGTTGCCAAAAAACAACGGCAGAGATATGCATGTCTGCTATTTCAGAACAAAGGAGATGACAGAGAAGCTTTAAAATTACTTGTCTTTTTTATACCAAAATGAGCCCATCAGAAACCTGGGTTGACTACTTTGAAAATATATACAGTATATAGCTTTCATAGGTAAATTAAAAGATAAAGGCTCTATTTCTGTTTAAACTGAGTAATAGCAACAATGCTAAAAAGTCTCTAGTACTTTGTGTTTCTCTGAAATTCATGGCAATTAAGGTGTTAATGGCGGTGTATAAATGTAAAGCTATTAAACAAACAAAATATTTCCTAAAAATGTGTTTACAGGCCCTCTAATGAAATATATAATAATATGCACACAAAAAATGCAAAACGTATACTTACAGTACTAAATTCAAAGTATATTATTATCCTTTTTGTAAAATGAGTTTCCCTGATTCTGCAGGTGGGTTAAGCAGAGGGATTAAATACGAGTAGCTGAAAATGATCTTCCCTTTTCTCTTACAGATCGAGATGTTTTTTAGCTTACAAACTAAAAGATTGCACCAAGATACTTACAACACTTATTACCCTCATAGAAAACTGCATGTATACGAAAATAGAAGATTGTAAAATAATGTATATGCTAAAAGCAGAGTAATCTTATTTGTATTGGCAACAGTATTTGTTTTTTTAAACGAGCTCCCTGTTAACTTTACTCTCCCCAAGGAGATCACAGCAGCCACTGAAAGAATATGCACACGGAAAATTGCATCGCACAGAAATTACATCCTCAGTCGGTGATTTAGGGAACATCAAATTGCATAATTTCGGGGGCAGTTCCTCCAAACTCACAAGACGAAATAGGAGTACTTGGGTGTTAAAAGAACACAACTCTTCCTGTAGCTACATAATAACTCAAAATCCATTCCCCGAACAAACTGTCAACTAGGCCGCAAAAACCTGGTTTCCCCGACAACGCCGCATCGTGATGTCAGCACGCCCCCGTTCAAAAATTCGCTCCCGCCTTTAGTTATCTCAACTTGAACACCCGCCTTTTATTTGCAACACAAGGTTTTTGCTAATTGAACTACAAATCCCAGCATTCTTTCGACCGCTCAGTACTACGCGCAGACGTACTGGTGGCCATAGGCCGCCATTTTGTGAAGCAGTGGTTTCAGTGGAGCGATTAAACTGCAAGCTGGTTTTCATCGGGCGTCTTGGTTTTCGCTTCCCCCGGTATATTTTACCTACCGGCGTCCCTGGAATTACAAGACCTGCTGAAAAAGCTGAAAAAAACGGGGAAAATCCGCCAGGAGCAGGTGAGATCAGTGGAAAAGGCGATTTTGCAGGAGCTTTATCCGGCCTCTAGGTGTCACGATGGGACTCCGGTGCGGGCGGCCGCGGGGGTGTTTGTCTCCCTCTATCGTTATTGGAAAAATTGGTGAAAATGCAGTATGTGAGCGCAGGGCCATGAGATGCCTGTTTGCCAGCCACCTGTGTTTATGGTGCGCCACTGCAGCTCCCTTATTCCCAAACTACGCCACGTCCTGGTATATAGGCCCCGCTCCTCCATTTTATGTATAATATTTTGTTCCTAGCTCGTCTGGCTTTGTATTGAAGCGTCTAGCCCGATGCGAGGGAGGTGGCACTGCTTTCTCGCTCGTTTTATCGGATTACTTTTAAATAATCATAACTCACGTATAATCGCGCACTATCAACAGAGAATAAATAGTAGCATAACCAAATAAAGGATGTTGCCAGCGTTGCGGCAAATCCGTCTCCCAAGTACAGCTAGGCACTGTAGAATTTTTGTCGGTCATGTACCCTTTTATGACAGAAATTCGCTCCCTAATAGACCCGGTTCGCATGGTGTATCATGCAATGGTTAACAGGGTGCTGGGTGGCAGTTTCAGTTCAGGCGGAATCTCCACAGTCCACACCTGCTTGCTGAACCTTACTAGCATCCAGACTGGCAACAGGCAGACTTATACATTGGGCAGAATATCTGTGAAGAGCTCCCTCTGTAATCGGGCTGAGCGAGCTTACATTTTTTCATTTCCCTTTTAAAGGGAAGGTGCTATGTGCAAAGCTATAAATATAAAGCATACATATAAGTGGTATGTATATATGTAATAAATAATAATTTCCTACTTTTTACTTGAGATATATATATATATATATCTATTTTAGTTGCAGAAAATAGGGTTTTTCTATATTAATTGGGCAAGTAACTAACTTTTATTTCCTTGTTTCACACGTGTATACATGCAATATATATATATATATATATATATATATATATATATATATATATATATATATTGTCATCAGACAGTTGCAACAAATCAAAAAAAGGGATACAACATTGAAATGTTTATGAACGCATTTCAATTTTAAATAAAGATTTTTTGCAATGTGCTACTATTAGCAATATTTATTCTAGTAAATTGTGCCCTTTACATAGGATTGCCCGCAGTCCCTGAATCAACCGGTATGTCCGGGCCATCCTCTTAATGCCCCGGACTTCTCCATCTTCTTTTATAATCAGAGTGTATTTCCCTGAGTTTCAGGCTCTGGTCTCTGTGTGCCTGTAAGTGGGAGTGGGTCTGAAAGATACAGAAGACACTGTGAGAGTGACACTGAGGAGCAGTGAGAATATTTATCCTGCTTAAAGGGACAGTATACATTTTTATATAACTGCATGTAATAGACACTACTATAAAGAATATGCACAGATACTTAAAACCTTACTTAGAAGCTCCCAGTTTAGCTCTGTTAAAAAGGTAGATAGAACTCCCACTGCAAGTGGGAAATATCACACTTCAAAACAACTTTAAAATTTACTTCTATTATTAAATTTGCTTCATTATGTTGTTATCCTTTGCTGAAGGAACAGTATTGCACTGCTGGCAGCTAGCTGAACACATCTAGTTAGCCAATCACAAGAGACAAATGTGTGCAGGTACCAATCAACAGCTAGCTCCTACTAATGTAGTATATGTGTGTATTCTTTTTCTAAAATGTATACCAAACAAATTAAATATATTTGAAAATATAAGTGAATTTAACAGTGACTTAAAATTACATGCTCTATCTGAATCATGCAAGTTTAATCTTTCCTTTCCCTTTAATTGTGCAAACTGCATGCCAGACCTTTCAATTACAACCAGGTCTGGTTTAAAAAGATTCCCATGGACTTGCAACTACTGCAATCTGCTTCTAGTGTCCGGTCCTACAGCTGTGTGGGGTCGGGATTAGGCAGTCACTTGCTGAAAGTAAATAGGTTATGATGCCCTATAAAAATAAAATCATATGCATTTCAGACACTGCTGTAAGTGATTAAAATTAACGTTAAAAATATTTTTATTTGAGTTTTACTTACTATGCAGTAATGCTTGAAAGCAGAGATATGCCGGATAGCAATATTTGAAATGCGTTGCAGATTTTTTTTTTTTTTTTTTTTTTTTACAGTAAAACTTTTACTGTTTTTTAAAGTGAATGTCAATTTTGATGCTAAAGTGCCCGTTTTTAAAAAATTCGATCAAAAACGGGCACTTTAATTCATAAAAATTTTACATTTCACTCCTGTTGTGAAAAAAAGTAACTTTTTAAACTTGACAGCAGCTCCAGCTTCCTCAACCCGTCGCAAAGCCTCCTCCTGGGTCTAAAATGAGGAATTCAGCTTCCTCCAATCGCGGCATTGAATCAGACAGTGATTCCCCCGGAGCGGAAGCCATGATTGGAGGATGACCTATTCGTCATTTCTGACGTCAGAAATGGCTTGCAACGGCCGGAGGAAGCTGGAGCTGCTGTCAAGATTAAAAGGTGTGTGTGTGTTTTTTTTGTTGTTTTTTTTTCACAACAGGACTGAAATGTAAATTTTGATGAATTAAAGTGCCCCTGTTTTTTTTAATCGAATTTTTAAAAACAGGGCACTTTAGCTTAAAAATTGACATTCACTTTAAACCTTTTTAATTGTGCATAATTACAGGGCAGCATGTTTTTTTTTTTTTTTTGTTTTTTTTTCCCATTTGTTTAATTTTCTCTGAGACCACACCCCTCAAAACTGTCCAGGAAATGGCTGGGCAAAAGGTGACAACCTTACCCATGCACCAGCATTGAAACACCTCAGAAAGTTGATAGTGGTTAGTACTTTGGCACTGGGTGAAATTTTGGGATTCAGCATTTGTTTGCTAAACGTATGCCAAACATGCCCACAGGCAGTAGTATTTGGCTTGTTTCAGAGTCTGATATATTAATGTGAAAGTACAGCACATAAAGCTGGATTTGCACACTTTTGTGTGGCTTTTACACACACATATATATATATATATATATATATATATATATATATATATATATATATATATATATATATATATATATATATATATATATATATATATAAAGTCTTTGACCCCCGTAAAGGGGTTAAACACAGAAATACTTCTAAGGACTTTTTGTGGATGAAGAACCTTACCAGCTTTCACAATTTTTTTTGTTAAATGTTATAACTACTCAGTTGCTTCCCCCATTTTTTTTTTTTTTCTCTCTGTGAAGGTGTTTTGTTTAAATATTGGTTCACAGCCCTTCACTTGATATGTGCTTATGCTGCAAAAAAATGGTAGAAGCATTTTTGCTTATGGAAGTATATTGCATACATGCTTATATTTTAAATTGAAATGCAGACATGCATATTTCAATTTTGACCTTTCTGTCCCTTTAACCCCTTAGCGACCAAGGACATGCCTGGTACTTCTTCAGGGGTTTCAAGGGCTGGAAGCGATCACTTCCAGTTGCTTTTAGGGTATTGCAGTGATGCCTCGATATTGAGGCATCCTGCAATACCTTTTTTTTTTTTTAGCCACGGATGCAGAGAGCTCCACTCTGTGGCCCTCTCTGCATCGGCCAGCGATGGTGCCTATCGTTGGTTGGTGGGAGCCATGGATGTGACAGGGTGGGTGGGCCATCGCTGGAGCAGTTCCGGCCAGCGGAAAACTAAGTTCCGGGAGGGCGCGGAAGTGAGTGTGACCGCTTCAGATCAGTCACAGTGTAAGGGGAGGGGGGGTCAATACATGTTGGGAAAGGGATCTGGGAGGGTGGTAGGGTATTGGGGGGCTGCTACACTGTTAACCTCCAGTTAAAAAAAGCGGGATTACCTAAAAAAAAAAGGCCAATTTTAATGCAAAGTGGGTACTGGCAGACTGCTGCCAGTACCCAAGATGGCTGCAATTAGGTAGCGGGGGGAGGGTTAGAGAGCTGTAGAGGGCTCCAACACTGTAGAATAATATATATAAAAAAAAGCCTTTTAGTACTGGCAGACTTTCTGCCAGTACTTAAGATGGCAGTGACAATTGTGAGGTTGTGGAGGGAAGACACCTGTTTGAGGGGGGTAAGGGAGGGATCAGGGGGTTGGATGTCTCAGGTGGGAGGCTGATCTCTACACCAAAGCTAAAATTAACCCTACAAACTACCTAATTAACCCCTTTACTGCTGGGCATAATACAAGTGTTGTGCGCAGCTGCAATTGGCAGCTTTCTAATTACCAAAAAGTAATACCAAAGCCATAAATTTCTGAACAAATGGGATCCCAGAGAAGCATTTACAACCATTTGTGTGCCATAATTGCACAATCTGTTTCTAAATAATTTCAATGAGAAACCTAAAGTTTGTGAAAAAGTGAACTTTTTTTTTATTTAATCACATTTGGCTGAGAATTGGTGGCGTAAAATATACCAAAATGGGCCTAGATCAATAATTTGGATTGTCTACTAAAAAATATATATAATTTATATATACATGTGAAGGGTCATTCAGGGATTATGTTACAATGTAACTATCCCTAATTTTGAAGAAAAAAAAATGGTTTGGAAATAGCAAATGCTACTTGTATTTATTGCCCTATAAATTGCAAAGAGCATGTAATCATTGGGTATTTCTAAACTCAGGACAAAATTTAGAAACTATTTAACATAGCTGTTTTTTGGTGGTTGTAGATGTGTAATAGATTTTGGGGGTCAAAGTTAGAAAGTGTTTTTTTTTTCTTCCATTTTTCATCATATTTCATATTTTATTTTTTTTTATAGTAAATTATGATATGAAAATAATGGTATCTTTAGAAAGTCCATTTAATGGCGAGAAAAACCCCTTTAGTGACCAGACCATTTTTCAATTTTCTTACGGTTGGGGACCCAAGGCTATTTTTACATTTCTGCTGTGTTTGTGTTTAGCTGTAACTTTCCTCTTACTCATTTACTGTATCCATACATTATATAACGTTTTTTTTTCTCGTCATTAAAAGGACTTTCTAAAGACCATTATTTTCATCATATCTTATAATTTACTATAACATTTTTTACAAAATGACGAAAAAAATCACTTTTTTTCTTATTTTGACCCCCAAAATATGTTGCACAACTACCAAGAAACACCCATGCTAAATAGTTTATAAATTGTCCTGAGATTAGAAATATTCAATGTTTACATGTTCTTTGCTTTTTTTGCAAGTTATAGGGCAATAAATACAAGTAGCACTTTGCTATTTACAAAGCATTCCCCCCCCCAGTGATAGTTACTTTGTAACACTGATATCTATCAGGAATCCATGAATAACCCTTTCTGTGTGTATCTATATCTCTATCTATATCTATATATCTCTATCTATCTCTCTATCTATATATCTATCTATAGATCTCTATCTATCTATAGATCTCTATCTATAGATCTCTATCTATAGATCTCTATCTATCTATAGATCTCTATCTATCTATAGATCTCTATCTATCTATAGATCTCTATCTATCTATAGATCTCTATCTATCTATAGATCTCTATCTATCTATAGATCTCTATCTATCTATAGATCTCTATCTATCTCTTTTTCTCTCTTTTTCTCTCTTTTTCTCTCTTTTTCTCTCTTTTTCTCTCTTTTTCTCTCTTTTTCTCTTTTACAGCTTGTACAATTATGTCACAAATGGTTGTAAATGCTTCTCTGGGATCCCCTTTGTTCAGAAATAGCAGACATATATTGCTTTTTGGTAATTAGAAGGCCTCTAAATGCTGCTACGCACCACACTTGTATTATGCTCAGCAGTGAAGGGGTTAATTAGGGAGCCTGTATGGAGCTTGAAGGGTTAATTTTAGCTGCCACCCTACAAATAACAATATTATTATTATTATTCCTCCCACCTGACCCATCCCTAACCCCTCTCAAACAGCACAATTGTCACTGCCATGTTTAGTACTGGCAGAAATTCGGCCAGTTTAAAAATAAAAGATTTTTGTTATTTTAGTTTGTTTTTTTATTATATATTTTCTGCAGTGTAGGATCCCCCCCTTACCACCACCCCCCCAACAGCTCTCTAACCATACCCCTTCATAACTGTTTGCCACCATCTTGGCTACTGGCAGCTCTCTGCGAATACCCACTTTCTTGTTTTTTAAATAAAGATAGCAAGAGTGAAGAAAAATTGCTAATAGGAGTAAATTAGATATTTGCTTAAAATTGCATGCTCTATCTGAATCATGAAATAAAAAATTGGGTTTAGTGTTCGTTTAATGGTAAGAAAAATGGTCTGGTCAGTAAGGGGTTAATAAAGCATACCAAGAGACCTAAGCAAAATTGATCAAAGGAGTACATTTGTAAGTTGTTTAAAATGTTATGTTCTATTTAGCCCATTTAAGTTTTTAATTTTCACCCAACTTGACAATATGGGAAAACGAAAAACCCACTATAGACTATACAAATGTCACTATAGGGAAAATATAACAAAATTGTGAAATGGTGTGCTTAATTTATTGTTTATTTACCCTTCCCTGGTTCCCTGTCTATCCGTAGCTTTATTTGAAAAAGCATCCCATTGTGCAGGACTCAGGAGGTTACCACTGCTAGTAGTCTAATGACGCCGCACTGCAGCCCGCTCTGTTTCCAAAGTAGCCCAGTTTCAAACTGTACTGTGCACAAATAAAGCTAATTCCTATCCTAATGCTTTATTTGTGCACATTGCAACACACACTCTCATTTAACACACAACACGCACACACACACTAACACACACATAAGTAGTGACCCAGTAAACATGGTGCTGCAACACAGTAATGGGTCCCGACCTGTGGTTTGAAAAACCCTGCTGTAAGGCATCAGATCATTTTGTACTTGTATGTCCCTTTTTAAAACCGTAATGTTCAAATATCACCTTTTTTGTCTTTTTTTAAAGACCAGCGCCAAGCCGTATTTCCTGAACGGCTATTGGCTAAGAGGTGGAAATGTCACCTCTCAGCCAAATAGCGTTCTGCCGTGGGCTGCCTTAGCATCTCAGTGCAGTGAACGCTTGAAACAAAAGAGCTATTAGAATGAAGTATTTTATACTTCATGACTGAAAGTCCCGTTTATTTGTTTCAATGGTAAATCCTAGCATTTCACAAATGCTAGGTATTACCATCACTATAAGAAGGTCAAGTGTGAGGCATGATTTTTTTAATCTGAATGCTAGTGCAACGAGAGAGATCTCATTCCTCTGTTGTGCAGAGCTAGCCAGTGCATGAACAAATATATTGCTGCCACAGGTACAAATCCCCAAATCCAGAATTCCGAAATTCAAACTTTTTAATATAGTACTATTTGACACAATTTTCTCTGCCTGAGTCTTTGTTCTGGTTTTTGTACTCTAAAATGGAAATAGATTATTTTTATTTAAAACAACAATTACTTTTCTGATTATAGTACTGCCCTATCTTTCTGGGGGTACTATATACACAAAAGTATAAAAATGATATAAAGCTCAAAGCTAGAATTAATAGAAATCTTATGTTTCTACCTATAAAAAATGGAGGGCTTGGAGTTCCCCACCGTAAAAAATATAGACAGGCAGTTTTCATGCAGAGGATAGTAGATTGGTTCACAAACTATGATACCAGGGCCTGGGTTAAGCTGGAGCACGATATAACTGGGCAAAATCACTTGGGGGCACTATGTTGGCAGAGGAGGGGGACACCACGAGCAAGCATTTCTCAGAACGCAGTAATCTTAGAAACAATTACGATGTGGGATAAAATTTTGAGAGAATATCCCCTTATATCCTCTAGATTCTCCCCCTTGACCCCTCTCTCAAATAATATCGACTTTATGCAAGGGAATAACCTCACGAGAACTCCAAGCCTCATAAATAATCAAAGAGCAGTAATGATAGTGCAGCTAGGGAATGAACAAGGACTAAAATCCTCAGACGAGTTAATAGAAGATGGGCTTACCATATTCAAAAACTGGTATTTACTAAGACGGTGCCACTCATACATATATAAACACCAGGACAGGAAAAACCTCTTACGCTCCCTAACCCCATTTGAACATATGTGTAAATCGGCCTCACCGATCAGAAGGACCCTCTCACTAACATATTCTATCTTGCAATCATCACTAAATAAATATACCACACTACATAGAGAGTTGGGAGAGGGAGCTCAGCCTTGACCTTTCACATAAAGAATAGGATACGTATGTTCGCTGCTATAACTAAAACATCAACATCTAGCAGACTAGTTGAATTGAATCTCAAAATTATACAGAGATGGTACTTTACCCCCTCTAGAATACACAAGATGTTCCCATCTAGCAATAGTGGCTGTTG
Organism: Bombina bombina; assembly: GCF_027579735.1. NCBI lineage: Eukaryota > Metazoa > Chordata > Amphibia > Anura > Bombinatoridae > Bombina > Bombina bombina. The sequence continues at coordinate 874,670,831 of NC_069499.1, forward strand.
GAGATGCGGGACCTCCATGGGAGATATGACACACATATGGTGGACCTGCCCACCTCTTAAAAAAAGATGGGAGGAGATCTCCAAAGAAGTTTCGGCTATGTTGGAAATGGACATACCGGTTGACCCACTGATATGGCTGTTTAATATAGTTAGTGGTAAGACTCCGACTCATAAGAGAAACTTGTTATACATAGCGAGCAATGGCTTTAAAAGCTTAGTGGCAAAAAACTGGAAGAGCGGAGAAATCCCTACACTAGTTCAGTGGCAAAGTAACCTAAGTCGTATTTTAGATTTAGAGGAATATGCCTACATGAAATATAGAAGGCTAGATAGATACATCCAAATGAAAATAATGTGGGAAACCTATATTACAACCAAGCACAACAACATAGCCTGCACACAATGATGTAAGGACATTTAACAGATTCGATAGTTTCAATATTATGTCTGAGCCGACTTGTGTTATTTGTTAAAGAAGAGACAAGCACATTATCTTGACAAGACAAATTACTCTGTTATTGTTTTTATTGATGGTTATAATATAAAGTTAACAGCAATGTTTAGTATATACACTTGGATTATTTCCTCTGTTATTTGATGGCTTTGATGTCGCAGCCAATATGTAATTTTTGAAATTTACTTTAATAAAGCTGTTTTTCAAAAAAAAAAAAAGATATAAAGCTACCTTTCTTCTGTTATGTGTGATCAGTCTACGGGTCATCATTACTTCTGGGATATAACTCCTCCCCAACAGGAAATGCAAGAGGATTCACCCAGCAGAGCTGCATATAGCTCCTCCCCTCTACGTCACTCCCAGTCATTCTCTTGCACCCAGCAACTAGATAGGATGTGTGAGAGGACTATGGTGATTATACTTAGTTTTTATAACTTCAATCAAAAGTTTGTTATTTTACAATAGCACCGGAGCGTGTTATTGCCTCTCTGGCAGAGTTTGAAGAAGAATCTACCAGAGTTTTTACTATGATTTTAACCGGAGTAGTTAAGATCATATTGCTGTTTCTCGGCCATCTGAGGGAGGTAAAAGCTTCAGATCAGGGGACAGCGGGCAGATGAATCTGCATTGAGGTATGTAGCAGTTTTTATTTTCTGAATGGAATTGATGAGAAAATCCTGCCATACCGTTATAATGACATGTATGTATACTCTACACTTCAGTATTCTGGGGATGGTATTTCACCGGAATTACTCTGTTAAAAGTACATTAAACCTTTTAATAGGTATTTATTATGTTAAACGTTTTTGCTGGAATGTAGAATCGTTTGCATTTTCTGAGGTACTGAGTGAATAAATATTTGGGCATTATTTTTCCACTTGGCAGTTGCTTGTTTTAATTGTGACAGTTTCGTTTCTCTCTCACTGCTGTGTGTGAGGGGGAGGGGCCGTTTTTGGCGCTCTTTGCTACGCATCAAAAAATTCCAGTCAGTTACTCTTGTATTTCCTGCATGATCCGGTTCATCTCTAACAGATCTCAGGGGTCTTCAAACTTCTTTGGAGGGAGGTAGATTCTCTCAGCAGAGCTGTGAGACTTATATATTGACTGGGATTAAAAACGTTGCTCTGTAATTTTTATGTTTCAAATTTAATTATTGTTACTTTACTAATGGGAACAAACCTTTGCTAAAAGTTGTGTTGTTTTTAAGGATTGATGCTATAACTGTCTTTCAGTTCATTATTTCATTTAATCGTTTAGTGCTCTTTGAGGCACAGTACGTTTTTGTTAAATAAGATTGTAACCAAGTTGCAAGTTTATTGCTAGTGTGTTAAACATGTCTGATTCAGAGGAAGATATCTGTGTCATTTGTTCCAATGCCAAGGTGGAGCCCAATAGAAATTTATGTACTAACTGTATTGATGCTACTTTAAATAAAAGCCAATCTGTACAAATTGAACAAATTTCACCAAACAGCGAGGGGAGAGTTATGCCGACTAACTCGCCTCACGTGTCAGTACCTGCATCTCCCGCCCAGGAGGTGCGTGATATTATGGCGCCTAGTACATCTGGGCGGCCATTACAGATAACATTACAAGATATGGCTACTGTTATGACTGAAGTTTTGGCTAAATTACCAGAACTAAGAGGCAAGCGTGATCACTCTGGGGTGAGAACAGAGTGCGCTGATAATACTAGGGCCATGTCTGATACTGCGTCACAGCTTGCAGAACATGAGGACGGAGAGCTTCATTCTGTGGGTGATGGTTCTGATCCAAACAGATTGGATTCAGATATTTCAAATTTTAAATTTAAATTGGAGAACCTCCGTGTATTACTAGGGGAGGTTTTAGCGGCTCTTAATGATTGTAACACTGTTGCAATACCAGAAAAATTGTGTAGGTTGGATAAATACTTTGCGGTACCGGCGAGTACTGACGTTTTTCCTATACCTAAGAGACTAACTGAAATTGTTACTAAGGAGTGGGATAGACCCGGTGTGCCGTTCTCACCCCCTCCAATATTTAGAAAGATGTTTCCAATAGACGCCACCACACGGGACTTATGGCAAACGGTCCCTAAGGTGGAGGGAGCAGTTTCTACTTTAGCTAAGCGTACCACTATCCCGGTGGAGGATAGCTGTGCTTTTTCAGATCCAATGGATAAAAAATTAGAGGGTTACCTTAAGAAAATGTTTGTTCAACAAGGTTTTATATTGCAACCCCTTGCATGCATCGCGCCGATTACGGCTGCGGCAGCATTTTGGATTGAGTCTCTGGAAGAGAACCTTAGTTCAGCTACGCTGGACGACATTACGGACAGGCTTAGAGTCCTTAAACTAGCTAATTCATTCATTTCGGAGGCCGTAGTACATTTAACCAAACTTACGGCTAAGAACTCAGGATTCGCCATTCAGGCACGTAGGGCGCTGTGGCTAAAATCCTGGTCAGCTGATGTAACTTCTAAGTCCAAATTACTTAATATACCTTTCAAGGGGCAAACTTTATTTGGGCCCGGTTTGAAAGAAATTATCGCTGACATTACAGGAGGTAAGGGCCACGCCCTGCCTCAAGACAAAGCCAAAGCTAAGGCTAGACAGTCTAATTTTCGTCCCTTTCGGAATTTCAAAGCAGGAGCAGCATCAACTTCCACTGCACCAAAACAGGAAGGTGCTGTTGCTCGTTACAGACAAGGCTGGAAACCTAACCAGTCCTGGAACAAGGGCAAGCAGGCCAGGAAACCTGCTGCTGCCCCAAAGACAGCATGAACCGAGGGCCCCCGATCCGGGACCGGATCTAGTGGGGGGCAGACTCTCTCTCTTCGCCCAGGCCTGGGCAAGAGATGTTCAGGATCCCTGGGCGCTAGAGATCATATCTCAGGGATACCTTCTAGACTTCAAATTCTCTCCCCCAAGAGGGAGATTTCATCTGTCAAGGTTGTCAACAAACCAGATAAAGAAAGAAGCGTTTCTACGCTGTGTACAAGATCTGTTATTAATGGGAGTGATCCATCCGGTTCCGCGGTCGGAACAAGGACAAGGGTTTTACTCAAACCTGTTTGTGGTTCCCAAAAAAGAGGGAACTTTCAGGCCAATCTTGGATTTAAAGATCCTAAACAAATTCCTAAGAGTTCCATCGTTCAAAATGGAAACTATTCGGACAATCTTACCCATGATCCAAAAGGGTCAGTACATGACCACAGTGGATTTAAAGGATGCTTACCTTCACATACCGATTCACAAAGATCATTACCGGTATCTAAGGTTTGCCTTCTTAGACAGGCATTACCAGTTTGTAGCTCTTCCATTCGGATTGGCTACGGCTCCAAGAATCTTCACAAAGGTTCTGGGTGCCCTTCTGGCGGTACTAAGACCGCGAGGAATTTCGGTAGCTCCGTACCTAGACGACATTCTGATACATGCTTCAAGCTTTCAAACTGCCAAGTCTCATACAGAGTTAGTTCTGGCATTTCTAAGGTCGCATGGATGGAAAGTGAACGAAAAGAAGAGTTCTCTTTTTCCTCTCACAAGAGTTCCATTCTTGGGGACTCTTATAGATTCTGTAGAAATGAAGATTTATCTGACAGAAGACAGATTAACAAAGCTTCTAAATGCATGCCGTGTCCTTCATTCCATTCAACTCCCGTCAGTAGCTCAATGCATGGAGGTGATCGGCTTAATGGTAGCAGCAATGGACATAGTACCCTTTGCACGTCTACATCTCAGACCGCTGCAATTGTGCATGCTGAGTCAGTGGAATGGGGATTACTCAGACTTGTCCCCTACTCTGAATCTGGATCAAGAGACCAGAAACTCTCTTCTATGGTGGTTTTCTCGGCCACATCTGTCCAGGGGGATGCCATTCAGCAGGCCGGACTGGACAATTGTAACAACAGACGCCAGCCTACTAGGTTGGGGCGCTGTCTGGAATTCTCTGAAGGCTCAGGGACAATGGAATCAGGAGGAAAGTCTCCTGCCAATAAACATTCTGGAATTAAGAGCAGTTCTCCATGCCCTTCTGGCTTGGCCCCAGTTAAAAACTCGGGGGTTCATCAGGTTTCAGTCGGACAACATCACGACTGTAGCTTACATCAACCATCAAGGAGGGACAAGAAGCTCCCTAGCAATGATGGAAGTATCAAAGATAATTCGCTGGGCAGAGTCTCACTCTTGCCACCTGTCAGCAATCCACATCCCGGGAGTGGAGAACTGGGAGGCGGATTTCTTGAGTCGCCAGACTTTTCATCCGGGGGAGTGGGAACTTCATCCGGAGGTCTTTGCCCAAATACTTCGACGTTGGGGCAAACCAGAGATAGATCTCATGGCGTCTCGCCAGAACGCCAAACTTCCTCGCTACGGGTCCAGATCCAGGGATCCGGGAGCGGTTCTGATAGATGCCTTGACAGCACCTTGGAACTTCGGGATGGCTTATGTGTTTCCACCCTTCCCGCTGCTTCCTCGATTGATTGCCAAAATCAAACAGGAGAGAGCATCAGTGATTCTAATAGCGCCTGCATGGCCACGCAGGACTTGGTATGCAGATCTAGTGGACATGTCATCCTGTCCGCCTTGGTCTCTACCTCTAAGACAGGACCTTCTGATACAGGGTCCATTCAAACATCAAAATCTAACTTCTCTGAAGCTGACTGCTTGGAAATTGAACGCTTGATTTTATCAAAACGTGGTTTTTCTGAGTCGGTTATTGATACCCTGATACAGGCTAGGAAGCCTGTTACCAGAAGGATTTACCATAAGATATGGCGTAAATACCTATACTGGTGCGAATCCAAAGGTTACTCCTGGAGTAAGGTTAGGATTCCTAGGATATTGTCCTTTCTACAAGAAGGTTTAGAAAAGGGTTTATCGGCTAGCTCATTAAAGGGACAGATCTCAGCTCTGTCCATCTTGTTACACAGGCGTCTGTCAGAAAATCCAGACGTCCAGGCCTTTTGTCAGGCTTTAGCTAGGATCAAGCCTGTGTTTAAAACTGTTGCTCCGCCATGGAGTTTAAACTTAGTTCTTAACGTTTTACAGGGTGTTCCATTTGAACCCCTTCATTCCATTGATATAAAATTGTTATCTTGGAAAGTTCTGTTTTTAATGGCTATTTCCTCGGCTCGAAGAGTCTCTGAGTTATCAGCCTTACATTGTGATTCTCCTTATCTGATTTTTCACTCAGACAAGGTAGTTCTGCGTACTAAACCTGGGTTCTTACCTAAGGTAGTCACTAACAGGAATATCAATCAAGAGATTGTTGTTCCATCCTTGTGTCCAAATCCTTCTTCAAAGAAGGAACGTCTTCTACACAATCTGGATGTAGTTCGTGCCCTCAAGTTCTACTTGCAGGCAACTAAGGATTTTCGACAAACGTCTTCCCTGTTTGTCGTGTATTCTGGTCAGAGGAGAGGTCATAAGGCTTCGGCTACCTCTCTCTCCTTCTGGCTTCGTAGCATAATTCGTTTAGCCTATGAGACTGCTGGACAGCAGCCTCCTGAAAGAATTACAGCTCATTCTACTAGAGCTGTGGCTTCCACTTGGGCCTTTAAGAATGAGGCCTCTGTTGAACAGATTTGCAAGGCTGCAACTTGGTCTTCGCTTCATACTTTTTCCAAATTTTACAAATTTGACACTTTTGCTTCTTCGGAGGCTATTTTTGGGAGAAAGGTTCTTCAGGCAGTGGTTCCTTCTGTATATTGAGCCTGCCTATCCCTCCCGTCATCCGTGTACTTTTGCTTTGGTATTGGTATCCCAGAAGTAATGATGACCCGTAGACTGATCACACATAACAGAAGAAAACATAATTTATGCTTACCTGATAAATTCCTTTCTTCTGTTGTGTGATCAGTCCACGGCCCGCCCTGTTTTAAGGCAGGTAAATATCTTTTAAATTATACTCCAGTCACCACTTCACCCTTGGTTCTCCTTTCTCGTTGATTCTTGGTCGAATGACTGGGAGTGACGTAGAGGGGAGGAGCTATATGCAGCTCTGCTGGGTGAATCCTCTTGCATTTCCTGTTGGGGAGGAGTTATATCCCAGAAGTAATGATGACCCGTAGACTGATCACACAACAGAAGAAAGGAATTTATCAGGTAAGCATAAATTATGTTTTTTAGCTTCATACTTATTTTTTTTAAATGTTTTCATTTATTCCCAAGTAGAACATTATATAGTCTTAGGGGCATATTTATCAAGCTCCGTATTTTGCCAGAAACGCATGTTATGAAGCAGCGGTCTAAAGACCGCTGCTCCATAACCTGTCCGCCTCCTCTGAGGTGGCTGACAGACATTGACGAAAATCAACCCGATGCAATATGATCCGGTTGATTGACACCCTCTGCTAGCGGACAATTGGCCGCAAATCTGCAAGGGGTGGCATTGCACCAGCAGTTCACAAGAACTGGTGCAATGATAAATGCTGACAGCGTATTCTGTCAGCATTTATTGATCTGCGGCGGACATGATCCGCAATATCGGATCATATCCGCTCGCACCTTATTGAATATGCCTCTTAGACTACATTTGTGCAGCCTCATTGTTCAAGCTGTTATAACTCCATGCTATGCCCGATGTTAGAGAGAGGACATTCCTGAAATGTAACTTAATAGGTTATACATTCCAGTACAAAATTTATAACATAGTATATCTTTATGATTATAGACACTCATACTCCATCCTCTGTGGCAGGGAAATCCCTTCATCATGTCTGAATTATATCTGTGCAGATTGTAATATATCCTTTCTATAAGTTAGTACTAAAAGGCTTGGATCTGGCCTAACCCTGAAAATTATTTTTTCATAATATCTTGGTTATATATCTTGACTCAACTCTAGAACATCCCAACATATTATAGATGAATATCAATAAAGGACCCATACGTGGTCCAGAATGTTATTTGGGACAAAAACGAGCATAGTTGATACAGATTTATGTATAATTCCATGCAGCATTATATGTACTTTATTTTTCATGTACATTATATTTTTTGATATGTGCAAATCCTCAATAATATATCTATATATCTCAGCGCTGTGGAATAAAAAAAAAAAAAATAATAAAAAAAAAAAATATATATAATTTATTTTTATTATTAATTTGTAGAGCGCCAACAGATTTCGCAGCGCTAACAGATTCCACAGCGCTGAGATATATATGGAGTAGGATAATATAATTTATAGAAAATACACATGGGTGCAGACCCTGATGCACATACAAATTCACAATAGAGAGAAACACGAAGAGGACACAGTAGTGTCCTCTCCAAAGAAAGATAGGGATTTCAGCACTCCAAAAAATGTTTACTCTTTAATAAGAGGTATAAAGTATTCAATTTATATATGTAAAAAATGGTGCTCCCCACCCCAGCGCAACCTGATCAGCAGCCGGGCCCCCTAAATCAAACCACACATAGTTAATAAATGAATTTTATTACAAGTGCGAATAAAAATAAAGTGTTTCAAAATGTAAAAAACACATAGAAAAAGCTGGCCAGCTCACATTGGTTGCTAACAATGCAATGATAATAACCTTAAATATAGTTATAGCAAAGTTATTTGGCAACACCCCAAGCCATACGCCCTGAGGAAGCACCAATGACGTCTAAGTCACGTGGGGGGTGAAACGGCCGTTGGCGTGGAACGTCACTATCGCACAGCTGGGAATCAAGCTTCACTTTGTTTGCTTGATGCAAATGTTAAACACAGCTTTTGGAACCATATTAGCTGTAAATACAGTCCGGGAATCCCCATAAGAAGCAAGTTGTTGTATCCAGATCAGGCTATGATATAAGGACGTAACGGAGAACCGAATATCCAGGAGTCACTTAATAAGTATCTTTGGACTATCGAGTCTAACTTTCTAAATGGAACACACTCCTTAGGAAACCAAGTAACAGAGTGATCTCTGTTTGCAACATTTTTTACTACATGTTGCAATGAAATATAAGTATCTCTCTAATATGTTCCCCTTCTTTTGCCTGCTTGATACATCTTATGTTAATGGTTCATATTTGCTGTGATTACGCTAGTAGTATTCTATGGACATAGATCCCGTATATGGTGTACTATGATAGCTGTAACCTTTTATCATATTGGTGCTATCCTCTGGTAAGGGTGTTGTCCATTAGTACGAAAGTGTAAAAATAAGCCTTATATGTTATAACAACTTGCATGTAACTTTTTGCTTATATTTAGAAGTATTAGGCATAGATCCTCAGGTACTTACCTCATGATAACATATTTCCAATTAGTTTGGGTTATCCTCTGAGAGAGGTGTTGCCAATACTTGTTGCTGTCTTTTTAGTTATTTTGCATGGATCCCCTCCTATATCCATGGTAGCAGATTCCTGTGTAATCACAGGGCTACCCACTGGCTTGGGGTGTTGCCAAATAACTTTGCTATAACTATATTTAAGGTTATTATCATTGCGTTGTTAGCAACCAATGTGAGCTGGCCAGCTTTTTCTATGTGTTTTTTACATTTTGAAACACTTGATTTTTATTCGCACTTGTAATAAAATTCATTTATTAACTACCCCACAGCACCATTCCTTGGCCCCAGGATAAAGCCCCGGGAGGAATCAGATCTAACAGTGTACTCGCCACTGACTTAAGTGCTAGCAGGCTTATCAGTACTGGTCACAGCACAGTACCACGGTCTCCGGTAAGCGCATTACCTTTCTGCTTGTCGTATTATCCTTTGTAAAACAATATTACGCTATGTGGCGCCCTCTCCATTTCTCTTCTTAAACAGTGCCATCCCTGCTCTCTGGGAACAAGAGGAGCTGCCTACACAGGAACCCTTTGATTAAAAAAGACCACCAGACCGATATAGGACTGCAACCATCTCTTTTTAGACTCGTTATTTGAATGAGACACACTTGGCGAGAACGGAGTAACTATTTGTGGGACTTGTCATTATTGTTTGGGTTTCATATTAATACTTGTATTTTGCATTTTATATTATCTATAGTAGCGCGCCTTCGTATCTCCCAGTGAGATACTACACCATTTATTAACTATCTATGTGTGGTTTGATTTAGGGGGCCCGGCCGCTGATCAGGTTGTGCTGGGGTGGGGAGCACCATTTTTTACATATATAAATTGAATACTTTATACCTCTTATTAAAGAGTAAAAAAATTTTGGAGTGCTGAAATCCCTGTCTTTCTTTGGAGAGGACACTACTGTGTCCTCTTCGTGTTTCTCTCTATTGAAATAGTGAATTTGTGTGTGTGTGTATATATATATATATATATATATATATATATATATATATATATATGTGTATATATATATATATATATATATATATATATATATATATATATATAATGTGTGTGTGTATGTGTATATATATATATATATATATATATATATATATATATATATATATATATATATATATATATATATATATATATATATATATATATATATATATATATATATATATATATATATATATATATATATATATATATATATACACATACACATTTATATACACATTTGAAATAGCAGAAGAAAAAAGCCGGCACTTCTCCCAGGATATGATAAAAAGCGATCTTTATTTCAAAACAGGTTAAAATAAGTAGGAATGCAAAGCTGGGATGTATGCTTTACATGTTTCGGCATTTCAGCCTTAATCATAAGCATACTCCCAAATAAAATTAGCTAAAATAAATAGTGTTTGCCCCTCACTTATTGGTTGAATTAGACATGTGACTAATTGTACCTGGATGCACCTATGGGCAGAAACTTAAGGTGGAATTAAATAATTATATAAACACTGACCTTTATCTGTCAGGTCAAACTAAGTAGCAACATAAATTAGAGTGCATTAATAATTTAACACACCTTACTGGTGTAATTACAAAGTCTTCAATAGGCACAGACTTTTGATAGATAAACTTTTAAATAAATGAAATATAAGATAACACCAAGAATCTCCGGCAAATAAAATTATAAACTTTTAAACTTGGAGTAATCTATATTAGCAACAATGGTAGTAACAATAGTATTATATATTCAGTGAGGAATATGGTGGTGGTAATTATATTATATATTCAATATGGATACAGACAATGTAGAACTTATAAGGTAAATATATAGATAGGTTAATATGAGTGTAAGCAGACATTGTACACAATAGCACTCAGTGATATGAGCTCAAAAATAAAATAAATATAAATGACACTTTATTTTAATAATAATAATAATAATGTCAAAATATAAATGTGAGTGTAAATGAATTTTATGTACAGCTACACTCATGTGATGAAAGTTCAGGACTAAAAATCAGACGAGTATCAATGACACTGCATTGTGTTAACTATAATGTCATAATTAAAGATACTATTCCCAAAAGTTGATTAAATCAAAAATGGAATTGTAACCCTTAGGGAATATATATATATATATATATATATATATATATATATATATATATATATATATATATATATATATATATATTTATACTACCTTTAGCTTGCATGTTAATATTGCCTAAATTTCATAAGATATTGTTGTTTACACTTTGTTCCATCCCCTTTCCAAACTTTCCCATTTTACAGATGTAATATTCCAAAATCCAAAACTTTTCCAGTCCCAAATCACTTTGTAGCTCTTATCATGCAACACATTTTTACTTTTGCATTTAGCTTTTCAAAGACCTATAACGGTAACTTTTTTTTTTCTTCTTTCCCCCAGTTGGTTTAAAAATGGATGGGGAAATGGCTGATGCCATTATGGAGGATACGGAGACCTTTATGAAGCGTAAAGAGACAAAGACTTATCAGAGACGCCGTGAGGGCTGTGTTGAAGATGATGGCTGTGTTATTGTGCACACCCAGGCAGATGTGACTGAAGTGGTGCATGATGTGAATAGCAATGTTCAAATGGTGATGATGGAGCAGCTTGATCCTACACTTCTTCAAATGAAAACAGAAGTAATGGAAGGTGTAGTGTCTCAAGATGGAGATCCCACAGTGGATGATACACAGATTATTACATTACAGGTTGTCAATATGGAAGAACAGCCTATTAACCTTGGAGAGCTGCAACTTGTCCAAGTTCCAGTGACTGCTGTAGGTACTGCTGGTGAGCTTCATGCAGCCTATGAAAATGAGATTGGTAAGGACGGGCTACAAGGAGAGCCTATGATCTGTCATACTTTGCCACTTCCAGAGGGCTTCCAAGTAGTCAAAGTAGGTGCAAACGGTGAAGTGGAAACTCTAGAGCAAACAGAGCTGCAGCCCCAAGAAGATCAAGAGTGGCAAAAGGATCCAGATTTTCAGCCTCCATTAAAAAAAATAAAGAAAACAAAGAAGAGTAAATTGCGCTACACTGAAGAAGGGAAGGATGTTGATGTTTCAGTGTATGATTTTGAAGAGGAGCAACATGAGGGATTGCTGTCTGATGTTAATGCTGAGAAAGTTGTGGGGAATATGAAACCCCCGAAGCCAACAAAAATTAAAAAGAAAGGTATGCTCATGGAGATGGATTTTGCTTCTGCCACTGTTATACTATTATAATGTTAAAAAATTTGCTCCCCCCCCCATAATCCTTTGAGTTTGTGTTGTATGATTCTTTAGATAAATGTTTGTTTTAATAATTCATGATGTTTGAAATAAAGCATACCATATCTATTTTTATACTGATGTGTGTATGTGTGTGTGTATGTATGTGTACACACACACATATATAATATATATATATATATATATGTGTGTGTGTGTGTGTACTTAATTATTATATATTTTTTTTATATATAGGTGTTAAGAAGACTTTCCAGTGTGAGCTGTGCAGCTACACTTGCCCAAGACGCTCAAATCTGGATCGTCACATGAAAAGTCATACTGATGAAAGGCCTCACAAGTGCCACTTGTGTGGTAGAGCATTCAGAACTGTTACTTTGCTTAGGAACCACCTCAATACTCACACAGGTAAGTAACTGGGCTTTTATCTTTCAGCACTCATTTTTTTCATCATGCTTGTTTCTACATTATCTATACTATAATTGCGTTTGGCTGTCGCCAGTTGCGTACGCATCCTGAATGGAATGTTGGCAGCGCAAGGCAGCAAACAAAATGTTGGCTGCACATGCAGCCAAAAGAATTCTAGGTGGATTCCGAAAATGGCAGGGTGGTGAAAGGATCCACCGGGATGCAGCGAAGGCAAACAGAGCATTACAAAAAAATAAACTAACTGCCCGCACAAAGTATTAAAGGGACACTCAGGTCAAATTAAATTTTCATGATTCAGATACAGCATGTCATTTTAAACAACTTTCCAATTTACTTCCATTAACCCCTTAATGACCACAGCACTTTTCCATTTTCTGTCCGTTTGGGACCAAGGCTATTTTTACATTTCTGCGGTGTTTGTGTTTAGCTGTAATTTTCCTCTTACTCATTTACTGTACCCACACATATTATATACCGTTTTTCTCGCCATTAAATGGACTTTCTAAAGATACCATTATTTTCATCATATCTTATAATTTACTATAAAAAAAAATTATAAAATATGAGGAAAAAATTGAAGAAAACACACTTTTTCTAACTATGACCCCCAAAATCTGTTACACATCTACAACTACCAAAAAACACCCGTGCTAAATAGTTTCTAAATTTTGTCCTGAGTTTAGAAATACCCAATGTTTACATGTTCTTTGCTTTTTTTGTAAGTTATAGGGCCATAAATACAAGTAGCACTTTGCTATTTCCAAACCATTATTTTTCAAAATTAGCGCTAGTTACATTAGAACACTAATATCTTTCAGGAATCTCTGAATATCCATTGACATGTATATATTTTTTTTTAGTAGACATCCCAAAGTATTCATCTAGGCCCATTTTGGTATATTTCATGCCACCATTTCACCGCCAAATGCGATTAAATACAAAAAAATCGTTCACTTTTTTACTAATTTTTTCACAAACTTTTGGTTTCTCACTGAAATTATTTACAAACAGCTTGTGTAATTATGGCTTAAATGGTTGTAAATTCTTCTCTGGGATCCCCTTTGTTCAGAAATAGCAGACATATATGGCTTTGGCGTTGCTTTTTAGTAATTAGAAGGCTGCTAAATGCCACTGCGCACTACACGTGTATTATGCCCAGCAGTGAAGGGGTTAATTATGGAGCATGTAGGGAGCTTTTAGGGATAATTTTAGCTTTAGTGTAGTAGACAACCCCAAGTATTGATCTAGGCCAATTTTGGTATATTTCATGCCACCATTTCACCGCCAAATGCGATCAAATTAAAAAAAACGTTAAATTTTTCACAATTTTAGGTTTCTCACTGAAATCATTTACAAACAGCTTGTGCAATTATGGCACAAATGGTTGTAAATGCTTCTCTGGGATCCCCTTTGTTCAGAAATAGCAGACATATATGGCTTTGGCGTTGCTTTTTGGTAATTAGAAGGCCGCCAAATGCCGCTGCATTTCACACGTGTATTATGGCTAGCAGTGAAGGGGTTAATTATGTAGCTTGTAGGGAGCTTGCAGGGTTAATTTTAGCTTTAGTGTAGAGCTCAGCCTCCCACCTGAAACATGAGACCCCCTGATCCCTCCCAAACAGCTCTCTTCCCTCCCCCACCCCACAATTGTCCCCGCCATCTTAAGTAGTGGCAGAAACTCTGCCAGTACTAAAATAAAAGCTATATTTGGGCTTTTTTTCTGTTTTTTTTTTTTTTAAGCATATTTACATATGCTGCTGTGTAGGATCCCCCCTTAGCTCCCAGCCTCACTGATCCCCCACCAAACAGCTCTCTAACCCTCCCCCTCTGCCTTAATGGGCGCCATCTTGGGTACTGGCAGCTGTCTGCCAGTACCCAGTTTAGTAAAAAAATGTGCCTTTTTTTTTAAATGACCTTTTCTTTCATGTAATTAGCAAGAGTCCATGAGCTAGTGACGTATGGGATATACATTCCTACCAGGAGGGGCAAAGTTTCCCAAACCTCAAAATGCCTATAAATACACCCCTCACCACACCCACAAATCAGTTTTTACAAACTTTGCCTCCTATGGAGGTGGTGAAGTAAGTTTGTGCTAGATTCTACGTTGATATGCGCTCCGCAACAGGTTGGAGCCCGGTTTTCCTCTCAGCGTGCAGTGAATGTCAGAGGGATGTGAGGAGAGTATTGCCTATTTGAATGCAATGATCTCCTTCTACGGGGTCTATTTCATAGGTTCTCTGTTATGAATCGTAGAGATTCATCTCTTACCTCCCTTTTCAGATCGACGATATACTCTTATTTATATATATATATATATATATATATATATATATATATATATATATATATATACCATTACCTCTGCTGATTTTCGTTTCAGTACTGGTTTGGCTTTCTACAACATGTAGACGAGTGCCCTGGGGTAAGTAAGTCTTATTTTCTGTGACACTCTAAGCTATGGTTGGGCGCTTTTTTTATTAAGTTCTAAATATATGTATTCAAACATTTATTTGCCTTGACTCAGGATGTTCAACATTCCTTATTTTCAGACAGTCAGTTTCATATTTGGGATAATGCATTTGAATCAATCATTTTTTCTTACCTTAAAAAATTTGACTTTTTCCCTGTGGGCTGTTAGGCTCGCGGGGGCTGAAAATGCTTCATTTTATTGCGTCATTCTTGGCGCTGACTTTTTTGGCGCAAAAAATCTTTTCTGTTTCCGGCGTCATACGTGTCGCCGGAAGTTGCGTCATTTTTTTACGTTCTTTTGCGCCAAAAATGTCGGCGTTCCGGATGTGGCATCATTTTTGGCGCCAAAAGCATTTAGGCGCCAACTAATGTGGGCGTCTTATTTGGCGCTAAAAAAATATGGGCGTCTCTTTTGTCTCCACATTATTTAAGTCTCATTTTTTCATTGCTTCTGGTTGCTAGAAGCTTGTTCTTTGGCATTTTTTCCCATTCCTGAAACTGTCATTTAAGGAATTTGATCAATTTTGCTTTATATGTTGTTTTTTCTTTTACATATTGCAAGATGTCTCATGTTGCATCTGAGTCAGAAGATACTTCCGGAAAATCGCTGCCTGGTGCTGGAACTACCAAAGCTAAGTGTATCTGCTGTAAACTTTTGGTAGCTGTTCCTCCAGCTGTTGTTTGTATTAAATGTCATGACAAACTTGTTAATGCAGAAAATATTTCCTTTAGTAAAATACCATTACCTGTTGCAGTTCCATCAACATCTAATGTTCAGAGTGTTCCTGATAACATAAGAGATTTTGTTTCTGAATCTATTAAGAAGGCTATGTCTGTTATTCCTCCTTCTAGTAAACATAAAAAGTATTTTAAAACTTCTCTTTATCCAGATTAATTTTTAAATGAACATCATTATTCTGATTCTAATGATTCTTCTGGTTCAGAGGCTTCTGTTTCAGAGGTTGATGCTGATAAATCTTCATATTTATTTAAAATGGAATTTATTCGTTCTTTACTTAAAGAAGTCCTAATTGCATTAGAAATTGAGGATTCTGGTCCTCTTGATACTAAATCTAAACGTTTAAATAAGGTTTTTAAATCTCCTGTAGTTATTCCAGAAGTTTTTCCTGTCCCTGATGCTATTTCTGAAGTAATCTCCAGGGAATGGAATAATTTGGGTAATTCATTTACTCCTTCTAAACGTTTTAAGCAATTATATCCTGTGCCGTCCGACAGATTAGAGTTTTGGGACAAAATCCCTAAAGTTGATGGGGCTATCTCTACCCTTGCTAAACGTACTACTATTCCTACGGCAGATGGTACTTCGTTTAAGGATCCTTTAGATAGGAAAATTGAATCCTTTCTAAGAAAAGCTTATTTGTGTTCAGGTAATCTTCTTAGACCTGCTATATCTTTGGCGGATGTTGCTGCAGCTTCAACTTTTTGGTTGGAAACTTTAGCGCAACAAGTAACGGATCATGATTCTCATAACATTATTATTCTTCTTCAGCATGCTAATAATTTTATCTGTGATGCCATTTTTGATATTATCAGAGTTGATGTCAGGTTTATGTCTCTAGCTATTTTAGCTAGAAGAGCTTTATGGCTTAAAACTTGGAATGCTGATATGGCTTCTAAATCGACTCTACTTTCCCTTTCTTTCCAGGGTAATAAATTATTTGGTTCTCAGTTGGATTCTATTATCTCAACTGTTACTGGTGGGAAAGGAACTTTTATAATAATCGTTTTCGTTCCTTTCGTTTCAACAAAGAACAAAAGCCTGATCCTTCATCCTCAGGAGCAGTTTCAGTTTGGAAACCATCTCCAGTCTGGAATAAATCCAAGCCTTCTAGAAAAGCAAAGCCAGCTTCTAAGTCCACATGAAGGTGCGGCCCTCATTCCAGCTCAGCTGGTAGGGGGCAGATTACGTTTTTTCAAAGAAATTTGGATCAATTCTGTTCACAATCTTTGGATTCAGAACATTATTTCAGAAGGGTACAGAATTGGTTTCAAGATAAGACCTCCTGCAAAGAGATTTTTTCTTTCCCGTGTCCCAGTAAACCCAGCGAAAGCTCAAGCATTTCTGAAATGTGTTTCAGATCTAGAGTTGGCTGGAGTAATTATGCCAGTTCCAGTTCTGGAACAGGGGCTGGGGTTTTATTTGAATCTCTTCATTGTACCAAAGAAGGAGAATTCCTTCAGACCAGTTCTGGATCTAAAAATATTGAATCGTTATGTAAGGATTCCAACTTTCAAAATGGTAACTGTAAGGACTATCCTGCCTTTTGTTCAGCAAGGGCATTATATGTCTACAATAGATTTACAGGATGCATATCTGCATATTCCGATTCATCCAGCTCACTATCAGTTTCTGAGATTTTCTTTCCTAGACAAGCATTACCAGCTTGTGGCTCTGCCGTTTGGCCTAGCTCCAAGAATTTTTACAAAGGTTCTCGGTGCCCTTCTGTCTGTAATCAGAGAACAGGGTATTGTGGTATTTCCTTATTTGGACGATATCTTGGTACTTGCTCAGTCTTCACATTTAGCAGAATTTCATACGAATCGACTTTTGTTATTTCTTCAAAATCATGGTTGGAGGATCAATTCACTAAAAAGTTCATTGATTCCTCAGACAAGGGTAACCTTTTTGGGTTTCCAGATAGATTCAGTGTCCATGACTCTGTCTCTGACAGACAAGAGACGTCTAAAATTGATTTCAGCTTGTCGAAACCTTCAGTCACAATCATTCCCTTCGGTAGCCTTATGCATGGAAATTCTAGATCTTATGACTGCTGCATCGGACGCGATCCCCTTTGCTCGTTTTCACATGCGACCTCTTCAGCTCTGTATGCTGAACCAATGGTGCAGGGATTACACAAAGATATCTTAATTAATATCTTTAAAACCGATTGTACGACACTCTCTGACGTGGTGGACAGATCACCATCGTTTAATTCAGGGGGCTTCTTTTGTTCTTCCGACCTGGACTGTAATTTCAACAGATGCAAGTCTTACAGGTTGGGGAGCTGTGTTGGGGGTCTCTGACAGCACAAGGGGTTTGGGAATCTCAGGAGGTGAGATTACCGATCAATATTTTGGAATTCCGTGCAATTTTCAGAGCTCTTCAGTCTTGGCCTCTTCTGAAGAGAGAATCGTTCATTTGTTTTCAGACAGACAATGTCACAACTGTGGCATACATCAATCATCAAGGAGGGACTCACAGTCCTCTGGCTATGAAAGAAGTATCTCGAATTCTGGTTTGGGCGGAATCCAGCTCCTGTCTAATCTCTGCGGTTCATATTCCAGGAATAGACAATTGGGAAGCGGATTATCTCAGTCGCCAAACGTTTCATCCGGGCGAATGGTCTCTTCACCCAGAGGTATTTCTTCAGATTGTTCAAATGTGGGAACTTCCAGAAATAGATCTGATGGCTTCTCATCTAAACAAGAAACTTCCCAGGTATCTGTCCAGATCCCGGGATCCTCAGGCGGAGGCAGTGGATGCATTATCACTTCCTTGGAAGAATCATCCTGCCTATATCTTTCCGCCTCTAGTTCTTCTTCCAAGAGTAATCTCCAAGATTCTGAAGGAATGCTCGTTTGTTCTGCTGGTAGCTCCAGCATGGCCTCACAGGTTTTGGTATGCGGATCTTGTCCGGATTGCCTCTTGCCAACCGTGGACTCTTCCGTTAAGACCAGACCTTCTGTCGCAAGGTCCTTTTTTCCATCAGGATCTCAAATCCTTAAATTTAAAGGTATGGAGATTGAACGCTTGATTCTTGGTCAAAGAGGTTTCTCTGACTCTGTGATTAATACTATGTTACAGGCTCGTAAATCTGTATCTAGAGAGATATATTATAGAGTCTGGAAGACTTATATTTCTTGGTGTCTTTCTCATCATTTTTCCTGGCATTCTTTTAGAATTCCGAGAATTTTACAGTTTCTTCAGGATGGTTTAGATAAAGGTTTGTCTGCAAGTTCCTTGAAAGGTCAAATCTCTGCTCTTTCTGTTCTTTTTCACAGAAAGATTGCTAATCTTCCTGATATTCATTGTTTTGTACAAGCCTTGGTTCGTATAAAACCTGTCATTAAGTCAATTTCTCCTCCTTGGAGTTTGAATTTGGTTCTGGGGGCTCTTCAAGCTCCTCCGTTTGAACCTATGCATTCATTGGACATTAAATTACTTTCTTGGAAAGTTTTGTTCCTTTTGGCCATCTCTTCTGCCAGAAGAGTCTCTGAATTGTCTGCTATTTCTTGTGAGTCTCCTTTTCTGATTTTTCATCAGGATAAGGCGGTGTTGTGAATTCCAACAACATTAGTAGATAAATTGTAGTTCCTTCATTATGCCCTAATCCTAATAATTCTAAGGAGAAATCATTGCATTCTTTGGATGTTGTTAGAGCTTTGAAATATTATGTTGAAGCTACTAAGACTTTCCGAAAGACTTCTAGTCTATTTGTCATCTTTTCCGGTTCTAGAAAAGGCCAGAAAGCTTCTGCCATTTCTTTGGCATCTTGGTTGAAATCTTTAATTCATCATGCCTATGTTGAGTCGGGTAAAACTCCGCCTCAGAGGATTACAGCTCATTCTACTAGGTCAGTTTCTACTTCCTGGGCGTTTAGGAATGAAGCTTTGGTTGATCAGATTTGCAAAGCAGCAACTTGGTCTTCTTTGCATACTTTTACTAAATTCTACCATTTTGATGTGTTTTCTTCTTCTGAAGCAATTTTTGGTAGAAAAGTACTTCAGGCAGCTGTTTCAGTTTGAATCTTCTGCTTATGTTTTCATTTAAACTTTATTTTGGGTGTGGATTATTTTCAGCAGGAATTGGCTGTCTTTATTTTATCCCTCCCTCTCTAGTGACTCTTGCGTGGAAAGATCCACATCTTGGGTAGTCATTATCCCATACGTCACTAGCTCATGGACTCTTGCTAATTACATGAAAGAAAACATAACCTGAACTTACCTGAAAAATTCATTTCTTTCATATTAGCAAGAGTCCATGAGGCCCACCCTTTTTTGTGGTGGTTATGATTTTTTTGTATAAAGCACAATTATTCAAATTCCTTATTTTTTATGCTTTCGCACTTTTTTCTTATCACCCCACTTCTTGGCTATTCGTTAAACTGATTTGTGGGTGTGGTGAGGGGGTGTATTTATAGGCATTTTGAGGTTTGGGAAACTTTGCCCCTCCTGGTAGGAATGTATATCCCATACGTCACTAGCTCATGGACTCTTGCTAATATGAAAGAAATTAATTTATCAGGTATGTTCTTACATAAATTATGTTTTCTGTAGTGTAGCTTCCCCCCCCCCAAGATCAACCCCCCACCCCTTCCAGGTCCCTTAGCTGTTTATTTACAGCTTTAAAAACTTTTTTTTTTTTAACTTTTCCCAGTTTATTTTTCTGTAGTGCAGCGGTTCCCTCCCGCTCCGTGCACGCGCCCGCCCGCCGCCCCCCGTGCACGCGCGCTCCCATGCGCGATCCCGCCCCCCTCCACTCCATTCGGCACATCGATGGCCGCCCACCCGCCTCCCAGACTTGCTCCCACCCACCGATACCGGCCACCGATGTCCGGTGCAGAGAGGGCCACAGAGTGGCTCTCTCTGCATCGGATGGCCAAGGGGGGTTATTGCAGGATGCCTCGATATCGAGGCATCACTGCAATAACCGGAAAGCAGCTGGAAGCGTGCAGGATCGCTTCCAGCTGCTTTCCAGACCAAGGACATACGCCACACGTCCTCGGTCATTAACTGTATTTTTTTTGAGGACGTGTGGCGTACGTCCTTGGTCATTAAGGGGTTAAAAAAAATGCATTCTTTTATATTTACACTTTTTGAGTCACCAACTCCTACTAAGCTTGTGCAAGAATTCAGACTATACGTATATGCATTTGTGATTGGCTGATTGCTATCACATGGTACAGGGGGAGTGGAGAAATACATAAGTTTGAATTTTGTTAGAAACAAATCTACTACTCATTTGAAATTCAGAGTAAATGCTATTGTATTGTCTTGTTATCTTGCATTTGTTGATTATGCAAATCTACTGTGTTTACTGGTCCTTTAAGAAAAAACCCCAACTACCTAATACAATTATTAGAGCTGCAACAACTAATCGGCATAATCGATTATGAAAATAGTTGTCAACTAATCTTATAATCGATTAGTTGGTCTGTGCACAGCACCAGCTGCTTTACTCAAATGAGCTCTTGCACATGGTGTTGTGTTTTATGGTTATGCCCTTAGCCTAAAGGACGTCTACAGACATTTTACTTTTCACTTTTTTAGGACCGTATAAGTTTCTTTTTAAGTTTACAACTACTCCTGGCTTATGTGCAACTCAGAAATAAAATAGGAGTCATCATTTGGATTGTTTATATAAAATCAGGTAATTTGGGACTATGCTTTGCATGCTATAGTGCCAAGCTTGTTATTTACACCTAGCCCTAGATTGATGGCATTTGTTATATGAATTGATGTCACGATTACCTGTTTAGACCATTTTTAGTGGATCGCTTGCTGTTGCTGATATATGTACTCTATAGATAAATGTGCCAAATTCAACCACTGAAAGTATATATCTGTTATTTTAAGAAAGGACTAGATATTTTCCCCCCTAACCTTATAGATGGTTATTGATATTTTTATGTTAAAATGAAGTCCAGGCTTACTTTGTTGAGAGGCCCCTTGCATTGGTGGAGAACTAACAAAGATAAGTAGACAACCTTGGTGAAATTGGCAAAACCCTACTTATGCATCTCAGGCACCTCAACACCATCTGAGCGCCTTTTCTCTGCTGCAGGCAAAATAGCTTGCAAAAAGAGAGCCAGCCTCAGCCAGGAGCATGTGGACATGGTGACATTTTTTCATTTAAATGCAAAGTTTCTGAAAGAGTGAATAGAATGTTATAAACAGTTATAGTTTACCTCTGTTTCAAACAGTTTGTGGTTTTGTTTTGCTTAATTATAAAACTGTGTTCTGCTGCTTAAAAAAATTGGACCAACAGTTGTTTTAATTGAAAGTTTATATTTATAACACTCAGTATGTAGATTTTATTTAAAATATAGGAAAAATTAATTTATTTTTTATCCGCCAAACCCCACAACGCATTAAACCTAATTTCTTTTACAAGATACGATGAGTCCACGGATTTCATCCTTACTTGTGGGATATCACCTCCTGGTCAGCAGGAGGAGGCAAAGAGCGGTATATATAGCTCCTCCCTTCCCTCCCACTCCAGTCATTCTCTTTGCCTATGTTAGTGATAGGAAGAGGTAAAGTGAGGTGTTAGTTTAGATTCTTCAATCAAGAGTTTATTATTTTTAAAATGGTGCCAAAGTGTGCTATTTTACTATAGGGTGTAGCCGTATTCCTTGTCAGCCTCTAGAGTAGAGCTACAGGTGGCTTTAGAGCAATGGGAACTGGTGGGGTTTTAGCCTCACTGAGCCTCCCATACTTGTGCTGCCCTCCTGGATTATTGTCTTAGCATATAGTAACTAAGGCCCTTCTGTGTCCACAGAGCTGCTGGAGGGAGAAGACCTCTTGATCCTGTGGGACATTTCATGCTGTTACTCAGCATTGAGGTAAGTGCACTCTTTATTTTTCTGGGTGCTATCTCAGATATGGCTGTACGTTTTTGTTCTGCTGGGGACAGATCATGGGCTCTCACAGGGCTTCCTTGTCTACAGAGTGTGGGTTCTCTTAGGATTATGCATTACCCACACTGTTATGTTACACTCCCTGCTGTGTGTTACTTTAAAACTGAAACGCTTACAGGGCTCATGGCTATTTGATTTCTATGCCTCAAGGGGGTTTTTGGCTGACGCTGGGGAATGTTAGTGTACACATTTTATTGCCAGAGCCTCCTGTTCACATTCTGGGCTAATTGCAGTGTTTCCTATAGCGGAGACGACACAACCGCGTGGGCTTTATTTATACTCTTGCTCCGGTCTGACAATATGTCCGTGTTGCAACATTTCTATGGGCTTAGATCACGCCCACGACAGGCGGAACTTCCTTGGCGCGCTGGGGATGGAGAAAAGCCGTGCAGTATTCACTTCCGGAAGTCCCGGTTACTGATACGTGCTGTTCGTGAGACGCTACGACCGCATGGTTTCTAAGCAAGCGGTCTGAAGCGTAGTGCTGATCCGGACCTGGAATTAGTCGGATTTGTCTGTTGGTCGATCGAGGGGGCAGGTAGGCGCCTCAGCAGAGCTGCTGAGGCGAGGTGCTGTTTTTTTCATTGGTGTCTGAAGACTTTCAAAGTTTATTGATTGTTTTGCCCTTTGCTAGTTAACAAGCATTTTCCCTATTTTATTGCGTCAGTAAGTTCCATCCGGATTATCTGGGTACTGACAGTTTTTTCTTACAGTTAAAAATATTTTTTATTTTTAAAGAGGTAATGTCTTCTACTCTTTCTGATGCTTTATCTAATTTTCCTATATCGCACGGCAAGCGTACAAGAAGAGACAATTGTGTGGTCAATTCAGCCTCTGATTCTTTGATGGCGATTGAGGACGTACCCTCCCGCAGTGAACTGGAGGGTACGGAGGTCCTGTCTAAAGGTGAACTCTCTGATTCTGGGAGTGCCTTGCCCCTGACTGACTCTGAAGTCTCTTTCAGGTTTAAGCTTGAACACCATCTCCTATTACTAAGGGAGGTGTTGGTTACTCTTGATGATTGTGACTCAATAGTGGTCCCTCCCAGAAAAATTGAGTAAGTTGGACAAATATTTGGAAGTTCCTTCTTACTCGTATGTTTTTCCAGTTCCTAAGATAATTTCGGAGAGGCCAGGTATTCCGTTCTCCTCTTCTCCTATTTTTAAGAAAATGTACCCTATAGCTGACGCTATTAGGGATTCTTGGCACACGGTTCCCAGGATTGAGGGAGTCATATCTACCCTGGCCAAACGGACTACTATCCCTATTGAAGATAGTTGTGCTTTTAAGGACCCCATGGATAAGAAGTTGGAGGGTCTCCTTAAGAAGATGTACGTTCACCAGGGATTCCTTTTGCAACCGGCGGCCTGTATTGTTATAGTTACCACCGCGGCCACTTATTGGTTCGATGCCCTGGAAGAGTCTCTTAAGATGGAGACGCCTCTGGAAGAGATACAGGATCTGATTAAAACTCTTAAGTTAGCTAATTTGTTTATTACGGATGCTTCTCTGCAGATCACTAAATTGGCGGCTAAGAGTTCAGGATTTGCCATCTTAGCACGCGGGGCTTTATGGTTCAAGTCTTGGTCTGCGGATGTGTCATCCAAGTCTAAGCTTTTGGCTATTCCTTACAAGGGGAAGACGCTGTTCGGGCCTGACTTGAAGGAAATTATTTCTGACATCACAGGAGGCAAGGGTCATCTCCCTCAGGATAAAAAGTCCAAACAGAGAGGGCGACAGAGTAATTTTTGTTCCTTTCGAAATTTCAAGGGAGTTCCCTCTTCCGCTAAACAGGAAGGGAATTATTCCCAAACCAAGTCCACTTGGAGACCCAACCAGTCTTGGAACAAAGGTAAACAATCCAGGAAACCAGCTGCTACTAACAAATCAGCATGAAGGGTCGGCCCCCGATCCGGGACCGGATCTAGTAGGGGGCAGACTTTCTCTCTTTGTCCAGGCTTGGATAAGAGATTTTCAGGATCGCTGGACACTAGAAATCGTGTCTCAGGGGTATCAGTTGGAGTTCAGAAATTCTTCCCCCAGAGGAAGGTTTCTTCTTTCTCGATTATCTGTAGACCAGATAAAGAGAGGCGTTCTTACGTTGTGTAGGAGACCTCTTTTCCATGGGAGTAATATGCCCCGTTCCAATACAGGGACAGGGGTTTTATTCAAACCTGTTTGTAGTTCCCAAAAAGGAGGGAACGTTCCGACCCATTTTAGACCTCAAAAGTCTAAAGTTTCTCAGGGTTCAGTCTTTCAAGATGGAAACTATTCGTACTATTCTTCAATTGATCCAGGAGGGTCAATTTATGACTAACGTGGATCTAAAAGATGCATATCTACATGTTCTTCATCACAGTTCCTCGGTTTTGCCTTTCTGGACAAAAATTTTTAGTTCGTGGCTCTTCCTTTCAGTCTGGCCACGGCGCCCAGAATTTTCACGAAGGTTCTGGGGTCTCTGCTGGCGGTTCTCAGGCCGCGGGGCTTTGCAGTGGCGCCTTATCTGGACGATATTCTGATCCAGGCGTCGTCTTATCAGCTAACAAAGTCTCATACCGACATTGTTCTGTCTTTTTTAAGGACTCACGGGTGGAAAGTGACTCTAGAAAAGAGTTTGTTAGTTCCACAGACCAGGGTTCCTTTCTTGGGAACTCTAATAGACTCTATCCATGAAGATCTTTTTGACGGACGTCAGAAAGTTAAAGATTCTGAATACATGCTGAACCCTTCAGTCCAATCCTCGGCCGTCAGTGGCTCAGTGCATGGAGGCAATTGGATTGATGGTAGCGGCAATGGACATCATTCCGTTTGCTCGTTTTCATCTCAGATCTCTACAACTGAGAATGCCAAGACAATGGAATGGAGATTATGCAAATTTGTCTCCTCAAATAGATCTTGATCAGGAGACAAGAGACTCTCTTCTATGGTGGTTGTCGCCAGATCATCTGTCCCAGGGGACATGCTTCCACAGACCCTCATGGGTGATAGTGACAGACGCCAGCATGATAGGATGGGGAGCATTCTGGAACTCCCTGAGGGCTCAGGGTGTGTGGACTCGATCAGAGTCTCTACTTCCCATCAATATCCTGGAGTTGAGAGCAATTTTCAATGCGCTTCAGGCTTGGCCTCAGTTGGCTTCGGCCAAATTCATCAGATTCCAGTCGGACAACATTACGACTGTAGCTTACATCAATCATCAGGGAGGAACAAGGAGTTCCTTAGCGATGACAGAAGTAGCCAAGATAATTCAGTGGGCGGAGGCTCCCTCTTGTTATCTGTCGGCAATCTACATCCCAGGAGTGGAAAACCGGGAAGCGGATTTTCTGAGCAGACAGACTTTTCATCCGAGGGAATGGGAACTTCATCCGGAGGTATTTGCCAACCTGATTCTCAAGTGGGGCAGGCCGGAGTTGGATCTTATGGCATCTCGTCAGAATTCCAAGCTTCCGAGATACAAGTCCAGGGATCCCCAGGCCGAGCTGATAGATTCCTTGGCAGTGCCTTGGATTCCTTGGCAGTGCCTTGGTCGTTCAGCCTAGCTTATGTGTTCCCTCCATTTACTCTCCTTCCTCGGGTAATTGCTCGAGTCAAACAGGAGACGGCTTTGGTCCTCATTGCTCCTGCGTGGCCTCGCAGGACTTGGTATGCCGATCTGGTCGACATGTCATCTCAGCCACCGTGGAAGCTTTCATTGAGGAAAGACCTCATTCAGGGACCCTTCCATCATCCAAATCTAGTTTCTCTGCAGCTGCTTGGAGATTGAACGCTTTATTTTATCTAAGCGAGGATTCTCTGATTCGGTCATTGATACCTTGATTCCGGCGCGTAAACCTGTTACTAGAAAGATTTACCATAAGATATGGCGTAAATATCTTTATTGGTGCGAATCCAAGGGCTACTCTTGGAGTAGGGTTAGGATTCCCAGGATTTTGTCTTTTCTCCAAGAAGGATTGGAGAAAGGGTTGTCAGCGAGTTCCTTAAAGGGACAGATTTCTGCCTTGTCTATTTTGCTGCACAAGCGCCTGGCAGATGTTCCAGATGTTCAGTCTTTTTGTCAGGCTCTGACTAGAATCAGGCCTGTGTTTAGACCAATTGCTCCTCCTTGGAGTTTGAATTTAGTTCTTAATGTTCTTCAAGGGGTTCCGTTTGAACCTATGCATTCCATAGATATTAAGTTGGTATCTTGGAAGGTTTTATTTTTGGTTGCTATTTCTTCTGCTTGCAGAGTTTCTGAGCTTTCGGCATTACAATGTGATTCTCCTTATCTTATTTTCCATGCGGATAAGGTGGTGTTACGTACCAAACCTGGTTTTCTTCCTAAGGTTGTTTCTAATAAGAATATTAATTACAGCCCTAATATTATAAATTAGGGCTGTAGCTTCCTCATGGGCATTCAAAAATTATGCTTCTGTTAAACAGATTTGCAAAGCTGCAACTTGGTCGTCTCTTCACACTTTTTCCAAATTTTCCAAATT
Source organism: Bombina bombina (assembly GCF_027579735.1). Taxonomy (NCBI): domain Eukaryota; kingdom Metazoa; phylum Chordata; class Amphibia; order Anura; family Bombinatoridae; genus Bombina; species Bombina bombina. Next base: position 874,697,850 of record NC_069499.1, read on the forward strand.
CGATACTTTTGCCTCGTCTGAGGCTGTTTTTGGGAGGAGAGTTCTTCAAGCAGTGGTGCCTTCCGTTTAGGTTCCCTGTCTTGTCCCTCCCGTTTCATCCGTGTACTATAGCTTTGGTATTGTATCCCACAAGTAAGGATGAAATCCGTGGACTCATCGTATCTTATCTTGGATAGCTTTATTTTTTTTTATATTTTTACTTTTTATAACTTGGGGGGGGTTCATTTTTAAAGGGATAGTTAACCCAAAAATAGTTTTATATCTGTAAAGTTAATTTTCCATAGATCGTTTTTTACAAATGTAGCCCAGTTTTTAAAGATATTCCGTTTTTCAAGTTAAAGCACTTTTGGCGCCGCTGCCGTTTAAAATGGTCCGTCTGGCTCCGCCCCTTTTTAGTTATCAGTGACATCATGATCTTCTTGTGATCCCTGTAATTTTTTTTATCTTCCTCGAAATCGGCCTTAGCGCATGCGCAATGCGCCTATTGTACTGAAGGGGGTTTTTTTCACACAGGAATAAAAACGCTGTGAAAAAAGTTCCCCTTCAGTAGCCTGATTAGTAAAAGACATGCAGAGAAACTGACATGTGTTTGAGATTCCGTCTTAGACTGGAGTTGTGCTTTAAAAAAATGTATCAGGAGACAGGGTAGTATGCACTGCATACTCACGAAAAATATTGGGGGTACAAGTGACACATTGCTGCGTTTCTCCTGTAACCACAGCCTCCTTACAGCAAATAGACTCTTTATGTCAGAAATAATAGGATTATTAAAAACCGGGCATCGACTCATCTAAATTGACATTCACTTTAAAGATACATGAAACTCAAAAAAAATTTCTTTCATAATTTATAGCATACAATTTCAAAAAACTTTTTTCAGTTTACTTCTATTATCATATTGACTTAACGTAATTCACTTTACATCCTTTGTTCAAAGAACAGCAATGCACTACATGAAGGTAGCTGAACACATCTGCTAAGCCAGTGAATGAGCATAGATATGCAGCCACCAATCGGCAGCTAGCTAATTTGACTGGAAAGCTGTTTAAAATTGCATTCTTAATCATGAAAGAAAAATGTTGGGTTTCATGTAGCTGGAATTTAAATAAAGTTAAAAGAAATTTTGTTTTCAAGCTACTTTCATGCAGGTTTTTACTTTTTATGTTCATTTATCTTTAGGTACACGACCTCACAAGTGTCCAGATTGTGACATGGCTTTTGTTACCAGTGGCGAGTTAGTCAGGCATCGTCGTTATAAACATACACATGAGAAACCTTTTAAGTGTTCTATGTGTGACTATGCCAGTGTGGAGGTAAGACACTATTTTCTCCCAAATTCCCAACTGAAAATATGGTGTTAGATATTCTATTTTGTAAAGTAATGCTGGTAATCCTTTTATTTTGTTCCCATTTATCCGTTTTACCTGCTGGGTGTATTAAATTGTTTGCAACTTGGTTACCTTTATTTTGGCAATTGGAATAGCTGCTTTTGCTGGGGGTATCCCCACATATGCAGGAACGGTCAATACTTAAAGGGATATTCTATTCAAAATTAAACTTTCATGATTCGGATAGAGCATGCAATTTTAAGCAACTTTCTAATTTTCTCCTATTCTCATTTTTCTCTGTATCTTTATTTGAAAAAGCAGGAATGTAAGCTTAGGAGACGGCCCAATTTTGGTTCAACACCTGGGTAGCACTTGCTGATTGGTGTCGAAATGCAGCCAGCATCAGCCAGGGCTACTCAGGTGCTGAACCAAAAAATGGTCTGGCTCCTCTTACAGCAGAAGCTTTCAAAAGAACTGGAAAGAGATGGATGAGTGGAAGGAGTAGGGCTTCCAGTTTTCCAAATTAATGGATTAATAGGATATCATCAAATTTTTTTTTATTCCCAACCACCTCTTTGTGTACTTTTACAACAAATGTAAACCTATATACCACAGTTTCCGCAATCATAGTTTTTCAAAGTAATTGTCTTTGCTCTGTTTATGATAAATGAGATGTTTCTTTGTTTTAGGTAAGCAAACTTAAACGTCATATTCGCTCTCACACTGGGGAGCGTCCTTTCCAATGCAGTTTGTGCAGCTATGCCAGCAGAGACACTTACAAACTAAAGAGACACATGCGGACTCACTCGGGTAAGTAGTGACCCTCTCCTAGTTTAAAGCTACGTGTCAAATTGTTTGATGTGTTTTAAAGTTTTTTTTTTTTCTCTTGAAGGTGAAAAGCCTTATGAATGCTACATCTGCCATGCACGCTTTACCCAGAGTGGAACCATGAAGATGCACATTTTACAGAAGCACACTGAAAATGTGGCAAAATTTCATTGTCCACACTGTGACACTGTCATTGCAAGAAAGAGTGACTTAGGTGAGTGTTCATGAATTGTGAGGTTTCTTTCACCAGTAGTTTCAATGTGTAACATTTTCCTATATCTTCCAGTTGTTCGTTACCTCTAGACTTAAGCTAATCATTTCAAGGACAATTACCTTGAAAGAACCTCCCTCTATGTGTTGGCTCACCAGTTGCTTCCTGCTTGGAACCAGCACTTCTCTGCAGCAACATTACTTCTCTACTCTTATCTCTAATCTTTCTTCAAACCCAAAACGTCTGTTCTCCACTTTCAATATTCTTCTCCGCCCACCCCCTAATACTTCTGTCAGCTCAAGACTTTGCCAGCCACTTCAATATCAAATTCAAATCCATCATAAACGAAATCAGCTCTCAACATACTTCCATTCTCTCACCCCCTCAAACGCTCGCAACCAACCACAACCCACATAGCCATAAATTTAGCTCTTTCTCCCCTGTTACTGAGGAAGAAGTTTCTACACTTTCTACACTTATACTGAGCGCTCACCACACTACCTGTCCTCTTGCCCTAATCCCTCTCTTCTACCCTTACCCCTATACTCACGCACACATTTTCAAACTCTCCCTCAGCACATATATATATATATATATATATATATTTATTTATTTTCCTTCATCTCTAAAACACGCACTGGTCACACCTATCCTCTTAATCCAACCTCCCTCCCCCATCCAACTACCGCCCTATTTCCCTACTCCCTCTTGCCTCAAAGCTAGTATATGCATGCCTGTCCCATTTCCTTACATTAAACTCCCTCCTTGACCCACTGCAATCTGGATTTCGTCCCCATCACTCCACAGAGACAGCAATCGTTAAGGTTACCAACGACCTACTTGCAGCAAAATCAAAAGGCCACTTCTCTCTGCTTATCCTCCTTGATCTGTCCAAACCTTTGATCTCTTCCTACCTGTCAAACCGTACCTTTTAGTGTAGCCTTCTCTGGGGCCTCCTCTACCCGTCACCACCTTCTGTTGGGCTACCGCAAGGCTCTGTCCTCGGTCCCCTTCTCTTCTCAATCTACATGTCATCATTAGATTCCCTAATAAAGTCCCACGGGTTCCAATATCAGTTGTATGCAGACGACACCCAAATCTACTTCTCTGCACCAGACCTATCTCCTTCCTTGCTAACCCGTGTCACTAACTGTCTTTCTCACATCTCTTCCTGGATGTCCTCTCACTACCTCAAGCTAAATCTCTCCAAAACTGTGAGCTCCTTATTTTCCCTCCTCCTTCCAAAATCTCCACCCCCAATCTCTCTAACTGTTGACAACTACATCATTACCCCGCATGCCCGATGTCTTGGGGTCATACTTGATTTAGATCTTTCTTTCACTCCTCACATTCAGTCCTTGGCTAAATCCTGCCGCTTCCACCTTTAAAAAAATCTCTAAAATTAGACATTTCCTTACACAAGACACAACTAAGATTGTAATCCACTCTCTCATCCTTTCCTGCCTCGATTACTGCCACTCTGTCCTCTCTGGTCTCCCCAGTTGCCGCCTAGCTCCTTTTTCAATCCATAATGTCTCATCTTCCATACACATCGCTCTTCATCTGCTGCACCTCTCTGCCAATCCCTTCTACTGGCTTCCTCTTGCCTCTAGGATTAAACATAAAATTCTCACTCTGACATTCAAAGCCCTCAACCTAACTTCTCCCCCTATATCTCAGACCTTGTCTCCAAATACTCTCCCTTCTGTCCCCTTCGCTCTTCTCATGACCTCCTACTCTCTTGTACCTCCTCACACTCCCGCTTTCAGGATTTCTCCAGACTGGCTCCCATTTTGTTGAAAATTCAAAGTAGTGGAAACAGCACACCTATATTTTCCTTTAGTGGGGCACGGAGCAACAGACTTGCCAAGTCTCACCAACATCCATAAATTTCAAAGAACTCCAGCCACCAACTTCTTTAAAAGATCTTTATTCTTTTGTCTTGGGTCCCATTGATAATTACGTTTCAAGCCTGCACTAGGCTCTTAGTCATTGTTGAACTCTGCCTCGCTCCACAAGACTCTCCCCTAGGTTTGAAAACTTCAAGCGCTCCCTAAAGACTCTACTGTTCAGGGATGCATCCAACCTACACTAACTTTTCTTTATATCGTTTCCTCTCCTCCATTGATATCCCCTTGAACCCCTTAGCATGTAAGCCTAAGAGCCATGCTGTTTGCAGATCACCTTCTTTAGAGCTGACTACAAAAGTGCGACTCTTGGCAGGGCCCTCTACCTGTCTGATCCCTATAAATGTTTCCTTGTATTCCGCCTATATTTATAGTGCTGCGGAATCTGTTGGCGCTCTACAAATAACCGATAATAATAGCTTCTGATTTGGCTTTATATAGATAACTTCTGCGCAGGTGTTAAACAGAACTGGAGCAGCAGTTGCACAAGAATTGCATGCACTAACGAATTAGAGCATACATTCTTTACACTATAGTGTCCCTTTACAGAAGGAGAGTCTCAACCCCTTAAGGACCAATACGGAATTATTCCATCATGAAACAATTGGGCAAACTGAAGCTGTGTCCTTAAGGGGTTAAAGTTTTGTGAAGGGCCAAGTGCAGTGGTAACCCAAAAATATTTTTCTAGCAAATTGTGGCTTGTAGCAAATGTTTGCATAGCTTTCAGTGGTATCCCCTACTGGGGATGCTTAAATACATACATAGAAAAATCTTCTTTTCTTACCATATTGGCTTGGCTGCTTTGCGCCACTAAAAGCAATTCAGCGTATAGCTGTCCTGCTTCCTGATTTGACTGTAAAATTGCAATTCTTTTCAACGTTTTTTTGCTCAGGGTTGAATGAATTATCTGAAGTTTTATAATAAAACCTTTTTTTTTTTTTTTTTTAATTTTTATTTTCCAACCGACAGCATAACATCAATTTCTAGTGACAGAGGAAAAAGGACAAATATGTTTACAATAACAACCCATATTCCCTTATCCATATTACAACAATCAAGGGTTTGTACCGTCACATCTTACAACCTTCCCCACCAGGCCATGCTAAACCCTAAAAAAGTCCTCAATATACATGTTACTCTCTAAACCCCGCTATCGGGTATTTACCTGAATTCTTTAATTCATATCCACCCCATTCACACAAAACAAAAACAAAAATAAAAACAAAGGGAAAATAAATAAATAATTAAAGCCCCTCTCCTAACTGCATCAGGCCTGCCCATTCTCCCCTTAGATTTGCTTCCTGCATGAACATTGAGTTTTGGAAAGGGGCTATAATTTAAGTTCTGTGTACTGTTATCAAGTGATCTAATGTATTTTTCCCATTTAGCAAAAAAATCCTCTATGTTAACCTCCAATTCCATTTGTATTTTAGCCCTTTATAAAAATAACTGATGTAATACCCCATTCCTGAATTCTGAGAATCTGGGTTCTTTCTGAGATTGCCAATTTTTCAGGATTATTCTCCTACCTATGAGAATTGCTGTATTTAACAAAACAGAGTTCCCCCCATCGTCCTCATATGATGTTAAAAAGAATACGTTTAACCTTGTTAAATAAATTTGTGTTTTAAGGGTCTTTGTAGCCCAAAAAGAAATTTTACCCCAAAATCTCTGGATCACTGGGCATGACCAAAACAGATGGACCAAATCCGCTAAATGAAAGTTACATCTTCCACAGACTAACTTTTCCCCTTCTCTCTTCCAATATACGCAAAGCTTGGGGGTACTATAGAACTGGTATAATATCTTAAATTGCTGTTCTCTGTAATATTCCCCCCTCATAGCTTTAGCCGCCTTTCTAACGGAGCTTATCAGCACCTCAGATTCCATTTCCGGGCTAAGAATATCTCCCCATTTTAAAGTGAGGTACCTAATATTACTCTGCTCCTGACTACTTAGTAGTGCGGCATAGGTGGGGAAAAGCGATACTTTCCCTATTCCAAATAGCACTAATATTTGTTTTAAGACTTTGTTATGCCAGTCCACATTTTCTACTCTCAAGATCTGCTCAGCATAGTGGCGGAGTTGCAAATAAGCGAAAAACTGGGAGTTCCCAATCGCAAATTCAGTTTTGCACTCATCAAAAGTTTTAACCTTATTTCTCTCCGTATTAATGACCTGAATCATATAAACCTTCTTTTTAATGAAAAAATGCTCTGTACATTTTTATTTTCATCTTAAAGTGCTAATTTACTATAAAAACATTTTTTAAACATATTTATTATACGTTTAGTACAGTTTCTACAATCTAGAGTCCTACCTCTAGCAATTTTTTTTATTGCAAATCATGTTTTTTTTTTCTTACAATAGGGGTCCATTTGCGGAAGCAGCATTCCTACATTGAGCAGGGCAAAAAATGTCGCTATTGTGATACCGTATTCCATGAGCGTTATGCATTGATACAGCACCAGAAGTCTCACAAGAACGAGAAGAGATTTAAGTGTGACCAGTGTGAATATGCCTGCCGGCAGGTGAGAATAGGCTAAAAAGAACCTATAACTGTATTTTAAGTTTTTTTTTAAATAATTTCAGATTGCTATTTTTGTTTGTAAATTGGGGGTTTGAGCCCAGTACTGAAGATGAGAGAATTTTTGTTTGCTTATAAAGGGTAAACTAGGAAATGTATAGCCCTTTTTTGTGTATTAGCTGTTGAATAGTGAGATAACACTCTGTTTAGAAGAAGGTAGCCATGTAAGATGACTAGTGCCTTTTATTTCTGAACCAATTTAGGAAATGTAGGTTATAAATTTGTGCTGGAGACAAGAGGAAGGTGTTAGGGGCGCTGCACTGTTTATCCCTTTTAAGTTAGGGTTGATGAAGACAAATCCAGTGAATGAAAGATCAACTAGCAATATATATTTCTTCACTTTAAAGGGACAGTAAAGTCAAAAGTAAACTTTCATGATTTGGAAAGAGCATGCAATTGTAAGCAATTTTCCAATTTACTTCTGTTAACAAATTTGCTTTGTTCTCTTGGTATCTTTTATTGAAGAGTAAAACTAGGTAGGCTCAAGAGTGTGCACGTGTCTTTAGTACCCTATGTCAGTAGCGTTTTGCAACATTGTATAACAAAGCTACAAATAATGTTGCAAAACACTACTGCCATAGAGTACTAAAGACAAGTACACACTCCTGAGCTGTTATGAGCCTACCTAGTTTTAATCTTCAATAAAAGATACCAAGAGAACAAAGCAAATTTGATAAAAGTAGTAAATTGGAAAGTTTTTTTTTTTTTTTGTGTTTTTTTTTCTCTTGTAAAGGTGTATCCATTACTTGTGGGATATTCTCCTTCCCAAAAGGAAGTTGCAAGAGGACACCCACAGCAGAGCTGTCTATATAGCTCCTCCCCTAACTGCCACCCCCAGTCATTCTCTTGCAACTCTCGACAAGAAAGAAAGTATCAAGATATATGGTGGGCATGGCCTATTTTCGCGCACTTTATGCGCAGTTGATATTCAGACTGAGACATCCAGCTTCCCTAAAGGAGTCCTCTGGCATCTAGGACCACTATAGAGTGTTTAAGGGCAGGTAGGAGCCACAGCAGAGCTGTGGCAGTGTTTTGACTGTTTTTTAACGGTTTTACAGTTTTTCTAATCCGGTTTGGGGCCTAAGGGGTTAATCATCTATTTGCAAGTGGCTATAAGTTATAAAGACCATATTATGGCTTTTAAAGATTTATCACCAGAGGTTTCTCAGACTGACAAAAGGGAGGTTAAACCACCTAGCTCTCCCAATGTGTCAGAACCTATATCTCCCGCGCAAGTGACGCCAAGTACATCTGGAGCGTCCAATGCGTTTACCTTTCAAGACATGGCGGCAGTTATGAATCATACCCTCACAGAGGTATTGTCCAAACTGCCAGGGTTACAAGGAAAGCGAGACAGCTCTGGGGCTAGAACAAATACAGAGTTTTCTGACGCTTTAGTAGCTATGTCTGATATACCCTCACAATGTACAGAAGCCGAAGCAGGAGAGCTTCTATCTGTGGGTGACATTTCTGATTCAGGGAAGGCGTTACTTCAGTCTGACTCTGAAATGACAGCATTTAAATTTAAGCTTTAACACCTCCGCTTGTTGCTCAGGGAGGTTTTAGTGACTCTGGATGACTGTGACACCATTGTAGTCCCAGAGAAATTGTGTAAAATGGACAAATACTTTGCAGTGCCTGTTTACACTGATGTTTTTCCAATCCCTAAGAGGTTTTCAGAAATTATTACGAAGGAATGGGATAGACCAGGTGGTACCGTTCTCTCCCCCTCCTGCTTTTAAAAAGATGTTTCCCATAGATGCCGCTACACGGGACTCGTGGCAGACGGTCCCTAAGGTGGAGGGAGCAGTCTCTACCTTAGCTAAGCATACAACTATCCCCGTCGAGGACAGTTGTGCTTTCCTAGATCCAATGGATAAAAAATTAGAGGGTTTCCTTAAGAAAATCTTTATACAACAAGGTTTTATTCTCCAGCCTCTTACATGCATTGCCCCAGTCACTGCTGCAGCGGCTTTCTGGTTCGAGTCTCTTGAGGAGGCTCTACAGGTGGAGACCCCGTTGGATGATATTCTAGACAGGCTTAAAGATCTTAAGTTAGCCAATTCATTTATTTCTGACGCCGTTTTTCATTTAACAAAGCTAACGGCTAAGAATTCAGGTTTTGCTATTCAGGCACGTAGGGCGCGATGGCTTAAGTCCTGGTCAGCTGACGTTACTTCAAAGTCTAAGCTTCTCAACATCCCCTTCAAAGGGCAGACCCTATTCGGGCCTGGACTGAAGGAGATCATTTCTGATATTACTGGAGGAAAAGGCCACGCCCTTCCCCAGGATAGGTCCAACAAATTAAGGACCAAACAGACTAATTTTCGTTCCTTTCGAAACTTCAAGAGTGGCGCAGCTTCAACTTCCTCTACTGCAAAACAAGAGGGAACTTTTGCCCAGTCCAAGCCAGTCTGGAGACCTAACCAGGCTTTGAACAAGGGAAAGCAGGCCAAAAAACCTGCTGCTGCCTCTAAGACAGCATGAAGGAGTAGCCCCCGATCTGGGACTGGATCTAGTTGGGGGCAGACTTTCTCTCTTCGCCTAGGCTTGGGCAAGAGACGTCCAGGATCCCTGGGCTCTGGAGATTGTTTCCCAGGGATATCTTCTGGATTTCAAAGCCTCATCTCCAAAGGGGAGATTTCATCTCTCACAATTATCTGCAAACCAGATAAAGAGAGAGGCATTCTTACGTTGCGTTCAAGACCTTCTGGTTATGGGAGTGATCCACCCAGTTCCAAGGGAGGAACAGGGGCAGGGATTCTATTCAAATCTGTTTATAGTTCCCAAAAAAGAGCGAACTAACCAATCTTGGATCTCAAGATCCTAAACAAATTTCTCACGGTCCCATCCTTCAAGATGGAGACTATTCGAACCATCCTACCTATGATCCAGGAGGGTCAATATATGACTACCGTGGACTTAAAGGATACTTATCTCCACATTCCGATACACAGAGATCCTCATCGGTTTCTCAGGTTTGCCTTCCTAGACAGGCACTACCAGTTTGTGGCTCTTCCCTTCGGGTTAGCCACGGCACCAAGAATCTTTACAAAGGTTCTAGGGTCCCTACTGGCGGTTCTAAGGCCACGAGGCATAGCGGTGGCTCCTTACCTAGACGACATTCTGATACAGGTATCGACTTTTCAAATCGCCAAGTCCCATACGGACGTTGTTCTGGCATTCCTGAGGTCTCACGGGTGGAAGGTGAACGAAGAAAAGAGTTCTCTCTCCCCTCTCACAAGAGTTTCCTTCCTAGGAACTCTGATAGATTCAGTAGAAATGAAGATTTTTCTGACAGAGGTCAGGTTGTCAAAGCTTCTATCTTCCTGCCGTGCTCTTTATTCCACTTCTCAGCCGTCAGTGGCAATCGGCTTAATGGTAGCGGCAATGGACATAGTTCTGTTTGCCCGCCTACATCTCAGACCACTGCAACTTTGCATGCTCAATCAGTGGAATGGGGACTACACATATTTGTCCCCTCTGCTAAATCTGGATCAGGAGACCAGGGATTCTCTTCTCTGGTGGCTATCTCGGGTCCATCTGTCCAGGGGAATGAGTTTCCGCAGTCTGGAACTCCCTGAAGGCTCAGGGTTCGTGGACTCAGGAGGAAACCCTCCTTCCGATAAACATTCATGAACTAAGAGCGATATTCAATGCTCTTCAGGCTTGGCCTCAGCTAGCTGCGGTCAGGTTCATCAGATTTCAGTCGGACAACATCACGACTGTAGCCTACATCAACCATCAGGGGGGAACAAGGAGCCCCCTGGCAATGTTGGAGGTTTCAAAGATAATTCTATGGGCAGAGGTTCACTCTTGCCATTTCTCAGCTATCCATATCCCAGGAGTAGAGAACTGGGAGGCGGATTTCCTAAGTCGGCACTTTTCATCCGGGGGAGTGGGAGCTCCATCCGGAGGTATTTGTCCAGTTGATTCAACTATGGGGCAAACCAGAACTGGATCTCATGGCGTCTCGTCAGAACGCCAAGCTTCCTCGTTACGGGTCCAGGTCCAGGGATCCCAAGGCAGCGCTGATAGATGCTCTAGCAGCGCCCTGGTCCTTCAGCCTGGCTTATGTGTTTCCACCGTTTCTTCTGCTCCCTCGCAAAGATCAAGCAGGAGAGAGCTTCAGTGATTTTGATGGCTCCTGCGTGGCCACGCAGGACTTGGTATGCAGATCTGGTGGACATGTCATCCTTTCCACCATGGACTCTGCCACTGAGGCAGGACCTTCTACTTCAAGGTCCTTTCAAACATCCAAATCTAATTTTTCTGCGTCTGACTGCTTGGAGATTGAACGATTGATTCTATCAAAGCGTGGTTTTTCTGAATCGGTCATTGATTCCTTAATTCAGGCTCGAAAGCCTGTCACCAGGAAAATCTATCATAAGATATGGTGTAAATATCTTCATTGGTGTGAATCCAAGGGTTACTCATGGAGTAAAGTCAGGATTCCTAGAATCTTATTCTTTCTCCAAGAAGGATTGGAGAAGGGATTGTCAGCTAGTTCCTTAAAAGGACAGATTTCTGCTCTGAGGTTCCAGACGTTCAGGCGTTTTGCCAGGCTTTAGTTAGAATCAAGCCTGTGTTTAAACCTGTTGCTCCGCCATGGAGTTTAAATTTAGTTCTTAAAGTTCTTCAAGGGGTTCCGTTTGAACCTTTGCATTCCATAGATATTAAACTTTTATCTTGGAAAGTTCTGTTTTTAGTAGCTATCTCCTCGGCTCGAAGAGTTTCAGAGTTATCTGCTTTACAGTGTGATTCACCTTATCTGATTTTCCATGCAGATAAGGTAGTTTTGCGTACTAAACCTGGGTTTCTTCCTAAAGTAGTATCTAATAAGAATATCAATCAGGAGATTGTTGTTCCTTCATTATGTCCTAATCCTTCCTCAAAGAAGGAACGTCTTTTACACAATCTAGATGTGGTACATGCTTTAAAGTTTTATTTACAAGCTACGAAGGATTTTCGTCAAACATCTGCTTTGTTTGTTGTCTACTCTGGACAGAGGAGAGGCCAAAAGGCTTCAGCAACTTCTCTTTCTTTTTGGCTGAGAAGCATAATCCGCGTAGCTTATGAGACTGCTGGCCAGCAGCCTCCTCAAAGAATTACAGCTCATTCCACTAGAGCGGTGGCTTCCACATGGACTTTTAAAAATGAGGCCTCTGTTGAACAGATTTGTAAGGCGGCGACTTGGTCTTCGCTTCATACTTTTTCTAAATTCTACAAATTCGATACTTTTGCTTCTTCGGAGGCTATTTTTGGGAGAAAGGTCTTACAGGCAGTGGTGCCTTCCATTTAAGTTCCTGCCTTGTCCCTCCCTTCATCCGTGTCCTAAAGCTTTGGTATTGGTATCCCACAAGTAATGGATGAACCCATGGACTGGATACACCTTTACAAGAGAAAACAAAATTTATGCTTACCTGATAAATTTCTTTCTCTTGTGGTGTATCCAGTCCACGGCCCGCCCTGTCACTTTAAGGCAGGTGTTTTTTATTTTTAAACTACAGTCACCACTGCACACTATAGTTTCTCCTTTTTTCTTGCTTGTCTTCGGGCGAATGACTGGGGGTGGCAGATAGGGGAGGAGCTATATAGACCGCTCTGCTGTGGGTGTCCTCTTGCAACTTCCTGTTGGGAAGGAGAATATCCCACAAGTAATGGATGAACCCGTGGACTTGATACACCACAAGAGAAATACATTTATCAGGTAAGCATAAATTTTGTTTTTTCTGCATTCTCTATACGAATCATGAAAGTTTGACTTTACTGTCCCTTTTTAATCTTTGTTTTTGTCCAAAGTAAATAGTGTGTTTTTTTTTTCCCCCTCCTCTAAGGAGCGTCACATGATTATGCACAAGCGGACTCATACCGGTGAGAAGCCATACGCCTGTAGTCATTGTGATAAAACGTTCCGCCAGAAACAACTCCTGGACATGCATTTCAAAAGATACCATGATCCCAGCTTTGTTCCTGCAGCCTTTGTGTGTTCAAAGTGTGGGAAAACATTTACTCGAAGGGTGAGTGGATTCTCTTTAAAGACTGAGCCTCCACTTACACAGTATGAAAGGAACCACAATACTGTATCTTTGACTTTATCATTCCAAAGAGCAATATTTACATAAAATTAGTGACACACTGTGATGACATGAGAAAATTGTGAGTTTAATTCCCCTAAGTTTTAATAAAGTGTAATGGGCACTGCCATTCTGTAACTTATATCTTAAATACAAAATCCTGCTATTGTCACATTCCCTGCTGAGGTCAGTTAGTAACTGTTATAAAATAATATGTTGAAAGGATATTAAACAGTGCTTAGTAAAAAGAAATGTTAATTAAAATAAACATAATAGAAACAGATGGTGTTTAACCCCTTAGTGACCAGACCACTTTTCAATTTGTTGACCATCTGGGACCAAGGCTATTTTTGCATTTCTGCGATGTTTGTATTTAACTGTAATTTTCCTCTTACTCATTTACTGTACCCACACATATTATATACTGTTTTTCTCGCCATTAAATGGACTTTCTAAAGATACAATTTTTTTCATCATATCTTATAATTTACTATAAAAAAAAATATAAAATATGAGGAAAAAATGAAAAAAAATGCACTTTTTCTAACTTTGAGCCCCAAAATCTCTTACACATCTACAACCACCATAAAATACCAATGCTAAACAGTTTCTAAATTTTGTCCTGAGTTTATAAATACCCAATGTTTACATGTTCTTTGCTTTTTTTGCAAGTTATAGGGCAATAAGTACAAGTAGCACTTTGCTATTTCAAAACCATGTTTTTTCAAAATTGGCGATAGTTACATTGTAACACCAATATCTGTCATGAATCCCTGAATAACCCTTCAAATGTATATATTTTTTAAAAGAAGACAACCTAAGGTATTAAACTTGGGGTATTTTGACTTTTTTCATGCAACCATTTTACCACCAATCTATGCCAAAGTTTGGGGGGGGGAAAAAAATAATTTGATTTTTTGACAAAATAGCAATTTAAGAATACATTTACTGATAATATTAAGGGTTACTGCCAAATAACACCCTCATATGTCTTCAGCAGCATCTCCTGGGTACAGTGATACCACCCATGTATAGGTGTGTCGGGTTCTCGGAGGGCTAAAAGCTCTTATTTTTAGGGAGCGCATTCCAGTTTTTCAACTTGGAATTTTCACATCGGTCATCATGCACCCATGTCCTATTTGGGACATTTCTGAAGCTGGTCAATGGAATTTACCCCCATCAAACCATATATTTTTGAAAAGTAGACACCCTAGGGTATTTCAAATGCTTGTATTTTAACACTTTCCATGCACTAATTCAACCACCAGTCTTTGTCAAACTTTTGGGTAGTCATTATTTTGTGTTATTTTTCACACACATTGTACTTTAGGCATGGATTCTCAGTTCCTGTTATGTGTTACTGCCAAAAAAAACCTCAATATGTGTTCAACAACATCTCCTGAGTACAGTGATACCACCCATGTATAGGTGTGTCGGGTTCTCTGGGGGCTAAAAGGCCTTAATTTTAGGAAGCGCATTCCAGTTTTTCAACTTGGAATTTTCACATCGGTCATCATGCACCCATGTCCTATTTGGGACATTTCTGAAGCTGGCCAATGGAATTTACCCCCATCAAACCATATATTTTTGAAAAGTAGACACCCTAGGGTATTTCAAATGCTGGTATTTTAACACTTTCCATGCACTAATTCAACCACCAGTCTTTGTCAAACTTTTGGGTAGTCATTTTTTTTGTGTTATTTTTCACACACATTGTATTTTAGGCATGGATTCTCAGTTCCTGTTATGTGTTACTGCCAAAAAGCACTTCAATATGTGTTCAACAACATCTCCTGAGTACAGCGATACCACCTATGTATAGGTGTGTTGGGTTCTCTGGGGGCTAGAAGGCCTTATTTTTAGGAAGCGCATTCCAGTTTTTCAACTTGGAATTTTCACATCGGTCATCATGCACCCATGTCCTATTTGGGACATTTCTGAAGCTGGTCAATGGAATTTACCCCCATCAAACCATATATTTTTGAAAAGTAGACACCCTAGGGTATTTCAAATGCTTGTATTTTAACACTTTCCATGCACTAATTCAACCACCAGTCTTTGTCAAACTTTTGGGTAGTCATTATTTTGTGTTATTTTTCACACACATTGTACTTTAGGCATGGATTCTCAGTTCCTGTTATGTGTTACTACCAAAAAAACCCTCAATATGTGTTCAACAACATCTGAGTACAGTGATACCACCCATGTATAGGTGTGTCGGGTTCTCTGGGGGCTAAAAGGCCTTAATTTTAGGAAGCGCATTCCAGTTTTTCAACTTGGAATTTTCACATCGGTCATCATGCACCCATGTCCTATTTGGGACATTTCTGAAGCTGGTCAATGGAATTTACCCCCATCAAACCATATATTTTTGAAAAGTAGACACCCTAGGGTATTTCAAATGCTTGTATTTTAACACTTTCCATGCACTAATTCAACCACCAGTCTTTGTCAAACTTTTGGGTAGTCATTATTTTGTGTTATTTTTCACACACATTGTACTTTAGGCATGGATTCTCAGTTCCTGTTATGTGTTACTGCCAAAAAAACCCTCAATATGTATTCAACAACATCTCCTGAGTACAGTGATACCACCCATGTATAGGTGTGTCGGGTTCTCTGGGGGCTAAAAGGCCTTAATTTTAGGAAGCGCATTCCAGTTTTTCAACTTGGAATTTTCACATCGGTCATCATGCACCCATGTCCTATTTGGGACATTTCTGAAGCTGGTCAATGGAATTTACCCCCATCAAACCATATATTTTTGAAAAGTAGACACCCTAGGGTATTTCAAATGCTTGTATTTTAACACTTTCCATGCACTAATTCAACCACCAGTCTTTGTCAAACTTTTGGGTAGTCATTATTTTGTGTTATTTTTCACACACATTGTACTTTAGGCATGGATTCTCAGTTCCTGTTATGTGTTACTGCCAAAAAAAACCTCAATATGTGTTCAACAACATCTCCTGAGTACAGTGATACCACCCATGTATAGGTGTGTCGGGTTCTCTGGGGGCTAAAAGGCCTTAATTTTAGGAAGCGCATTCCAGTTTTTCAACTTGGAATTTTCACATCGGTCATCATGCACCCATGTCCTATTTGGGACATTTCTGAAGCCGGTCAATGAAATTTACCCCCATAAAACCATATATTTTTGAGAAGTAGACCCCCTAGGGTATTTGAAATGCTGGTATTTTCACACTTTCCATGAACTTATTTAACCACCAGTCTTTGTCAAACTTTTGGGTAGTCATTTTTTTGTGTTATTTTTCACACACATTGTACTTTAGGCATGGATTCTCAGTTCCTGTTATGTGTTTACTGCCAAAAAACACCTCAATATGTGTTCAACAACATCTCCTGAGTACAGTGATACCACCCATGTATAGGTGTGTTGGGTTCTCTGGGGGCTAGAAGGCCTTATTTTTAGGAAGCGCATTCCATTTTTTACACTTCCCATTTTCACATCCCATGCACCCATGTTCTATTTAAGACATTTCTGAAGCCGGCCAATGTAATTTACCCCCATAAAACCATATATTTTTGAAAAGTAGACATCCTAGGGTATTTCAAATGCAGGTGTTTTAACACTTTCCATACACTAATTCAACCACTAGTCTTTGTCAAACTATTGGGCATTCATTTCTTTGTGTTATTTTTCACATACATTGTACTTTAGACATGGATTCACAGCTCCTGTTATGTGTTACTACCAAAGAAGACACCAATATGTGGTCACCAACATCTCCTGAGTTCAGTGATACCACCTATGCATAGGTTTGGTGGCTTGTTTGGGCGGTGCAATGCCAAATGTCTGACATGTGTTTGTGATTTTTTTTCACATTTAACATATTTTCTTTGCCTATCGTCTTTTTTTGGGGGTCTTTTAACATACCCCAATTTATTTGTTTTCCATAAATGTGATTATATTTAAAAAGTTGACCCCCCAAGGTATTATACATGGAGTGGTTTGATGACTTTGATGCAACCGTTTTAGCCCAAAAAATTGGAGAAAGTATATGGTGGTAATTTTTCAATTTTCATTGTTACAGACACATTGCTTTTTTACTATGATTTAGGAGAGACTGTTGTAAGTTATTGCAAAAGAATACTTTAGGTTGTTTTCTGCAAGGCACCCTGAGTACACCTATGCCCCCCATGCATAGGTTTGCCAGGATTTTGGGAAGGTTATGTTACATGATTTTAGTTATTAAAAATGAGAGTATTTCTTCTGATAGGCCTATCTTTAGTTTGGGGCCTATCACATACCCCACTTTTATTTATTGCATTCAAAGTGTATATTTTTTAAATGTTGACACCCCAAGGTATTGTATATGGTGTGCTTTGAAGCAACCGTTTTAGCCCAAAAAATTGGAGAAAGTATATGGTGGTAATTTTTCAATTTTCATTTTTACAGACACATTGCTTTTTGACTATGATTTAGGAGAGATTGTTGTAAGTTATTGCAAAATAATACTTCAGGTTGTTTTCTGCAAGGCACCCTGAGTACACTTATGCCCCCCATGCATAGGTTTGCCAGGATTTTGGGAAGGTTATGTTACAATTTTATGACTTGTGATTTTAGTTATTAAAAATGAGAGTATTTCTTCTGATAGGCCTATCTTTAGTTTGGGGCCTATCGCATACCCCACTTTTATTTATTGCATTCAAAGTGTATATTTTTTAAATGTTGACACCCCAAGGTATTGTATATGGTGTGCTTTGATGCCTTTGAAGCAACCGTTTTAGCCCAAAAAATTGGAGAAAGTGTATGGTGGTAATTTTTCAATTTTCATTTTTACAGACACATTGCTTTTTGACTATAATTTAGGAGAGACTGTTGTAAGTTATTACAAAAACATACTTCAGGTTGTTTTCTGCAAGGCACCCTGAGAACACCTATGTCCCCCATGCATAGGTTTGACAGGGGTTTTGGTTAAAAAAAAAACAGGCCCAATTTTAGAAAAAAATAGAGTAGTGAAATGTAAAAATCTGGCACAGTAAAAGTAAAAAAAACAAAAAAACATCTAACTATAAACATAACCAAAAAAAATATATATATATGTAACCGCAAATGTATTTTTTTTTTTAAAAAATTGACCATTGTATGGTACCGCTTGAAGCAGTCCCCAATGCAGAGTGCAGGCTGTCCAGGGCAA
The DNA here is from genome assembly GCF_027579735.1 of Bombina bombina. Classification (NCBI taxonomy): domain Eukaryota; kingdom Metazoa; phylum Chordata; class Amphibia; order Anura; family Bombinatoridae; genus Bombina; species Bombina bombina. Next base: position 874,715,950 of record NC_069499.1, read on the forward strand.
TCAGGACAGTAATATATGGTGTCCCTTCTCTTCCCCCTCTTGGTACAGACTCTGCATTTTTTTTGTGGTTTCTGCTTTGTGGCATTAGGGGGGATTTTAAAAATAAAATGGGTAGCCCCAACTCTGCTCTCTCCCATCACCGCCCGGGGAGCAGGTGCATCATGGTACAAAATCCCCGTAATAATCTGGAGCTGAAACTGTAAAAAAGTCTTTTTAACTCTGGGGTTTGCTTTTTTGAACAACAAAAAAGCGTTGTGGGTTGCAATCTGCATTAGGTAAATTGCAACCTTTTTGTACCAGGCCCTTGTCTTCCGCATAATTAGATAGGGCTGCAGCAGCTGATCAGCCAGATCAACCCCACCCATATGCCGGTTATAAGACTTGATGCACACTGGCTTCCTTATGATCTCAGCTCTGCCACGTACAGAAACCGCCACCGTCCTCTCTGTGTGGATGGTGGTAAGAAGGTATACATCCTTCTTGTCTCTGTACTTCAGTGCCAACAGCTCCTCTTGGCGCAGAGCTGAGGTCTCCCCCCTTCGTAGCCGGGTGCGTACAAGCTGTCCTGGGAAACCTGCGCGGTTCTTTTTAATTGTACCGCAAGCTACTGTATCAAAGCAATACAGTAGCTTGAACAAAAGGACACTTGTATAAAAATTGTCTAAGTACAAGTGATACCCTTTGTTCATTAGGGGTAATATCAGGTCCCAGACAATCTTGCCAGTGGTTCCCATATGTTCTGGGCAACCTGGAGGGTCAAGGTGGCTATCCTTTCCCTCATACACCCGGAAGTCCTGAGTATACCCAGTCTCGCTGTCACAGAGCTTATACACCTTTACCCCATATCTGGAGCGTTTGGAAGGAATATACTGCTTGAATCCCAGCCTTCCCTTATACTTCATTAGGGATTCATCAACGCATATATTCCTTCCAGGTGTATAAGCCTCTGCAAACCTGGCAGAAAAGTGGGTTATCAGGGGGCGGATTTTATACAGCCTGTCAAATTGGGGATGCTCCCTAGGGGGGCACAGGCTGTTGTCGCTGAAGTGCATGAAATGCAGAATCATTTCATACCTCTTCCTCGACATAGTCTGGGAGAAAATGGGGGTAGAGCAGATGGGGCTAGTACTCCAGTAGGAGCGAATGGAGGGTTTCTTTATGATGCCCATCAGCATAGTCAATGCCCAGAATTTTTTGAATTCTGGCACATTGATGGGGGCCCATTGCTGCTTTGCCAAATATGTTCCAGGCTTTGCAGCACGGAACTGATGGGCATATAAATTAGTTTGGGCGACAATGTTCCCCAATATATCATCGCCCAGAAACACTTCCAGAAACTGCTGGGGGCTAAAACCTGCCACATCTATATTTATGCCAGCATTTGCTGTGAAGGGTGGGATATCTGGCCTCTGGAGATGAGGCGTTACCCACTCTTCAGCAGCAATGGCAGCAACACGCCTCCTTCTGGCAGGGGGGCTAGCAGGGGGGCTGGCAGGGGGGCTAGCAGCCACTGATACATCACTATCAGTTGAGACTGCATCTAGTGATGTATCTGAGCACATGGCAGGGTCAAAATTGGGGTCTGAGTCAGAAATAGAGGCATCTGACTCTGACGCAAGGATGGCATACGCCTCCTCAGCACTATATCTTTTCTGTGACATTTTTGTATCACAGAAAACAATTACTAAAAAAAATTAAATTAACTAAATTAATTAACTAAATTAACTAGCAAAAAAGTACAGCTATGCTACTGCCAGTGATTTATAGCGATCACTGGCAAGCTAGAGGTTAATGGCTCTGAAAATTAAATTAAATTAACTAAATTAATTAACTAAATTAACTAGCAAAAAAGTGCACCTTTGCTACTGCCAGTGATATATAGCGATCACTGGCAAGCTAGGGGTTAATGGCTCTGAAAATTAAATTAAATTAACTAAATGTTTCTGAAAAGAGCCTTTGGGTTTTTAAAAAATTACAACAACAAAATTAACCCCTAAAAAAATGCACAGACAGCAAAATGCAGCAAAAAAAAAAAGTGCACCTTTGCTACTGCCAGTGATATATAGCGATCACTGGCAAGCTAGGGGTTAATGGCTCTGAAAATTAAATTAAATTAACTAAATGTTTCTGAAAAGAGCCTTTGGGTTTTTAAAAAATTACAACAACAAAATTAACCCCTAAAAAAATGCACAGACAGCAAAATGCAGCAAAAAAAAAAGTGCACCTTTGCTACTGCCAGTGATATATAGCGATCACTGGCAAGCTAAGGGTTAATGGCTCTGAAAATTAAATTAAATTAACTAAATGTTTCTGAAAAGAGCCTTTGGGTTTTTAAAAAATTACAACAACAAAATTAACCCCTAAAAAAATGCACAGACAGCAAAATGCAGCAAAAAAAAAGTGCACCTTTGCTACTGCCAGTGATATATAGCGATCACTGGCAAGCTAGGGGTTAATGGCTCTGAAAATTAAATTAAATTAACTAAATGTTTCTGAAAAGAGCCTTTGGGTTTTTTAAAAATTACAACAACAAAATTAACCCCTAAAAAAACGCACAGACAGCAAAATGCAGCAAAAAAAAAGTGCACCTATGTTACTGCCAGTGATATATAGTGATCACTGGCAAGCTAGGGGTTAATGGCTCTGAAAAGAGCCTTTGGTTCTATATTTTTTAACAAATAAAAGAAATAAATCTCTCTCTCTCTCTGCTAAATACAGGTCTCTCTCTCTCTCCAACAAAATGGCAAGTGAGGAGAGGGAGGGAGATCCACACTGATCATAGTCAATATTTACAAATATTGACATGATCAGACAAATGGGGTATTTTATTATTATTTTTTTTTTTAGGGTGGGAGGCTCAGATTGGGTGACCCTAGCTTGCCCCTATGATGATGCAGGCTAGGGACACCCCCAGAGGCCCCATGATGCACTGGGCATCGCCATCTTGGATGCCTAGTGAAGGGGGAGGGGGGGGGCTATTTAGGGCTTTTTTTTTTTTTATTATTTTTATTTTAATTTATAACTAACTAAGTGCCTCGACCCACCGAGGCACTTAGCAAACAAGCAGAGCATCGGAAGCGTGTCCGATCGCTTCCGATGCTCTGAAACACTGCCGGGCTCCACGTGGAGCGAAACCGGAAGTGATCACTCGTGGGGGAGTGATCAATCCGGTCCCGGCACTCGGGAACAGTATTGCAGGATGCCTAGACCTCAAGGCAAGCCTGCAATACTGTTAGAGCAGCTGGAAGCGATTTCGATCGCTTCCAGTGCTCTGTTAAACCGACGACGTATGCCATACGTCCTCGGTCGTTAAGTGCTTTTTTTTTGAGGATGTATGGCATACGTCGTCGGTCGTTAAGGGGTTAATAGCAAACAATTTTTTTTCCTGGTGAAGGAGCATTTAGAAACTATGTGTAGCCACTACCCACAGCAAGATAAGAGAGCTACCATTAAAAAAACTTAGGTCACATGATTTAAAAATTAAGTTAAAGTAATAAAGGGTAAAATTATTTTTAAATTATGAATACATATTGCAATGTTTTTTTTTAATTATTATTAAAGGGACAGTAAACTTAAAAAATGATGTTCTTTAAAGTGAATGTCTATTTTGATGCTAAAGTCAGAAATGATGGATCTGTCATCCTCCAATCACGGCACCCCCCCCCCCCCCCCCCCCCGGGGAATCGGTGTCTGATTCGAAGCCGTGATGGGAGGAAGCCGGATTCCTCATTTTAGTCCCAGGAAGAGGCTTTGCGACGGGCGGAGGAAGCTGGAGCGGATGTCAAGATTTAAAGGTAAGTATTTTTTCACAACATGAGTGAAATGTAAATTTCGATCAATTAAAGTGCCCCTGTTTTTAATAGAATTTTTAAAAACTGGGCACTTTAGCATCAAAATTTACATTCACTTTAATTCTGCACACAGTGCAGAATTATGTAACATTATCTTAACAGCTTTAAAAATCAAGATTTGAGAGATTTTAGCTGTCAAAGCTGCACTTACCTGGTCTCTTCTCCAGGCTCTTCTGACCAGGTCTTCTTCTTTTTTTTTTTTTTTTTTTTTTTTTTAAGCTTGCGCAAGCTACATTCAGTAGTTCAATAGCATGATCGGGTGCGCTTCGATTAGACAGTGTGCCCCCAAATGGCTTTTGAAAAATACCTGATCAGAAGAGCCTGGAGAGGGAGACCAGTGCAACTTTGACAGCTAAAATCTCTTGATTTTTAAAGCTGTTGCTAAGATAATGTTACATAATTCTGCAATATGTGCAGAATTATAGAACATACTTTTTTAAGTTTACTGTCCCTTTAAGTATAACAAACTGCTTAGTTTTTTTATTACAACAATGAAACACTGTTTTATATCACTTTTAACTATCTCATAATTTGTAAACTCTATTAACAATGCTACATTCCACACTTTAGTGACCCTTTTATCTGTCCCTAATCGTTCTCAGCAGAAGAGATTAAGTAAGGGAAACCTGTTATAACAAGGCAGTGCCAGATACTTTATAGAGACAAAAACTTCAATATTTAATCAACTAATATAATTAAATAAAATATCAAATTTTCTTTGATTTGACTTCATCATTTTATTTAGTGTTTAATGTCCCTATTTTACGAAATTCGTATTCTGCAGCTTAGACTCCTTGGACAGGATATTCTTAGTTAACAGCCTAGTATTGCTGGTTATGTGGTCCCCTTTTAGGATAGGAGGTGAACAATGAATTGCTAATATGCTGGTTAACTACACTAACTTGTTTACAAATTGTTCACATTGTAGAATACAATGTCTCGGCATGCAGATCATTGCACAGGACCAGATGGTACAGATGGTGAAAATGAAGGTGAATGTGAAATAGTCCATAAAAAAGGAAAACGGGGTCGTAAGAGGAAAATGAGATCCAAGAAGGAGGATTCATCTGATAGTGGTAAGATCATTATTTAAGAAAGCCATTAGATAGTTTTTCACTAAGGGCTAGATTACAAAGGGAGCGCTAATTTATCACCTGCTGCCGCTTTGCGGGCGCATGATAAACAGCCATTACTACTGCCCCAAATGTCCTCAAAATAGAGGGTATTATAGTTAAAAATAAAAAAACTACACTAGGCAATTTTAAGTGGTTAAAAACAGCGGGTGTGGGGTGTTGAGATGCCCTTACTGTGTGTTCCCACATAAATATATATGTATATAATTGTATACATATATTTAACATTTGCTGCCATCACTGCGCTACTTACCCCCTTCGCTGCATGAGATTCTCATGCTTGTCACTGCATGAGAACGAGGCTCCCTTTTAAATCTATGAAAGCATGCTCTGGTAATACTCAGCGGAGCGCTAATATCCCTTTCGCCCTAAATGTTTGCCTTTCTGAAATTGATTGTTAGCGACTATTCTTGCCAAGGATCTTTTCTGTATATCCTCTGCAAATGTTAACAAATAATACAAAGCAATATATTTCACCATTTAAACTGGAAAATGCCAAAATTGAAAAGTCCTCAATATGTGAAAATAAATAAAATTTAAAAAAAAATTGTTTACCATTTAACTTGGCTAAACAATTTTTAGTTTAATTTTTCAAGATTATAAGGCATGTGGAACACCACTGTGTTTTTGCTTTTCTTTTGTTAGGGGAGCTGAATGCGCCAAAAACACTGCATCTGTCTTCTTACCTTATTGATCCAACTTATTTGTTTTGCTCAGTGTGTAAGATTTGTGGAGTTCTGTATAAATTTAAGGGATATTAAACCGTATGAGATTGTAATATAAATTTTTTGCTAAACAATATATTTTTTATATTTATTCCACTTTCCTGTCATTTAACTTGGTTTAGTATTTACAGTTTAATATACCATTTAATTGAATGTCTTGGGATATCATATGTAGAGAATTGGAATGTAATTTTATACACATGCACATTTACATAAACCAATAAAATATGTATATTTTGACTTCCCATTTTTTTAATCTAGAAGTTGACAAGTAATGTATTTCCCCTTATGAACAATAAAAAAACAAATACTTTAGAATAACTATTTTGAAACCTGTGATCACTGACACACAAGTTTCTCAATTTGGAACCTATGGGCTGTATCTATCTGCATGTCTGCATCATGCCTCCACATGAAAAATAATTGCCAAATTCGATTGTGAGACTTCACAAAGATGGAAAAGGATCGGTGACCAACTAAAAATCAGTTGAAACACAGTTGCTGCAGTAATCGGGAGGTATAGAACAAGCCATAGTACCACTAATCAGAGCTGCACTGGCCATCCTCCTAAAATGATGCCATAGACAGTGCTCTACTTGCACATTATAGCTCTGAAAAACAGACGGGCAAGTGCTTCAAATTTGACTCAGGGGTTATCAATGGAAATTTAATATTTCTGTGACAGCTCAGACAGTGCAAAGGACATTGCCTGCTCTTCGACCCAAAACTGCCAGATTAAACTTTGCTAACCAGCATGAAAAGAAGCCTGATGAATATTGGAAGCACATTCTTTGGTCAGATGAGACCAAGATGGGGTCCAGCGTGTTTAGGGTGAACCAGGTCAGGATTATTGCAGTGAATGCATAGTCCCAACAGTGAAGCACAGTGGGAATGTGATGATATGGGGCTGCATGAGTGCAAAAAGAGTTGGGGAGATGACATTTATAAATGACACCATGAATGCCTGTGTATATACCAAAATACTGTCTGACAAGATGACTTCCAGTCTCCAGAAGCTAGGCAGAAGAGGAATAATCCAGCATGATGATCCAAATCACACTGCCAAAATCTCGAGTTTCTGAAGAAGACAAAAGTGAAAACTATGACCTGGCCAAGTATGTTGGCTGACTTGAACTCAATAGAACACCTTTGGCGTATTTTTAAGATTAAAGGTAACACAACCCCTTCAACAAAGAACAGCTGATAAAATTTTGTCTCTGAAGAATGGCATAACATCTTTGTGCAACACTGGTAACCTCTATGCTGAAGAGGATTGAGTCTGTCATCACAAATAAAGGTGGACATACAACGTATTAAAAAATATATAAAAGATTTTAAATCTCATTAAAGGAACACTGAACCCAAACTTTTTTCTTTCGTGATTCATATAGAGCATGCAATTTTAAACAACTTTCTAATTTACTCCTATTATCAATTTTTCTTCGTTCTCATGCTTTCTTTATTTGAAAAAGGCATCTAAGCAATTTTTTTTGGTTCAGTACCATGGAAAGCACTTGTTTATTGGTAGGTGAATTTACCCACCAATCAGCAAGAACAACACTGTTCACCAAAAATGGGCCGGCATCTAAATTTACATTCTTGCATTTCAAATAAAGATACCAAGAGAATGAAAATAATTTGATAATAGGCGTAAATTAGAAAGTTGCTTAAAACTGCATGCTCTACCAGATAGAGGTTATAGATGGTATAATAAAAATTTCAATAAATGCCCAAAATGCAGCTTTCCAGCCACAGATATAATACATATGATTTGGGCTTGTCTGAAACTACAACAATTTTGGAGCAAAATAGAATTTTGGCTACTTAAAGTGCTGAAAATAACCCCCCTCGAGCTCACTTTGATGGATATTCTTTTCTTGATAAATAGCAACTCAGCTTCAGAAGAGTCCAGATTGGTAAATTTAATTATTCTTGCTGCCAGGAACTTGATCTTCAAGAAATGGAAGAGTAAATGTTTACCCTCACTTCCGAGAGTAAAGAACAATCTTAAAGGGACACTCAAGTCAAAATTAAACTTCATAATTCAGATACAGCATGCAATTTTATACAGCTTTCCAATTTACTTCCATTAACAAAATGTGCACAGTCTTTTTATATTTACACTTTTTGAGTCACCAACTCCTACTGAGCATGTGCAAGAATTCACAGCATATACGTATATGCATTTGTGATTGGCTGATGGCTGTCACATGATACAGGGGGAGTGGAAATTGGCATAACTTTGCAATTTATTTAACAAAATTCTACCACTCATTTGAAGTTCAGTCTAAGTGCTATTGCATTGTCTTATCATGCATTTGTTGATTATGCAAATCTACAGTGTTGACTGGTCCTTTAAAAAAAACAATACCTAGTTGAACAGTTAGCTACAGATTTGAACTCAGATCGAGAAATACAACTTTTCTTTAAAAAATGGGCTAAATTTATAAAAATATTTACACCTAGCGAAATCAGTTATTTAATTTCACCATTTAGAAATACCGAAATAGTCCTAGGTATTTGGTAGCCAGACTGAGGAATGTATGTATGTGTGTATATGTGTGTGTGTGTGTGTGTGTGAGTATATGTATATATGTATGTATATATGTGTATATATGTGTGTATATATATATATATATATATATATATATTCCTTCACATATTTTTCTTCACAGTTTGCCCTAGCGGAGGGGGGAGGAGAAAGGGAGGGGACTGAGGGCTTTTTTTTTTTTTTTCTCCCCTCCCTCTTGTTTCTTATGTTTTTTTTTTTACTTTTTCAGGATCTCTCACCGGTTTTTGTGATAACCATATTATAAATCACTAGTTTTTTGTTGCTAACAAGTCATAATTATATAAAAACTCCCCAACAATGTACAGTACTCAGATATCTGGAGCTAGCTGCTCTTCAGTTTTACTATTTAAATGATTGATGTTGCGATACTGATGTAATTTTCAGCTTCTCTAGGCTTACATGGACTTGTGTGAAATTAACACTGTGCTGTTTTTTCAAAATTGTGTTAGTTTTTTTTTTGTTTTGTTTTTTTTGCATTGTCTGTACAAAATAAAATATAAAAAAAAAAAAAAACTGCATGCTCTATCTGAATCACGATAGAAAAAAATTTGGTTCAGTGTCCCTTTAATGAAAGATGTACTAACTTGTTGCATTGAGTTCCTATTGTGGGGCCTGTATTTTTTCACACTTGTTGCAGGCTTTTTACGTGTTATGATATATACATAAATTAATGGTATGATTTAAATTTTCTGGGTCTCCTGAGAAAAGAAAGATGTAAAATATTTTAGGTTAGTAACTGAAAAATGGCCTACATTTGGATTCAAAGGGACACACAACCATTTTCTCCAACATTGGTGTGTCCGGTCCACGGCGTCATCCATAACTTGTGGGAATATTCTCCTCCCCAACAGGAAATGGCAAAGAGCACAGCAAAAGCTGTCCATATAGTCCCTCCCAGGCTCCGCCCCCCCAGTCATTCTCTTTGCCGCTCTGAACAAGTAGCATCTCCACGGAGATGGTGAAGAGTATGTGGTGTTTAGTTGTAGTTTTTATTCTACTATCAAGAGTTTGTTATTTTAAAATAGTGCTGGTATGTACTATTTGCTCTGAAACAGAAAAAGATGAAGAGTTCTGTTTGTGAGAGGAGTATGATTTTAGCAGCAGTAACTAAAATCGATTGCTGTTCCCACACAGGACTGATGAGATAACTTCAGTTGGGGGGAGCAGTTGGCAGACTTTTCTGCTTAAGGTAGGACTAGCCATATTTCTAACAAGACTGTGTAATGCTGGAAGGCTGTCATTTTTCCCCTCATGGGGATCGGTAAGCCATTTTCTTAGTCTCAAACAGAATAAAGGGCTTAATATGGGCTATAAAACTGGTAGACACTTTTATGGGCTAGATCGATTGCTTTATTTAGGCATTTTATACAGTTTGATGTTGAAATTCACACTTTATAACTTTGGGGAACGTTTTTTTAAGTCAGGCACTGGTTTAGACACCTTCTCAGTCAGGAAGGGCCTTCTCTGTAGTAGGCAGAGCCTCATTTTCGCGCCATTACTGCGCAGTTACTTTTGAGAGCAATACATGCAGCTGCATGTGTGTGGGTCTGGAATTAGTTGAAAAGGTTCCTAGAAGGCTTCATTTGGTATAGTTTACTCCCCTGGGTTTGGTGAAGTCGCAGCAAAGGCTGGGGCTGGGACTGTAAGGGGGTTAAAACTGTAAAAGGCTCCGGTTTCCACATTTTAAGGGTTAACAGCCTGAAATTTGGGGTGCAATGCTTTGAATGCTTTAAGACACTGTGGTGCAAATTTGGTTAAAATTGAACAATTCCTTCATAGTTTTTCACATATTCAGTAATAAAGTGTGCCCTGTTTAAAATTTAAAGAGACAGTAACGGTTTTGTTTTAAAACGGTTTTTGTACTTTATTGACAAGTTTAAGCCTGTTTAACATGTCTGTGCCTTCAGATAGACTATGTTCTGTGTGTATGGAAGCCAAAGTGTCTCCCCCTTCAAATATGTGTGATAATTGTGCCATAGCGTCCAATCAAAATAAGGACAGTACTGCCACAGATAGTAAAGTTGCCCAAGATGATTCATCAGATGAAGGGAGTAGACATAGTTCTACATCATCTCCTTCTGTGTCTACACCAGTTTTGCCCACGCAGGAGACCCCTAGTACTTCTAGCGCGCCAATGCTTGTTACTATGCAACAATTGACAGCAGTAATGGATAACTCCATAGCAAATATTTTATCCAAAATGCCTGCATTTCAGAGAAAGGGCGATTGCTCTGTTTTAAACACTGTAGAGCAGGAGGGCGCTGATGATAATTGCTCTGTCATACCCTCACACCAATCTGAAGTGGCTATGAGGGAGGTTTTGTCAGATGGGGAAATTTCTGATTCAGGAAGAATTTCTCAGCAGGCAGAACCTGATGTTGTGACATTTAAATTAGAGCATCTCCGTACACTGCTTAAGGAGGTGCTATCTACTCTGGATGATTGTAACAACTTGGTCATCCCAGAAAAATTGTGCAAGATGGACAAGTTCCTAGAGGTCCCGGTGCACCCTGACGCTTTTCCAATACCCAAGCGGGTGGCGGACATAGGGAATAAGGAGTGGGAGAAGCCTGGCATACCTTTTGTCCCTCCTCCTATATTTAAGAAATTATTTCCTATGGTCGACCCCAGAAAGGACTTATGGCAAACAGTCCTTAAGGTCGAGGGGGCAGTTTCTACACTAGCCAAACGCACTTTCATTCCTATTGAGGACAATTGTGCTTTCAAAGATCCTATGGATAAAAAATTGGAGGGTTTGCTTAAAAAGATTTTTGTACAGCAAGGTTACCTCCTTCAACCTATTTCGTGTATTATTCCTGTCACTACAGCAGCGTGGTTCTGGTTCGAAGAACTAGAAAAGTCGCTCAGTAGAGAGACTCCGTATGAGGAGGTTATGGACAGAATTCACGCACTTAAGTTAGCTAATTCCTTTATTTTAGATGCCGCTTTGCAGTTAGCTAGATTAGCAGCGAAAAATTCAGGGTTTGCAATTGTGGCGCGCAGAGCGCTCTGGCTAAAGTCTTGGTCAGCGGATGTATCTTCCAAGACAAAATTGCTTAATATCCCTTTCAAAGGTAAGACCCTCTTTGGGCCAGAATTGAAAGAGATTATTTCAGATATCACTGGGGGTAAGGGCCATGCCCTCCCACAAGATAGGCCTTTCAAGGCTAAGAATAAGTTCAATTTTCGTTCCTTTCGCAATTTCAGGAACGGACCGGCCTCCAACTCTGCAGCCTCTAGACAAGAGGGTAATGCTTCCCAGACCAAACCAGCTTGGAAACCGATGCAAGGCTGGAACAAGGGTAAACAGGCAAAGAAACCTGTTGCTGCTACCAAGACAGCATGAAGGGGTAGCCCCCGATCCAGGACCGGATCTAGTAGAGAGCAGACTCTCTCTCTTTGCTCAGGCCTGGGCAAGAGATGTTCAGGATCCCTGGGCACTAGAAATAGTCTCTCAGGGTTATCTTCTAGAATTCAAGGAACTACCCCCAAGGGGAAGGTTCCACATCTCTCGTTTATCTTCAAACCAAATAAAGAGACAGGCATTCTTACATTGTGTAGAGGACCGGTTAAAAATGGGAGTGATACACCCAGTTCCAACTGTGGAACAAGGACTGGGGTTTTACTCAAATATGTTTGTAGTTCCCAAAAAAGGGGGAACCTTCAAACCAATTCTGGATTTAAAGATTCTAAACAAATTTCTCAGAGTGCCATCGTTCAAAATGGAAACTATTCGAACGATTCTACCTACAATCCAGGAGGGTCAATTTATGACTACCGTGGATCTAAAGGATGCGTATCTACATATTCCTATCCACAAAGATCATCATCCGTTCCTAAGGTTCGCCTTTCTGGACAAACATTGCCAGTTTGTGGCTCTCCCATTCGGGCTAGCCACTGCTCCAAGGATTATCACAAAGGTACTCGGGTCCCTTCTAGCGGTTCTAAGACCAAGGGGCATTGCAGTGGCACCTTACTTGGACAACATTCTAATACAAGCGTCGTCTCTTTCAAAGGCAAAGGCTCACACAGACATCGTTCTGGCCTTTCTCAGATCTCACGGGTGGAAGGTGAACATAGAAAAGAGTTCCCTGTCTCAGTCAACAATAATAGATTCTTTAGAAATGAAGATTTTCCTGACATATGTCAGAAAGTCAAAGCTTCTAAACGCTTGTCAAGTTCTTCACTCTGTTCTACGGCCTTCCATAGCTCAGTGCATGGAAGTAGTCGGGTTGATGGTTGCAGCAATGGACATAGTTCCTTTTGCGCGAATTCATCTAAGACCATTACAACTGTGCATGCTGAAACAGTGGAATGGGGACTATACAGACTTGTCTCCAGTGATTCAAGTAGATCAGAAGACCAGAGACTCACTCCGTTGGTGGCTGACCCAGGATCACCTGTCCCAGGGAATGAGCTTCCGCAGACCAGAGTGGGTCATCGTCACGGCCGACGCCAGTCTATTAGGCTGGGGCGCGGTCTGGAATTCCCTGAAAGCTCAGTGTCTATGGTCCAGGGAAGAGTCTCTTCTCCCGATAAACATTCTGGAACTGAGAGCGATATTCAATGCTCTCAGGGCTTGGCCTCAACTAGCAAAGGCCAGATTCATAAGATTCCAATCAGACAACATGACGACTGTTGCTTACATCAATCATCAGGGGGGAACAAGGAGTTCCCTGGCGATGAGAGAGGTGACCAAAATCATCAAATGGGTGGAGGATCACTCCTGCCACCTATATGCGATCCACATCCCAGGAGTGGAAAACTGGGAGGCGGATTATCTGAGTCGTCAGACCTTCCATCCGGGGGAGTGGGAACTCCACCCGGAGGTATTTGCCCAATTGATCCAATTATGGGGCTTTCCAGACATGGATCTGATGGCGTCTCGTCAGAACTTCAAGGTTCCTTGCTACGGGTCCAGATCCAGGGATCCCAAGGCGACTCTAGTGGATGCATTAGTGGCGCCTTGGACCTTCAACCTAGCTTATGCGTTTCCACCGTTCCCTCTCATTCCCAGGTTGGTAGCCAGGATCAAACAGGAGAAGGCCTCAGTGATTTTGATAGCTCCTGCGTGGCCACGCAGGACTTGGTATGCAGACCTGGTGAATATGTCATCGGCTCCACCATGGAAGCTACCTTTGAGACAGGATCTTCTAGTACAGGGTCCATTCGAACATCCAAATCTAGTTTCTCTCCAGCTGACGGCTTGGAAATTGAACGCTTGATGTTATCTAAGCGCGGGTTTTCGGACTCTGTGATAGATACTCTGGTACAAGCCAGAAAACCTGTGACTAGAAAGATTTACCATAAAATATGGAAAACATATATCTGTTGGTGTGAATCCAAGGGATTCTCATGGAGTAAGATTAAAATTCCTAGGATCCTTTCCTTTCTCCAAGAAGTTTTGGATAAGGGATTATCAGCGAGTTCTCTAAAAGGACAGATTTCTGCTTTATCTGTCTTGTTACACAAACGACTTGCAGCTGTGCCAGATGTTCAAGCTTTTGTTCAGGATCAAGCCTGTTTACAGACCTTTGACTCCTCCCTGGAGTCTAAATTTAGTTCTTTCAGTTCTTCAAGGGGTTCCGTTTGAACCCTTACACTCCATAGATATCAAGTTGTTATCTTGGAAAGTTCTGTTTTTGGTTGCTATTTCTTCTGCGAGAAGAGTTTCTGAATTATCTGCTCTGCAGTGTAATCCGCCCTATCTGGTGTTTCATTCAGATAAGGTTGTTTTACGTACTAAACCTGGTTTCCTTCCAGAAGTTGTTTCCAACAAGAATATTAACCAGGAAATAGTTGTGCCTTCTTTGTGCCCGAATCCAGTTTCAAAGAAGGAACGTTTGTTACACAATTTAGATGTAGTCCGTGCTTTAAAGTTCTATTTAGAAGCAACAAAGGATTTCAGACAAACGTCTTCTCTTTTTGTCGTTTATTCTGGCAAGAGGAGAGGTCAAAAAGCTACTGCTACCTCTCTTTCCTTTTGGCTGAAAAGCATCATCCGATTGGCTTATGAGACTGCCGGACGGCAGCCTCCTGAACGAATCACAGCTCACTCTACTAGGGCTGTGGCTTCCTCATGGGCCTTCAAGAACGAGGCTTCTGTTGATCAGATATGTAAGGCAGCGACTTGGTCTTCTCTGCACACTTTTGCCAAATTCTACAAATTTGATAATTTTGCTTCTTCGGAGGCTATTTTTGGGAGAAAGGTTTTGCAAGCCGTGGTGCCTTCTGTTTTGGTAACCTGATTGGCTCCCTCCCTTCATCCGTGTCCTAAAGCTTTAGTATTGGTTCCCACAAGTTATGGATGACGCCGTGGACCGGACACACCAATGTTGGAGAAAACAGAATTTATGCTTACCTGATAAATTACTTTCTCCAACGGTGTGTCCGGCCCACGGCCCGCCCGGTTTTTTTAATCAGGTTTGATAAATTTCTTTCTTTAACTACAGTCACCACGGCACCCTATAGTTTCTCCTTTTTTTCTCCTGTCAGTCGGTCGAATGACTGGGGGGGCGGAGCCTGGGAGGGACTATATGGACAGCTTTTGCTGTGCTCTTTGCCATTTCCTGTTGGGGAGGAGAATATTCCCACAAGTTATGGATGACGCCGTGGACCAGACACACCGTTGGAGAAAGTAATTTATCAGGTAAGCATAAATTCTGTTTTTCCTTCTTAATATGAGGAAAGTCCACGGCATCATTCCTTACTGTTGGAAATACTGAACCTGGCCACCAGGAGGAGGCAAAGACACCCCAGCCAAAGGCTTAAATACTCTCCCCCCCAATCCCTTTATACCCAAATCATTCTTTGCCTTTCGTCACAGGAGGATGGCAGAGAAGTATCAGAAGATTCGGAGTAGTACCCTGTGAAGGGTATCTACCCTTCAAAATGGGACTGGAGTTTTAAGTAGCATTGTCAACCTCTTAGTGAGAGCATTGACGAAAGTTAGGGTCTCGAGATGCAGGGAGAGTCTTTCTGCGAACCCATCCAGACTCGTATTAACAGCTCCTAAGCAATCGGTGTTGATGAGTTTCACTGCCTGCTTCAATCACTCAAGTCCATGTCAGGAGCGATGCTTTGAGAGCCTGTGTTTCTGTTCCACGGCATAGTTTAATTTTTTTTTTTTTTAATACAAATATGATACCGCAAGAAGACAGGGTCACAGTGTGGCTCCTTTTATCTGTATGGAATCAAGGCTTAATATCCCCAGAGAGGGATTATTTAACAGGGGGAATTAATCACATAATTTTATTTTATGATTATGCTGCGACATGTGAGATGAGGCTCAGGCAGATGTGGGAATGTACAGGTTTTACTTTCGTTTTTGGTAAGCTGCACAGCCTGAAAGACTTGGCGCGCTTTGTCCTATGGCAGGGGCGGTCCTGCATTGCGCACCACGTGACCAGGTGTGGTCACACTGATTTCCTCTTTCCTGACCGTGCGGTTTACAGGAGCCAAAGCGGTTTCTCTGTTGGGCCTGGATCATAGGAGGTAGTGAGTGCCCCAGCCATTGGGGGTATAAAGGTGCCGTTTTATCTTATTAGCAATTGTCTACTTTATATGCGCAAGCTAGGGCGGATTCTGATGTGTTAGAGGGTACTCCCTCTTTACCGAAGTCCTAATACCTGTCTATATTGTTAGGCTACGGAATACCCGTCTGCTCAATTATGTTCCTCATGCCTTGATAATGTAATCA
The DNA here is from genome assembly GCF_027579735.1 of Bombina bombina. Lineage (NCBI taxonomy): Eukaryota > Metazoa > Chordata > Amphibia > Anura > Bombinatoridae > Bombina > Bombina bombina. Next base: position 874,731,930 of record NC_069499.1, read on the forward strand.
TGTCAAAGTAAGTTAATATGTTTAGTACCTCTGAGGAGTCTCCGTCCCATGAAGTGCGCACCCTACAGTCCTCTCCCAATACACATGCAGCTTCCCGTAGCACTCCTAAACCTCCATCTGGAGGGGCCCTTTTACCGCTAGACTTTGCTAAGCAGTTACAAACGGCAGTGTCTGCGGCCTTTAGTGCTTTACCTCGACCTGCTAAGCGCAAGCAAAAGGTCAAATATTGCTATACTTCCCAGGTGTCATCTGATACTAGATTATCCGCTGATGAAGACGCCTCTGATACTTCAGAGGATGCTCTTTCTGGGTCGGAATCTGCTGCTTCTAAGCCTCCAGCTGCGGAGGAACCAGACTTTAGATATAGGATTGAACATTTACGCTTTCTGCTAAAGGAAGCTTTAGCTACTTTAGAGGTCCCAGAGCCTAAATTGCTTGAGGAACCTTTGATTCCTAAATTAGTTAAGGTCTACGAGGACAGGGTTGTACCACAGACTTTCCTGGTTCCCGTAAAGATGGCGAACATTATTAAGACTAAATGGGACTTGGTTCTTCATTTTCCCCTTCTTCCTTTAAAAAATTATTCCCGGTTTCTCAATTGGAGTTGTGGGGTTTCATCCTCAAGGTGGAGGGCGCTATTTCCACGATTGCTAAGCGTTCTACTATCCCACTTGCGGGTAGTTTGTCGTTTAAAGAACCCATGGATAAAAAGATAGAAACTCTGTTAAGAAAGATGTTTCAACATACAGATATTTGTTTTAACCGACAGCAGCTGTTGCTGGAACGGCTACCTACTGGTGCGACTCCCTATCTGAGTTGATCGAGGTGGAGGGTCCCCTCGACATAATCCAAGAAAGAATAAAGGCCTTAAGGGTAGCTATTTCTTTTATTTATGATGCAAATATGCAGATTGTTTGCCTGAATGCTAAGGCTTCAGGTTTTTCTGTTCAAGCCCGTAGGGCTCTAAGACTGAAGTCCTGGTCTGCGGAGATGACTTCAAAGTCGAGACTTCTTTCTCTTACATTTAAGGAAAAGATTCTATTTGGTCCAGGCCTGGACTCTATTTCCACGGTTACAGGAGGCAAGGGTGCCTTTTAACCGCAGGATAAGAACAAACCTAAAAGACAAGGTCCTAATTTTCAGTCGGAAAAATCCCAACGTCAGCAGCCCTTCGCAAAGCCCGAGCAATCTAAGGGGACTTGGTAGCTGGCTCAGTCCTGGAATAAGTCCAAGCAAAACAAGAACACTGCTGAGACAAAGTCGGCATGAATGAGCGGCCCCCGATTTGGCTATGGATTCTAGTAGGGGGCAGACTATAGCTCTTTTTGGACGCTTGGTTTGGGGACGTGCAAGACCCGTGGGTCCTGGAGGTCATCGCTCAGGGATACAGGATAGGTTTCAAGTCTCATCCACCTAGGGGCAGATTTCTCTTGCCAAACCTGTCTTCAGGGCCAGAAAAATGAGCAGCCTTTCTGGGGTGCGTGAGGGATCTATCCTCCCTATGAGTCATTGTCCCAGTTCCTCTTGCGGAAAGAGGTCTGGGATACTATTCAAACCTCTTTGTGGTCCCTTCCGCCCTAAAGTGTTTAAACAATTTTCTATCTGTCCCCTCATTCAAGATGGAGACATTAAGGTCCATCCTTAGTTCAGGAAGGGCAGTTCATGACCACGATCTGAAGGATGCTTACCTTCACGTTCTTATTCACAAAGAACACTTCAAGCGCCTTAGGTTTGCGTTCCTGGACCAACACTTCAGTTTATTGCACTGCCGTTTGGTCTGGCTACTGCCCCAAGTTTTTACCAAGGTTCTGGGGGCTCTGCTGGCAGTGGCCAGAACCAGAGGTATAGCAGTAGTACCATACTTGGACGACATTATGGTTCACGCACCATCCTGGCGTCTGGCAGTGGACCATTCGAAAGATCTTCTACTTCGATCTCATGGATGGAAGATAAACTAAGAAAAGAGTTATCTTACTCCCAGTACCAGGGTTGAATTCCTGGGTATTATAATAGCGTCTATATCCATGAGGATATTCCTTACAGACCAGAGACTTCGCAAGCTAACTTCCGCTTGTCTTGCCCTTCGGACCTCCTTCAGGCCTTCTGTGGCTCGGTGTATGGAGGTGATTGGTCTCATGGTGTCCTGCATGGACATCCATTCTTTTTGCCAGGTTTCATCTAAGACCACTTCAGCTGTACATGCTGAGACAGTGGAACGGCGATCATTCGGATCTATCTCAACAGATTCTCTGGACAACCGGTTGAGAGAATTGCTCTCTGTGTCTCTGTCCAGATCACCTGTCCCAAGGGACATCCATCTTGAGACCATCCTGGAAGATTGTGACTACGGACGCAAGTCTGTCAGGATGGGGAGCTGTTTGGGGTGCCAGGAAGGCACATGGCCTGTGGACTCAAGAGGAATCTCCTCCCTATCGACGTTTTGGAACTTCAAGCATTCTTCAGTGCTCTGAAGGCTTGGCCTCTTCTGGGTTCGTCCCAGTTGATCAGATTCCAATCGGGCAACATAACCTTGGTGGCTTACATCAACCATCGGGGGGGGACAAGGAGATCCCTAGCAATGAGGGCAGTATCTCAGATTCTGGAATGGGCGGAGGCCCACAACTGCTCGCTGTCAGCTGTCCACATTCCGAGTGTGGACAACTGGGAAGTGGATTTAGTCAGCAGACAATCCTTTCATCCGGGAGAATGGTCTCTCCATCGTGGACCTGGTGGGGATGTCCTCATCTCCTCCATGGAGGTTACCTTGTTGCAGGGATCTGCTGGAACAGGGTCCCTTTGTTCATCAAATCTAGATTCTCTGAGGCTGACTGTGTGGAGATTGAACGCTTAGTCTTGGCCAGGAGAGGTTTCTCTGAGAGGGTTATTGATGCTCTCATTCAGGCTCGTAAGCCTGTTACTCATCGCATCTACCATAAGGTGTGGCAAGCTTACTTGATCTGTTGTGAAGACCGTGGTTTCGCCTGGCATAAGGTCGAGGCTGCCAGGATTCTTTCCTTTCTCCAGGAGGGTCTGGAGAAGGGCCTTTCTGCCAGTTCCCTGAGGGAACAGATTTCGGCCCTTTCTGTTTTGCTGCACAAGAGGCTTGCAGAGCTTCTGGATGTGCAAACCTTCGTTAAGGCTCTGATCAGGACCAGACCGATGTTTAGAACTAACGCTCCACCTTGGAGTTTGAATCTTGTTCTGAAGTTTTTGAAACGTGCTCAGTTTGAGCCTATGCATTTGATTGACATTTAAAATGTTGTCCTGGAATGTTCTTTTTTCTATTGGCTAGTGTGTCGGCACGCCCAGTTTCTGAAATGGCTGCCTTGCAGTGTGAACCCTCCTATCTAGTGTTTCACACTGATATGGCTGTCCTACGTACCCGCTTGGGTTTTTTTCCTAAGGTGGTGTCTGATCGTAACATCAATCAGGAGATTGTGGTTCCTTCCTCATGTCCTAATCCTTCGAAGGAACGTTTACTTCTTCCTTGTTTATCTACTCTGGGAAACGTAAGGGTCTTGAAGGCCTCTTTGACTTCCTTATCTTTTTGGTTGAGGAGAGTCATACGCTTAGCTTACGAGTCATCAAGACTTAGACCTCTTCAGAGAATTATGGCTCATTCCACTAGAGCGGTGGCTTCCTCTTGGCTCTTTAAAAACGAGGCATCTATGGATCAGATTTGTAAGGCGGCTACTTGGTCCTCCTTACATACTTTTTCAAAATTTTACAAATTTGTCATTTTTGAAGAAGCTTTTGGGAGAAACTTTTCGCAGGCCCTCAGATTAGGGTCCGCATTTTCTTTTACCCTCTCATTCAGTGTCCTCTAGAGCTTGGGTATAGTTTTCCCAACAGTAAGGAATGATGGCGTGGACTCATATTAGGAGGAAAACATAAATTATGCTTACCTGATAATTTAATTTCCTTCTATATGAGGAAAGTCTACAGCCCCTGCCCGTAAACTCCGATGGGCGGACCAAATTTTTTTTTTTTTCTCTTCCGGCACCATTTATACCCTGATATGTCTCCTACTGTTCCTTTTTCCTTTGGCAGAATGACTGGAGTATGAGGGGAGTTGGGGGGGAGTATTTAAGCATTTGGTTTCTTTGCCTCCTCCTGGTGGCCAGGTTCAGTGTTTTCCAACAGTAAGGAATAATGCTGTGGACTCTCCTCATACAGAAGGAAATGAAATTATCAGGTAAGCATAATTTTTTTTTTTTTCCTTTAATGATTTCGGAGCATAGAATTTCAAACAACTTTCCAATTTAACTTCCATTATTTAAATTGATTTCCTTCTCTTTTTGTTGCAAAGCATACATAAGTAGACTCAGGAGCAGCAATGCACTACTGGGAGATAGCTGGGGATTGATGGCTGTACATATATGCCTCTTGTAATTGGTTCACCTGAATTAAGCAAATTTGGTAACAGAATTAAATTGGAAAGTTGTTTAAATTTGTATGTCTATTTATAAATGTGAGCAGCTTCTAAAAAAAGCCCACACTGGGATGGAAATGGCCTAGTGGTTACAGGGTTAATCATGCTGCTTTTCTTGCTTGTTCCAGGTAGGAAAGTCATACCTGATATGGTTTTTCTTAGTTCCATAACTCCATTTTTTTTATGAGGATTATAAATGAGAAAAATGATATATTCCTAAAAGCATTTACTTTAACCTGCTATGTTAAATTAATTTATCTAGAGGAAAATGCTGATCCAGATCTGGATGATGATGATACAGACGAGGATGAAACAACGGTAGAAATAGAAGCTGTGCCAGAGCCAGAAGACACTCTGAGTCCTGTTCCCCCTCCTGCTAAGAAGCGTAGAGGAAGACCCCCAGGGAAAACCAATCAGATAAAGCAAAGTTAGTACCATTGTTTAGATGTTTCATAATCTTGGGGTAATTGTGTTCCTTTTGTTTAGCTCTCTATGTAGTTTTCCATTAAACAAAATTAAAGGAACTCCTTAATGTTCTGTGGGATAATGAAGTGTGCCATTGCGTCGTTTTCATTGTTTTACAGATCTGATAGAAAACAAAGTAAACACCAAAGTTGCCTATGAAACATTCCATTTCATTTTATACATTAGTTAGGTGTGTGTGTGTTATGCGTTCTGTTTGGTACACCCTTTAAAAATGTTTAACCATATTGTCTGGTATACTCCCACACATCAAAGGGTCAGAAGAATATCTGACATTGCTGTTAAAACATTCATACAATACTAGCCAAGAGTCTAACTCTGTGCCCAGGAATTTCTGGCACTCTAGTTTGTTCAGTGATGTGCATTAATTGCCGTCTTTGTCTCTATATTGATCTTTTACTGCGGTCTTCATTTTCAGATTTTATTCAAGTAGAAGATCAGAACACTGGAGCCATTGAGAACATCATTGTCCAAGTAAAGAAAGAGGCTGACCTAGAAGCATTGGAGGCTGTGGAAGTTGCATTACCACCCTCTATAGTGGAAGCTCCAAATGGAGATCTCACACCGGAAATGATACTCAGCATGATGGACCGGTGATGCTGGACTCACTAAACTTGCTGACTGAACTAGCTTGAGCTATGTTTCAATGGCTCACCTCTATTTTATGGGATTTGTTTATTTTATTTTTGTTGCATTGGGAAGTTCATTTTTAAAGACCTATTTTACCATATCTATATACAAGGAAGAAAAAGACTTGGGGGAACAGATGGCTGATTTGCTTTAGTGTTTGCCAACAAGCAATTATGGACGTTTGGAATTTACCAGTAGTTTTGTGCTGTTAGTGATTTCACATAAATAAGCATTTAACATTGGTTGTTGGACATGTTCTGCTTGGACTTATCAACCGTGAAATCTTGATGGTAAGAATTATTTCCACAGTGAAGAATGAAGAGGCTAATTTCACATTACCCAATTGTTTCTTTAGATGGTAATGCTTGTCCCTAATATTAGGTTTGGCACTCAAATTTCCGCCATTTGGAGTCCAGATTAAATATACCATTTGCCTATTAATTTTGCTTCAATTGCTGTATATGTGTATTAGGGAGCATTGTGTAATAATAATAATAAATATATATATATATATATATATATATATATATATATATATATATATATATATATATATATATATATATATATATACACACACACACTTTGTTCCCAAGTAGCCAAAATCTGATTGGTGTTAATAATAATTGGTGTTCACCAGTAGTATGTTTAGCATGCTTTGAACTTTAAAAAAAAAGACAAAAAATTGCTTTGTGTAAAATCTGAAAACAAAGACTTTGTAAATATTTTTTTTATATTTTAATCTTTTTCTATCAAGAAGTTGAATGAGGGTGGAAATTCAGTGAGAAAATTAAATTTTAATTGCTGGCATATTAAGATATTAAATGTTAAGGCAACAATGAATATTGGAAAAAATAGATCACAAGTTAACTTAAAATCATAGATATTTTTTATGACACCCCCCCCCCCCCCCAAATTAATTTGTTAGCTGTAAATGGACTTTTAAATGCTGTACATAATAAGGAAATGTGTAGACATCACGAAGCAGTACTATTACAGTGGCTGGCAGATGATACAGTCTAACCTAGCCTACACACAATGCGTCTAACTTTTAGATTGTATTTTTCTTTCTTTCTTTAAAAACAAAACATAGGATTAATGTACTGAAAGTGAAATCCGGTTATGATATGTTCAAAGTCTTGGTTTATCTATATAATTTTATATATGTTTTTTTTTTTTTTTTTTTTTTTAATAGGCTTTTATTCTAGCTAACTTAATTTGTTTTCTCTATACTGCTTTTAAGAGCTCTTGGGTTAGACACAGTTATTGAACCTTTTTTTGTATCTGTCTTGTGTGATATTTCTTTCATGTAATTAGCAAGAGTCCATGAGCTAGTGACGTATGGGATATACATTCGTACCAGGAGGGGCAAAGTTTCCCAAACCTCAAAATGCCTATAAATACACCCCTCACCACACCCACAATTCAGTTTTACAAACTTTGCCTCCCATGGAGGTGGTGAAGTAAGTTTTTGCTAGATTCTACGTTGAAATGCGCTTCGCAGCAGGCTGAAGCCCGGTTTTCCTCTCAGAGTGCAGTGAATGTCAGAGGGATGTGAAGAGAGTATTGCCTATTTGAATACAATGGTCTTCCTCTAGGGGATCTATTTCATAGGTTCTCTGTTATCGGTCGTAGAGATTTCTTCTCCTACCTCACTTTTCAGATCGACTATATACTCTTATATACCATTACCTCTACTGATTCTCGTTTCAGTACTGGTTTGGCTATCTACTATATGTAGATGAGTGTCTTAGGGTAAGTAAGTCTTATTTTATTTATGACACTCTAAGCTATGGTTGGGCACTTTATATGTAAAGTTCTAAATATATGTGTTTAAACTTATATTTGCCATGATTCAGGATAATCCGTATTCCTTCATTCAGACTGTCAGTTTCATTATTTGGGATAATGCATATGAATAAATATTTTTTTCTTACCTTAAAAACTTTCAATTGACTTTTTTCCCTGCGGGCTGTTAGGCTCGCGGGGGCTGAAAATGCTTCAATTTATTGCGTCATTCTTGGCGCGAACTTTTTTGGCGCAAAATTTTGTCATTTCCGGCGCCCTAGTTGACGCCGGAAGTTTGTTCGTGGTTGCGTCATTTTTGACGTATATGTGTTAGGCGTTTTTTGCGCAAAAAAATGTGGGCGTCGTTTTTTCGGCGTCAGAGGATGTGGCGTCATACTTGGCGCCAAAAAATATGGGCGTTGTTCTTGGCGCCAATAATGTGGGCGTCATACTTGGCGCCAAAAAATGTGGGCGTCATTCTTGTCTCCACCTTTTTTCACATTATTTAAGTCTCACTTTTTCATTGCTTCTGGTTGCTAGAGGCTTGTTTATTTGGCATTTTTTCCCATTCCTGAAACTGTCATTTAAGGAATTTGATAATTTTGCTTTATATGTTGTTTTTTCTATTACATATTGCAAGGTATCTCAACCTGACCCTGGATCAGAATCTACTTCTGGAAAGACGCTGCCTGATGCTGGTTCTACCAAAGTTAAGTGCATTTGTTGTAAACTTTTGGTATCTGTTCCTCCGGCTGTAGTTTGTGTTAGTTGTCATGATAAACTTTCTACGCAGATAGTGTCTCCATTAGTAATAATCCTTTAACTGTTGTTTTTCCTTCAACATCTAATGATCAGGATGTCCCTGTTAATGTAAAAGAATTTGTTTCTAATTCTATTAGGAAGGCTCTGTCTGTTATTCCTCCTTCCAGTAAACGTAAAAGGTCTTTTAAAACTTCTCATATTTCAGATGAATTTTTAAGTGACTGCCATCATTCGGACTTATCTGTTTCTGATGAGGATCTATCTGGTTCAGAAGATTCTGCCTCAGATATTGACACTGATAAATCTTCATATTTATTTAAGATGGAGTTTATTCATTCTTTACTTAAAGAAGTGTTGATTGCATTAGATATGGAGGAGTCTAGTCCTCTTGATACTAAATCTACTAAGCGTTTAAATTCGTTTTTTAAACCGCATGTAGTTATTCCAGAAGTTTTTCCAGTTCCTGATGCTATTTCAGAAGTAATTTCTAGGGAATGGAATAGTCTGGGTACTTCATTTACTCCTTCTCCAAGGTTTAAGAAATTATACCCTGTGCCATCTGATAGATTAGAATTTTGGGACAAAATCCCTAAAGTTGATGGGGCTATTTCTACTCTTGCTAAACGTACTACTATTCCTACGGTGGATAGTACTTCCTTAAGGATCCTTTAGATAGGAAGCTTGAAACCTTTCTAAGGAGATCTTATTTATGTTCAGGTAATCTTCTTAGATCTGCTATTTCTTTGGCTGATGTTGCTGCAGCTTCCACTTTCTGTTTGGAGGCTTTAGCACAAGTGTCAGACCATAATGCTTATAGCATTGTTAAACTTCTTCAACATGCTAATAACTTTGTTTGTGATGCCATTTTTTATATCATTAGAATTGATGTCAGGTATATGTCTTTAGCTATTTTAGCTAGAAGAACTTTATGGCTTAAATCTTGGAATGCAGATATGACTTCTAAGTCAACTTTGCTTTCTCTTTCTTTCCAAGGTAATAAATTATTTGGTTCACAGTTGGATTCTATTATTTCAACTATTACTGGGGGGAAAGGAACCTTTTTGCCTCAGGACAAAAAATCTAAAGTTAAATACAGGGCTGCTAATCGTTTTCGCTCCTTTCGTCAGAATAAGGAACAGAAGCCTGACCCTTCCCCTAAAGGAACGGTTTCAGTTTGGAAACCTTCTCCAGTCTGGAATAAATCCAAGCCTTTTAGAAAGTCAAAACCAGCTCCCAAATCCGCATGAAGGTGCGGCCCTCATTCCAGCACAGCTGGTAGGGGGCAGGTTACGATTTTTCAAAGATATTTGGATCAATTCGATTCAGTCTTTGGATTCAGAACATTGTTTCACAAGGGTACAGAATAGGTTTCAAGGTAAGGCCGCCTGTGAGAAGATTTTTTCTCTCACGGATTCCAGTAAACACAGTGAAGGCTCAGGCTTTTCTGAAATGTGTTTCAGACCTAGAGTTGGCTGGGGTAATTGTGCCAGTTCCAGTTCTGGAACTGGGTCTGGGGTTTTACTCAAATCTATTCATTGTACCAAAGAAGAATTCCTTCAGACCAGTTCTGGATCTAAAAATATTGAATCGTTATGTAAGGATACCAATATTCAAAATGGTGACTATAAGGACTATTCTGCCTTTTGTTCAGCAAGGGCATTATATGTCTACAATAGACTTACAGGATGCATATCTTCCTATTCCAATTCATCCAGATCACTATCAGTTCCTGAGATTCTCTTTTCTAGACAAGCATTACCAGTTTGTTGCCCTTCCGTTTGGCCTAGCAACAGCTCCAAGGATCTTTTCAAAGGTTCTCAGTGCCCTTCTCTCTGTAATCAGAGAACAGGGTATTGCAGTATTTCCTTATTTGGACGATATCTTGGTACTTGCTCAGTCTTTACATTCTGCAGAATCTCATACGAATCAACTTGTGTTGTTTCTTCAGACATGGTTGGAGGAACAATTTACAGAAGAGTTCCTTGATTCCTCAGACAAAGGTAACCTTTTTGGGTTTTCAAATAGATTCAGTGTCCATGACTTTGTCTCTAACAGAAAAGAGACGTCTGAAGTTGGTTTCAGCTTGTTGAATCCTTCAGTCTCAATCATTCCCTTCGGTAGCTTTGTGCATGGAAATTCTAGGTCTCATGACTGCTGCATCGGACGCGATCCCCTTTGCTCGTTTTCACATGAGACCTCTCCAGCTTTGTATGCTGAACCAGTGGTGCAGGGATTATACAAAGATATCACAATTAATATCCTTAAATCCCAATGTTCGATCTTCTCTGATTTGGTGGTTGAATCACCATTGTCTAATTCAAGGGGCCTCTTTTGTTCGTCCAACTTGGACTGTGATCTCAACAGATGTGAGTCTTTCAGGTTGGGGAGCTGTATGGGGATCTCTGACAGCGCAGGGGGTTTGGGAATTTTGGGAGGCGAAATTGCCAATCAACATTTTGGAACTCTGTGCGATTTTCAGAGCTCTTCAGTTCTGGCCTCTTCTGAAGAGAGAATCGTTTGTTTTCAGACAATGTCACAACCGTGGCGTATGTCAATCATCAAGGTGGGACTCACAGTCCTCGGGCTATGAAAGAAGTATCTTGGATACTTGTATGGGCGGAAGCCAGCTCCTGTCTAATCTCTGCGGTTCACATCCCAGGTGTAGACAATTGGGAAGCGGATTATCTGTCGCCAGGCGTTACATCCGGGCGAATGGTCTCTTCACCCAGAGGTTTTTCTTCAGATTGTTCAAATCTGGGGACTTCCAGAAATAGATCTGATGGCCTCTCATCTAAACAAGAAACTTCCCAGGTATCTGTCCAGATCCAGGGATCCTCAGGCTGAAGCAGTGGACGCGTTGTCGCTTCCTTGGAATTTTCAACCTGGTTATATCTTTCCGCCTCTAGTTCTTCTTCTAAAAGTGATTTCCAAAATTCTAATGGAAAATTCGTTTGTATTGCTGGTGGCTTGAGCATGGCCTCACAGGTTTTGGTATGCAGATCTCATTCGGATGGCAAGTTGCCAACCTTGGACACTTCCGTTAAGACCAGACCTATCTCAAGGCCCATTTTTCCATCAGGATCTCAAATCATTAAATTTGAAGGTATGGAGATTGAACGCCTGATTCTTAGTCATAGAGGTTTTTCTGACTCGGTGATTAATACTATGTTGCAGGCTCGTAAATCTGTGTCTAGAAAGATTTATTACCGAGTCTGGAAGACTTTCATTTCTTGGTGTTCTCATAAATTCTCTTGGCATTCTTTTAGAATTCCTAGAATTTTGCAGTTTCTTCAGGATGGTTTGGATAAGGGTTTGTCTGCAAGCTCTTTGAAAGGTCAAATCTCTGCTCTTTCTGTTCTTTTTCACAGAAAGATTGCTAATCATCCTGATATTCGTTGTTTTGTACAGGCTTTGGTTCGCATCAAGCCTGTCATTAAGTCAATCTCTCCTCCTTGGAGTCTTAATTTGGTTTTGAGGGCTTTACAGGCTCCTCCGTTTGAGCCTGTGCATTCTCTGGATATTAAATTACTTTCTTGGAAAGTTTTGTTCCTTTTGGCCATCTCTTCTGCTAGAAGAGTTTGAGTTATCTGCTCTTTCTTGTGAATCTCCTTTTCTGATTTTTCATCAGGATAAGTCGGTATTGCGGACTTCATTTCAATTTTTACCTAAGGTTGTGAATTCTAACAACATTAGTAGAGAGATTGTTGTCCCTTCATTGTGTCCTAATCCTAAGAATTCTATGGAGAAATCTTTACATTCTTTGGATTTTGTAAGAGCGTTGAAATATTATGTTGAAGCTACTAAAGGTTTTAGAAAGACTTCTAGTCTATTTGTTATCTTTTCTGGTTCCAGGAAAGGTCAGAAGGCTTCTGCTATTTCCTTGGCATCTTGGTTAAAGTCCTTGATCCATCATGCTTATGTAGAGTCGGGTAAGTCCCCGCCTCAAAGGATTACGGCTCATTCTACTAGGTCAGTTTCTACTTCCTGGGCTTTTAGGAATGAAGCTTCTGTTGATCAAATTTGCAAAGCAGCAACTTGGTCTTCTTTGCATACTTTTACTAAATTCTACCATTTTGATGTTTTCTCTTCTTCTGAAGCAGTTTTTGGTAGAAAAGTACTTCCGGCAGCTGTTTCAGTTTGATTCTTCTGCTTATAATTTCAGTTTTTTTCCATTGTGAGATTAAAACTTTTTGATTTGGGTTGTGGATTATTTTCTCAGCGGAATTGGCTGTCTTTATTTTATCCCTCCCTCTCTAGTGACTCTTGCGTGGAAGTTCCACATCTTGGGTATCTGCTATCCCATACGTCACTAGCTCATGGACTCTCGCTAATTACATGAAAGAAAACATAATTTATGTAAGAACTTACCTGATAAATTCATTTCTTTCATATTAGCAAGAGTCCATGAGGCCCACACTTTTTTGTGGTGGTTATGATTTTTTTGTATAAAGCACAATTATTCCAATTCCTTATTTTTAATGCTTTCGCTCCTTTCTTATCACCCCACTTCTTGGCTATTTGTTAAACTGAATTGTGGGTGTGTTGAGGGGTGTATTTATAGGCATTTTGAGGTTTGGGAAACTTTGCCCCTCCTGGTAGGAATGTATATCCCATACGTCACTAGCTCATGGACTCTTGCTAATTAATATGAAAGAAATGAATTTATCAGGTAAGTTCTTACATAAATTATGTTTTTTTTTTCATTCTCTTTGAAAGCCAATATCGAGAAAATGTTAATATTGTACCAGAGGAAAGAAATTAAAATTTTTTGAAAAGCAATTGTACCACTGTACAGCTAATAAATAATAATGGATTAAGATGATTAACTTCCTCTAATTTTCTTTTTCAGTAGTACTATCCGTGTTTTTCTCTCACAATGTTGTGAATTTCTTTGTAGCAGCAATATTTGTACTTGATGTTGAAAAGTTTTGATTATTTGGAGGAGTGGAGGCAATGTGAGGCAATTAAAGATGAAGCAAGTGATAAATGAAAGGAGAGGGTTTAACTCTAACATGTGATGACACGTGGTCCTCCTCATCCATGCAATGCTTTAGTGCATATGACGTGTCATCATCCGAGGGGTTTGCTTTCCGAGCTTAATTGAGGCCCCCCCTACTTACTGGGTATTACAAAGTGGCCCATCATTGCCAGGGGATCTTTCAAATGAGGATTTAAAGTACAAGCACAATATAACAGAAACCTGTTAAAGCACATTTCTCCAACATAGGTGTGTCCGGTCCACGGCGTCATCCTTACTTGTGGGATATTCTCTTCCCCAACAGGAAATGGCAAAGAGCCCAGCAAAGCTGGTCACATGATCCCTCCTAGGCTCCGCCTACCCCAGTCATTCTCTTTGCCGTTGTACAGGCAACATCTCCACGGAGATGGCTTAGAGTTTTTTAGTGTTTAACTGTAGTTTTTATTATTCAATCAAGAGTTTATTTTGAAATAGTGCTGGTATGTACTATTTACTCAGAAACAGAAAAGAGATGAAGATTTCTGTTTGTATGAGGAAAATGATTTTAGCAACCGTCACTAAAATCCATGGCTGTTCCACACAGGACTGTTGAGAGCAATTAACTTCAGTTGGGGGAACAGTGAGCAGTCTCTTGCTGCTTGAGGTATGACACATTCTAACAAGACGATGTAATGCTGGAAGCTGTCATTTTCCCTATGGGATCCGGTAAGCCATGTTTATTACGATCGTAAATAAGGGCTTCAAAAAGGGCTTATTAAGACTGTAGACTTTTTCTGGGCTAAATCGATTGATTATTAACACATATTTAGCCTTGAGGAATCATTTTATCTGGGTATTTTGATATAATAATATCGGCAGGCACTGTTTTAGACACCTTATTCTTTAGGGGCTTTCCCAAAGCAAAAGCAGAGCCTCATTTTCGCGCCGGTGTTGCGCACTTGTTTTTGAGAGGCATGGCATGCAGTCGCATGTGAGAGGAGCTCTGATACTTAGAAAAGACTTTCTGAGGGCGTCATTTGGTATCGTATTCCCCTTGGGGCTTGGTTGGGTCTCAGCAAAGCAGATACCAGGGACTGTAAAGGGGTTAAAGTTCAAAACGGCTCCGGTTCCGTTATTTCAAGGGTTAAAGCTTCCAAATTTGGTGTGCAATACTTTTTAAGGCTTTAAGACACTGTGGTGAAAATTTGGTGAATTTTGAACAATTCCTTCATGTTTTTTCGCAATTGCAGTAATAAAGTGTGTTCAGTTTAAAATTTAAAGTGACAGTAACGGTTTTATTTTAAAACGTTTTTTGTACTTTGTTATCAAGTTTATGCCTGTTTAACATGTCTGAACTACCAGATAGACTGTGTTCTGAATGTGGGGAAGCCAGAATTCCTATTCATTTAAATAAATGTGATTTATGTGACAATGACAATGATGCCCAAGATGATTCCTCAAGTGAGGGGAGTAAGCATGGTACTGCATCATTCCCTCCTTCATCTACACGAGTCTTGCCCACTCAGGAGGCCCCTAGTACATCTAGCGCGCCAATACTCCTTACTATGCAACAATTAACGGCTGTAATGGATAATTCTGTCAAAAACATTTTAGCCAAAATGAACACTTATCAGCGTAAGCGCGACTGCTCTGTTTTAGATACTGAAGAGCATGACGACGCTGATAATATTTCTGAAGGGCCCCTAACCCAGTCTGATGGGGCCAGGGAGGTTTTGTCTGAGGGAGAAATTACTGATTCAGGGAACATTTCTCAACAAGCTGAACCTGATGTGATTGCATTTAAATTTAAGTTGGAACATCTCCGCATTCTGCTTAAGGAGGTATTATCCACTCTGGATGATTGTGACAAGTTGGTCATCCCAGAGAAACTATGTAAAATGGACAAGTTCCTAGAGGTGCCGGGGCTCCCAGAAGTTTTTCCTATACCCAAGCGGGTGGCGGATATTGTTAATAAAGAATGGGAAAGGCCCGGTATTCCTTTCGTCCCTCCCCCCATATTTAAAAAATTGTTTCCTATGGTCGACCCCAGAAAGGACTTATGGCAGACAGTCCCCAAGGTCGAGGGAGCGGTTTCCACTTTAAACAAACGCACCACTATACCCATAGAGGATAGTTGTGCTTTCAAAGATCCTATGGATAAAAAATTAGAAGGTTTGCTTAAAAAGATGTTTGTTCAGCAGGGTTACCTTCTACAACCAATTTCATGCATTGTCCCTGTCGCTACAGCCGCATGTTTCTGGTTCGATGAGCTGATAAAGGCGGTCGATAGTGATTCTCCTCCTTTTGAGGAGATTATGGACAGAATCAATGCTCTCAAATTGGCTAATTCTTTCACCCTAGACGCCACTTTGCAATTGGCTAGGTTAGCGGCTAAGAATTCTGGGTTTGCTATTGTGGCGCGCAGAGCGCTTTGGTTGAAATCTTGGTCGGCTGATGCGTCTTCCAAGAACAAGCTACTTAACATTCCTTTCAAGGGGAAAACGCTGTTTGGCCCTGACTTGAAAGAGATTATCTCTGATATCACTGGGGGTAAGGGCCACGCCCTTCCTCAGGATCGGCCTTTCAAGGCAAAAAATAAACCTAATTTTCGTCCCTTTCGTAGAAACGGACCAGCCCAAAGTGCTACGTCCTCTAAGCAAGAGGGTAATTCTTCTCAAGCCAAGCCAGCTTGGAGACCAATGCAAGGCTGGAACAAGGGAAAGCAGGCCAAGAAACCTGCCACTGCTACCAAGACAGCATGAAATGTTGGCCCCCGATCCGGGACCGGATCTGGTGGGGGGCAGACTCTCTCTCTTCGCTCAGGCTTGGGCAAGAGATGTTCTGGATCCTTGGGCGCTAGAAATAGTCTCCCAAGGTTATCTTCTGGAATTCAAGGGACTTCCCCCAAGGGGGAGGTTCCACAGGTCTCAGTTGTCTTCAGACCACATAAAAAGACAGGCATTCTTACATTGTGTAGAAGACCTGTTAAAAATGGGAGTGATTCATCCTGTTCCATTAAGAGAACAAGGGATGGGGTTCTACTCCAATCTGTTTATAGTTCCCAAGAAAGAGGGAACGTTCAGACCAATCTTAGATCTCAAGATCTTAAACAAGTTTCTCAAGGTTCCATCGTTCAAGATGGAAACCATTCGAACAATTCTTCCTTCCATCCAGGAAGGTCAATTCATGACCACGGTGGATTTAAAGGATGCGTATCTACATATTCCTATCCACAAGGAACATCATCGGTTCCTGAGGTTCGCATTCCTGGACAAACATTACCAGTTCGTGGCGCTTCCTTTCGGATTAGCCACTGCTCCAAGGATTTTCACAAAGGTACTAGGGTCCCTTCTAGCTGTGCTAAGACCAAGGGGCATTGCTGTAGTACCTTACTTGGACGACATTCTGATTCAAGCGTCGTCCCTTCCTCAAGCAAAGGCTCACACGGACATTGTCCTGGCCTTTCTCAGATCTCACGGATGGAAAGTGAACGTGGAAAAGAGTTCTCTATCTCCGTCAACAAGGGTTCCCTTCTTGGGAACCATAATAGACTCCTTAGAAATGAGGATTTTTCTGACAGAGGTCAGAAAAACAAAACTTCTAGACTCTTGTCGGATACTTCATTCCGTTCCTCTTCCTTCCATAGCTCAGTGCATGGAAGTGATCGGGTTGATGGTAGCGGCAATGGACATAGTTCCTTTTGCACGCATTCATCTAAGACCATTACAACTGTGCATGCTCAGTCAGTGGAATGGGGACTATACAGACTTGTCTCCGAAGATACAAGTAAATCAGAGGACCAGAGACTCACTCCGTTGGTGGCTGTCCCTGGACAACCTGTCACGAGGGATGACATTCCGCAGACCAGAGTGGGTCATTGTCACGACCGACGCCAGTCTGATGGGCTGGGGCGCGGTCTGGGGATCCCTGAAAGCTCAGGGTCTTTGGTCTCGGGAAGAATCTCTTCTACCGATAAATATTCTGGAACTGAGAGCGATATTCAATGCTCTCAAGGCTTGGCCTCAGCTAGCGAGGGCCAAGTTCATACGGTTTCAATCAGACAACATGACAACTGTTGCGTACATCAACCATCAGGGGGGAACAAGGAGTTCCCTGGCGATGGAAGAAGTGACCAAAATCATTCTATGGGCGGAGTTTCACTCCTGCCACCTGTCTGCTATCCACATCCCAGGAGTGGAAAATTGGGAAGCGGATTTTCTGAGTCGTCAGACATTGCATCCGGGGGAGTGGGAACTCCATCCGGAAATCTTTGCCCAAGTCACTCAGCTGTGGGGCATTCCAGACATGGATCTGATGGCCTCTCGTCAGAACTTCAAAGTTCCTTGCTACGGGTCCAGATCCAGGGATCCCAAGGCGGCTCTAGTGGATGCACTAGTAGCACCTTGGACCTTCAAACTAGCTTATGTGTTCCCGCCGTTTCATCCCCAGGCTGGTAGCCAGGATCAATCAGGAGAGGGCGTCGGTGATCTTGATAGCTCCTGCGTGGCCACGCAGGACTTGGTATGCAGATCTGGTGAATATGTCATCGGCTCCACCTTGGAAGCTACCTTTGAGACGAGACCTTCTTGTTCAGGGTCCGTTCGAACATCCGAATCTGGTTTCACTCCAGCTGACTGCTTGGAGATTGAACGCTTGATCTTATCGAAGCGAGGGTTCTCAGATCCTGTTATCGATACTCTTGTTCAGGCCAGAAAGCCTGTAACTAGAAAGATTTACCACAAAATTTGGAAAAAATATATCTGTTGGTGTGAATCTAAAGGATTCCCTTGGGACAAGGTTAAGATTCCTAGGATTCTATCCTTCCTTCAAGAAGGATTGGAAAAAGGTTTATCTGCAAGTTCCCTGAAGGGACAGATTTCTGCTTTATCTGTGTTACTTCACAAAAAGCTGGCCGCTGTGCCAGATGTTCAAGCTTTTGTTCAGGCTCTGGTTAGAATTAAGCCTGTTTACAAACCTTTGACTCCTCCTTGGAGTCTCAATTTAGTTCTTTCAGTTCTTCAGGGGGTTCCGTTTGAACCCTTGCATTCCGTTGATATTAAGTTATTATCTTGGAAAGTTTTGTTTTTAGTTGCAATTTCTTCTGCTAGAAGAGTTTCAGAATTATCTGCTCTGCAGTGTTCTCCTCCTTATCTGGTGTTCCATGCAGATAAGGTGGTTTTACGTACTAAACCTGGTTTTCTTCCTAAAGTTGTTTCTAACAAAAACATTAACCAGGAGATTATCGTTCCTTCTCTGTGTCCGAAACCAGTTTCGAAGAAGGAACGTTTGTTGCACAATTTGGATGTTGTTCGCGCTCTAAAATTCTATTTAGATGCTACAAAGGATTTTAGACAAACATCTTCCTTGTTTGTTGTTTATTCCGGTAAAAGGAGAGGTCAAAAAGCAACTTCTACCTCTCTCTCTTTTTGGATTAAAAGCATCATCAGATTGGCTTACGAGACTGCCGGACGGCAGCCTCCCGAAAGAATCACAGCTCATTCCACTAGGGCTGTGGCTTCCACATGGGCCTTCAAGAACGAGGCTTCTGTTGATCAGATATGTAGGGCAGCGACTTGGTCTTCACTGCACACTTTTACCAAATTTTACAAGTTTGATACTTTTGCTTCTTCTGAGGCTATTTTTGGGAGAAAGGTTTTGCAAGCCGTGGTGCCTTCCATTTAGGTGACCTGATTTGCTCCCTCCCTTCATCCGTGTCCTAAAGCTTTGGTATTGGTTCCCACAAGTAAGGATGACGCCGTGGACCGGACACACCTATGTTGGAGAAAACAGAATTTATGTTTACCTGATAAATTACTTTCTCCAACGGTGTGTCCGGTCCACGGCCCGCCCTGGTTTTTTTAATCAGGTCTGATAATTTATTTTCTTTAACTACAGTCACCACTGTACCATATGGTTTCTCCTATGCAAATATTCCTCCTTAACGTCGGTCGAATGACTGGGGTAGGCGGAGCCTAGGAGGGATCATGTGACCAGCTTTGCTGGGCTCTTTGCCATTTCCTGTTGGGGAAGAGAATATCCCACAAGTAAGGATGACGCCGTGGACCGGACACACCGTTGGAGAAAGTAATTTATCAGGTAAACATAAATTCTGTTTTTACACTTGTATACCCTTCTAATAGGCCATCAAAAAGGCCTAGCGACTCCCATGTCCAGATGCCCCTCTTTCTTTCCTAAGATATCGAGAGTCCACAACGTCATTCCAATTACTAGTAGGAATATCACTCCTGGTCATCAGGAGGAGGCAAAGAGCACCACAGCAAAGCTGTTGTGTCACTCCTACCCATAATCTCCAGTCATTCTCTTTGCCTCTGTCAATGGAGGAGGTGAAGTTTGGTGTCTGAAGAAATGAATTAATTTTCTTTTTTAAGACACGATGAGTCCACGGATCATCTTAATTACTAATGGTATATTCACCTCCTGGTCAGCAGGAGGAGGCAAAGAGCACCACAGCAAAGCTGTTAAATAGCTCCTCCTTTCCCTCCCACTCCAGTCATTCTCTTTGCCTATGTTGAACGCTTGATTTTATCAATGCGTGGGTTTTCAGATTCTGTGATACTCTAATTCAGGCTAGAAAGCCTGTAACTAGAAAAATTTACTATAAGATATGGAAAAAATATATCTGTTGGTGTGAATCCAAAGGATTCCTGTGGAACAAGATAAAAATTCCTAAGATTCTCTCCTTTCTACAAGAAGGTTTGGAGAAAGGATTATCTGCAAGTTCTCTAAAGGGACAGATCTCTGCTTTATCTGTCTTACTACACAAGAGACTTGCAGCTGTGCCAGATGTTCAAGCATTTGTTCAGGCTCTGGTTAGGATCAAGCCTGTTTACAGACCTTTGACTCCTCCCTGGAGTCTAAATCTAGTTCTTTCAGTTCTTCAAGGGGTTCCGTTTGAACCTTTACATTCCATAGATATTAAGTTACTATCTTGGAAAGTTTTGTTTTTGGTTGCAATTTCTTCTGCTAGAAGAGTTTCAGAGTTATCTGCTCTGCAGTGTTCTCCGCCCTATCTAGTGTTCCATGCAGATAAGGTGGTTTTGCGTACTAAGCCTGGTTTTCTTCCTAAAGTTGTTTCTAACAAAAATATTAACCAGGAGATAGTTGTACCTTCTTTGTGTCCGAATCCAGTTTCAAAGAAGGAACGTTTGTTACACAATTTGGACGTAGTCCGTGCTCTAAAATTCTATTTAGAGGCTACTAAAGATTTCAGACAAACATCTTCCTTGTTTGTTGTTTATTCTGGTAAAAGAGAGGTCAAAAAGCGACTTCTACCTCTCTTTCCTTTTGGCTTAAAAGCATTATCCGATTGGCTTATGAGACTGCCGGACGGCAGCCTCCTGAAAGAATCACAGCTCACTCCACTAGGGCTGTGGCTTCCACATGGGCCTTCAAGAACGAGGCTTCTGTTGACCAGATATGTAAGGCAGCGACTTGGTCTTCACTGCACACTTTTGCCAAATTTTACAAATTTGATACTTTTGCTTCTTCGGAGGCTATTTTTGGGAGAAAGGTTTTGCAAGCTGTGGTGCCTTCCGTTTAGGAACCTGATTTGCTCCCTCCCTTCATCCGTGTCCTAAAGCTTTGGTATTGGTTCCCACAAGTAAGGATGACGCCGTGGACCGGACACACCAATGTTGGAGAAAACAGAATTTATGCTTACCTGATAAATTACTTTCTCCAACGGTGTGTCCGGTCCACGGCCTGCCCTGGTTTTTTTAATCAGGTCTGATGAATTATTTTCTCTAACTACAGTCACCACGGTATCGTATGGTTTCTCCTATATATATTTCCTCCTGTCCGTCGGTCGAATGACTGGGGTGGGCGGAGCCTAGGAGGGATCATGTGACCAGCTTTGCTGGGACTCTTTGCCATTTCCTGTTGGGGAAGAGAATAATCCACAAGTAAGGATGACGCCGTGGACCGGACACACCGTTCGAGAAAGTAATTTATCAGGTAAGCATAAATTCTGTTTTTTCAAAGTGGGATCATAACGCCTATTGTTAAGGGAGGGGACCCTGTGACAGCAAGTTGGAAGCAGGCACTGGGGCTAGAAGGGCTTAATCACTAGGGCTAAGTATAGTGCTTAGTAGGAGGTGATGACTAGATTTCTCTTGTAAGATGTATCGAGTCCACGGATTCATCCTTTACTTGTGGGATATTCTCCTTCCCAACAGGAAGTGGCAAAGAGAGCACACAGCAGAGCTGTCCACAAAGCTCCCCCTCTAGCTTCACCCCCCAGTCATTCTCTTTCCTGGCTCTAAGCAATCGAAAGGGTAAAGTGGATGTGGTGTTAGAATTGTAGTTTTTATTTTCTACAAGCAAGAGTTTATTTTAAATGGTACCGGTGTGTACTATTTACTCTCTAGCAGAAAGTAGATGAAGATTTCTGCAGGGAGGATGTAACTAAAATCCACTGCTGTTCCCACACAGGACTGAGGAGTACAAGAGAACTTCAGTTGTGGGGAACGGTTTGCAGGTTAGGCTGCAATAAGGTATGTTCAGTCATTTATTTCTAGACAAGACTGTGATAATGCTAGAAAAGACTGTTAATATCCCCATGAGGGAAGGTAAGCTGTATTCAGAGACGAAGTATGGAATTTCAAGCTTACATAACAGGGCTAGTTTATGCTGGTTGACACTACTTCAGGGCAAACATTTTTTTTATTGAAAATATTGTTTTTGAGACACTTTGAAGGCTCCTTTGGGTTTCTTTCAGGGGTTGTTACCCACATGGCTATTACTAAAACACTTGGGAGTGTTTCTTTAGGCCTCACAAGCACCGGAGTGAGGTGGGAGGGGCCTAATTTTGCGGCTCAGATGCGCAGTTATTTTGGCTAGAAGTTCAGTTTGAGGGCCTATAAGAAGCTTTTTCCCCACAAATCTGGTTCCCAAGGGCAGGTAGGGCCACAGCAGAGCTGTGGCAAGGTGCTATAGTTTCTTTAACCGTTTTTTTTTGGCTTCTGTCGATCCGGTTTGGGCATTAAGGGGTTAATCATTTATATTGCTAGTGGTGCAATCTTACTAATGCTTTAGGTACATACCGTAAAAATTTTGAAAAGTTTGCTGCATTTTTTCAATGTTTTGCAAAATTGTATGCCTTTTTTATCTCTTAAAGGCACAGTAACGTTTTTTCAGTGTGTTTTTGTATTACTACTAGTCTGTTAAACATGTCTGACACCAAGGAAAATCCTTGTTCAATGTGTTTAGAAGCCATGGTGGAACCCCCCCTCTCAGAATGTGTCCCACTTGTACTGATATGTCTATACACTTTAAAGATCATATTGTTGCAGTTAAAAATGTGGCCCAAGATGATTCTCAGACAGAAGGTAACGAGGTTAGCCCGTCAACCTCTCCCCAAGTGTCACAACCAGTTACGCCCGCTCAAGCGACGCCTAGCACCTCTAGTGCGTCTAACTCTTTTACCTTGCAAGACTTGGCGGCAGTTATGGATAATACTCTCTGTGTTTTTCTCTTACATGGTGTATCCAGTCCACGGATTCATCCTTACTTGTGGGATATTCTCAATCCCTACAGGAAGTGGCAAAGAGAGCACACAGCAGAGCTGTCCATATAGCTCCCCTCAGGCTCCGCCCCCCCCACTCATTTTCTTTGCCGCTCTAACAAGTAGCATCTCCACGGGAGGGTAAAGTGAATGTGGTGTTAGATTTGTAGTTTTTATTTCTTCAATCAAGAGTTTATTTTAAAATAGTGCCGGTTTGTACTATTTACTCTGAGGCAGAAAGTGATGAAGGTTTCTGCTGAGAGGAAAACGATTTTAGCATGTTGTAATTAAAATCCATTGCTGTTCCCACACAGGACTGTTGGGTACCGGAGAACTTCAGTTGGGGGAACAGTTTGCAGGCTTAACTGCTTAAGGTATGCTCAGTCACTTTTTTTTCTAACAAGACTTGGTAATGCTAGAAGACTGACAGAAATCCCCATGTGGGAAGGTAAGCCATATACTGAGACTCGGTATAGAAGGATGGCTTAGTTAAAGGGTTTAAATCACTGGTGGACACTGTTATGGGGAAAATCGATTATTTTATTACTATAATCTGATACAGGTATACCCCGCTCATACAGCGGGTTAGGGACCGGAGCCCCGCTGTAAAGTGAAAACCGCCTTAAAGTGAAACAAGGCAGTTTTAGCTTTCTTTTCACTTGCCAGTGTGTTTAAAAACTTGAAAACATGTTTGAACTAACACATATTAGGGGTGCAATAGTGCTAGGTTTAGTTTAACACTCGCACAGCACAGTATTCAATAAATACTGTACCTGTAAAATAGTGACAATCACTATAGTAAAATTTGCCAGACTATAGCACTGAGACACAGATTGCACTGCAATGCTATAAACAGAGTGAACTAAGCATAATAAAATGGTGCCATTCACTTTTCACGATGATTACAGCACTGTTTCAAAATCCTTGGAAGTTGAACTTCAGCTCCACAAAGCGCTGTATTAGCGAATCGCTGTAAAGTGAAGCGCTGTAAAGTGAGGTATACCTGTATTTGCACAAGTGTTTATTATGTTTGAAACACTTTTTTTTTTTTTTTTTATATGCCTGGCATATTTTTAGACACCTAATTTGGCTTAGGAAGGCCCCACAACTCCGGAGTGAAGAGGGAGGGGGCCTAAATTTTGCGCCTCAGTTACGCAGTTCTTTTGCAAGACAGCTTCATGCAGCTTCACGTGTAGAGTCCAGAGATTGCAGGACTCCTCCAGGGAGGCTTATTTTCGTCCAAAACTAATCCCCAAGGAAGGTAGGGCCACAGCAGAGACTGTGGCATGGTGCTGTAGTGTGTTAAACCGGTGGCCAACTTCAATTTGCTCCGGTTTGGGCAATAAGGGGTTAATTGTATTGAAACTTAGTGTGCAACCATTTCAAAGCATTAGGATCATATGGTGAAAATTTCAGAAAGATTGGATGTTTTTTTTGAGATTTGGTAAAAAAAAGTGTGCGCTTTTTTTTATTTAAAGGCACAGTACCGTTTTTTCAAAAAGTGTTTTTTACTGTATTTGAGTGCTGTCTAAGTCTGTCTAACATGTCTGAGCCTACAGATAGACCCTGTTCTATGTGTTTAAAAGCCATGGCGGTACCCCCATTGCATTTGTGTTTAAAGTGTGCTAAGGTATCTAAACATTTTAATGACCATGCAGTGACACTTAAAAATGTAGCCCAAGATGATTCTTTGACGGAAGGTAATGAGGATAGTCCTCCTTCCTCTCCCCATGTGTCTACTCCAGTTACGCCCGCGCAAGCGTTGCCTAGTACCTCTAGCGCATTGGCCCCTATTACATTACAACAATTAGCAGCAGTCATGGATAATTCCCTTGCGGCCTTTCTATCCAAACTGCCAGTTTTTCCAAAGAAACGTGATAGCTCAGTTTTAAGAACAGAGGATGAGCAATCAGAAGCTTTGGATGATTTATCTGTTGTACCCTCACAACACTGAAGTGGCAGTGAGGGATGGTCTGTCCGAGGGAGAAATTTCTGACACAGGAAAAGTTTCTCAGTGGGCAGAGTCAGATTCCTTAGCGTTTAAATTTAAGCTGGAACACCTCCGCGTCCTGCTTAAGGAGGTTTTAGCTACGCTGGATGATTGTGACCCCATGGTGGTCCCAGAAAAATTGTGGAAAATGGACAGGTTTTTAGAGGTCCCTGTATACACTGATGCTTTTCCGATCCCGAAGAGGGTGGCGGATATTGTGACTAGGGAGTGGGAGAGACCAGGTGTACCTTTTGTTCCCCCCCCTATCTTTAAGAAAATGTTCCCCATAAATTACCCCAGGCGGGACGCGTGGCAGATGGTCCCTAAGGTAGAGGGAGCAGTTTCAACACTTGCTAAGCGTACAACTATACCAATAGAAGACAGTTGTGCTTTTAAAGACCCTATGGATAAAAAATTGGAAGGTTTGCTGAAGAAAATATTTGTTCAGCAATGTTTCCTTCTTCAGCCAATTGCCTGCATTATTCCTGTAACTACTGCAGCGGCTTTTTGGTTTGAGGCGCTGGAGGAGTCGCTCCAGAGGGAGACTTCATATGACAAAGTCATGGATAGAATTCATGCTCTAAAGCTGCCTAATTCTTTTATCACTGATGCCGCTTTCCAATTAGCTAAGTTAGCGGCGAAAAATTTGGGTTTTGCCATTATGGCACGAAGAGCGCTTTGGCTAAAATCATGGTCGGCTGACGTGTCGTCCAAAACAAAGTTACTAAACATTCCTTTCAAGGGAAAGACTCTTTTTGGTCCCGAGTTGAAAGAAATTATAGCGGATATCACTGGGGGAAGGGCCATGCCCTCCCGCAGGATAGACCGTTTAAGGCCAAAAACAAGGCTAATTTTCGCTCCTTTCGCAACTTCAGGAGCGGTCCTGCTGCAACCTCTGCTGCCGCAAAGCAAGATAACGCTTCACAGCCCAAAGCAACCTGGAAACCCTTGCAGGGCTGGAATAAGGTTAAACAGGCCAAGAAGCCTGCGCCTGCTAACAAGACAGCATGAAGGGGTAGCCCCCGATCCGGGACCGGATCTAGTAGGGGGGCAGACTTCCTCTCTTTGCTCAGGCTTGGGCAAGAGATGTTCCAGATCCCTGGGCATTAGAAATTGTTGCTCTGGGGTATCTTCTAGAATTCAAGGACTCTCCCCCAAGGGGAAGGTTCCACATTTCTCGTTTGTCTTCAGACCAGACAAAGAAACAGGCGTTCTTATGCTGCGTAGAAGATCTTCTAAAGATGGGAGTGATATACCCAGTTCCAATTGCAGAACAAGGACTGGGTTTTTACTCAAACCTGTTTGTAGTTCCCAAAAAGGAAGGAACTTTCAGGCCAATCCTGGATCTAAAAATTCTAAACAAATTCCTCAGAGTTCCATCTTTCAAAATGGAAACCATTCGGACAATCTTGCCGATGATCCAGGAAGGTCAATATATGACTACCGTGGATCTAAAGGATGCGTACCTACATAATCCGATCCACAAAGATCATCATCAGTTCCTAAGGTTCGCCTTTCTGGACACGCATTACCAGTTCGTGGCCCTTCCTTTCGGATTGGCCACCGCTCCCAGAATTTTCGCAAAGGTGCTAGGGTCCCTTCTTGCGGTAGCACCTTACCTAGACGACATCTTTAATACAGGCGTCGTCTTTTCACAGAGCCAAGGCTCATACGGACATTGTTCTGGCCTTTCTAAGGTCTCACGGGTGGAAGGTGAACGTAGAAGAGAGTTCTCTGTCCCCGCTCACAAGGGTTCCCTTCCTGGGAACACTAATAGACTCGGTAGAAATGAAAATATTTCTGACAGAGGTCAGGAAGTCAAAGCTTTTAACTACTTGCCGAGTTCTTCATTCCATTCCTCGGCCTTCTGTGGCTCAGTGTATGGAGGTAATGGGATTAATGGTTGCGGCAATGGACGTTGTTCCTTTTGCCCGAATTCATCTACGACCACTGCAACTGTGCATGCTCAAACAGTGGAATGGGGATTATGCAGATTTGTTTCCTCAAATACAAATGGACCAGAAAACCAGAGACTCCCTTCTCTGGTGGTTATCTCAGGATCACCTGTCTCAGGGAATGAGCTTCCGCAGACCGGAGTGGATCATTGTCACGATCGATGCCAGTCTGTTAGGCTGGGGTGCGGTCTGGGACTTCCTGAAAGCTCAGGGTCTATGGTCTCAGGAAGAATCTCTTCTCCCGATAAACATTTTGGAACTGAGAGCGATATTCAATACGCTCCAGGCATGGCCTCAACTAGCGGAGACCAAATTCATCAGATTTCAGTCGGACAACATCATGACTGTAGCGTACATCAATCATCAGGGAGGAACAAAGAGTACCATAGCGATGAAGGAAGTAACCAAGATCATCAAATGGGCGGAGGATCACTCCTGCCATCTATCTGCAATTCACATCCCAGGAGTAGACAACTGGGAGGCGGATTTTCTGAGTCAGACTTTCCATCCGGGGGAGTGGGAACTCCACCCGGAGGTTTTTGCTCAGCTGACCAAGCTATGGGGCATTCCAGAATTGGATCTGATGGCGTCCCGTCAGAACACCAAACTTCCCCTTTACGGATCCAGGTCCAGGGATCCCAATGCGGCATTGATAGATGCTTTAGTAGCGCCTTGGTCATTCAGTCTAGCTTATGTCTTTCCACCGTTTCCTCTTCTCCCTCGGCTAGTAGCCAGAATCAAACAGGAGAAGGCTTTGGTAATTCTGATAGCGCCTGCGTGGCCACGCAGGACTTGGTATGCAGACCTAGTGGACATGTCATCGGTTCCACCATGGAAACTGCCATCGAGGCAGGATCTTCTAATACAAGGTCCATTCAAGCATCCAAATCTAGTTTCTCTGCAACTGACTGCTTGGAGATTGAACGCTTAATTCTAGCTAAGCGTGGGTTCTCTGAATCAGTTCTAGATACTCTGATCCAGGCCAGAAAGCCTGTCACCAGAAAAATTTACCATAAGATATGGCGGAAATATCTTTGTTGGTGTGAATCCAAGGGTTACTCGTGGAGTAAGATTAGGATTCCAAGGATATTGTCTATTCTCCAAGAAGGATTGGAGAAAGGTTTGTCAGCTAGTTCTTTAAAGGGACAGATATCTGCTCTGTCTATCCTGTTACACAAGCGTCTGGCAGCTGTACCAGACGTTCAGGCGTTTGCACAGGCCCTAGTTAGAATCAAGCCTGTTTACAATCCAATGGCTCCTCCATGGAGTCTAAATTTAGTTCTTTCAGTTCTTCAAGGGGTTCCGTTTGAACCTTTACATTCCATAGATATTAAGTTATTATCTTGGAAAGTTTTGTTTTTGGTAGCTCGAAGAGTTTCTGAATTGTCTGCTTTGCAGTGTAATTCTCCCTATCTGGTGTTCCATGCAGATAAGGTTGTTTTGCGTACCAAACCTGGTTTCCTTCCAAAAGTGGTTTCTAATAAGAATATTAACCAGGAAATCATTGTTCCTTCTCTGTGCCCTAATCCAGTTTCAAAGAAAGAACGACTGTTGCACAATCTTGATGTGGTTCGTGCTTTAAAATTCTGTTTAAATGCAACTAAAGACTTCAGACAAACATCATCCTTGTTTGTTGTCTATTCTGGTAAGAGGAGAGGTCAGAAAGCGACTGCTACCTCTCTTTCCTTCTGGCTGAAAAGCATCATCCGATTGGCTTATGAGACTGCTGGACAGCAGCCTCCTGAAAGAAATACAGCTCATTCCACCAGAGCTGTGGCTTCCACATGGGCTTTCAAGAATGAGGCTTCTGTTGAACAGATTTGTAAGGCAGCGACTTGGTCTTCACTGCATACATTTGCCAAATTTTACAAATTCGATACTTTTGCTTCTTCGGAGGCTATTTTTGGGAGAAAGGTTTTGCAAGCAGTGGTGCCTTCCGTTTAGGTTACCTGACTTGTTCCCTCCCTTCATCCGTGTCCTAAAGCTTTATTATTGGTATCCCACAAGTAAGGATGAATCCGTGGACAGAATTTATGCTTACCTGATAAATTACTTTCTCTTACGGTGTATCCAGTCCACGGCCCGCCCTGGTAATAAAGTCAGGTTCAAATTAATTTTTGTAAAACTACAGTCACCACTGCACCCTATGGTTTCTCCTTTTTCTCCTAACCGTCGGTCGAATGCCTGGGGGGGGGGAGCCTGAGGGTAGCTATATGGACAGCTCTGCCGTGTGCTCTCTTTGCCACTTCCTGTAGGGATTGAGAATATCCCACAAGTAAGGATGAATCCGTGGACTGGATACACCGTAAGAGAAAGTAATTTATCAGGTAAGCATAAATTCTGTTTTATTTAAACTGCCTGTGTTACCTGCAAAGCGTGATAGCTCTGTTTTAAGAACAAATTTTGAGCATTCTGACGCTTTAGTAGCCATATCAGATATACCCTCACAACACTCTGAAGTGGGGGCGAGGGATATGCTGTCTGAGGGAGAAATTTCCGATTCAGGAAAGGTTTCTTCTCAGACAGATTCAGATACATTGTTCCCCATATCTAACCCCATGCGGGACTCGTGGCAGACGGTCCCTAAGGTGGAGGGGGCTGTTTCTTCACTTGCCAAACGCACAACTATACCAATTGAAGACAGTTGTGCTTTTAAAGACCCTATGGATAAAAAATTAGAGGGTTTACTTAAGAAAATTTTTGTTCAATAAGGTTTTCTTCTCCAACCTATTGCGTGCATTGTTCCTGTAACCACTGCAGCTGCTTTCTGGTTCGAGGCGCTGGAAGATGCGCTCCAGACAGAGACCACATATGAGGACATTATAGACAGAATTAAAGCTCTTAAGCTGGCTAATTCTTTTATCACAGATGTCGCTTTTCAACTAGCTAAGTTAGCGGCAAAGAATTCATGTTTCGCCATTTTAGCACGTAGGGTGCTATGGCTAAAGTCCTGGTCGGCCGATGTGTCGTCAAAATCCAAACTATTGAACATCCCTTTCAAAGGAAAGACCCTCTTCGGGCCTGAATTGAAAGAGATTATTTCAGAGATCACTGGGGGAAAAGGCCATGCTCTCCCCCAGGACAAGTCCTTCAAGACAAAGAACAAACAAAATCATTTTCGTTCCTTTCGGAATTTCAGGAGCGGTCTCGCTTCATCCTCCCCTGCTGCAAAGCAAGAGGGTAACGCTGCACAACCCAGGGCAGCCTGGAAACCTTACCAGGGCTGGAACAAGGGTAAACAGGCCAAGAAGGCTGCAGCTGCCTCCAAGACAACATTATGGGGTAGCTCCAGATCCGGGACCGGATCTAGTAGGGGGCAGACTCTCTCTCTTCGCTCAGGCTTGGGCAAGAGATGTACACGATCCCTGGGCCTTAGAGATTGTATCCGAGGGATATCTTCTAGAATTCAAGGACTCTCCTCCAAGGGGAAGGTTCCACATTTCTCGTCTGTCTTCAGACCAGACAAAGAAAGAGGCGTTCTTACGCTGTGTAGAAGACCTACATACAATGGGAGTGATCCACCCAGTTCCAATTGCGGAACAAGGGCTGGGTTTTTACTCAAACCTGTTTGTGGTTCCAAAGAAAGAAGGAACTTTCAGACCAATCCTGGATCTCAAAATTCTAAACAAATTCCTCAGAGTCCCATCATTCAAGATGGAGACCATTCGGACAATCTTACCAATGATCCAGGAGGGGCAATATATGACCACTGTGGATTTAAAGGATGCGTATCTGCACATTCCTATCCACAAAGATCATCACCAGTTTCTCAGGTTCGCCTTTCTGGACAAGCATTACCAGTTTGTGGCTCTTCCTTTTGGGTTGACCACTGCTCCCAGAATTTTCACAAAGGTGCTAGGGTCCCTCCTGGCGGTTCTAAGACTGCGTGGCACCTTATCTAGACGACATCTTAATTCAGGCGTCCACTTTCCAAAGAGCTAAGTCTCACACGGAATCGTCTTGGCATTTCTGAGGTCTCACGGGTGGAAGGTGAACATCAAAAAGAGTTCTCTCTCCCCCCTCACAAGAGTTTCCTTAATAGGAACTCTGATAGACTCGGTAGATATGAAAATATTTCTGACGGAGGTCAGAAAGTTAAAACTCTTAACCACTTGCCGAGTCCTTCATTCCATTCCTCTGCCATCTGTAGCTCAGTGCATGGAGACAAGCGGACTAATGGTAGCGGCAATGGAAATAGTCCCTTTTGCCCGGATACACCTCAGACCACTGCAACTATGCATGCTCAAACAGTGGAATGGGGATTATGCAGATTTGTCTCCTCAAATACAGCTGGAGCAAGCGACCAGAGATTCTCTTCTCTGGTGGTTGTCTCAGGATCACCTGTCTCAGGGAATGTGTTTCCGCAGACCAGAGTGGATCATCATAACGACCGACGCCAGTCTGTTGGGCTGGGGTGCAGTCTGGGACTCCCTGAAAGCTCAGGGCTTATGGTCTTGGGAAGAAGCTCTTCTCCCGATAAACATTCTGGAACTGAGGGCGATATTCAATGCGCTTCAGGCATGGCCTCAGCTAGCTGCGGTCAAATTAATCAGATTTCAGTCGGACAACATCACGACTGTAGCTTACGTCAATCATCAAGGGGGAACAAGGAGTTCCCTAGCAATGACTGAGGTAACCAAAATAATCAGGTGGGCGGAGGATCACTCCTGCCATCTCTCAGCAATTCACATCCCAGGAGTAAACAACTGGGAGGCAGATTTTCACCCGGGGGAGTGGGAACTCCACCCGGAGGTATTTGCCCAGCTGACTCAGCTATGGGGCACTCCAGAATTGGATCTGATGGCGTCCCGTCAGAACACCAAACTTCCTCTTTACGGGTCCAGGTCCCGGGATCCCCAGGCGGTTTTGATAGATGCTCTAGCAGCGCCTTGGTCCTTCAATCTGGTCTATGTTTTTCCGCCGTTTCCTCTCCTCCCTCGTCTGGTTGCCAGAATCAAGCAGGAGAGGGCTTCGGTGGTTCTGATGGCGCCTGCGTGGCCACGAAGGACCTGGTATGCAGACCTAGTTGACAAAATGTAGAAAAGAGCAGCAGCACCACACTTTATGAACTTTTAACTGCTTTTAATGATGAAACAAACAGAAAAACAACGACGTTTCGGTCATCAACTGACCTTAATCATGTTGTATACAAAAGTAACTAAACACACTACTTAAATAGCTATATGGGGAGGGGTCACAGATACCTGTGTGGGTGTGGACCCATATAGTTAACACTTTCATACATCAAACAAAGTAAGATTCTCAAGCTCCCTCTAGTGGATAAAGGTACTTCATTTTAAGCTTCTATAGTGACCTATAAGACAAGATTTAAATACATATATATTATACAAATATCAATTTAAAATATTCTGACTTTTCAAAAAGCAAATATTACAAAAGCAAAATATGTACATAGATACCACACTTATAACAATATATCCAGATATGTAATATATTCACAGTGTTACTTGCCAATCTATTTCCTTATTCATTCCTAGAGGGGCAAGTGTTTGTAATGTATAGATCCAGAATGTCTCTCTGCTTTTAAGAATAGATTGTCTGTCCCCACCTCTCCTAGGCCTCTTAATCTGCTCTATAACCTGGAATCTCAGTTGGGAGATAGTATGGCCTGCCTGTAAGAAATGGTTAGAGACTGGAGCGTCCCTATTCCCACATCTTATATTGGATTTGTGTTCAACAATCCTATCCCTTATCCGACGTGTAGACTCACCTATATAAATCTTTGAGCATGGACATTTGATTAAATAAATCACATACTCTGAGTTACATGTAAAGTAACCAGGGATTTTGTATTTCTTACCGGTTAGGGGATGTAGGAAACAGTCACCTCTAATTACATTATTGCAATTACAACACCCTAAGCATGGGAAACTGCCGAATTTGGGTTTAGATATATATGTTTGTGTCTGTTTCTTCCCAGAGCCTAAATCTGCTCTTACTAGTTTATCCCTTAGGTTTTTGCACCTTCTATACGCTGGCATAGGTGGTAATTCGAATTCTTTAATTTGAGGGTTAAGATCTTTAATAACAGACCAGTGTTTTCTAATAATGCTGTTAATATTTTTGCTAAGTGGGTTGAATTGTGAGACAAAGACCATACGTTTATTATCTTTTTCCTGCCTCACTGTATTGCCTCTCAGGATAGAATGTCTAGGAATTTCACTGACTTCTTCTATCTGTTTCTGGATAAGTTGTTTGGGAAAACCTCTCTCAATGAATAATTTACCCATTTCAAGTAATCTGGTATGTGCTGTACTGTCATCTGAGACAATTTTTTTGACCCTCAAAAGTTGGCTTCTAGGAAGGCTATTAATCAAATGAGGGGGGTGGGCACTTTCATACCTCAGAAGACTATTTCTGTCACTCTCTTTCCTATATAGGTCAATTTTTAATGTCCTCCCATCTTTGATTACCTTAGTATCTAAGAAAGCCACTGACTCTTCACTGAAGGTCAACTTAAACTTGATGTGTCTAGTGGACACATTCAAATCAGCCACAAACTCTTGTAGGGAGTCAATGTCGCCCCCCCATATGCCAAACACATCATCGATATATCTGAACCAACATAATCCATATTGTTGAAACAACTGATTAGTGTATACAAATCTCTCCTCATATACATTCATAAAGATGTTGGCATATGTGGGGGCGACATTTGACCCCATAGCGGTACCCTGACATTGTAGGTAAAATTGATCCTGAAAAAGGAAAAAATTGCAGTAGAGGATGAGTTGTAATAATCCTAAGATAAATTCACACTGAATGTTAGAAAATCTATCATTACTCTGAATAGCCTGTCCAATAGCCCCTAAGCCACTTGTGTGTGTAATGGATGTATATAGACTATTCACATCAAGGGTAAAAAGGATACATTTCTCACTTGACACACTCAATTCCTCTAATTTCACAAGGAAGTCACCTGTGTCCTTAATATAGGACATGGATTCCATAGCTAATGGTCTAAGTAGCTTGTCAAGGTATTTGGATACATTTGTCATGATCGAATTAGTACTAGCAACGATTGGACGGCCAGGGGGGGCCTCTCTGTTCTTGTGTATTTTGGGTAATGTATAAAATACAGGTGTAACAAATTCTTCAATCAACAGAAATTTTTGTTCTTTTTCAGTTATCACCCCATTACCCATTGCTTTATTAATATATTTAGCCAACTCACGTTGTATCTCAAATGTTGGGTCTCTGTCTAATAATTTATACACAGTTTTGTCTTGTAATTGGCCCCTAATCTCTTGAATATAGTATTGCTTATCAAGAATACACACAAGTGGCTTAGGGGCTATTGGACAGGCTATTCAGAGTAATGATAGATTTTCTAACATTCAGTGTGAATTTATCTTAGGATTATTACAACTCATCCTCTACTGCAATTTTTTCCTTTTTCAGGATCAATTTTACCTACAATGTCAGGGTACCGCTATGGGGTCAAATGTCGCCCCCACATATGCCAACATCTTTATGAATGTATATGAGGAGAGATTTGTATACACTAATCAGTTGTTTCAACAATATGGATTATGTTGGTTCAGATATATCGATGATGTGTTTGGCATATGGGGGGGCGACATTGACTCCCTACAAGAGTTTGTGGCTGATTTGAATGTGTCCACTAGACACATCAAGTTTAAGTTGACCTTCAGTGAAGAGTCAGTGGCTTTCTTAGATACTAAGGTAATCAAAGATGGGAGGACATTAAAAATTGACCTATATAGGAAAGAGAGTGACAGAAATAGTCTTCTGAGGTATGAAAGTGCCCACCCCCCTCATTTGATTAATAGCCTTCCTAGAAGCCAACTTTTGAGGGTCAAAAAAATTGTCTCAGATGACAGTACAGCACATACCAGATTACTTGAAATGGGTAAATTATTCATTGAGAGAGGTTTTCCCAAACAACTTATCCAGAAACAGATAGAAGAAGTCAGTGAAATTCCTAGACATTCTATCCTGAGAGGCAATACAGTGAGGCAGGAAAAAGATAATAAACGTATGGTCTTTGTCTCACAATTCAACCCACTTAGCAAAAATATTAACAGCATTATTAGAAAACACTGGTCTGTTATTAAAGATCTTAACCCTCAAATTAAAGAATTCGAATTACCACCTATGCCAGCGTATAGAAGGTGCAAAAACCTAAGGGATAAACTAGTAAGAGCAGATTTAGGCTCTGGGAAGAAACAGACACAAACATATATATCTAAACCCAAATTCGGCAGTTTCCCATGCTTAGGGTGTTGTAATTGCAATAATGTAATTAGAGGTGACTGTTTCCTACATCCCCTAACCGGTAAGAAATACAAAATCCCTGGTTACTTTACATGTAACTCAGAGTATGTGATTTATTTAATCAAATGTCCATGCTCAAAGATTTATATAGGTGAGTCTACACGTCGGATAAGGGATAGGATTGTTGAACACAAATCCAATATAAGATGTGGGAATAGGGACGCTCCAGTCTCTAACCATTTCTTACAGGCAGGCCATACTATCTCCCAACTGAGATTCCAGGTTATAGAGCAGATTAAGAGGCCTAGGAGAGGTGGGGACAGACAATCTATTCTTAAAAGCAGAGAGACATTCTGGATCTATACATTACAAACACTTGCCCCTCTAGGAATGAATAAGGAAATAGATTGGCAAGTAACACTGTGAATATATTACATATCTGGATATATTGTTATAAGTGTGGTATCTATGTACATATTTTGCTTTTGTAATATTTGCTTTTTGAAAAGTCAGAATATTTTAAATTGATATTTGTATAATATATATGTATTTACATCTTGTCTTATAGGTCACTATAGAAGCTTAAAATGAAGTACCTTTATCCACTAGAGGGAGCTTGAGAATCTTACTTTGTTTGATGTATGAAAGTGTTAACTATATGGGTCCACACCCACACAGGTATCTGTGACCCCTCCCCATATAGCTATTTAAGTAGTGTGTTTAGTTACTTTTGTATACAACATGATTAAGGTCAGTTGATGACCGAAACGTCGTTGTTTTTCTGTTTGTTTCATCATTAAAAGCAGTTAAAAGTTCATAAAGTGTGGTGCTGCTGCTCTTTTCTACATTTTGTCTACTTTGGGGGTTAGTGCAGAAACCCCTGTAGCGTGCACCCGAAATTGGATGGTGAGTGCTGGGCCCATCTCTATCTTTCTATGCAGACCTAGTTAACATGTCATCTGTCCCACCATAGACGCTACCAGTGAGGCAGGACCTTCTATTGAAGGTCCTTTCAAGCATCCAAATCTAATTTCTCTGCATCTGACTGCTTGGAGATTGAACGCCTAATTTTATCAAAGCGTGGTTTCTCTGAGTCGGTTATTGATACCCTGATTCAGGCCAGAAAGCCTGTCACCAGGAAAATCTACCATAAGATTTGGCGAAAATATCTTTTTTGGTGTGAATCCAAAGGTTACTCATGGAGTAAGATTAGGATTTCCAGGACATTGTCTTTTCTACAAGAAGGATTGGAGAAAGGATTATCAGCTAGTTCCTTAAAAGGACAGATATCTGCTTTATCTATTCTTTTCCACAAACGTCTGGCAGAGGTACCAGACGTTCAAACATTTAGTCAGGCTTTAGTCAGAATCAAGCCTGTTTATAGACCTGTGGCTCCGCCATGGAGTCTGAATTTAGTTCTTTCAGTTCTGCAAGGGGTTCCGTTTGAACCTTTGCATTCCATAGATATTAAGCTTTTATCTTGGAAAGTTTTGTTTTTGGTAGATATCTCTTCTGCTCGAAGAGTATCAGAGTTATCTGCTTTACAGTGTGATTCACCTTACCTGGTTTTCCATACAGATAAGGTAGTTTTGCGTACCAAACCCGGTTTTCTTCCTAAGGTTGTGTCTAATAAGAATATTAACCAGGAAATTGTTGTTCCTTCTCTGTGTCCTAATCCTTCTTCGAAGAAGGAACGTCTGTTACACAATCTTGATGTGGTTCGTGCTTTAAAGTTCTATTTACAAGTAACTAAGGATTTCAGACAAACAACTTAATTGTTTGTTATCTATTCTGGTAAGAGGAGAGGTCAGAAGGGGACTGCTACCTCTCTTTCCTTTTGGCTGAAAAGCATCATCCGTTTGGCCTATTCTACCAGAGCAGTGGCTTCCACATGGGCTTTTAAAAATGAGGCTTCTGTTGAACAGATTTGTAAGGCAGCGACTTGGTCTTCGCTGCATACTTTTTCCAAATTTTACAAATTCGATACTTTTGCTTCTTCGGAGGGTATTTTTGGGAGAAAGGTTTTACAAGCAGTGGTGCCTTCCGTTTAAGGTACCTGTCTTGTTCCCTCCCTTCATCCGTGTCCTAAAGCTTTGGTATTGGTATCCCACAAGTAAGGATGAATCCGTGAACTCGATACATCTTACAAGAGAAAACAGAATTTATGCTTACCTGATAAATTACTTTCTCTTGTGATGTATCACGTCCACGGCCCGCCCTGGCTATTAAGTCAGGTTGTATTTTTGTTTAAACTACAGTCACCACTGCACCCTATGGTTTCTCCTTTTTCTTTCTAACCTTTGGTCGAATGACTGGGGGGTGGAGCTAGAGGGGGAGCTATATGGACAGCTCTGCTGTGTGCTCTCTTTGCCACTTCCTTTTGGGAAGGAGAATATCCCACAAGTAAAGGATGAATCCGTGGACTCGATACATCACAAGAGAAAGTAATTTATCAGGTAAGCATAAATTCTGTTTTTCTGTTGGTCTCAAACGTGTGGTGGACATATTTGGGCTAACTGATTCTGTCTGCAGAGCATCTCTATCATGCGGTGGCAATATTTCTTTTACAAGATATGAAAAGTCCACGGATTTCATCCTTAATTATGGGATATCGCCTCCTGGTCAGCAGGAGGAGGCAAAGGGCTCCACAGCAGAGCTGCATAAATAGTTCCTCCCTTCCCCCCCCAACCCAGTCATTCTCTTTGCCTGTGTTAGTGATAGGAAGAGGTAAAGTGAGGTGTTAGTTTAGATTCTTCAATCAAGACTTTATTATTTTTAAATGGTGCCAGCGTGTACTATTTTTCTATAAGGCAGCATCTGGAGTGATAGCCTTTTCGGCTGTGGGAACTGGTGGAGTTTTAGCTTCACTGCGCCTCCCTTGCTTGTGCTGCTTTATGTGTATGTCTTAGAGAGTGCTAACTAAGACAATTTTACCTTCACAGGACCTCAGGAGGAAGAGTGGACCTCTTGATACTGTGAGATTCTCATGCTGTTCCTCAGCATGGAGTTAAGTGCAGTCTTTTATCTCTGGGGCTCTGCAGCATATCTCAGAATTGACTGTACTCTGCCTTTGTCTGGGAAGGGTTATGGGCTTCCCCTTCTTGCAGGTGTGGGTTATCATTTTATTGAAAATGGGACACCGACATGTTTAATTTTACTCAACTCATTCTGGCATGCATACTTTAGCCTATAAGCGTTGGGAGCTGTTTGCGGTTCAATCACTTTGACGCAACGGGCGATTACTTTATTGTGTTATGTGAGACATGTGGAACATGGGGCTGATGCTGGGAGTAGCACCGGAGTCCGAGGGAGATAAAGTACTCTCTATCGGACTCCGGTGTATGGCGGTATTCATTTTTGTTTTCCTGGGGTATGTGGAGTACGCCCACGATGGGCGGAGCCTAGTCTTTGCGCGCTTCAGCCGCACAGTGTGTTTACTGAGACCGGATCAGCAGCATTTCCTTACGGCTCCTAAGTCCGCTTGTGACTAGATTTACAAGCGTTCTTAGGCTCACCGTTTTAGCGGTTAGTTAGTCTGTGGAGTCAGGTAGGAGCCGCAGCAGAACTGTGGCGAGGTGACTTTTTTTTCTTTTTCTGGGGTGCGAGTGGATTAATCTTTTATCAGGTTAAGTGTAGGGGTAAAAGACTTATACCGCAGCTACATTTTTGTTAATTCAGTATCGTTCTGTGAAAACTGAGACAGTTTTTATTTTTTAAAGACACAGTGCACACATTGTTTTTTGTATATACGTTTAGCTAACTATCATTGTTACCAGAGACGCGACCAAGCTAGCTATTATTTCTGTAACATGGAGGATCTGGAACACACTACATGTGCTATGTGTTTAGATGCCATTGTGGAACCCCCAGTTACGTTGTGTCCCTCATGCCTTGAGAGGGCCTTACAGTGTAAAGAGCAAATTTTATTTAATAAAGATATGTCTAAGGATTGCTCTCAGAATGATGATTCAGGGTATGCAGCATCTTTCTCCCCAAGCATCACAGCCTTTAACGCCCACTCAAGCGACGCCGTGTTCTTCCACTGCGTCTGCTTCATTTTCTCTGCAGGATATGGCTGCAGTCATGTCATCCACTCTTTCAGAAGTTTTATCTAAGTTACCAGTTTTGCAAGGCAAACGCAGCAGGAAAGAGGCCCAGGTGGTCCCTGCGACTTCTGATGCTTTGATGGCATTCTCCGATGTATCCTTCTAGGGCTCTGAATTGGGGGGTGGGGAGAATCTGTCTGAGGGGGAATTGTCTGACTCAGGGAGTGCCTTACCCCAGACAGATTCGGAAGTAATGTCTTTCAGATTTAAACTTGAACACCTCCGTCTGTTACTACGGGAGGTTTTGGTGACTCTGGGACGACTGTGACTCTATTGTGGTCCCTCCAGAGAAATTGAGTAAGATGAACAGATATTTGGAGGTCCCTTCATATTCTGACGTTTTACCGGTTTCTAAGAGAATTTCGGAAATTATTGCTAGGGAATGGGAAAGACCGGGTATCCCGTTCTCTCCTTCCCCTATGTTTAAGAAGATGTACCCTATAGCTGACACTGTTCAGGATTCTTGCACTCGATCCCTAAGGTGGAGGGAGCTATCTCTACCCTGGCTAAGCGTATGACTATCCCTATCGAGGACAGTTGTGCTTTCAAAGACCACATGGATTAGAAGTTAGAGGGTCTTCCCAAAAAACTTTATGTTCACCAGAGGTTCCTATTACAGCCGACGGCCTGCATTGTAACAGTCACAACTGCGGCTGCCTTTTGGTTTGACGCTGTAGAAGAGTCTCTTAGGACTGAGACTTCCTTAGAGGAAATACAAGAGAATTAAGGCCCTTAAGCTGGCTAATTCTTTTTTTTACGGATGCTGCCTTTCAGATCACCAAATTGGCGGCTAAGAATTCAGGATTCTCCATCTTAGCACGGAGAGCCTTATGGTTAAAATCTTGGTCTGCGGATGTCTCCTCGAAATCTAAGCTTTAGCTATTCCTTACAAGGGAAAGACCCTGTTCGGTCCTAACTTGAAGGAGAGTATTTCTGACATTACGGGAGGTAAGGGGCACCTTCTCCCTCACAATAAAACATCCAAGCAAAAGGGTAGACTGAGTAATTTTCGTTCCTTTTGAAATTTCAAAGGAGTCTCTTCTTCTTCCACTAAACAGGCCAAGCCCACTTGGAGGCCAAACCAGTCTTGGAACAAGGGTAAACAACCCAAGAAGCCAGCTGCTGCTACTAAGACAGCATGAAGGGGCGGCCCCGGATCCGGGACCGGATCTAGTAGTGGGCAGACTTTCTCTCTTTGTCCAGGCTTGGATAAGAGATGTTCAGGATCCATGGACACTGGAAATCGTGTCTCAAGGGTATCAGTTGGAGTTCAAAAATTCTTTCCCCAGCGGAAGGTTTCTTCTTTCATGATTGTAGACCAGATAAAAAGAGAGGCATTCTTACGTTGTGTAAAAGACCTCTCCTCCATGGGAGTAATTTTCCTCGTTCCAATAGAGGAACAGGGACAGGGGTTTTACTCAAAACTTTTTGTAGTTCCCAAAAAAGAGGGAACATTCCGACCCATCTTAGATCTCAAGAGTCTGAACAAGTTTCTCAGAGTACCATCCTTCAAGATGGAGACTATTCGGACAATTCTTCCATTGATCCAGGAGGGTCAATATATGACTACCGTGGATTTAAAGGATGCACACCTTCATATTCCTATCCACAGAGATCATCACAAGTTCCTGAGGTTTGTCTTTCTGAACAAACATTTTCAGTTCGTGGCCCTTCCTTTCGGCCTGGCCACGGCACCCAGAATCTTCACGAAGGTTCTGGGGTCTCTGCTAGCGGTTCTCAGGCCGCAGGGCATTGCAGTGGTGCCTTATCTGGATGATATTCTGATCCAGGCGTCTTATCAGCTGTCAAAGTTTCATACTGACATTGTTCTGTCCTTTCTAAGGACTCACGGGTGGAAGGTGAATCTAGAAAAGAGTTCTCTAATTCCACAGACAAGGGTTCCTTTCCTGGGAACTATAATCGACTCTCTATCCATGAAGATCTTTCTGACGGAAGTCAGAAAGTTAAAGATTTTGGATACATGCCAAACCCTTCAGTCCAATCCTTGGCCATGAGTGGCTCAGTGCATGGAAGCAATTGGATTGGTGGTGGCAGCAATGGACATGATTGTGTTTGCTCGCTTTCATCTCAGACCTCTACAACTGAGCATGCTCAGACAATGGAATGGAGATTATTAAAATTTGTCTCCTCAAATAGATCTCGATCAGGAGACAAGGGACTCTCTTCTTTGGTGGTTGTCGTCGGATCATCTGTCCCAAGGGACCTGATTCCGCAGACCCTCATGGGTGATAGTGACAACGGACGCCAGCCCGCTAGGATGGGGTGCAGTCTGGAACTCCCTGAAGGCTCAGGGTGTGTGGACTCCGTCTGAGTCTCTTCTTCCAATCAATATTCTGGAGTTGCGAGCAATTTTCAATGCGCTTCAGGCTTGGCCTCAGTTGGCTTCGTGGCTACAGAGAGGTGGAAGTATTGGCGCTTACAGCTAGGATAGATCTTAATTTATGTAAATTCAAATGATGAAAAATAAATATATATATAAGTGAGATAAACAGTATGTCTATTTAAGGGTCTCTAAGTATCTTAGTAAGTCTGCTATATATGACACAGCACTCTTGTAAAAATATCAATAGTATTTATTAAAAATTAATTAAAAATAAAGCACAATTTCTAAAATGTCAAGCACATACACAATATAGAATAAGTGGGAAAGGGTATGCAGGGCAGTAGAACCTAACTCTAAAGACTAGCTCAAACAAGCAGATTACAGTAGAGAGGTACAATGTCAAGCAGATCAATTCCCTAGTTCTGAATTATAAGTAAAAAGTACAGATGTAAAAACGAAGAGAAGTAAAGATCCTAAGATCATATAGATAAAACATTCAGAGGTGTGTAAATATAACACTCAAATAATAAAATCTGGACGTCCAGTAAAAATTTGTAACAAGTGTATATCTAAAATTGTTGGTAAATTATGGATAATGAAAAAAGCCTGTTAAGAGCAGATGATCAATGCGCTCAGTCTTTTCTCTAAGTCACGTAGGTGTAGTTTACCACCATTAATATCTGATGAAGCTTGATCTTATTGCTCTATGCTCTCAAATGTAGTTGATCTTGCTCATTGAGTATTGGATCAAACTTGACACATTTGAGAGTGGTACCTTGTATTTCATTATTTGGGGTAGAGAGGGCGGCTGTCTGTAGTGTAGTTGATCGGTCCTTAAGATTTCTGTCCAGTACTCAGTCTGTATCCTATACCCGCCTCTTCAAAGTACAGGAGTGGTGTAACTGGTAACCAGCTTGGGCTTTGCTGGCGTCTTCTGTATCCGCACGGCAGATCACGTGACGCTGTGTCAGTCGTCAGGTAGCGTGTAGCCGTATCAGCTGTCTTTGCCGGTGTCCGCGTACTCTCTGCTTTCAGTGAAAGCTGGGTTGGTCTTTCCGGAATCTGTATGTCAGAATTCCTCCTTCCTGGCTTACAGCTGCAGGCAAACTCTTTCAAAAAGAGAAATGGCGGCAATAAGAGAAGTAGCAGCAATCCTCTTATATTACGAAAATAAGGGGTGAGATCTAAAGTGTCTCAAAGGTGAATGGTAGTTAACAACTTCAACGCGTTTCTCCCCTTCCTGGGGCTTTTTCAAGAAATGTTAACCTATCTTCTAAGGCTCCTTAATAAACACCTCATAGGTGTTTCATTGGTCAAATGTTCTGTGGGTGTGTATTTCAATTGTTGCACGACCTGTAAGGTGGTAATTTTTCATTCTAAGCAGTAGTCCATAGTTCAATGTCTTTGGGATATAAGGTGGTATCCTTTATATTTCAACAGTAAAAGTATAAAAAACATATTAAACAAAATTCTCCATGTATACATATATACATATAAAAAATATATAAATAAACACTTACATCATTAAAAAGGTAATGGTGAAACCGATATAGTGTGAGTAAGTATATCTTAATTAGAAGATTAACGCATAAAGAAAAAATGTATACTAGATGTAGAGCAGATTGACATTTTTAATCATACATAAAGGGGCTTAAATCTAGTTCTGAGTTTAGACCTAGAGGGTATAAGGTTTTCATATTGTATATTAGCTCAGCCTCTCTTTTGAGTAGTTTAGTCTCATAATTTCCCTCTCCAGTCACGTTTAACTTTCATAATTCCCCAGAAGCAGAAATCTTTAAGTCTATTATTGTGGACACTCCTAAAATGGCTATAAAGGTGTGTGTCCATCTTTCCCTTTTCTATTATGCACAGGTATTCCCTTATTCTTTCCCTTAATGTTCTCGAGGTCTCACCTAGGTACTGTTTTTTACAGCTACACTGTATTAAATAGATGATCGCCTTATCAGTGCACCGTATTGTATCCATAATTGGAAATATTTCACCCGTCTGTGTGGAGGTGTACTGTTTTATTTTATTGCTGTAGTTACATGATCTGCAGCAGTGGCAGGGATAGAAACCTTTTAGTGTGTTCCCTAATAAATCTTGTTCTTTCAGGGGGGGTTTTGTCTTAAACTCACTTGGCGCTAATAGTGTTTTTAGGTTTCTGGATTTCCTGTATATGAATTTTGGATTTAGGGTGATTTTATCCCCTATGAATGGATCCTCTCTGACATGGTGCCAATGTTTCTTAATTATTCTTTCCATCTTTTTGTGTTCTCCGTTAAAATTAGTGATGAAAGGAACTGATATTTCATCTATTGGTTGTATTTCGATATTGTTTTTATCTTTATATTTAAGCAGTGTTGCTCTATCTATGTGTTTAACTTCTTCATAATTTACCTCTATTAGTGTATCTTCATAGCCCTTTTCTCCAAATTTTTTGCTCAAAATTTGTGCCTGTTCTTCGTAATCTAATAGATTTGAACAATTTTTTCTTATTCTTAAGAACTGTGCTCTAGGGATATTGGTTTTCCATTTGGACAAATGGCAGCTATCCACATGTATAAAATTATTAGCATCCACTTTTTTAAAAAATGTTTTAGTGGTAAATGTATCTGTTTCTAGTGTTATATCAAGGTGAAGAAATGAAATCCTTTCTTTACTTATTTCATATGTGAAATGTAGTCCTCTATTGTTTGTATTCATAGCTGAAAAAAATTGGTTAATGTGGTATCATTCCCTTTCCATAGTATAAGAATATCATCTACGTACCTCTTATAGGACACCAGGTTTTTCGCCAAGCTATTCGAACCCAGGAAGTTGGATTCCCAGTCTCCCATAAATAGGTTCGCATAGCTTGGCGCAAACCTGGTGCCCATTGCAGTGCCTTTTATTTGCCCATACATTTTCTGGTTGAAGGAAAATGTATTATTCACCAGAATGAATCTGATACTTTCTAAGATAAACTCTCTTTGTTCTTTATCAATAGTGTCATCTCTTGATAAAAAGTTGGAAACAGCTTTAATGCCTAGATCGTGTGCA
Organism: Bombina bombina; assembly: GCF_027579735.1. NCBI lineage: Eukaryota > Metazoa > Chordata > Amphibia > Anura > Bombinatoridae > Bombina > Bombina bombina. The sequence goes on from NC_069499.1 coordinate 874,776,201, forward strand.
ATATTGGTGTACAGTGATGTTACATCACACGTAGCCAATATTATATCTCCCTCTATTTTGAGGTTATCTAGTAATTGTAAGATTTGAGTTGAGTCTTTTAGAAAGGATGGTAGTTTTTGGACGTATTTTTGGAGAAATCTGTCAATGTATTGTGATAAATTGGAAGTAAGTGATTGGATGCCTGAGATTATTGGCCAGCCGGGGGGTTGTTTAAGATCTTTATGTATTTTAGGTAGAAAGTAGAAAATTGGTATTTTGGGAAATTCTGGGTATATATAGTTATATTCTTTCGTGTTCAGGATGCCTTTCTCTTTCGCGGCGTCTAGATGCATTTTTAAAAGTAATTGGTCTACCCTGGCAGGATCTCTTTTTAGTTCTTTGTAGGTAGAAACATCTTTTAATAATCTTTCTGCCTCTTGTATATAGTAGCTCCTATCCATTATCACCACTCCTCCCCCTTTGTCTGCTGGTTTAATGATAATATCTTTATTCTTCTTTAACTTTTGTAGAGTAGCATTTTCAGATTTTGTCAGATTTTGTGGCAGTTTTTTATTGTTTTTATATTTTTCAAGGTCTTTCTGGACAAGTGTTTCGAATAGTTCTATGTTTTTACCCTTATCTTGTGTGGGGTAGAATTTAGATTTCGGTTTTAATTCAGTGTGCATATATTTTGCAGTAGTTATTGCTGGTGGCTTGGGGGTAAATTCTAATGGGTGTTTCAGGAAATGTCTTTTCAGTGTCAGTTTCCTTACAAATTGTGTTACGTTTATGAGGGTTTCGAATTTATTTAATTGGGACGTGGGTGCAAACGATAGACCGCATCCAAGTACTTTATTTTCCTCATTACTTAGTTCTGTTTTACTAATATTAAAAATTCCAAGTTTCTTTGGTTCTACCACATCTCCCTTCTCTCTCTGGGCCTCTTTATTATTTCTCCTCCTTCCTCCTCTTTTTCCTCTAACATTATTTTTCTTTGACCCATTAATGGAGCTAGCTGGACTTTTTCTATAATGGTACCCCTGGCATTTTCTGCCTTTGGGTTGTCTCCTAAAAAATGAGCCCCTTGTGCTACATCAGTTCCTTCTATTTGGTGATTCTCGTTTGATTTGTGTGATAGTGGTTGGAATCTGTTTCTCAGAGGTATTCTCCAATTTCTATCATTCTTATAAATTGAATTATGTGGCCTATCAGTGTATGATCTATCTTTAATCCTTTCATTTCTCCAATTTTGGTTTGAATAGCTTTGGTATTGGTTATGACATTCTAAGTCAAATCTAGGGTTATTCATTGTTTGATTTGGATGCTCTCTTTCAGGGTAGTGAGACTGTTTTTGTATATTACGCGTAGCATAATCATAACTCCTACGTGGTGCCTCCTGCCATCTGTATTCTCCCTCATAGTAGTTCTCTCTGCTCTACATCTAGTATACATTTTTTCTTTATGCGTTAATCTTCTAATTAAGATATACTGACTCACACTATATCGGTTTCACCATTACCTTTTTAATGATGTAAGTGTTTATTTTTTTTTTATATGTATATATGTATACATGGAGAATGTTGTTTAATATGTTTTTTATACTTTTACTGTTGAAATATAAAGGATACCACCTTAAATATCCCAAAGACATTGAACTATGGACTACTGCTTAGAATGAAAAATTACCACCTTACAGGTCGTGCAACAATTGAAATACACACCCACAGAACATTTGACCAATGAAACACCTATGAGGTGTTTATTAAGGAGCCTTAGAAGAAAGGTTAACACTTCTTGAAAAAGCCCCAGGAAGGGGAGAAACGCGTTGAAGTTGTTAACTACCATTCACCTTTGAGACACTTTAGATCTCACCCTTTATTTTCGTAATATAAGAGGATTGCTGCTACTTCTCTTATTGCCGCCATTTCTCTTTTTGAAAGAGTTTGCCCGCAGCTGTAAGCCAGGAAGGAGGAATTCTGACATACAGATTCCGGAAAGACCAACCCAGCTTTCACTGAAAGCAGAGAGTACGCGGACACCGGCAAAGACAGCTGATACGGCTACACGCTACCTGACGACTGACACAGCGTCACGTGATCTGCCGTGCGGATACAGAAGACGCCAGCAAAGCCCAAGCTGGTTACCAGTTACACCGCTCCGGTACTTTGAAGAGGCGGGTATAGAATACAGACTGAGTACTGGACAGAAATCTTAAGGACCGATCAACTACACTACAGACAGCCGCCCTCTCTACCCCAAATAACGAAATATAAGGTACCACTCTCAAATGTGTCAAGTTTGATCCAATACTCAATGAGCAAGATCAACTACATTTGAGAGCATAGAGCAATAAGATCAAGCTTCATCAGATATTAATGATGGTAAACTACACCTACGTGACTTAGAGAAAAGACTGAGCGCATTGATCATCTGCTCTTAATGGGCTTTTTTCATTATCCATAATTTACTAACAATTTTAGATATACAATTGTTACAAATTTTTACTGGACGTCCAGATTTTATTATTTGAGTGTTTTATTTACACACACCTCTGAATGTTTTATCTATATGATCTTAGGATCTTTACTTCTCTTCGTTTTTACATCTGTACTTTTTGCTTATAATTCAGAACTAGGGAATTGCTCTGCTTGACATTGTACCTCTCTACTGTAATCTGCTTGTTTGAGCTAGTCTTTAGAGTTAGGTTCTACTGCCCTGCATACCCTTTCCCACTTATTCTATATTGTGTATGTGCTTGACATTTTAGAAATTGTGCTTTATTTTTAATTAATTTTTAATAAATACTATTGATATTTTTACAAGAGTGCTGTGTCATATAGAGCAGACTTACTAAGATACTTAGAGACCCTTAAATAGACTTATACTGTTTATCTCACTTATATATATACTTATTTTTCATCATTTGAATTTACATAAATTAAGATCTATCCTAGCTGTAAGCGCCAATACTTCCACCTCTCTGTAGCCACGAACCCAAGGGACTTTTTGAGAGGGTCCCTTCTTGTATTTGGCTTTAGGTTATAACTAGCGCTGATTCTTCCTCCACTCAGTTGGCTTCGGCCAAGTTCATCAGCTTCCAGTCGGACAACATCACGACTGTGGCTTACATCAATCATCAGGGAGGAACAAGTAGTTCCTTGGCGCTGACAGAAGTATCCAAGATAATTCAGTGGGCGGAAACTCACTCTTGTTATCTTTCAGCAATCTACATCCCAGGAGTGGACAACTGGGAGGCGGATTTCTTGAGCAGACAGACGTTTCATCCGGGGGAATGGGAACTTCATCCGGAGGTCTTTGCTAGTCTGATTCTCAGGTGGGGCAGGCCGGAGCTGGATCTTATGGCGTCTCGTCAGAATGCCAAGCTCCCGAGATACGGATCCAGGTCCAGGGATCCTCAGGCCGAGCTGATAGATGCCTTTGCAGTGCCTTGGTCGTTCAACCTAGCTTATGTGTTTCCTCCGTTTGCTCTCCTCCCTAGGGTGATTGCTCGAGTCAAACATGAGAGGGCCTTGGTGATTCTCATTGCTCCTGTGTGGCCTTGCAGGACTTGGTATGCCGATCTGGTGGACATGTCGTCTCTGCCACCGTGGAAGCTTCCATTGAGGCAGGACCTTCTCATTCAAGGACCTTTTCATCATCCGAATCTAATTTCTCTGCAGCTGACTGCTTGGAGATTGAACGCTTGATTTTATCTAAGCAGGGGTTTTCTGATTCGGTCATTGATACCTTGATTCAGGCTCGTAAGCCTGTTACTAGAAGAATTTACCATAAGATATGGCGTAAATATCTTTATTGGTGCGAATCTAAGTGCTACTCTTGGAGTAAGGTTAGGATTCCTAGGATTTTATCTTTTCTCCAGGAAGGACTGGAGAAAGGGTTGTCGGCAAGTTCCTTAAAGGGACAGATTTCTGCTTTGTCTATCTTGCTACACAAGCACCTGGCAGATGTTCCGGATGTTCAATCTTTTTGTCAGGCTCTGACTAGAATTAAGCCTGTGTTTCGACCAATTGCTCCTCCTTGGAGTTTGAATTTAGTTCTTAATGTTCTTCAAGGGGTTCCGTTTGAACCTATGCATTCCATAGATATTAAGTTATTATCTTGGAAGGTGTTATTTTTGGTTGCTATTTCTTCTGCTCGCAGAGTTTCTGAACTTTCGGCTTTACAGTATGATTCTCCTTATCTTATTTTCCATTAAAGGGGTGTTACGTACCAAACCTGGTTTTCTTCCTAAGGTTGTTTCTAACAAAAATATTAATCAGGAAATTGTTGTTCATTCCTTGTGTCCTAACACTTCTTCTAAGAAGGAGCGTCTGTTGCATGATTTGGACGTAGTCCGTGCCTTGAAGTTCTACTTGCAGGCGACTAAGGATTTTCGTCAATCATCTTCATTATTTGTTGTTTTTTCTGGGAAACGTAGGGGTGAGAAAGCTACGACTACCGCTTTCCTTTTGGCTGAAGAGTATCATCCGTGTTGCATATGAGACTGCTGAACAGCAACCTGTAGAACTAATTACTGCTCATTCTACTAGGGATGTGGCTTCCTCATGGGCATTTAAAAATGATGCTTCTGTTGAACAGATTTGCAAGGCTGCAACTTGGTCGTCTCTTCACACTTTTTCCAAATTTTACTTTTGCCTCGTCCGAGGCTGTTTTTGGGAGAAAGGTTCTTCAAGCAGTGGTGCCTTCCGTTTAGGTTCCTGTCTTGTCCCTCCCTTTCATCCGTGTCCTATAGCTTTGGTATTGTATCCCATAAGTAAGGATGAAATCCGTGGACTCGTCATATCTTGTAAAAGAAAAGGAAATTGATGCTTACCTGATAAATGTATTTATTTTACGATAGGACGAGTCCATGGCCCACCCTGTCATTTTCTAAGACAGGTTTTTTATTTTTTGTTAAACTTCAGTCACCTCTGCTCCTTGGATTTTCCTTTCTCTTCCTAACTTTGGTCGAATGAGTTGGGGGGGAAGAGAGGAGCTATTTATGCAGCTCTGATATGGAGCTCTTTGCCTCCTCCTGCTGACCAGGAGGCGATATGACAAGTCCACGGATTTCATCCTTACTTATGGGATATCGTAAAAGAAATAAATTTATCAGGTAAGCATAAATTTCATTTTTACCTCGGGCTAGGCAAGAGGTTAAGTTATCTACCGGTGGCTTAATGTTTTCACACTGTAATAATCTCATCCAGGAGTTTGGTACTTGTCACGCCCACGATGGGCGGAGCTTGTTTCGCGCCGTTTTGAGCTGCACACTGTTATTTTTCTGAGGGAGAAAGGTTAAATGTCGACCGATAGCATGATGCTATTATGTCCTAGAGGGGCGGAGCTAGGCGCCGTCTTTGGGCTGCGCTATCCATATTAACTTTGGCAAGCAAGCTCAGTCTTTACTCGTCTCAGGGACCGGACAGCATCACAGCTACGTTCCAGATCCATTTATAAATAAAAGTGCAACTATTACATTTTTCTTTATGTGTAGCTACGTTTTAACAAAAAGTAAAGTTGGAGAGGTAGGTTTCTGTGAGATGGTCACCTCAGCAGGATTAGCCTGAGGTGTAGATATTGTATACCAAGTTAACTTTCTTCTGCACAGTAAAATATAAAGTTACATTTTAAAATTTAATGACACAGGACCGTTTTTTTTTATATCTTAATTTTTTTCTGTACAAAATGTAACATCTTTTTGTGTTTAACTCTTCCCTTGTGAATCAGAAAGAACCAAGGGGTCCTACTATTGTCTATTTGGTGAATCAGAAGGAACCAAGAGGTCCTACTAGTGTCTATTTGGTTCTATGTGTTGATGTCAATGTGCTTATACAAACAGAGTTTTCTTTTACAAAGATATGATGAGTCCACGGATTTCATCCTTACTTGTGGGATATTAACCTCCTGCTAACAGGAAGTGGCAAAGAGCACCACAGCAGAGCTGTATATATAGCCCCTCCCCTTCCTCTCCACCCTCAGTCATTCTCTTTGCCTGTGTTATACTAGGAAGACATGGTAAAGTGAGGTGTGAGTTTTAGTTTCTTCAATCAAGAAGTTTTTTATTTTAAATGGTACCGGTGCATACTATTTTCTTCAGGGGGATATGGAAAAAGATTTCTGCCCTGAGGTTTAATGATCTTAGCATTTGTAACTAAGATCCACGTTGGTTCCCACAAGACTTCTGAAGGTAACCATGAGACATCTTCAGTGTGGAGACCGGTTTCATGCTACAAGCAGCATTAAGGTATGTGCAGCCTTTTTTTTTCCTGAGGAGACTTGGTGTATCAGAACTGGCTGGCATTATTTCCCTGTATGGGGATGGGGTAAGCAGTAAAACCTATTTTAATTAGAGGGGTGTTACTGGAGTCCCTATATTATATTAATCATTAGTTGATATTTCGGCATTATGTGACATGGGAGACAATGTTAAAAACTATATTTTATGTTTTTTATTTTTGGCACTTAAAACTTATTGTTTTTATGCTTGAGGGTTGTAATTGTGTGTGTATTTCTACTTTAGTGCAAAACTGCATTACCATGCAGTGTTGTTTGGGCCTACTCCAACCTTTGACCTTAAGGGGAGGAGCCTATTTTGGCGCATTTTCTTCAGGCTCAGCAGCAGCAAACAGTAACTCGGTGGCTCCTGGACTGTGTAGCTGGTCTGAAGGGTTGGAAACTTGATTCAAAGTACTCTGGGGGCAGGTAGGCGCAACAGCAGAGCTGTGTAGAGGTTTTTTTTTGTTTTGTTTTTTTTGTGTGTTTGACCTCCTTTATTATATAAAAAATGGATGCATCTTGTAGTCCAGTATATTATTTTTTTTATTATTTTAAATGTTTTTATTGAGGATAAGTAATACATTTTTAACAATCATAGGTTGCAAGTTACAGTCATCAAAGTATATATACATTGCATTTTAAGAAAATAGGATGCACCTGAGATAGATCAACTTTTCTCCTCATTTTCTCCCCTTGTCTTAACTTATTAGATCACACTAGGATCCTGGGTATGTCAACAATACTTTGTAGGGGATTTAAAAATAGCCAACCAAAACAATAAAAGAAAATGCATCTCTAAGAATATATTGCTGTAAAGACATTCTTGTCTCCAATTAATAAAATGAAAGATGCATGAACCTGAATTGGGGACTCCTTTATGGTATAGAAAACATAAACACAACGGAGATTAAAATCATGTCCTAAATATTGGATATCAATAGAGATAAATATCCAAATATACTTCTATTTTCACTGAAATGTTTTTTTGTCAGCATAATTTTAAGGTAGCGCATTACATTGCATTACTCCGCTGTCTAGGCGCTCCATAGGACTGTGTGTTAGGTGATATTCTCTATATGCTATGTATCAGTAGATTTTCTTAAATATATGGGATAGAGAGATAATTAAACGTTTTATTACTTGTGGACAGTGCAACACGCTAAATCCAAACGTCCCTATTTAAATTATATATAGTGGGATGTCTCCCCAGGGGCCCCCCCTAAACCCCCAGAAAACATACAAATGTGATTAAGGACATTATAGAAACAGCGATACCCACTGTGCGATATTGGAAATAAACATATATACAGTGCACTATTCCCATTATAAGCGTAGTAAATATAAGGCACGTAACTCAACGCAAGCACCTTTGTTAGGCAAAACATTGAAACTGGAACCTTCTTAGTCAAAACCTTTTTGTAGTCCACTTTAACCCCCCCCCCTCGGCTCTGGCCGTAAGCCTCAGGGAGCAGGTCGGGCAGACAATAAGTTTATACTTCAATGGTATCACTCCGGTATAACAGTATAGGTATAACAGTATATGTAACTATGCTGAATTGCGTTCTATCACTAAAAATATGCCATAGTAAAATAAAACATATAACCAAGAGCACTACAACAATGTGCAACCTCTACATGAACAGTTCAGAACCATTCGGATCTCTCCCACAGCCCATAGTAAACTATGTGCGCCATATGGAAATTTAAGTACCAGTTCCTAGTTCCAGCACACAGTCCTCAGGAGAAAAAGTCGTCTCACCATCCCAGTCTTGATCACCCAAGCCATAGATGTAGCGTCGTTTTGAGTAGGATATTATAGGGTTAACGTCCGCTTTCAGTTTTTCAAGTTGGAGCATTTCAGTGGCGTCCCTCTGATTAGACAAGAGCCCTGAGTTCTTAGATTTGGGAGGGCACTCCGGAGTAAAGATCATCTTGAAGCATACGGCTACTCGGGGTTCTGCCCTGTGCCCCCGCATCGGTTCAGCCTTTGTCAAGATCCCATCCAGCGCCAGAGGTTTTGGGGCTATAACGCCTGCTATTTGCTCTGCTGCAGGTACGCTGTTAATTGCTTGGGTTGCAGGCTTTTTAGCTGAATTTTCGGCATCTCCAACCTTCCCCGAGCTATCCTCTTTATAGGCTCCCACCATGCGGCTTGTCGATTGTGATGAGAAGAGTGTTGATCTCTTTGTACGTATAGGTAATAGTGAAGGTCCGTCAGATTCAGATACATCCTGGGTAGGATTTATATTGGTGGTGTTAATAGGTTGATTGAGCTATTGCTTCTTCTGGTAAGCCTGCATAAAAAAGTCCCATGGAGCCCTTGCAATCAGGGTTTGGAAGCAGCGTTCTAGTCTCTCCATACTATGGTCAAAGCGTGCTTGCAGGCCTGTCTCCTGTATGGCGGCCATTTTTACCCTATAAGGATTTAGAGAGAAACAAAGATATTTTCTTCCGGCATTTTTTTTGCTGGTATAGCGCTCCAGAAAGTTGTGTAATTCAGGCAAGAATTGTGGAGTCCCAATCCAAGCAAAAGCCCTCGATACCTCGAGGGTAGTGGCGCTGCCTATATATGAGCCGCCGCTCTAGGCCTCCTACATCCGATGCCGGGCTCAAACTTCATAAATTACAGCGCAAATTCCACCAAATTTCAAATGCTGACATGTAGGTTTGCTCATATACACGTATGGTTGTAATTTTGCTACAAAACGTCTTCTTTTACCGGCGGGTATCAAATTTTCCGTGAGAGCTCAGGGAAAGTGCGACTGTGTGTAGTCGCAGTTCGGACACGCTCCCGTAGAGGGTATTTTTATCTATCTTTTGGTTAGATGTTGATATAAGTACTTCTAAAGCCTTATTTCTGCCTTTGCTTCTGGGTGCAGTAATTTTTGGATTAACCAAGTTAAATTTGGGAATAATTTAACGTTTTTTGTGCATTTTGGAAAAATTGTTCACTTTTTCTTTTCTTAAAGGCACAGTACACATTTTTTTCTAATGTTTATTTTATGCTATAAATAAGTGTTTAAACAACTTTTGTGGTATTACTAGTCTGTTCAACATGTCTGACATTGAGGTTTCTCATTGTTCTATGTGTTTAGAAGCTATTGTGCAACCCCCTCTTACATTGTGTAACTTTTGTACTGAAAGGGCTTTACAATGTAAAAAACATAATTTATGTAAGAACTTACCTGATAAATTCATTTCTTTCATATTAGCAAGAGTCCATGAGCTAGTGACGTATGGGATATACATTCCTACCAGGAGGGGCAAAGTTTCCCAAACCTCAAAATGCCTATAAATACACCCCTCACCACACCCACAAATCAGTTTAACGCATAGCCAAGAAGTGGGGTGATAAGACAAAAAGTGCGAAAGCATAAAAAATAAGGAATTGGAATAATTGTGCTTTATACAAAAAATCATAACCACCACAAAAAAGGGTGGGCCTCATGGACTCTTGCTAATATGAAAGAAATTAATTTATCAGGTAAGTTCTTACATAAATTATGTTTTCTTTCATGTAATTAGCAAGAGTCCATGAGCTAGTGACGTATGGGATAATGACTACCCAAGATGTGGATCTTCCACGCAAGAGTCACTAGAGAAGGAGGGATAAAATAAAGACAGCCAATTCCGCTGAAAATAATCCACACCCAAAATAAAGTTTAAATCTTATAATGAAAAAAACTGAAATTATAAGCAGAAGAATCAAACTGAAACAGCTGCCTGAAGTACTTTTCTACCAAAAACTGCTTCAGAAGAAGAAAACACATCAAAATGGTAGAATTTAGTAAAAGTATGCAAAGAAGACCAAGTTGCTGCTTTGCAAATCTGATCAACCGAAGCTTCATTCCTAAACGCCCAGGAAGTAGAAACTGACCTAGTAGAATGAGCTGTAATCCTTTGAGGCAGAGTTTTACCCGACTCGACATAAGCATGATGAATTAAAGATTTCAACCAAGATGCCAAAGAAATGGCAGAGGCCTTCTGACCTTTCCTAGAACCGGAAAAGATAACAAATAGACTAGAAGTCTTTCGGAAATTCTTAGTAGCTTCAACATAATATTTCAAAGCTCTAACTACATCCAAAGAATGCAATGATCTCTCCTTAGAATTCTTAGGATTAGGACATAATGAAGGAACCACAATTTCTCTGCTAATGTTGTTAGAATTCACAACCTTAGGTAAAAATTTAAAAGAAGTTCGCAACACCGCCTTATCCTGATGAAAAATCAGAAAAGGAAACTCACAAGAAAGAGCAGATAATTCAGAAACTCTTCTAGCAGAAGAGATGGCCAAAAGAAACAAAACTTTCCAAGAAAGTAATTTAATGTCCAATGAATGCATAGGTTCAAACGGAGGAGCTTGAAGAGCCCCCAGAACCAAATTCAAACTCCAAGGAGGAGAAATAGACTTAATAACAGGTTTTATACGAACCAAAGCTTGTACAAAACAATGAATATCAGGAAGATTAGCAATCTTTCTGTGAAAAAGAACAGAAAGAGCAGAGATTTGTCCTTTCAAGGAACTTGCAGACAAACCTTTATCCAAACCATCCTGAAGAAACTGTAAAATTCTCGGAATTCTAAAAGAATGCCAGGAAAAATGATGAGAAAGACACCAAGAAATATGTCTTCCAGACTCGATAATATATCTTCCTAGATACAGATTTACGAGCCTGTAACATAGTATTAATCACAGAGTCAGAGAAACCTCTTTGACTAAGAATCAAGCGTTCAATCTCCATACCTTTAAATTTAAGGATTTGAGATCCTGATGGTAAAAAGGACCTTGCGACAAAAGGTCTGGTCTTAACGGAAGAGTCCATGGTTGGCAAGAGGCCATCCGGACAAGATTCGCATACCAAAACCTGTGAGGCCATGCTGGAGCCACCAGCAGAACAAACGAGCATTCCTTCAGAATCTTGGAGATTACTCTTGGAAGAAGAACTAGAGGCGGGAAGATATAGGTAGGATGATACTTCCAAGGAAGTGACAATGCATCCACTGCTTCCGCCTGAGGATCCCTGGATCTGGACAGATACCTGGGAAGTTTCTTGTTTAGATGAGAAGCCATCAGATCTATTTCTGGAAGTCCCCACATTTGAACAATCTGAAGAAATACCTCTGGGTGAAGAGACCATTCGCCCGGATGTAACGTTTGTCGACTGAGATAATCCGCTTCCCAATTGTCTATACCTGGGATATGAACCGCAGAAATTAGACAGGAGCTGGATTCCGCCCATACCAGTATTCGAGATACTTCTTTCAAAGCCAGAGGACTGTGAGTCCCTCCTTGATGATTGATATATGCCACAGTTGTGACATTGTCTGTCTGAAAACAAATGAACGATTCTCTCTTTAGAAGAGGCCATGACTGAAGAGCTCTGAAAATTGCACGGAGTTCCAAAATATTGATTGGCAATCTCACCTCCTGAGATTCCCAAACCCCTTGTGCTGTCAGAGACCCCCAAACAGCTCCCCAACCTGTCAGACTTGCATCTGTTGAAATTACAGTCCAGGTCGGAAGAACAAAAGAAGCCCCCTGAACTAAACGATGGTGATCTGTCCACCACGTCAGAGAGTGTCGTACAATCGGTTTTAAAGATATTAATTGAGATATCTTTGTGTAATCCCTGCACCACTGGTTCAGCATACAGAGCTGAAGAGGTCGCATGTGAAAACGAGCAAAGGGGATCGCGTCCGATGCAGCAGTCATAAGACCTAGAATTTCCATGCATAAGGCTACCGAAGGGAATGATTGTGATTGAAGGTTTCGACAAGCTGAGATCAATTTTAGACGTCTCTTGTCTGTCAGAGACAGAGTCATGGACACTGAATCTATCTGGAAACCTAAAAAGGTTACCCTTGTCTGAGGAATCAATGAACTTTTCGGTAAATTGATCCTCCAACCATGATCTTGAAGAAACAACACGAGTCGATTCGTATGAGATTCTGCTAAATGTGAAGACTGAGCAAGTACCAAGATATCGTCCAAATAAGGAAATACCACAATACCCTGTTCTCTGATTACAGACAGAAGGGCACCGAGAACCTTTGTAAAAATTCTTGGAGCTGTTGCTAGGCCAAACGGCAGAGCCACAAACTGATAATGCTTGTCTAGGAAAGAGAATCTCAGAAACTGATAGTGATCTGGATGAATCGGAATATGCAGATATGCATCCTGTAAATCTATTGTGGACATATAATGCCCTTGCTGAACAAAAGGCAGGATAGTCCTTATAGTTACCATTTTGAATGTTGGTATCCTTGCATAACGATTCAATATTTTTAGATCCAGAACTGGTCTGAAGGAATTCTCCTTCTTTGGTACAATAAAGAGATTTGAATAAAACCCCAGCCCCTGTTCCAGAACTGGAACTGGCATAATTACTCCAGCCAACTCTAGATCTGAAACACATTTCAGAAATGCTAGAGCTTTCGCTGGATTTACTGGGACACGGGAAAGAAAAAATCTCTTTGCAGGAGGCCTTATCTTGAAGCCAATTCTGTACCCTTCTGAAACAATGATCTGAATCCAAGGATTGCAAATTGAATTGATCCAAATTTCTTGAAAAATCGTAATCTGCCCCCTACCAGCTGAGCTGGAATGAGGGCCGCACCTTCATGTGGAATTGGGAGCTGGCTTTGGTTTTCTAAAAGGCTTGGATTTATTCCAGACTGGAGATGGTTTCCAAACTGATACTGCTCCTGTGGGTGAAGGATCAGGCTTTTGTTCCTTATTGTGACGAAAGGAACGAAAACGATTATTAGACCTAAATTTACCTTTAGATTTTTTATCCTGTGGTAAAAAAGTTCCTTACCCTCCAGTAACAGTTGAGATAATAGAATCCAACTGAGAACCAAATAATTTATTACCCTGGAAAGAAAGGGAAAGCAAAGTAGACTTAGAAGACATATCAGCATTCCAAGTTTTAAGCCATAAAGCTCTTCTAGCTAAAATAGCTAGAGACATATACCTGACATCAACTCTAATGATATCAAAGATGGCATCACAAATAAAGTTATTAGCATGTTGAAGAAGATTAACAATGCTATGAGAATTATGATCTGATACTTGTTGCGCTAAAGCTTCTAACCAAAAAGTTGAAGCTGCAGCAAAATCCGCTAAAAATATAGCAGGTCTAAGAAGATTACCTGAACATAAGCAAGCTTTTCTTAGAAAGGATTCAATCTTCCTATCTAAAGGATCCTTAAAGGAAGTACTATCTGCCGTAGGAATAGTAGTACGTTTAGCAAGAGTAGAGACAGCCCCATCAACCTTAGGGATTTTGTCCCAAAACTCTAATCTGTCAGATGGCACAGGATATAATTGCTTAAAACGTTTAGAAGGAGTAAATGAATTACCCAAATTATTCCATTCCCTGGAGATTACTTCAGAAATAGCATCAGGGACAGGAAAAACTTCTGGAATAACTACAGGAGATTTAAAAACCTTATTTAAACATTTAGATTTAGTATCAAGAGGACCAGAATCCTCTATTTCTAACGTAATTAAGACTTCTTTAAGCAAAGAACGAATAAATTCCATTTTGAATAAATATGAAGATTTATCAGCATCAACCTCTGAGACAGAATCCTCTGAACCAGAGGAACCATTATCAGAATCAGAATGATGATGTTCATTTAAAAATTCATCTGAAAAATTAGAAGTTTTAAAAGACCTTTTACGTTTACTAGAAGGAGGAATAACAGACATAGCCTTCTTAATGGATTTAGAAACAAAATCTCTTATGTTAACAGGAACACTCTGAGTATTAGATGTTGACGGAACAGCAACAGGTAATGTAACATTACTAAAGGAAATATTATCTGCATTAACAAGTTTGTCATGACATTCATTACAAACAACAGCTGGAGGAACAGATACCACAGGTTTACAGCAGATACACTTAACTTTGGTAGATCCAGCACCAGGCAGCGTTTTTCCAGAAGTATCTTCTGACTCAGTGTCAATCTGGGACATCTTGCAATATGTAATAGAAAAAACAACATATAAAGCAAAATTGATCAAATTCCTTAAATGACAGTTTCAGAAATGGGAAAAAATGCCAGTGAACAAGCTTCTAGCAACCAGAAGCAATAAATAATGAGACTTAAATAATGTGGAGACAATAGTGACGCCCATTTTTTTTAGCGCCAAAAAAGACGCCCACATTATTTGGAGCCTAAATGCTTTTGCTGCCAAAAAATGACGCCACATCCGGAACGCCGACACTTTTGGCGCAAAAAAACGTCAAAAATGACGTACCTTCTGGCGACACGTATGACGCCGGAAACAGAAAAAAAAATTTGCGCCAAGAATGACGCAATAAAATGAAGCATTTTCAGCCCCCGCGAGCCTAACAGCCCACAGGAAAAAAAGTCAAAATTTTAAGGAAAGAAAAAATTTATTATTCATATGCATTATCCCAAATATGAAACTGACTGTTTGAAATAAGGAATGTTGAACATCCTGAGTCAAGGCAAATAAATGTTTGAATACATATATTTAGAACTTTATAAAAAAGTGCCCAACCATAGCTTAGAGTGTCACAGAAAATAAGACTTACTTACCCCAGGACACTCATCTACATGTAGTAGAAAGCCAAACCAGTACTGAAATGAGAATCAGTAGAGGTAATGGTATATATAAGAGTATATCGTCGATCTGAAAAGGGAGGTAAGAGATGAATCTCTACGACCGATAACAGAGAACCTATGAAATAGACCCCGTAGAAGGAGATCATTGAATTCAAATAGGCAATACTCTTCACATCCCTCTGACATTCACTGCACGCTGAGAGGAAAACCGGGCTCCAACCTGCTGCGGAGCGCATATAAACGTAGAATCTAGCACAAACTTACTTCACCACCTCCATAGGAGGCAAAGTTTGTAAAACTGATTTGTGGGTGTGGTGAGGGGTGTATTTATAGGCATTTTGAGGTTTGGGAAACTTTGCCCCTCCTGGTAGGAATGTATATCCCATACGTCACTAGCTCATGGACTCTTGCTAATTACATGAAAGAAAGTATATTTTAAATAAAGTAAGTGTGCCTAAGGATGATTCTCAGTCTGAAGAGAATCAGGATATGCCATCCATTTTTCCCCAAGTGTCACAACCTTTAACGCCCACACAAGTGACGTCTAGTACTTCTAGTGCGTCTTATTCCTTTACTCTGCAGGAGATGGCTGCAGTTATGTCAACTACCCTTACAGAGGTATTGTCTAAATTACCAGTGTTGCAGGGTAAACGCAGTAGTTCAGGTATTAATGTAAATACTTAATCCTCTGATGCTTTATTAGCTATTTCCGATGTTCCCTCACAGTGCTCTGAGTTGGGGGTCAGGGAATTATTGTCTGAGGGGGAAATTTCTGATTCAGGATATGTTTTACCTCACACAGATTTGGATGTTATGTCATTTAAATGTAAGCTTGAACACCTCCGCCTATTACTTAGGGAGGTTTTAGTGACTCTGGATGATTGTGATCCTATTGTGATTCCTCCAGAGAAATTGTGTAAAATGGATAAATATTTGGAAGTACCTACTTACACTGTTTTTTTTCCGGTTCCTAAGAGAATTTCGGAAATTATTAGAAAGGAATGGGATAGACCAGGTATACCGTTTTCTCCCCCTCCTAATTTTAAGAAAATGTTTCCCATATCAGATACCATTCGGGACTCATGGCAAACGGTCCCTAAGGGTAGAGGGAGCTATATCTACCCTAACTAAGCGTACTACTATACTCATTGAGGATAGTTCTGCTTTCAAAGACCCTATGGATAAGAAATTAAAGGGTCTACTAAAGAAATTATTTGTTAATCAGGGGTTTCTTTTACAACCTACGGCTTGCATTGTTCCATTAACTACTGCAGCAGCTTTTTGGTTTTGAGGCTCTAGAAGAGTCTCTTACAGTTGAGACTCCATTAAATGACATTTTAGAATTAAGGCTCTCAAGCTAGCTAATTGCTTTATTACTGATGCCGCTTTTCAAATTGCTAAATTAGCGGCAAAAAATGCAGGATTTGCTATTTTAGCACGTAGAGCATTGTGGCTCAAATCTTGGTCTGCTGATGTGTCATCAAAACATAAGCTTTTAGCTATTCCCTTTAGAGGTAAGACCCTTTTCAAGCCAGAATTGAAGAAAATCATTTCTGATATTACAGGAGGTAAAGGCCATACCCTACCTCAGGATAAGTCGATTAAAATGAGGGGTAAACAGAATAATTTTCGTTCCTTTCGGAATTTTAAAGGAGGACCCCCCGCTTCTTCTTCTTCCTCAAAGCAGGAAGGGAATTTTACCCAATCTAAGTCGGTCTGGTGTCCTAATCAGAACTGGAATAAGGGTAAACAATCAAAAAAGCCCGCTCCTGCTCCTAGGACAGCATGAAGGGGTGGCCCCTGATCTGGGACTGGATCTAGTAGGGGGCAGACTCGTTATCTGCAAACCAGATAAAAAGAGAGGCGTTCTTACGCTGTGTAAAAGACCTTTCTACTATGGGAGTAATTTGTCCAGTTCCAAAATTGGGACAGGGGTTTTACTCAAACCTATTTGTGGTTCCCAAAAAGGAGGGAAAGTTCAGACCCATTTTAGATCTCAAGTGTCTAAACAAATTTCTAAGAGTTCCATCATTCAAGATGGAGACAATACGAACAATTTAACCAATGATCCAGGAGGGTCAATATATGACTGCCGTGGACTTGAAGGATGCTTACCTTCATATTCCTATCCACAAGGATCATCATTAGTTTCTAAGGTTTGCCTTTCTGGACAAACATGATCAATATGTGGCTCTTCCCTTCGGATTGGCCACAGCACCCAGAATCTTCACAAAGGTTCTAGGGTCTCTTTTGGCGGTTCTCAGACCACGAGGAATAGCGGTGGCACCTTATCTGGATGACATTCTGATTCAGGCGTCAACATATCATCTGACAAAATCTCACATGGACACAGTATTGTCTTTTCTGAGAACTCATGGCTGGAAGGTGAACATAGAGAAGCGTTCACTTGTCCCACAGACAAGGTTTCCTTTCTTGGGAACTCTGATAGACTCGGTAGCCATGAAAATATTTCTGACGGAGGTCTGAAAATCAAAGATTCTAAATACTTGCAAAACACTTCAGTCCATTCCTTGGCCATCAGTGGCTCCGTGTATGGAAGTAATTGGATTAATGGTAGCGGCAATGGACATCATTCCGTTTGCTCGCTTTCATCTCAGACCACTGCAACTGTGCATGCTCGGACAGTGGAATGGGGATTATGCGAATTTATCTCCTCAGATAAATCTGGATCAAGAGACCAGAAACTCTCTTCTTTGGTGGTTGTAGCTGGATCATCTGTCCCAAGGGACTTGTTTCCTCAGACCCTCGTGGGTAATAGTGACAACAGATGCCAGCCTTCTGGGCTGGGGTGCAGTTTGGAACTCCCTGAAGGCTCAGGGTGTTTGGACTCAAATGGAGTCTCTTATTCCAATCAATATTCTGGAATTGAGAGCAATATTCAATGTGCTTCAGGCATGGCCTCAGTTGGCTTTGGCCAAATTCATCAGATTCCAGTCGGACAACATCACGACTGTGGCATATGTCAATCATCAAGGGGGAACAAGGAGTTCCTTAGCGATGATAGAGGTATCCAAGATAATCAGTTGGGCGGAGGCCCCCTCTTGTCATCTGTCAGTGATCTACATCCCAGGAGTAGAGAACTGGGAAACAGATTTTCTAAGTCGACAGACTTTTCATCCGGGGGAGTGGGAACTTCACCCGGAGGTATTTGCCTCATTGATTCTCAGATGGGGCAGACCGGAATTGGATTTGATGGCATCCCGACATAATGCCAAGCTTCCAAGATACGGATCCCGGTCAAGGGATCCTCAGGCCGAACTGATAGATGCCTTGGCAGTGCCTTGGTTGTTCAGCCTAGCTTATGTGTTTCCGCCGTTTCCTCTCCTCCAACGCGTGATTGCTTGAATCAAACAGGAGATAGCTTCAGTGATCCTGATAGCGCCTGCATGGCCACGCAGGATTTGGTATGCGGATCTAGTGGACATGTCCTCTCTGCCACTGTGGAAACTTCCATTGAGACAGGACCTTCTCATTCAAGGTCCTTTCTAACATCCAAATCTAATTTCTCCAACATTGGTGTGTCCGGTCCACGGCGTCATCCTTACTTGTGGGATATCTCTTCCCCAACAGGAAATGGCAAAGAGTCCCAGCAAAGCTGGCCATATAGTCCCTCCTAGGCTCCGCCCACCCCAGTCATTCTCTTTGCCGTTGCACAGGCAACATCTCCACGGAGATGGTTAAGAGTTTTTTGGTGTTTAAATAATGATTCAAGTAGATCAGAAGACCAGAGATTCACTCCGTTGGTGGCTGACCCTGGACCATCTGTCCCAGGGAATGAGCTTCCGCAGACCAGAGTGGGTCATTGTCACGACCGACGCCAGTCTAGTGGGCTGGGGCGCGGTCTGGGAATCCCTGAAAGCTCAGGGTCTATGGTCTCGGGAAGAGTCTCTTCTCCCGATAAACATTCTGGAACTGAGAGCGATATTCAATGCTCTCAGGGCTTGGCCTCAACTAGCAAAGGCCAGATTCATAAGGTTCCAATAAGACAACATGACGACCGTTGCGTATATCAATCATCAGGGGGGAACAAGGAGTTCCCTGGCGATGAAAGAAGTGACCAAAATAATTAAATGGGCGGAGGATCACTCCTGCCACCTGTCTGCGATCCACATCCCAGGTGTGGAAAACTGGGAGGCGGATTTTCTGAGTCGTCAGACATTCCATCCGGGGGAGTGGGAACTCCATCCGGAGATCTTTGCCCAAATAACTCAATTATGGGGCATTCCAGACATGGATCTGATGGCGTCTCGTCAGAACTTCAAGGTTCCTTGCTACGGGTCCAGATCCAGGGATCCCAAGGCGACTCTAGTAGATGCACTAGTAGCACCTTGGACCTTCAACCTAGCTTATGTATTTCCACCGTTTCCTCTCATTCCCAGGCTGGTAGCCAGGATCAATCAGGAGAGGGCCTCTGTGATCTTGATAGCTCCTGCGTGGCCACGCAGGACTTGGTATGCAGACCTGGTGAATATGTCATCGGTTCCACCATGGAAGCTACCTTTGAGACAGGACCTTCTTGTTCAGGGTCCATTCGAACATCCAAATCTGGTCTCCCTCCAGCTGACGGCTTGGAGATTGAACGCTTGATTCTATCGAAGCGTGGGTTTTCAGATTCTGTGATAGATACTCTGGTTCAGGCCAGAAAACCTGTAACTAGAAAGATTTACCATAAAATATGGAAAAGATATATCTGTTGGTGTGAATCCAAAGGATTCCCATGGAATAAGATAAAAATTCCTAAGATTCTCTCCTTTCTACAAGAAGGTTTGGAGAAAGGATTATCTGCAAGTTCTCTAAAGGGACAGATCTCTGCTTTATCTGTCTTACTACACAAAAGACTGGCAGCTGTACCAGATGTTCAAGCATTTGTTCAGGCTCTGGTTAGGATCAAGCCTGTTTACAGACCTTTGACTCCTCCCTGGAGTCTAAATCTAGTTCTTTCAGTTCTTCAAGGGGTTCCGTTTGAACCTTTACATTCTATAGATATTAAGTTACTATCTTGGAAAGTTTTGTTTTTGGTTGCAATTTCTTCTGCTAGAAGAGTTTCAGAGTTATCTGCTCTGCAGTGTTCTCCGCCCTATCTGGTGTTCCATGCAGATAAGGTGGTTTTGCGTACTAAGCCTGGTTTTCTTCCTAAGGTTGTTTCTAACAAAAATATTAACCAGGAGATAGTTGTACCTTCTTTATGTCCGAATCCAGTTTCAAAGAAGGAACGTTTGTTACACAATTTGGACGTAGTCCGTGCTCTAAAATTCTATTTAGAGGCTACAAAAGATTTCAGACAAACATCTTCCTTGTTTGTTGTTTATTCTGGTAAAAGGAGAGGTCAAAAAGCGACTTCTACCTCTCTTTCCTTTTGGCTTAAAAGCATCATCTGATTGGCTTATGAGACTGCCGGACGGCAGCCTCCTGAAAGAATCAAGGCTCACTCCACTAGGGCTGTGGCTTCCACATGGGCCTTCAAGAACGAGGCTTCTGTTGACCAGATATGTAAGGCAGCGACTTAGTCTTCACTGCACACTTTTGCCAAATTTTACAAATTTGA
This sequence comes from Bombina bombina, assembly GCF_027579735.1. Classification (NCBI taxonomy): domain Eukaryota; kingdom Metazoa; phylum Chordata; class Amphibia; order Anura; family Bombinatoridae; genus Bombina; species Bombina bombina. The sequence continues at coordinate 874,796,625 of NC_069499.1, forward strand.
TACTTTTGCTTCTTCGGAGGCTATTTTTGGGAGAAAGGTTTTGCAAGCCGTGGTGCCTTCCGTTTAGGTAACCTGATTTGCTCCCTCCCTTCATCCGTGTCCTAAAGCTTTGGTATTGGTTCCCACAAGTAAGGATGACGCCGTGGACCGGACACACCAATGTTGGAGAAAACAGAATTTATGCTTACCTGATAAATTACTTTCTCCAACGGTGTGTCCGGTCCACGGCCCACCCTGGTTTTTTAATCAGGTCTGATGAATTATTTTCTCTAACTACAGTCACCACGGTACCATATGGTTTCTCCTATATATTTCCTCCTGTCCGTCGGTCGAATGACTGGGGTGGGCGGAGCCTAGGAGGGACTATATGGCCAGCTTTGCTGGGACTCTTTGCCATTTCCTGTTGGGGAAGAGATATCCCACAAGTAAGGATGACGCCGTGGACCGGACACACCGTTGGAGAAAGTAATTTATCAGGTAAGCATAAATTCTGTTTTCTCTGCAGCTGACTGCGTGGAGAATGAACGCTTGATTTTATCTAAGCGAGGATTCTCTGATTCAGTTATCAATACTTTGATACAGGCTAGAAAGCCTGTCACTAAAAAAATCTAACGTAAGATATGGCGTAAATATCTTTATTGGTGTGAATCCAAGGGTTACTCATGGAGTAAAGTTTCAAGGATTCCTAGGATTCTGTCTTTTCTCCAAGAAGGATTGGATAAAGGGTTATCAGCGAGTTCCTTAAAGGGACAAATTTCAGCTTTGTCAATTCTGTTTCACAAACGTTTGGCAAATGTACCAGACGTTCAGTGTATTTGTCAGGCTCTATCTAGGATTAAGCCTGTATTTTGACCTTTTACTCCTCCCTGGAGTTTGAATTTAGTTCTTCGAGTTCTTCAAGGGGTTCCGTTTGAACCTATGCATTCCATAGATATTAAACTGTTATCTTGGAAAGTTTTGTTTTTGGTTGCTATTTCTTCTGCTCGAAGAGTTTCTGAGCTTTCAGCGTTAAAGTGTAATTTACCTTATCTCATATTTCATTCTGATAAGGTGGTTTTACGTACCAAACCTGGTTTTCTTCCTAAGGTTGTTTCGAATAAGAATATTAATCAGGAAATTGTTGTTCCTTCCTTGTGTCCTAATCCTTCTTCTAAGAAGGAGCGTATGTTACATAACTTGGACGTGGGTCCGTGCCTTAAAGTTTTACTTACAGGCAACTAGGGATTTCCGTCAATTATCTTCATTATTCATTGTTTATTCCGGAAAGCGTAGGGGTCAGAAAGCTATGGCTACCTCTCTTTCTTTTTGGCTGAGAAGTATCATCCGCCTGGCATACGAGACTGCTGGACAGCAGCCTCCTGAAAGAATTATGGCTCATTCTACTAGGGCTGTGGCTTCCACATGGGCTTTTAAAAATGATGCATCTGTTGAACAGATTTGTAAGGCTGCGACTTGGTTGGTCCTTCACACTTTTTACAAATTTTACAAATTTGATACTTTTGCTTCTTCTGAGGCTATCTTTGGGAGAAAGGTTCTTCAAGCACTGGTGCCTTCCGTTTAGGTTCCTGTCTTGTACCTCCCTTTCATCCATGTCCTATTGCTTTGGTATTGGTTTCCCACAAGTAAGGATGAAATCCATGGACTCGTCATATCTTTGTAAAAGAAAACTAAATTTATGCTTACCTGATAAATTACTTTCTTTTACGATATGACGAGTCCACGGCCCACCCTGTTATTTTTAAGACAGTTTTTCTTTATATTTTTTGTAAACTTCAGTCACCTCTGGACCTTTTAGCCTTTCCTTTTTCTCTTCCTATACCTTCGGCCGAATGACTGAGGGTGGAGGGGAAGGGGAGGGGCTATATATACAGCTCTGCTGTGGTGCTCTTTGCCACTTCCTGTTAGCAGGAGTTTAATATCCCACAAGTAAGGATGAAATCCGTAGACTCGTCATATCGTAAAAGAAAGTAATTTATCAGGTAAGCATAAATTTAGTTTTTTTCTGAATGGCTCTCTCTAAGGCGCATGCTGTTTAAGAGTTTATTGAAGATGGTCAAGTTATGCCATTAATTTCTCTTAATGTGTCCCAAATAATTTATAGCCCACATGCAGTGCCCTGCACTTCTTTTCAGACTCCACCTGGAGTTACCTTGCATTTCATGCATTGTCTGTTTGTCCATACTGTAAAAAGAAGTACAAAAGGACATATATTCATTCAATATTCCGAATTTTTCTCCCTGTATATGAAAGAGGAGGATACTTCGGTAGTATATGAGGGGAAATTTTCAAACTTAGATGGGGTAATACCTTTATCTAAACCTGAGGTTGCCTTTCATTTAATTTTAGCTTGATTTCCTCCATTTGTAACTTGTGGAGGTTTTTTAGCTACCCTGGAAGACTCTGACACTACCAGCGTAGTCTATCCTAGAGAGCTCAGTTATTATACTAAATGTGCCCTTCATGGTGAAGTTTTTTCTTATACCATATAGGGTTATACCAGGGCTTGCAATGGCAGGCAGCAGTGTGCATTACTACTGTCACTAGTGCGGTGGCATATTGATTTGATGTGTTGTTTGATGAGGATAGGATAACAGCTCTTATACTGGCTAATACTTTTTTTTACAGATGCTTCCCTTCAAGTTATCAATCAGGGATCAGAGATTTCGGGTTCCTCTATTCTAGCTCGCAGAGCCTTATGGTTAAAGCCTTGGTCTGCGGAGGTGTCCTCTAAGTCTAAGCTTCTGACTATTCCTTACAAGGGGCAGACCTTGTTTGGACCTGGCCTGTCGGAAATTCTCTCCAATATCAAGTTAGGTAAAGATCTGCTTCTACCGCAGGATATGAGTATCAAACAAGGACGACAGAGCAGTTTTAGTTCCTTTCAGAATTAAAAAAAAAAAAATAAAAACATAATTTTTCCTTTTCTGCCTCTGAACAGGATCAGATTAGGCCTACATGGAGACCCAATCAATCTTGGAATAAGGGAAAACAATCCAAGAAGCCGGTTGTTGAATGAAGGGCATGCCTCCGATCCGGATCTTGTAGAGGTCAGACTTTCCTGCTTTTCTCAGGTTTGGTTTAGAGACGTTCAGGATCCCTGGGTAATAGAAATAGTGTCCCAGGGATACAAGTTAGAATTCAAGATTTCTTTTACAAGATACGATGAGTCCACGGATTTCATCCTTACTTGTGGGATATCGCTTCCTGGTCAGCAGGAGGAGGCAAAGAGCACCACATCAGAGCTGTATATATAGTTCCTCCCTTCCCTCCCACTGCTGTCATTCACTTTGCCTGTGTTAGTGATAGGAAGAGGTAAAGTGAGGTGTTAGTTTAGATTCTTCAATCAAGAGTTTATTATTTTTATTGTAGTGCCTACGTGTGCTACTTTGTTCTAGGGTGTAGCCTAGACCAGATCAGTCTCTTCAGTAAAAAGAGAAGCATCTGGTGGCTTCAAAGCAAAGGGAACTAGAGGGATTCAATTCTCACTGTGCCTCCCATGATGTGTGCTGCCCTTCAGATGATGGTCTTAGCATGTTTTAAATAAGACCCTGTATGTCTCCACAGCTGTACAGGAGTGAACTGCAGGACCTCTTGAATGTGGAACGGATCATGCTGTCGATCAGCTTTCAGGTACGTGCAGCTGTTATATTCTGGGACACTCTTAACTCAGAAAAGGGCTGTAGTTGGTGCCTATTGTATGGGGCTTAATCCTTATGCAAACTCGTGGTACTGTATTTCAAGGGCATTTGAAAGTACTGGCTACAAGAGTCACATAGTGGGGCTATTTAAGAGAACTCAGGCTGCTACTGTGACGCTACTTTTATTTCAGAGGCTGTTTTGACGCTGGGGATTGATTCCGGAGCTAAGAGGCTCCGTAATGAATGTGTTCATTGTTTTACTGGGGCAATGTGTTTTAGCTGCTGTGAGCAGTACTGAGCAAGCGGTCTTAGATTCAGAAAGGAATCTAGGTGTGGTCGCTTGTCTTTTCTTCCCGGCCATCGTTTCTTTGCCGGAGGTCCTCTAACTGATTGCTGCCCACTAGGGGCGGGGTTAGTTTATTTTGCAAGATGTACCGAGTCCACGGTTTCATCCTTACTTGTGGGATATTATCCTTCCTAACAGGAAGTGGCAAAGAGAGCACCACAGCAGAGCTGTCTATATAGCTCCCCCCTTAACTCCACCCCCCAGTCATTCTCTTTGCCGGCTCTAAGCAGGAAGGGTAAAGTGAAAGAGGTGATAAACTGTTAGTTTTTATTTTATCTTCAAGCAAGAGTTTGTTATTTTTAAATGGTACCGGTGTGTGCTATTTACTCTCAGGCAGGAGATAGATGAAGATTTCTGCCTAGAGGATGATGATCTTAGCATTTGTAACTAAGGTCCATTGCTGTTCCCACAGAAGCTGAGGAGTACAGGAAAACTTCACTGTGAGGAACGGTTTCTTGCTATACAGCAATGAGGTATGTTCAGTCATTTTTTCTGCAGAAACTGTGATAACTCAGAAAAGCTGACAGTATCCCCATGAGGGGAAGGGTAAGCAGTAATCCTAGTCTTAGAAGGGGCTTTACAAGCTTGCATAAAGGGCTTAATTTATGGACACTCAGTTTGAATAATATATAAGGCAAACGTTTGTGTGTTCTGGTGGTACTGTTTATATTTCTTATGGGACAACTGTATTGAGGGATACACTTGGCTTTTTTGGGGTTTTTATAACCCACATGGCTGTAAAAACGCTTGGTAGTTTGTTCTGATGGCCCTAGTAACATCGAGTGTGGTGGACGGGGCCTAATTTTGCGCCTCAGTTGCGCAGTTATTTTATATAGACAAGCAGCAAGCTACAATACTGGAGGGTCCTGGTGAACTTCTGGGGCCTAATCGAAGCTTTATCCTTACATTATTGATCCCTAAGGGCAGGTAGGAGCCACAGCAGAGCTGTGGCAAGGTGTTGACAGGGGTTTTTACCGGTTTACACTTTGTCAATCCGGTTTGCATGTTTGGGGGTTAATTGCTTCAATACTTGTGGTGCAATCTTACCAAAGTTTTAGTGAGTCTACTACAAAAATTTCGGAAAATTTTAGTGAATTTTAAGCAGTTTTGCAGTTTGTGTATGCCTTTTTTTTCTCTTAAAGGCACAGTACCGTTTTTGAAAATTGTTGTTTTTTCATTAAATAAAGTGTTTTCCAAGCTTGCTTGTCTCATTACTAGCCTGTTCAACATGTCTGACATTGAGGAAACTCATTGTTCAATTTGTTTAGAAGCCATTGTGGAATCCCCTCTTAGAATGTGTCCCACTTGTACTGATATGTCTATAAATTGCAAACAGCATATTTTGACTTATAAGAGTTTGGCAAAACAAGCGACGCCAAGTACCTCTAGTGCGTCTAATTCTTTCACCTTGCAAGATATGGCCTCAGTTATGAATACTACCCTCACAGAGGTTTTATCTAAACTGCCTGGGTTGCAAGGGAAGCGCAGTAGCTCTGGGTTAAGAACGAATGCTGAGCCTTCTGACGCTTTAGTAGACGTATCCGATATACCCTCACAATGTTCAGAGGTAGGGATGAGGGATTTGCTATCTGAGGGAGAGATTTCAGATTCAGGAAAGATGTTCCCTCAGACAGATTCAGATATGATGGCATTTAAATTTAAGCTAGAACACCTCAGTTTATTGCTCAGGGAGGTTTTAGCGACTCTGAATGATTGTGACCCTATTGTAGTTCCAGAGAAATTTTATAAAATGGATACATTTTTAGAGGTTCCTGTTTACACTGATGTTTTTCCGGTCCCTAAGAGGATTTCGGACATTGTTACTAAGGAGTGGGATAAACCAGGTATTCTGTTCGATCCAGTGACGTGCGGTGAGGTAAGAGGCTAGTGAGGCACTATGATACGCTCGAGAAGCACATATATGAACCCTATAGAGGTAGCTTAAATTTACAACTAAATTAGCAGGTTGCACAATGACGATTAGAATTCTTTACAACACATGCATACAGGTAAGAAAGAAACCAATTAAATTATCGTTATATAGGCAAATACAGTTCCACTATTTATACTAATTTCAACACAAATTAAAAAATATAGTGCATGGACTTGCCTTCCCAGAGGCAGAACTTTTTTTTACTTTCTGTGATGAGATTGAACAGTTTTCTTGAGGTCTCTTTGAAATTGTAAAATTTGGCAGTTACACTAAAGCATTGTTCCTCAACCGCGATCCTCAAGTACCCGTAACAGGCCAGGTTTTCATTATAGCTGAACCAGTGCACCAGAAATCTATCTCCTACTGATGAGTTCCAAATAGAATGAAACAGGCTGTCTAGGAGTGATTTCTGATTTGCTGCTATAATCCTGTTAAAAGGATAACTGTGTTAAAACAGTATTTTTGAAGCAAAAAAACTGAGAATTTGCATATCTAATTTGCATAGCTTACCCAGAATTCTTTTGTGCATTGGTAACATTGTATATGAGTTATTTCTGGGGATAAAGCAAGCGGGGATTCTTGCCTAGATGTGCTAATTTCCTATGCAAATATTTACATTGATATATATATATATATATATATATATATATATATATATATATATATATATATATATATATATATATATACACACAGTATATATATATATATATATATATATATATATATATATATATATATATATATACATACACACACACACACATACACAGCGCTTTTTTGGTAAAAAAAAAATGCCAATACTCAGTGATGCGCCTTGGTGCTCTAAACCCACAGCACTCACGTTAGTGCGGCACCTAACATCTCACAGGGACTGTGTATATATGTGATTTTTATTTACCCCTTGGAGTCCCAGAACATATAGGAAAAAAAACTTTAAAGCAGTGATTGCCAGTACAATATAACACATATTTATGCTCACACTACACTTGAGGTTAGGGTTGCCACCAAGCCTGTATTTTTCCAATATAGCTAGTATTTTTAAGGTTCAGGTAGGTCAAAGTTGAAAAAAATAATCAAATATAGAAATAAAGATGCTATCAAGCTTCCATGTGTGTTGGAATCTAGTTATACAGACCGTTATAACGGCCTAGTGGTCCTTTGCAGTATCATAATAAAAACAAACTTAAAAAGCCTGTAAGTTTCAATGCTAAAAAATATTAAAATAAAACAACAGCAGTTATTTTAAAGCTTGATACGTAATGTTTTGGGCTCTGGTGGTAATAAATTCCATTTTTTTTTCAGACAGCACCTATATAACCCAATTGTTTGCTAAAGAGAGCTTCAAAGGATTGCTACAGATTGTGCTAAAGCAAGGAAATGGGTTAAAATGGGTAAATGTTTTTTTTACAAAATCTGCTTATTAATAATATGTGGAGGTTGTAAACACAAATAAGAGAAAGATAAAGTAATCCCTTTTTTGAAATAGAGAGCTGCATGTGTTTGTGTTGCAAGGGATTGTAATTTAGTGCTCTGCAGAATAAAATAAATTAACCCATAATGTGAGGGGTCAAGTGAACATAAATTGGGATGTTTGTCAGTTGAAGTTAGCATTTTTATTTTGCCATCATTTCAGATCCCCATAAGTAAATGTGCACTATAAATAAATAATCATATTTTATCCTCAGATAATGGAAGTGATGCTTTTTTTGTAGAATATATATATATATATATGCACTCCACAGGTTCCAGAGGACTAAATATCAATACTTTATCTCCTCATATAATCCATGCAGTTTTGATAAAAACTTTCATTGCTGCAAATGAATTGCTGCAGATTGACTATCTGCAGCAATTCAAGTTTTTAGCAAACATGCCTGGATTATATGAGGAGATAAAGTATTACAAACAAACAATGACACTGGTACTGCTACTACCCTATACCCTAAGCAGTTAACATAGAAAGCAAACATGTCCCAACCCCCTACCTTCCTTGACAGCTCTCCAGGAAGCTTTCACTGATAAACATCGCAGCCCAGTGTTTACGATCCCACAATAAGCAGCAGCAAGTCCGTTCACTGCAGAGAGCAAGGGAACTTTAGGTTAAGTGTGGGAAAGAAAGTTAACCCTCTTCAAAAACACTCCTGCTGCTTAATCTATAGAATGAGTTTCCTGGAGGGTTCCACTTCACTTTTGTTCCACCCCTTATGCTGGTCAGCCGAAATACGTGTGTACATCTCATGTTATGACTAAATGTTTGAATTTACACTTTTTATTAAGATCCCTAACGTGAGTTTGACAAGAGGGCTGTGATTAATGTTGGATGCAGTAACTATCTTCACCTCAGGCTCCGTGATGGCTATGCTAACTGTATTTTAGGCTTCTATGCAAGTATGCATTGCATATGATCCATTCCTGATCAGGACACATACCAGTGCAAGAAATAGATATCAATTTTTATCTATGAATTTGGAGGGAATAGTTAGGAGCTAGCAAATAAATAAAATGGATACTGCAAATGTCACTGCTGCCTAGGGGGCTCACAAATAAGGGGGGGGGGGGGGGGATTACTACTTACCGTAACTTCATGGGCAACAAACATCCAAGCCAGTGTAGGTCTGGTCCTTCTCAGCACTCAGCAGCTTGGCTCTAGTAGTCTTTCTTCTTCACAGTTGAGTTTCTTCCTTTGCACTCAGTCACACATGACTCCGCTTCTGCTATCTTCACTCTTCCCGCGCCAATAGGAACACACGCCTCCTCCAGGCTCCACAAGAAGAGTGAGATAGTAAGTCACATGATGTGACTGAGAAGACCTGATTGGCCAGAGGCTGCTTAGGAGAGCAGCCTCTATAGGGAGCGTATGGGCAGCGAGTAGCGCACCACTAGATGGCGCTAGGCAGCTCCCGTGGCTCACACAAACTTTTGCAAGCCATCTATATTGTGAATGGAGGGCAGCTGAACCGCTCACTGCCTCTCCATTGCGCAACATGATGGATCGTGGGGGTGTGTAGATTTATGCAACATTTGCACCAGTAAACATTACAAATAATCTTTTATTAAAATCATTATTGAAAACTATTTTTCTGTCAATTAGCAGGTGCGGCACTGCCTCACCTGCCTCCTATGAGGGCACGTCACTGGTTCGATCCCCCTCCTGTTTTTAAGAAGATGTTTCCCATATCTGACACCATGCGAGACTCATGGCAGACGGACCGTCTGCCATGAGTCCCGCATGGTGTCAGATATGGGAAACATCTTCTTAAGGTGGAGGGAGCTATTTCTACTCTGGCTAAGCGTACAACTATACCTATCAAGGACAGTTGTGCTTTCAAAGATCCGATGGATAAAAAAATTAGAGGGTCTCCTAAAGAAAATTTTTGTTCATCAGGGTTTTCTTCTCCAGCCTATAGCATGCATTGTTCCTGTAACCACTGCAGCTTCCTTTTGGTTTGAGGCTCTAGTGGGGTCTTCAGGTGGAGACCCCACTAGATGATATTCTGGACAGAATTAGGGCTCTTAAGATAGCTAATTCTTTCATTACAGACGCTGCTTTTCATCTAGCGAAGTTAGCGGCAAAGAATTCCGGTTTTGCTATTTTAGCGCGTAGAGCGTTATGGCTTAAGTCCTGGTCAGCTGATGTGTCATCAAAATCTAAGCTTTTGACCATCCCTTTCAAAGATAAGACCCTATTCGGGCCTGAACTGAAGGAGATCATTTCAGACATCACTGGAGGGAAGGGTCATGCCCTCCCTCAGGATAAGTCAAATAAGATGAGGACCAAACAAAATAATTTTCGTTCCTTTCAAAACTTCAAGGGTGGTCCCGCTTCCTCTTCCCCTGCTGCAAAGCAAGAGGGGAACTTTGCTCAATCCAAGCCAGTCTGAAGACCTAACCAGGCTTGGAACAAGGGTAAACAGGTCAAGAAGCCTGCTGCTGCCACTAAGACAGCAAGAAGGGGTAGCCCCGATCCGGGACCGGATCTAGTAGGGGGCAGACTCTCTCTCTTTGCTCAGGCCTGGGCAAGAGACGTTCAGGACTCCTGGGCTGTAGAAATTGTAACCCAGGGGTATCTTCTAGATTTCAATGATTCTCCTCCAAGGGGGAGATTCCATGTTTCTCAATTGTCTGTAAACCAGACAAAAAGAGAGGCGTTCTTACGATGTGTAGAAGACCTTTTTACCATGGGAGTGATCTGCCCAGTTCCAAAAGCAGAACATGGGCAAGGGTTCTACTCCATTCTATTTGTGGTTCCCAAAAAAGAGGGAACCTTCAGACCAATTCTAGATCTCAAGATCCTAAAACAATTTCTAAAAGTTCCATCCTTCAAGATGGACACCATTCAGACTATTGTACCAATGATCCAGGAGGGTCAATAAATGACCACTGTGGACTTAAAAGATGCGTATCTACACATTCCTATCCACAAAGATCATCACCGGTTCCTCAGGTTTGCTTTTCTGGACAAGCATTACCAGTTTGTGGCTCTTCTCTTCGGGTTGGCCACGGCGCCAAGAGTCTTCACAAAGGCGCTAGGGTCCCTTCTGGTGGTCCTAAGGCCGCGGGGCATAGCAGTGGCGCCTTATCTAAACGACATCCTAATTCAAGCGTCGACTTTCCAACTAGCCAAGTCTCACACGGATTTAGTGTTGGTCTTTCTAAGATCTCATGGGTGGAAGGTGAACGTAAAAAAGAGTTCTCTTTTCCCTCTCACAAGAGTTTCATTTCTAGGGACTCTGATAGACTTGGTGGACATGAAAATATTTCTGACAGAGGTCAGGAAATCAAAGATTTTGACCACCTGCCGAGCTCTTCATTCCATTCCTCGGCCGTCAGTGGCTCAGTGTATGGAGGTAATCGGTTTAATGGTAGCGGCGATGGACGTAGTTCCATATGCTCGCTTACATCTCAGACCACTGCAACTATGCATGCTCAATCAGTGGAATGGGGATTATGCAAATTTATCTCCTCAGATAAATCTGGATCAAGAGACCAGAGACTCTCTTCTTTGGTGGTTGTCACAGCATCATCTGTCCAAGGGAATGTGTTTCCGCAGGCCAGCGTGGGTCATAGCGACGACGGACGCCAGCCTATTGGGCTGGGGTGCAGTCTGGAATTCCCTGAAAGCACAGGGTTTGTGGACTCAGGAGGAGGCCCTCCTACCGATAAATATTCTGGAATTAAGAGCGATATTCAATGCTCTTCAGGCGTGGCCTCAGCTGGCTTCGGCCGGATTAATCAGATTTCAGTCGGACAACATCACAACTGTAGCTTATATCAATCATCAGGGGGGAACAAGGAGTTCCTTAGCGATGATAGAAGTTTCCAGGATAATCCGATGGGCAGAGACTCACTCTTGCCATCTATCAGCGATCTATATCCCAGGGGTAGAGAACTGGGAGGCAGATTTTCTAAGTCGTCAGACTTTTCATCCGGGGGAGTGGGAGCTCCATCCGGAGGTGTTTGCTGAACTGGTTCAGCTATGGGGCACACCAGAATTGGATCTGATGGCGTCTCACCAGAACGGCAAACTTCCTCATTACGGATCCAGGTCAAGGGATCCTCAGGCAGTACTGATAGATTCTCTAGCAGTAACCTGGCTTATGTGTTTCCACCATTCCCTCTCCTTCCATGTCTGATTGCCAGAATCAAACAGGAGAGAGCTTCTGTGATTTTGATAGCACCTGCGTGGCCACGCAGTACTTGGTATGCAGACCTGGTAGACATGTGATATCTGCCACCATGGACTCTGCCACTAAGACAGGACCTTCTGATTCAAGATCCCTTCAAGCATCCAAATCTAATTTCTCTGCAACTGACTGCTTGGAGATTGAAAGCTTGATTTTATCAAAGCGGGGTTTCTCTGAGTCGGTCATAGATACCTTGATTGAGGCTCGAAAGCCTGTCACCAGGAAAATCTATCATAAGATATGGCGTAAATATTTTTTTTGGTGCGAATCCAAAGGCTACTCATGGAGTAAGATCAGGATTCCTAGGATTTTGTCCTTTCTTCAAGAAGGATTGGAGAAAGGATTGTCAGCTAGTTCCTTTAAAGGACAGATAACTGCTTTGTCTATTCTATTGCACAAGCGTCTGGCAGATGTCCCAGATGTTCGGGCTTTTTGTCAGGCTTTAGTTAGAATCAAGCCTGTGTTTAAACCTGTTGCTCTGCCATGGAGTCTAAATTTAGTTCTTAAAGTTCTTCAGGGGGTTCCATTTGAACCCATGCATTCCATAGATATTAAGCTTCTATCTTGGAAAGTTCTGTTTCTAGTTGCTATCTCTTCAGCTCAAAGAGTTTCTGAACTATCTGCATTACAATGTGACTTGCCTTATCTTGTTTTCCATGCTGATAAGGTGGTTTTGCGTACCAAACCTGGGTTCCTCCCTAAGGTTGTTACTAACAGGAATATCAATCAGGAGATTGTTGTTCCTTCTCTGTGTCCTAATCCTTCTTCTAAGAAGGAACGTTTATTGCACAACTTGGACGTGGTTCGTGCTTTGAAGTTCTATTTGCAGGCAACCAAAGATTTTCATCAAACATCTTCTTTGTTTGTTGTCTATTCCTGAAAACGTAGGGGTCAAAAGGCTACGGCTACCTCTCTTTCCTTTTGGCTGAAAAGCATCATCCGTTTGGCTTACGAGACTGCTGGACAGCAGCCTCCTGAAAGAATTACTGCTCACTCTACTAGAGCGGTGGCTTCCACATGGGCTTTTAAAAAATGATGCTTCTGTTGAACAGATTTGTAAGGCTGCGACTTGGTCTTCGCTTCATACCTTTCCAAATTTTACAAATTTGATACTTTTGCTTCTTCGGAGGCTATTTTTGGGAGAAAGGTTTTGCAAGCAGTGGTGCCTTCCGTTTAGGCTCCTTTCTTGTCCCTCCCTTCATCCGTGTCCTAAAGCTTTGGTATTGGTATCCCACAAGTAAGGATGAAACCGTGGACTCAGTACATCTTGCAAAAGAAAACAAAATTTATGCTTACCTGATAAATTTCTTTCTTTTGCAATGTACAGAGTCCACGGCCCGCCCTGTCTATTCAAGACAGATAGTATTTTTTATTGAAAACTTCAGTCACCTCTGCACCTTATAGTTTCTCCTTTTTCTTCCTTGGCCTTCGGTCGAATGACTGGGGGATGGAGTTAAGGGGGGAGCTATATAGACAGCTCTGCTGTGGTGCTCTCTTTGCAAGGCTAATATCCCACAAGTAAGGATGAAACCATGGACTCGGTACATCGCAAAAGAAAGAAATTTATCAGGTAAGCATACATTTTCTTTTTTTGCACGCTTCAGACCGGATGCGTCTAGAAGCCACGCACTTTATTCTGACGGGGCACGGCAGAGGACGTTGTTCCCAGACCCTTACTGAGACCGCATGGTTGTAATTAGAGCAGGCAGTCTTAAGCGTCCGGGAGTTTGCAGTCTGTGTCAGTGTGTCGTGGGGGCAGGTAGACGCCACAGCGGCGCTGTGGCAAGGTGCACTGGTGCTTAAGTTCTATTGAGTATTGAAAGTTTTATTTTTCCAACCTTCTCTCCAAGTGCTGATCTGTTGTAAAGTATAAACATTGTTAAAAGCATAGAACGCTTTGGGTTTACACTGATTTGATGTAAAATTTAAAAAGAAAAAACGTTTGGGATTAGTTCCACTGTTTTTTTTTTCCATTAGATTTCAACAGTCACATCTGGGTGTGTTTTATATTTTTGGAGAGTATAATTAATAGTACCATAATCCTACTTGTTTAGGATTATGGATCTTCAGAGCGTTACATGTTCATTATGTTTGAATGCCAATGTGGAGCCCGCCGTTACTTTTTGTCCATCATGCACTGAAAGGACTTTGCAGTTTAGAGATCACATTTTCTTTAATTAAAATTTGTCAAAAGCGGATGCTTCTCAGGATTCTGTTGAGGAGGTTCAGAGTATGCCGCAACTTTCTCCCCAAGCGTCACAGCCATTACCACTCGCTCAGGCGACGCCTTGTTCTTCAACTGCGTCTGCTGCGTTCACCCTGCAGGATATTGCTGCAGTTATGTAATTTACTCTTTCAGAGGTGTTATCTGCTTTGCCAGTACTGCAAGGCAAATGCAGTAGGAAAGAGGCCCATGTGGTACATGCGACTTCTGATGCTTTGATGGCGATTTCCGATGTACCTTCCCAGGGCTCTGAGTTGGGGGGTATGGAGGCTCTGTCCGAGGGGGGACTTTCTGTCTCAGGAAGTGTAAACCCCCTGAGAGATTCGGACGTGATGTCTTTCAGGTTTAAGTTTGAACACCTCCGCCTGTTACTTCGGGAGGTTTTGGTGACTCTGGACGACTGTAATTCAATTGTGGTCCCTCCAGAGAAATTGAGTAAGATGGACAGATATTTAGAGGTCCCTTCTTATTCTGACGTTTTCCAAGTTCTTAAGAGAACTTCGGAAATTATCGCTAAGGAATGGGAGAGACCGGGATTCGGGATTCTTGGCAGACGATCCCTAAGGTGGAGGGAGCTATATCCACCTTGGCTAAACGAACTACTATTCCTATCGAGGATAGTTGTGCCTTCAAAGACCCTATGGATAAGAAGTTGGAGGGTCTCCTCAAAAAGATCTATGTTCCTCAGGGGTTGCTATTGCAACCGGCGGCCTGCATTGTTACAGTCACGACTGCGGCTGCTTTTTGGTTTGATGCCTTAGATTAGTCTCTTAAAACTGGGACTTCTTTGGAAGAAATACAGGATAGAATTAAAGCTCTTAAGTTAGCTAATTCTTTTATTACATATGCCTCCTTTCAGATTACCAAATTGGCAGCTATGAGTTCTGGATTTTCCATTTTAGCACGCAGAGCCTTATGGCTAAAATCTTGGTCTGCGGATGTGTCATCTAAATCTAAGCTTTTAGCTACTCCTTACAAGGGGAAAACCCTGTTCGGGCCTGACTTGAAGGAGATTATTTCCTAGAGAGCTCAGTTATTATACTAAATGTGCCCTTCATGGTGAAGTTTTTTCTTATACCATATAGGGTTATACCAGGGCTTGCAATGGCAGGCAGCAGTGTGCATTACTACCGTCACTAGTGCGGTGGCATATTGATTTGATGTGTTGTCTGATGAGGATAGGATAACAGCTCTTATACTGGCTAATACTTTTTTTACAGATGCTTCCCTTCAAGTTATCAATCAGGGATCAGAGATTTCGGGTTCCTCTATTCTAGCTCGCAGAGCCTTATGGTTAAAGCCTTGGTCTGCGGAGGTGTCCTCTAAGTCTAAGCTTCTGACTATTCCTTACAAGGGGCAGACCTTGTTTGGACCTGGCCTGTCGCAAATTCTCTCCAATATCAAGTTAGGTAAAGATCTGCTTCTACCGCAGGATATGAGTATCAAACAAGGACGACAGAGCAGTTTTAGTTCCTTTCAGAATTTAAAAAAATAAATAAAAAAATCATTTTTCCTTTTCTGCCTCCGAACAGGATCAGATTAGGCCTACATGGAGACCCAATCAATCTTGGAATAAGGGAAAACAATCCAAGAAGCCGGTTGTTGAATGAAGGGCATGCCTCCGATCCGGATCTTGTAGAGGTCAGACTTTCCTGCTTTTCTCAGGTTTGGTTTAGAGACTTTCAGGATCCCTGGGTAATAGAAATAGTGTCCCAGGGATACAAGTTAGAATTCAAGATTTCTTTTACAAGATATGATGAGTCCGGATTTCATTCTTACTTGTGGGATATCGCCTCCTGGTCAGCAGGAGGAGGCAAAGAGCACCACAGCAGAGCTGTATATATAGTTCCTTCCTTCCCTCCCACTGCTGTCATTCACTTTGCCTGTGTTAGTGATAGGAAGAGGTAAAGTGAGGTGTTAGTTTAGATTCTTCAATCAAGAGTTTATTATTTTTATTGTAGTGCCTAAGTGTGCTACTTTGTTCTAGGGTGTAGCCTAGACCAGATCAGTCTCTTCAGTAAAAAGAGAAGCATCTGGTGGCTTCAAAGCAAAGGGAACTGGAGGGATTCAATTCTCACTGTGCCTCCCATGATGTGTGCTGCCCTTCAGATGATGGTCTTAGCATGTTTTAACTAAGACCCTGTATGTCTCCACAGCTGTACAGGAGTGAACTGCAGGACCTCTTGAATGTGGAACGGATCATGCTGTCGATCAGCTTTCAGGTACGTGCAGCTGTTATATTCTGGGACACTCTTAACTCAGAAAAGGGCTGTAGTTGGTGCCTATTGTATGGGGCTTAATCCTTATGCAAACTCGTGGTACTGTATTTCAAGGGCATTTGAAAGTACTGGCTACAAGAGTCACATAGTGGGGCTATTTAAGAGAACTCAGGCTGCTACTGTGATGCTACTTTTATTTCAGAGGCTGTTTTGACGCTGGGGATTGATTCCGGAGCTAAGAGGCTCCGTAATGAATGTGTTCATTGTTTTACTGGGGCAATGTGTTTTAGCTGCTGTGAGCAGTACTGAGCAAGCGGTCTTAGATTCAGAAAGGAATCTAGGTGTGGTCGCTTGTCTTTTCTTCCCGGCCATCGTTTCTTTGCCGGAGGTCCTCTCACTGATTGCCGTCCACAAGGGGCGGGGTTAGTTTATTTTGCAAGATGTACCGAGTCCACGGTTTCATCCTTACTTGTGTGATATTATCCTTCCTAACAGGAAGTGGCAAAGAGAGCACCACAGCAGAGCTGTCTATATAGCTCCCCCCTTAACTCCACCCCCCAGTCATTCTCTTTGCCGGCTCTAAGCAGGAAGGGTAAAGTGAAAGAGGTGATAAACTGTTAGTTTTTATTTTATCTTCAAGCAAGAGTTTGTTATTTTTAAATGGTACCGGTGTGTGCTATTTACTCTCAGGCAGGAGATAGATGAAGATTTCTGCCTAGAGGATGATGATCTTAGCATTTGTAACTAAGGTCCATTGCTGTTCCCACAGAATCTGAGGAGTACAGGAAAACTTCAGTGTGAGGAACGGTTTCTTGCTATACAGCAATGAGGTATGTTCAGTCATTTTTTCTGCAGAAACTGTGATAACTCAGAAAGGCTGACAGTATCCCCATGAGGGGAAGGGTAAGCAGTAATCCTAGTCTTAGAAGGGGCTTTACAAGCTTGCATAAAGGGCTTAATTTATGGACACTCAGTTTGAATAATATATAAGGCAAACGTTTGTGTGTTCTGGTGGTACTGTTTATATTTCTTATGGGACAACTCTATTGAGGGATACACTTGGCTTTTTTGGGTTTTTTATAACCCACATGGCTGTAAAAACGCTTGGTAGTTTGTTCTGATGGCCCTAGTAACATCGAGTGTGGTGGGCGGGGCCTAATTTTGCGCCCTCAATTGCGCAGTTATTTTATATAGACAAGCAGCAAGCTACAATACTGGAGGGTCCTGGTGAACTTCTGGGGCCTAATCGAAGCTTTATCCCCACATTATTGATCCCTAAGGGCAGGTAGGAGCCACAGCAGAGCTGTGGCAAGGTGTTGACAGGGCTTTTTACCGGGTTTTGACACCTTGTCAATCCGGTTTGCATGTTTGGGGGTTAATTGCTTCAATACTTGTGGTGCAATCTTACCAAAGTTTAGTGAGTCTACTACAAAAATTTCGGAAAATTTTAGTGAATTTTAAGCAGTTTTGCAGTTTGTGTATGCCTTTTTTTCTCTTAAAGGCACAGTACCGTTTTTGAAAATTGTTGTTTTTTCATTAAATAAAGTGTTTTCCAAGCTTGCTTGTCTAATTACTAGCCTGTTCAACATGTCTGACATTGAGGAAACTAATTGTTCAATTTGTTTAGAAGCCATTGTGGAACCCCCTCTTAGAATGTGTCCCACTTGTACTGATATGTCTATAAATCGCAAACAGCATATTTTAACTTATAAGAGTTTGGCACTGGATGATTCTCAGACAGAAGTAAATCAGGTTTTGCCATCTAGTTCTCCCTAAGTGTCACAACCAGTAACGCCCGCACAAACGACGGCAAGTACCTCTAGTGCGTCTAATTCTTTCACCTTGCAAGATATGGCCTCAGTTATGAATACTACCCTCACAGAGGTTTTATCTAAACTGCCTGGGTTGCAAGGGATGCGCAGTAGCTCTGGGTTAAGAGCGAATGCTGAGCCTTCTGACGCTTTAGTAGCCGTATCCGATATACCCTCACAATGTTCAGAGGTAGGGATGAGGGATTTGCTATCTGAGGGAGAGATTTTAGATTCAGGAAAGATGTTCCCTCAGACAGATTCAGATATGACGGCATTTAAATTTAAGCTAGAACACCTCAGTTTATTGCTCAAGGAGGTTTTAGCGACTCTGGATGATTGTGACCCTATTGTAGTTCCAGAGAAATTTTATAAAATGGATACATTTTTAGAGGTTCCTGTTTACACTGATGTTTTTCCGGTCCCTTAGAGGATTTCGGACATTGTTACTAAGGAGTGGGATAGACCAGGTATTCTGTTCGCTCCCCCTCCTGTTTTTAAGAAGATGTTTCCCATATCTGACACCATGCGGGACTCATGGCAGATGGTCCCTAAGTTGGAGGGAGCTATTTCTACTCTGGCTAAGCGTACAACTATACCTATCGAGGACAGTTGTGCTTTCAAAGATCAGATGGATAAAAAATTAGAGGGTCTCCTAAAGAAAATTTTTGTTCATCAGGGCTTTCTTCTCCAGCCTATAGCATGCATTGTTCCTGTAACCACTGCAGCTTCCTTTTGGTTTGAGGCTCTGGAAGAGGCTCTTCAGGTGGAGACCCCACTAGATGATATTCTGGACAGAATTAGGGCTCTTAAGCTAGCTAATTCTTTCATTACAGACGCTGCTTTTCATCCAGCTAAGTTAGCGGCAAAGAATTCAGGTTTTGCTATTTTAGCGCGTAGAGCGTTATGGCTTAAGTCCTGGTCGGCTGATGTGTCATCAAAATCTAAGCTTTTGACCATCCCTTTCAAAGATAAGACCCTATTCGGGCCTGAACTGAAGGAGATCATTTCAGACATCACTGGAGGGAAGGGTCATGCCCTCCCTCAGGATAAGTCAAATAAGATGAGGACCAAACAAAATAATTTTCGTTCCTTTCAAAACTTCAAGGGTGGTCCCGCTTCCTCTTCCCCTGCTGCAAAGCAAGAGGGGAACTTTGCTCAATCCAAGCCAGTCTGGAGACCTAACCAGGCTTGGAACAAGGGTAAACAGGCCAAGAAGCCTGCTGCTGCCACTAAGACAGCAAGAAGGGGTAGCCCCGATCCGGGACCGGATCTAGTAGGGGGCAGACTCTCTCTCTTTGCTCAAGCCTGGGCAAGAGACGTTCAGGACTCCTGGGCCATAGAAATTGTAACCCAGGGGTATCTTCTAGATTTCAATGATTCTCCTCCAAGGGGGAGATTCCATGTTTCTCAATTGTCTGTAAACCAGACAAAAAGAGAGGCATTATTATGATGTGTAGAAGACCTTTTTACCATGGGAGTGATCTGCCCAGTTCCAAAAGCAGAACATGGGCAAGGGTTCTACTCCATTCTGTTTGTGGTTCCCAAAAAAGAGGGAACCTTCAGACCAATTCTAGATCTCAAGATCCTAAAACAATTCCTAAAAGTTCCATCCTTCAAGATGGACACCATTCAGACTATTGTACCATTGATCCAGGAGCGTCAATAAATGACCACTGTAGACTTAAAGGATGCGTATCTACACATTCCTATCCACAAAGATCATCACCGGTTCCTCAGGTTTGCTTTTCTGGACAAGCATTACCAGTTTGTGGCTCTTCTCTTCGGGTTGGCCACGGCGCCAAGAGTCTTCACAAAGGTGCTAGGGTCCCTTCTGGTGGTCCTAAGGCCGCGGGGCATAGCAGTGGCGCCTTATCTAGACGACATCCTAATTCAAGCGTCGACTTTCCAACTAGCCAAGTCTCACACGGACTTAGTGTTGGCCTTTCTAAGATCTCATGGGTGGAAGGTGAATGTAAAAAAGAGTTCTCTTTTCCCTCTCACAAGAGTTTCATTTCTAGGGACTCTGATAGACTTGGTGGACATGAAAATATTTCTGACTGAGGTCAGGAAATCAAAGATTTTGACCACCTGCCGAGCTCTTCATTCAATTCCTCGGCCGTCAGTGACTCAGTGTATGGAGGTAATCAGTTTAATGGAAGCGGCGATGGACGTAGTTCCATATGCTCGCTTACATCTCAGACCACTGCAACTATGCATGCTCAATCAGTGGAATGGGGATTATGCAAATTTATCTCCTCAGATAAATCTGGATCAAGAGACCAGAGACTCTCTTCTTTGGTGGTTGTCACAGGATCATCTGTCCAAGGGAATGTGTTTCCGCAGGCCAGCGTGGGTCATAGTGACAACGGACGCCAGCCTATTGGGCTGGGGTGCAGTCTGGAATTCCCTGAAAGCACAGGGTTTGTGGACTCAGGAGGAGGCCCTCTTACCGATAAATATTCTGGAATTAAGAGCGATATTCAATGCTCTTCAGGCGTGGCCTCAGCTGGCTTCGGCCGGATTCATCAGATTTCAGTCGGACAACATCACAACTGTAGCTTTTATCAATCATCAGGGGGGAACAAGGAGTTCCTTAGCGATGATAGAATTTTCCAGGATAATCCGATGGGCAGAGACTCACTCTTGCCATCTATCAGCGATCTATATCCCAGGGGTAGAGAACTGGGAGGCAGATTTTCTAAGTCGTCAGACTTTTCATCTGAGGGAGTGGGAGCTCCATCCGGAGGTGTTTGCTCAACTGGTTCAGCTATGGGGCACACCAGAATTGGATCTGATGGCGTCTCGTCAGAACGGCAAACTTCCTCATTACGGATCCAGGTCAAGGGATCCTCAGGCAGTACTGATAGATGCTCTAGCAGTACCCTGGTCGTTCAACCAGGCTTATGTGTTTCCACCTTTCCCTCTCCTTCCACGTCTGATTGCCAGAATCAAACAGGAGAGAGCTTCTGTGATTTTGATAGCACCTGCGTGGCCACGCAGGACTTGGTATGCAGACCTGGTGGACATGTCATATCTGCCACCATGGACTCTGCCACTAAGACAGGACCTTCTGATTCAAGGTCCCTTCAAGCATCCAAATCTAATTTCTCTGCAACTGACTGCTTGGAGATTGAAAGCTTGATTTTATCAAAGCGGGGTTTCTCTGAGTCGGTCATAGATACCTTGATTCAGGCTCAAAAGCCTGTCACCAGGAAAATCTATCATAAGATATGGCATAAATATCTTTTTTGGTGCGAATCCAAAGGCTACTCATGGAGTAAGATCAGGATTCCTAGGATTTTGTCCTTTCTTCAAGAAGGATTGGAGAAAGGATTGTCAGCTAGTTCCTTTAAAGGACAGATAACGGCTTTGTCTATTCTATTGCACAAGCGTCTGGCAGATGTCCCAGATGTTCAGGCTTTTTGTCAGGCTTTAGTTAGAATCAAGCCTGTGTTTAAACCTGTTGCTCCGCCATGGAGTCTAAATTTAGTTCTTAAAGTTCTTCAGGGGGTTCCATTTGAACCCATGCATTCCATAGATATTAAGCTTCTATCTTGGAAAGTTCTGTTTCTAGTTGCTATCTCTTCAGCTCAAAGAGTTTCTGAACTATCTGCATTACAATGTGACTTGCCTTATCTTGTTTTCCATGCTGATAAGGTGCTTTTGCGTACCAAACCTGGGTTCCTCCCTAAGGTTGTTACTAACAGGAATATCAATCAGGAGATTGTTGTTCCTTCTCTGTGCCCTAATCCTTCTTCTAAGAAGGAACGTTTATTGCACAACTTGGACGTGGTTCATGCTTTGAAGTTCTATTTGCAGGCAACCAAAGATTTTCATCAAATATCTTCTTTGTTTGTTGTCTATTCTTGAAAACGTAGGGGTCAAAAGGCTACGGCTACCTCTCTTTCCTTTTGGCTGAAAAGCATCATCCGTTTGGCTTACGAGACTGCTGGACAGCAGCCTCCTGAAAGAATTACTGCTCACTCTACTAGAGCGGTGGCTTCCACATGGGCTTTTAAAAAATGATGCTTCTGTTGAACAGATTTGTAAGGCTGCGACTTGGTCTTCGCTTCATACCTTTTCCAAATTTTACAAATTTGATACTTTTGCTTCTTCGGAGGCTATTTTTGGGAGAAAGGTTTTGCAAGCAGTGGTGCCTTCCATATAGGCTCCTGTCTTGTCCCTCCCTTCATCTGTGTCCTAAAGCTTTGGTATTGGTATCCCACAAGTAAGGATGAAACCGTGGACTTGGTACATCTTGCAAAAGAAAACAAAATTTATGCTTACCTGATAAATTTCTTTCTTTTGCGAGGTACCGAGTCCACGGCCCGCCCTGTCTATTCAAGACAGATAGTATTTTTTATTGAAAACTTCAGTCACCTCTGCACCTTATAGTTTCTCCTTTTTCTTCCTTGGCCTTTGGTCGAATGACTGGGGGATGGAGTTAAGGGGGGAGCTATATAGACAGCTCTGCTGTGGTGCTCTCTTTGCCACTTCCTGTTAGGAAGGATAATATCCCACAAGTAAGGATGAAACTGTGGACTCGGTACATCGCAAAAGAAAGAAATTTATCAGGTAAGCATAAATTTTGTTTTTTTTGCACGCTTCAGACTGGATGCGTCTAGAAGCCACGCACTTTATTCTGACGGAGCACGGCAGAGGACGTTGTTCCCAGACCCTTACTGAGACCGCATGGTTGTAATTAGAGCAGGCAGTCTTAAGCATCCGGGAGTTTGCAGTCTGTGTCAGTGTGTCGTGGGGGCAGGTAGACGCCACAGCGGCGCTGTGGCAAGGTGCACTGGAGCTTAAGTTCTATTGAGTATTGAAAGTTTTATTTTTCCAACCTTCTCTCCAAGTACTGATCTGTTGTAAAGTATAAACATTGTTAAAAGCATAGAATGCTTTGGGTTTACACTGATTTGATGTAAAATTTAAAAAGAAAAAACTTTTGGGATTAGTTCCACTGTTTTTTTTTTCCATTAGATTTAAACAGTCACATCTGGGTGTGTTTTATATTTTTGGAGAGTATAATTAAAAGTACCATAATCCTACTTGTTTAGGATTATGGATCTTCAGAGCGTTACATGTTCATTATGTTTGAATGCCAATGTGGAGCCCGCCGTTACTTTTTGTCCATCATGCACTGAAAGGACTTTGCAGTTTAGAGATCACATTTTCTTTAATTAAAATTTGTCAAAAGCGGATGCTTCTCAGGATTCTGCTGAGGAGGTTCAGAGTATGCCGCAACTTTCTCCCCAAGCGTCACAGCCATTACCACTCGCTCAGGCGACGCCTTGTTCTTCAACTGCGTCTGCTGCGTTCACCCTGCAGGATATTGCTGCAGTTATGTCATTTACTCTTTCAGAGGCGTTATCTGCTTTGCCAGTACTGCAAGGCAAATGCAGTAGGAAAGAGGCCCATGTGGTACATGCGACTTCTGATGCTTTGATGGCGATTTCCGATGTACCTTCCCAGGGCTCTGAGTTGGGGGGTATGGAGGCTCTGTCCGAGGGGGGGACTTTCTGTCTCAGGAAGTGTAAAGCCCCCGAGAGATTCGGACGTGATGTCTTTCAGGTTTAAGCTTGAACACCTCCGCCTGTTACTTCGGGAGGTTTTGGTGACTCTGGACGACTGTAATTCAATTGTGGTCCCTCCAGAGAAATTGAGTAAGATGGACAGATATTTAGAGGTCCCTTCTTATTCTGACGTTTTCCCAGTTCCTAAGAAAACTTCGGAAATTATCGCTAAGGAATGGGAGAGACTGGGAATGGGAGAGACCGGGATTCGGGATTCTTGGCAGACGATCCCTAAGGTGGAGGGAGCTATATCCACCTTGGCTAAACGAACTACTATTCCTATCGAGGATAGTTGTGCCTTCAAAGACCCTATGGATAAGAAGTTGGAGGGTCTCCTCAAAAAGATCTATGTTCCTCAGGGGTTGCTATTGCAACCGGCAGCCTGCATTGTTACAGTCACGACTGCGGCTGCTTTTTGGTTTGATGCCTTAGATTAGTCTCTTAAAACTGGGACTTCTTTGGAAGAAATACAGGATAGAATTAAAGCTCTTAAGTTAGCTAATTCTTTTATTACAGATGCTTCCTTTCAGATTACCAAATTGGCAGCTATGAGTTCTGGATTTTCCATTTTAGCACGCAGAGCCTTATGGTTAAAATCTTGGTCTGCGGATGTGTCATCTAAATCTAAGCTTTTAGCTATTCCTTACAAGGGGAAAACCCTGTTCGGACCTGACTTGAAGGAGATTATTTCTGACATCACGGGAGGCAAGGGTCACCTCCTCCCTCAGGATAAAAGTCCAAACAGAGAGGGTGACAGAGTAATTTTCGTTCCTTTCGAAATTTCAAGGGAGTTCCCTCTTCCTCTTCCGCTAAACAGGAAGGGAATTATTCGCAAGCCAAGTCCACTTGGAGACCCAACCAGTCTTGGAACAAAGGTAAACAATCCAAGAAGCCAGCTGCTGCTACCAAGTCAGCATGAAGGGTCGGCCCCTGATCCGGGACCGGATCTAGTAGGGGGCAGACTTTCTCACTTTGTCCAGGCTTGGATAAGAGATGTTCAGGATCCTTGGACACTAGAAATTGTGTCTCAGGGGTATCAGTTGGAGTTCAGAAATTCTTCCCCCAGAGGAAGGTTCCTTCTTTCTCGATTATCTGTCGACCAGATAAAAGAGAGGCGTTCTTACGTTGTGTAGGAGACCTCTTTTCCATGGGAGTAATATGTCCCGTTCCAATACAGGAACAGGGACAGGGGTTTTATTCCAATCTGTTTGTAGTTCCCTAAAAGGATGGAATGTTCCGACCCATTTTAGATCTCAAAAGTCTAAACAAGTTTTTCAGTGTTCCATCCTTCAAGATGGAAACTATTCGGACCATTCTTCCATTGATCCAGGAGGGTCAATATATGACTACCGTGGATCTAAAGGATGCATATCTTCATGTTCCTATCCACAGAGATCATCACAAGTTCCTGAGGTTTGCCTTTCTGGACAAACATTTTCAGTTCGTGGCCCTTCCTTTCGGTCTGGCCATGGCACCCAGAATTTTCACAAAGGTTCTGGGGTCTCTGCTGGCGGTTCTAAGACCGCAGGGCCGATCCCTTCACTCCAATGCTCGGCCGTCAGTGCATGGAGGCCATTGGATTGATGGTGGCGGCAATGGACATCATTCCGTTTGCTCGTTTTCATCTCAGACCTCTACAACTGAGCATGCTCAGACAATGGAATGGAGATTAGGCAAATTTGTCTCCTCAAATAGATCTAGATCAGGAGAAAAGGGACTCTCTTCTATGGTGGTTACAGCCGGATCATCTGTCCCAAGGGACATGCTTCCGCAGACTCTCATGGGTGATAGTGACAACGGACGCCAGCCTGATAGAATGGGGAGTCTGGAACTCCCTGAGGGCTCAGGGTGTGTGGACTCGATCGGAGTCTCTACTTCCCATCAATATCCTGGAGTTGAGAGCAATATTCAATGCGCTTCAGGCTTGGCCTCACTTGGCTTCGGCCAAATTCATCAGATTCCAGTCGGACAACATCACGACTCTAGCTCACATCAATCATCAGGGAGGAACAAGGAGTTCCTTAGCGATGACAGAAGTAGCCAAGATAATTCAGTGGGCAGAGGCTCACTCTTGTTATCTGTCGGCAATCTACATCCCAGGAGTGGAAAACTGGGAAGCGGATTTTCTGAGCAGGCAGACTTTTCATCCGGGGGAATGGGAACTCCATCCGGAGGTATTTGCCGACCTGATTCTCAAGTGGGGCATGCCAGAGTTGGATCTTATGGCATCTCGTCAGAATGCCAAGCTTCCGAGATACAGGTCCAGGGATCCCCAGGCCGAACTGATAGATGTCTTGGCAGTACCTTGGTCGTTCAACCTAGCTTATGTGTTCCCTCCATTTGCTCTCCTTCTCCGGGTGATTGCTCGAGTCAAACAGGAAAGGGCTTCGGTGATCCTCATCGCTCCTGCGTGGCCTCGCAGGACTTGGTATGCCGATCTGGTGGACATGTCATCTCAGCCACCGTGGAAGCTTCCTTTGAGGAAAGACCTTCTCATTCAGGGATCCTTCCATCATCCAAATCTAGTTTCTCTGCAGCTAACTGCTTGGAGATTGAATGCTTGATTTTATCTAAGCGAGGGTTCTCTGATTCGGTCATTGATACCTTGATTCAGGCACGTAAGCCTGTTACTAGAAATATTTACCATCAAATATGGTGTAAATATCTTTATTAGTGTGAATCCAAGGGCTACTCATGGAGTAGAGTTAGGATTCCCTGGATTTTGTCTTTTCTCCAAGATGGTTTGGAAAAAGGGTTGGCTGCAAGTTCCTTAAAGGGACAGATTTCTGCTTTGTCTATTTTGCTACACAAGCGTCTGGCGGATGTTCCAGATGTTCAATCTTTTTGTCAGGCTCTGACTAGAATCAGGCCTGTGTTTAGACCAATTGCTCCTCCTTGGAGTTTGAATTTAGTTCTTAATGTCAAGGGGTTCCGTTTGAACCTATGCATTCCGTAGATATTAAGTTGTTATCTTGGAAAGTAATTTTTTTGGTTGCTATTTCTTCTGCTCGCAGAGTTTCGGAGCTTTCAGCATTACAATGTGATTCTCCTTATCTTATTTTCTATTCCGATAAGGTGGTGTTACGTACCAAACCTGGTTTCCTTCCTAAGGTTGTTTCTAATAAAAATATTAATCAGGAAATTGTTGTTCCTTCCTTGTGTCCTAATCCTTCTTCTAAGAAGGAGCGACTGTTACATAATTTGGATGTGGTCTGTGCCTTGAAGTTCTACTTGCAGGCGACTAAGGATTTTCGTCAATCATCTTCTTTGTCGTTTTTTCAGGGAAATGTAGGGGTCAGAAAGCTACGGCTATCTCTCTTTCTTTTTGATTGAAGAGTATCATCCGTTTTGCATATGAGACTGCTGGACAGCAGCCTCCTGAACGAATTACAGCTCATTCCACTAGGGCTGTGGCTTCCTCATGGGCATTCAAAAATGATGCTTCTGTTGAACAGATTTGCAAAGCTGCAACTTGGTCGTCTCTTCACACTTTTTCCAAATTTTACAAATTTGATACTTTTGCCTCGTCTGAGGCTGTTTTTGGGAGGAAATTTCTTCAAGCAGTGGTGCCTTCCGTTTAGGTTCCCTGTCTTGTCTCTCCCGTTTCATCCGTGTACTATAGCTTTGGTATTGTATCCCACAAGTAAGGATGAAATCCGTGGACTCATCGTATCTTGTAAAAGATAAGGAAATTTATTCTTACCTGATAAATTATTTTTTTTTACGATACGATGAGTCCACGGCCCACCCTGTTTTTGTTAGACAGGTCTTTTTGTTTTCTGTTGCTAAACTTCAGTCACCTCTGCACCTTGGCTTTTCCTTTCTCTTCCTAACTTCGGTCGAATGACTGGAGTGGGAGGGAAGGGAGGAGCTATATATACAGCTCTGCTGTGGTGCTCTTTGCCTCCTCCTGCTGACAAGGAGGCGATATCCCACAAGTAAGGATGAAATCCGTGGACTCTTCGTATCGTAAAAGAAATAAATGTATCCGGTAAGAATAAATTTCCTTTTTTCCTCCCAGAGGCAGGTTTCTGTTTCAAGATTGTCTGCAGACCAGACAAAAGAGAGAGGCTTTCTTACAATGCGTAAGAGACCTTTCCAACCTGGGAGTGATCCGGTTCAGAAACAGGGTCTGGGTTTTTATTACAATCTATTCGTAGTTTCCCAAAGAAAGAGGGAACCTTCAGGCCAATTTTAGATCTCAAGAATCGGAACACATTTCTCAGAGTACCGTTTTTCAAGACGGAAGCTATTCTTTACATTCTCCCTTTAAATCCACTGTTATCATAAATTGACCCTCTTGGATCAAAGGATGCGTACCTACATGTTCCCATTCACAGGGATCATTACAAGTTTTTAAGGTTTTCTTTTCTAGACAAACCCTTCCAATTCGTGGATCTTCCCTTCGGTCTTGCCACAGCTCCTAGAATTTTCTCAAAGGTTATGGGATCGCTGTTGGCGGTGCTTCGGTTTCGGGGGATTGCAGTGGCGCCCTATCTGGAACTTACTGGTACAGACGCCATCCTTTACAACAAGCAAGATTCCACACAGAAATATTGTTTTCCTTCCTGCGATCTCACGGCGGGAAGGTAAATTTGGATAAGAGTTCCTTAGTCCCAAATATAAGGGTAAATTTCTTGGGAACCATAATAGATTCTCTATCAAACATTTTTCTGACAGAAGTCAGGAAATTAAAGATTTTCGATACTTGTCTAGCTCTTCAGTACATGGAGGTAATCGGGCTGTTAGTAGTGGCAATGGACATCATCCCGTTTGTTCGGTTCCATCTCTGACCTCTGCAGTTAAATATTCTTAGATAATGGAACGGAGATTATGCGGATTTGTCTACTCGAATACATTTGGAGCAGGAGACAAGGGATTCTCTTCAATGGGGGTTGTCTCTGGATCATCTTTTCCAGGGAACCTGCTTTCGCAGACCATTTTGGGTGATTGTGACAAAAAACGCCAGCCTTCTAGGGTTCCCTAATAGGCTCAGGGAGTGTGGACTCAGTCAGAGTTTGTTTTTCCTATAAACATCCTGGAGCTGAGAGCGATCTTCAATGCTCTTCTGGTCTGGCCTCAGTTAACCTCAGTCCAGTTTATCAGGTTCCAGTTGGACAACATACCTTCAGTGGCTTACATCAATCATCAGGGAGGAACTAGGAGTTCCTTAGCGATGACAGAGGTAACCAAGATAATTCAGTGGGCAGAGGCCCATTCCTGTTGTCTGTCGACGATCCACATCCCAGGGTTGGACAACTGGGAGGCGGATTTTCTGAACAGGCAGACCTTTCATCCAGGGGAGTGGGAACTCCATCCGGAAGTGTTCTCTAGCCTGATTCTCAGGTGGGGTCAGCTGGGAATTAGACCTCTTGGCATCTCAACAGAGTGCCAAGCTCCCGAGATTCGGGTCAAGGTCCAGGGACTCCCAGGTAGAACTGCTAGATACTGTGACTGTTTTCTTGGACCTTCAGTCTAGCATACCAAATTCCTCCATTTGCACTTCTTCCTCAGGTCATTGCTCGGATTAAGCAGGAGAGGACATTAGTGATCCTCATTGCTTCTGCTTGGCCTCGTGGGATTTGGTATACAGATCTGGTGGATATGTTTTTCTGCCACTGTGGAGACTTCCGTTGAAGAAGGACTTTCTAATTCAAGGGTCCTTTCACCCAAATTTTGTTTCTCTGAGGCTGACTACTTGGAGATTGAACGCTTAATGTTGTCTAAGCAGGGTTTTACTGACTCGGTCATAGTGACCATGATTCAGGCTAGCAAGCCTGTAACTAAAAGGATTTACCATAATATTTGACGTAAATATCTATTTGGTGTGAATCCAAGGGCTACTCATGGAGTAGAGTTAGGATTCCTAGAATTTTGTCTTTTCACCAAGAAGGTTTGGACAAAGGCTTATCGACTAGTTCCCTAAAGGGTCAAATCTCGGCATTATCTATTTTGTTACACAAATGTCTGGCGGAGGTTCCGGATGTACAAACATTTTGTCAGGCCTTGGTCAGGATCAGGCCTGTGTTTAAACCAGTTGCTCCTCCATGGAGTCTGAATTTAGTTCTTAAACGTCTTCATGGGGCTCCGTTTGAGCCTATACATTCCTTCGATATTAAGTTGTTTTCTTGGGAAGTTTTATTTCTTGTTGCTATTTCCTCTGCTTGTAGAGTGTCAGAGCTCTCGACTTTTCAGTATGAGTTTCCTTACCTTATTTTCCATTCAGATAAGGTAGTTTTTACGTACATTAGGATTTCTTCCTAAGGTTATTTCTCTTCAGAACTTTTTTCAGGAGATTGTTGTTCCTTCCTTGTGTCCTAATCCTTCTTCTCAGAAGGAATGAGACTGTACAATTTGTACATGGTCCGTGCTTTAAAGTTTTCTCCTGCAGGCGACTAAGGTTTTTCGTCAGTCTTTTCTTTGTTTGTGGTTTTCTCAGGAAAACGTAAGGGACAGAAGGCTACAGCTACTTCTCTTTCTTTTTGACTGAAGAGTATCATACGTTTTGCATATGAGACTGCTGGACAGCAAATTAGTTACGGCTCATTCCACGAGGGCTGTTACTTGCTCTTGGGCATTCACGAATGAAGCTTCTATGGAACAGATTTGCAAGGCTGTAACTTGGTCCTCTCCACATTTTTCAAAGTTCTTCAAATTTAATACTTTTATTTCGGCTGAGGCCGTTTTTGGGAGAAAGGTTCTTCAAGCAGTGGTGCCTTCCGTTTAGGTTACCTGTCTTGTCCCTCCCGTATCATCTGTGCACTCTAGCTTGGGTATTGAATCCCATTAGTAATTAAGATGATCCGTGGACTTATCATGTCTTAAAAAAGTAAAGACAATTTATGCTTACCTGATAAATTTATTTCTTTTTTGAGACGATGAGTCCACGGCCCGCCCTGTTCTTTTAGACAGGTTGTGGGTTATTGTAAACTTCAGACACCTCTGCACCTTGGCTTTTCCTTTCTCTTCCTAACTTCGGTCGAATGACTGGAGTGGGAGGGAAGGGAGGAGCTATTCAACAGCTTTGCTGTGGTGCTCTTTGCCTCCTCCTGCTGACCAGGAGGGGAATATCCCATTAGTAATTAAGATGATCCATGGACTCATCGTGTCTTAAAAAAGAAAGAACTATTAGGGCAGACACTCCTCTGGATGGATCCAGAATAGGGTAAAAGTTCTTAAATTGGCTAATTCTCTTTGTACGGAGGTTTTTTCCTTCTAGCCCGCAGAGCCTTATGGTTATTGCCTTAGTCTGCAGATGTATCCCCTATGTCTAAGCTTCTAGCTATCCTTTCAAGGGAGTGACCTTATTTGGTTTGTCAGAGATTATATCTGATATCTCGGGAGGTTAGGCTCATTTTATTCCCCAGGAGAGGAACAATCAAGAACAACGACAGAGCGATTTTAGCTTCTTTCGTAATTTTGAGGGAAAATTTCTCTCTTCCACCTTCAAACAGGAACGTTCTAAACTTTGATGGAGACTCAATCTTGGAATAAGGGAAAATAATCCAAGAAGTCTGCTATTGAATTAGTCAGCATGAAGGGCATGCCCCCTGTCCGGGATTGGATCTTGGAGTGGGCAGATTTCCTTTATCGCTTGGTCCTGTGTTTGAGATGTTTAGGATTCCGGGGCAATAGAAATAGTGTCCCAGGGATACAATCTAGAGTTCAAAAGTTTTCCTCCTACAGGCTGGTTCTGCTTTCAAGATTATATGCAGACCAGACAAAATGTGAGACGTTCTTACACTGTGTAGGACACCTTTTCGATCTAGGAGTGTTTGTTCCTGTTCCAATTCAGGAACAGGGTCTCAGATTTGTTTCCTATCTGTGCGTGGTTCTCTTAGAAGGAAGGGAACCTTCAGGTCACTTTTAGAGGGCTGGTGTTGTAGATCAATTGGTTAACGCCCTGTCTACAAAAGCTTGTTCGAGATAGGAGGAGCTATTTAATCCCGGCAGGGTTGATACAGCCATTGGGGTACTTTTAGAGTTCCGCCTTTCATGATGGAAACTATTCATTCCATTCTCTCTTTGATCCAAGAGGGTCAATTTATGACAACTGGGGATTTATAGGACACATACCTGCATATTCCTATTTGCAGGGTTCATCGCAAGTTCCTAAGGTTTGCCTTTCTGAACAAACACTTTCAGTTCATGGTTATTTCCTTCGGTCTTGAACAGTTCCCAGAATTTCACAAGACAAGAGTCGGGAAATAGGTTCTGGGATCGCTTTTGCCGGTGCTTTCATTATGGGGCATTTCAGTGGCGCTCTATCGGGACGACATCCTAGTCCAGGCATGATCCTTACAACAAGCTAGATACCACTCAGACTTGGTGGTATCTTTCCTGTGATTCACAAGTGGAAGGTAAAATTTGGGAAAGGAGTTTCTTAGTACCAAATACAAGGGTACCTTTCTGAGGAAACATAATAGCTTTCCTATCAATGATGATTTTTCTGACAGGAGTCAGGAAATCAAAGATTTTCTATGCTTGTCTAGCCCTTCAGTCCTCTCCTAGGCTGTCAGTGGCTTAGTGCATTAAGGAAATCGGGCGAATGGCGGCGGCAATGGACATCATCCCATTTTGCTCGTTTCCATCTCAGGCCTCTGCAGTTAAGCATGCTCAGACAATGGAACGGAGATTATGCAGACCTGTCTTCTCGAATAGGAGCAGGAGACAAGGGACTCTCTTCAATGGTGGTTGTCTCTGGATCATTTCTCCCAGGGAACCTGCTTTCACAGACCGTCTTGGGTGATTGTAACAGACGCCAGCCTTCTGGGGTGGGGAGCTATATGGGCCACCCTAAAGGCTCAGGGAGTTTGGACTCAGTCAGAGTCTGTTAATCCTATAAACATTCTAGAACTGAGAGCAATCTTCAATGGTCTTCCATCCTGGCCCGAGCTAGCCTCACTACGGTTTATCAGGTTCCAGTCCGACAACATAACTTCAGTGGCTTACATCAATCATCAGGGGGGGACGAGGAGTTCCTTAGTGATGACAGAGGTAACTAAAATAGTCTAGTGGGCGGAGGCCCACTCTTGTCTTTCAGCGATCCATATCCCAGGGGTGGACAACTGGTAGGCGGATTTTCTGAGCAGGCAGACTTTTCATCCGGGGGAGTGGGAACTCCATCCGGAAGTGTTCACCAATCTGGCTCTCAAGTGGGGTCAGTCGGAATTGGATCTCATGGCATCCCGAGAATGCCAAGCTACCGAGATACGGGTCGAGGTCCAGGGACCCCCAGGCGAAACTGATAGATGCTCTGGCGGTTTCCTTGGACCTTCAGTCTAGCATAGCTATTTCCTCTGTTTGCTCTTCTTCCTTGGGTAATTGCTTGAATCAAACAGGAGAGGGCTTCGGTGATCCTCATAGCACCAGCCTGACCTTGCAGGATTTGGTATGCGGATCTGGTGGAGATGGCATCTCTGCCTCCTTGGAGACTCCCGTTGAGGAAGGATCTTCTGATTCAGGGGCCCTTCCTTCACCCAAATCTAGTTTCTCTGAAGCTGACTGCTTGGAGATTGATCGCTTAATTTTATCCAAGCAGGGATTTTCTGATTCAGTCATAGAGACCATGATTCAGGCTCGTAAGCCTGTAACTAGAAGGATTTACCATAAGATTTGGCGTAAAATTTCTCTATTAGTGTGAATCCAAGGGCTACTCATGGAGTAGAGTTAGGATTCCTAGAATTTAGTTTTTTCTCCAAGAGGGTTTGGAGAAGGGCTCCCTAAAGGGTCAAATCTCGGCTTTATCTATTTTGTTACACAAATGTCTGGCGGATGTTCCAGATGTACAATCTTTTTGTCAGGCCCTGGACAGGATCAGGCCTGTGTTCAAACCAGTTACTCCTCCATGGAGTCTTAATTTAGTTCTCAAAGTTCTTCAAGGGATTCCATTTGAGACTATGCATTCCTTAGATATTAAGTTGTTATCTTGGAAAGTTTTATTTCTTGTTGCGATTTCTTCTGCTCGGAGAGTGTCAGAGCTCTCGGCATTGCAGTATGAGTCTCCTTATCTTATTTTTCATTCAGATAAGGTAGTTTTACGTTCTAAACTATGATTTCTTCCTAAGGTTGTTTCTGATCGGAACATTAATCAGCAGATTGTGGTTCCTTCCTTGTGTCCTAATCCTTCTTCTAAGAAAGAAAGACTTCTGCCCAATTTGGACGTGGTCCGTGCTTTAAAGTTTTACTTACAGGCGACTAAGGACTTTTGTCAGTCTTCTTCTTTGTTTGTAATTTTCTCAGGGAAATGTAAGGGACAGAAAGCTACGGATACTTCTCTTTCTTTTTGGCTGAAGAGTATCATACGTTATGCATATGAAACTGCTTGACAACAGCCTCCCAAGAGAGTTACGGCTCATTCCACTAGGGCTGTTGCTTCCTCATGGGCGTTCAAAAATAAAGCTTCTGTGGAACAGATTTGCAAGGCTGCAACTTGGTCCTCTCTTCACACTTTTTCAAAGTTCTACAAATTTGACACTTTTGGGAGAAAGGTTCTTCAAACAGTGGTGCCTTCCGTTTAGGTTCACTGTCTTGTCCCTCCCGTATCATCTGTGTACTCTAGCTTGGGTATTGAATCCTATTAGTAATTAAGATGATCCGTGGACTCATTGTGTCTTAAAAAAGAAAAGAAAATTTATGCTTACCTGATAAATTTATTTATTTTTTGACACAATGAGTCTACGACCCACCCTGTTCTTTTAGACAGGTTGTGGGTTATTGTAAACTTCAGACACCTCTGCATCTTGGCTTAATCCTTTCTATTCGTAACTTCGGTCGAATGACTGGAGTGGGAGGGAAGGGAGGAGCTATTTAACAGCTCTGCTGTGGTGCCCTATGCCTCCTCCTGCTGACCAGGAGGTGAATATCCCATTAGTAATTAAGATGATCCGTGGACTTATCGTGTCAAAAAAGAAATACATTTATCAGGTAAGCATAAATTTTCTTTTCTTTTTTCTACAGGTCTCTGTCAAGAGTGTGTGTCCTTTCACGCCTTGTGAGCTGTCTTCCTGCCAGACAGCTAGATTGCAGGTAAGTGCTTTTTTGTCTTCTAGGTATTGGAGACTGGCACTTTAGTTACTTAACTGCAGCATTTTAAAGGGGACATATCAAATCCTTCATATATAGGATTTTATGAGGCATTTTGCATGTACTTGAATGTATGTGAGAGACTGAAGGTTTATCCTTTATCAGCATGAAGGGGTTGACTTTCAATAGGTGGCTCATTTATTCAACTTGGTACTGGTGAATGTGTTATACTAAAGTTGTTCTTGGGCAGTATCTTTGTTTTTACTTTATACAGTAAGATAGTCTCAGGACTCTGTGTCAGTGGATGCAAAGTGTTTTTTCTGCTGAGTTGGCTCTTGAAAATGCACGATTACACTTAGTCTGCTGTGGTGTAGAGGTCCTCAATTGCGGTTTGTTTTTTTGAGCACTAAATTGCTTTGTAAAATTTAAAGTAGGGTTGCACCGATATCATTTTTTTAAGACCAAGTACCGATACTTTTTTCAAATACTCACCGATACCAATTACCAATACTTTTTTTATTAATGTCATATGACAGTTTACCAAGCACAATACAGACTAATGATTTAAGATAGCTTCTT
Source organism: Bombina bombina (assembly GCF_027579735.1). Taxonomy (NCBI): domain Eukaryota; kingdom Metazoa; phylum Chordata; class Amphibia; order Anura; family Bombinatoridae; genus Bombina; species Bombina bombina. The sequence goes on from NC_069499.1 coordinate 874,831,663, forward strand.
TATAATTATGAACTGTAACTCAAGGAATTTTGAAATAATTAAATTAAATTAAAAATGTTATTTGATTGTTGTCACAAAGTTCACAGAACATGTTTATAAATAAAAATATTACAATAAAATATATTAATAACAACAATAAATATCAGCTGCAGCAGTTGGGGCGGGAAAGCTACAATTTAAAGGGGTGGTTACTGGATGCAATTGGGTTGTAGGATGCCTATATAACATCAATCTGACATTTGTATTTAATACAAAGTAATATAATTTAATTCTGAAAAAAAAAAAAACATTGGGGAAGAAGTGTCCCAGTAATCCCCTGTGAGAAAAATGGGCCATTTGCATTCTACTGACTCAACAGAAAATAGGCCTGGTGTTCATATTTCTTTTTAAAGACACAATGAGTCCACTGATTTCATCCTTGTGGGATATTCATCTCCTGGTCAGCAGGAGGAGGCAAAGAGCACCACAGCAGAGCTGTTAAATAGCTCCTCCCTTCCCCCCCACCCCAGTAATTCTCTTTGCCTGCGTTAGTGATAGGAAGTGGCAAAGTGAGGTGATAGTTTTAGATTCTTCAATCAAGAGTTTATTATTTTTAAAGTAGTGCCAGAGTGTGCTGCTTTGTTCTAGGGTGTAGCCGTAGTCCATATCAGTCTCTACAGTAGAGCTTTTGGTGGCTTTAGAACAATGGGAACTGGTGGGACATAATTCTCACTGCACCTCTCATACTGATGCTGCCCTAACACTGAAAAACTGAGGGATTTTACTCAGGACTTTCATTTATTTACAGGTCCTTTGGGAGGGAGAGGACCTCCTAAACCTGGGAACTGCCTTGCTGCCAGGCAGAAGTTGAGGTAAGTGCTAACTTTATTTCTGGGGAGAGAAGGATCTCAGAAAATGTTTAGGCACTTTATCAAGTTAAACCTCATTGGACTTGGGCTTAGTTTCTCCTTTTCTGTTAGGAGACGGTATTGCAGTTGGTATACAGGTACTGGGTGACTTGTGTTTCATCTCCTGTGGTCTCAGCTAATAATGGAGCCAACAGGGAGTTTGCCTCATGTGTTCTTACATTGAGTATGGCAGAGTGTGTACTCTAAGGGGTTTTTCTCTGACAGATAGAGCCTTTGGATTGAACAGCTATTTAAACTGAAGCTGTTCAGTCTGTTTTCCTGCTCAGTGTGAGTGTTTGCACTGGATGGGTACAATTTGTCCCTTTGCTCCCGGTGCCTTTGCTTGGCTAATGGCGACCGGGAGATCACATAGGAGCTGTGGTTTGTTTAACTGTGCTGTGGTTGAGGGGACTGTTGTTCACTGGGTGTAACAAGCTGGGCAGCTGTCCTTTGTTATTTCACTGTCTTCCTTTGCTCCCGGTGCCTTTACTTGGTTTTCAATGGCGACCGGGAGATGACTTGTGCGACGCCCATGAGGGGCGGAGCTTGTAAATGGCGCCTTTGCAGTGCGCACCTCCTCTCCTAGACCTTCCTGTTGTCGGAAGAAGCAGAGGACTTTAAGATACAAAGGAATGTACTGCGTAGCTGGCAATGAGACAGGCTCTTTGTCACGATACGCATCTGTTAAAAAAATACATCAGGGCGATGTCTGCAGCTGCACCTTAAGACAAGTGTATTATATGCATACATGACTTACACAAACAACGTTTATTATATATTAATATTAAAAGGTTGTTTTTGATTCAGCACTTTCCTTCCTAACAAAGAAACTTAAAGACAGGGAGACTTTTCTGTCTGAGTGTTTGCGCTTCAGAAAAGCGCTACAGTGGAAATGGAGGGAACTTTCACTATGAGTGATAAATACATCAGGTCTACTCAGTATGTGCTGCTAGTGATGTTGCAAACTTAAAAATTTTGGTTCGCGAACGGCGGACTCGAACTTCCGGTATTGTTCGCGAACCCGCGAACCGCCATTGAATTCAATAGGCAGGCGAACTTTAAAACCTACAAGGACTCTTTCTGGCCACAATAGTGATGGAAAAGTTGTTTCAAGGGAACTAACACCTGGACTGTGGCATGCTGGAGGGGGATCCCTGGCAAAACTCCCATGGAAAATTACATAGTTTATGCAGAGTCTGCTTTTAACCCATAAAGGGCCTAAATAACCTAACATTCCCAAATAGTTTGCAATAACGTGCTTTAAAACATCAGTTATGATGTCGTATCTATCAGGTAGTGTAAGGGTTACGGCCGCTTCACAGTGACAGAGCAAACTCCAAGTGTAACGCACCCCAATCAACCGCAAACAGTCCACTTGCACAACAACTAAATAGATAGATTTGATAGATAGATACATAGATTACATAGATCAATCGATGCAATATACATATGATCGATACACTGTACATAGATCAATACATGCAATATACATTTGATAGATACGAATTACATCGATCAATAGATGCAATATACATTTGATAGATACGAATGTTATCGAATCAAAGATGCAATATACATTTTATAGATACGAATGACATCAACCAAAATATGCAGGGCCGCCACAAGAAATTTTGGGGCCCCTGACTCAACCATTGATCAGGCCCCCCCCCCTCCTTTGACATGTGCAATTTTTGACCAAGTGACTAAAACGTATATGCACTTTATTCTTAATTGTCTATTTAAACTTGGAAATGTTGTAAAGGTAGTAACATACACACACACAGACACACTCATACACTGAAACACACAAACACACTCACACATAAGGATTCACATATAGACACTCTAGCAGACACGCAAAGAAACACACTCAGACACAGAAAACCAAACAGACACTTAGCACTTGTTTACATTGACCTGACAAGTAATGAGGTAAACTACAGTTTTAGAAAAAAGGAGATTTAGAAAACAAAATATGGAGTTCTGATTATCTTTTTGTAAAGGAAGATGACAACTAAATTATGACAACAGCATGCAGTGGCTGAAAGGAAGGGCCCTGAACTGTCTAAACAATAATTTAAAGGTTAAATGGTGGAGTGGTTACTTCTGGAAAGGTCTTGTTAGTCTCAAAGTCTGTAGAAAGATGTGAATAATTAGTAGTAAGGTGAAAATGTCCTAAAAAGGAACAGACAATGGACACACACACACAAACTCAAACTTGCACATATACCCAAGGAAACACCGACAGAGACAGCCTCATAAAACACACAAATACATATACACACATACAGACACCCACAGAAAACACACAAAGACATACACACACAGAGAGACAACCACATGAAAAACACAGAAAAACATACATACACACACCTTCACTGAGACATCCACAGAAAACACACAAAGACATACACACGCCCTCACAGAGAAACCCACAGAAAACACAGACATACAAACACCCTCACAGAAACACCCATAGAAAAAGCTCAAAGACATATGCACACACCCTCACAGACATCCACAGAAAATGCACAAAGACATACACACCCACCCTCACAGAGAGACCCACAGATAAAAAATACATACACATAGAGACACAAACCAAAGCACAAAGACATAAACACATACACCCACAGAAACACTCGCAGGAGGAAACATTTATGCACCTTGCATCCCCTAAATCAACAGTGTGTGACATGCATGAAAAAAAAATGCAGAAATTAAGAGATCACTTTTTAAAGAATCATATTTGTAAATGTGCAAACAAAAATAATTCTGTGAATTCAAAATTGTACATTAATGAGCTGGGTAGATGGCTAGATGAAGAAAAGTACCTTTAAAACGTTGACATATGTTTGTTTGTTTTTATTCCCCATTTTCCCCAACCAAGAGCACCACTTCAAATATAGTGTACAAATTTTCCCATCTGTCAGCTGTACTTATGGATTTTGAAAATACTGTACTCTATATGGTCTTGGTGGGACCATAAGCTGTGGTACTCATACCATTAGATCTGGTTAAATGCAGGATTTAGGCTTGTTGGTATGTATTTCAAAATTAAGTCAGCTGTAGTGTAAACTAAACAGTTATAAGTTAACCTGTCTCATTTCAAACACTGAGCAATCTTAGTCTGAGAGTATAAAATTTTATGCAGATGTAAAAATCTTAGATAAAATGCCTCCTTGCATCTGGAAAGTCCTTGCATAAAGGGGCAGTAAACTGGAATGTAATATATATATATATATATATATATATATATATATATATATATACAGGGAGTGCAGAATTATTAGGCAAGTTGTATTTTTGAGGATTAATTTTATTATTGAACAACAACCATGTTCTCAATGAACCCAAAAAACTCATTAATATCAAAGCTGAATAGTTTTGGAAGTAGTTTTTAGTTTGTTTTTAGTTATAGCTATTTTAGGGGGATATCTGTGTGTGCAGATGACTATTACTGTGCATAATTATTAGGCAACTTAACAAAAAACAAATATATACCCATTTCAATTATTTATTTTTACCAGTGAAACCAATATAACATCTCAACATTCACAAATATACATTTCTGACATTCAAAAACAAAACAAAAACAAATCAGTGACCAATATAGCCACCTTTCTTTGCAAGGACACTCAAAAGCCTGCCATCCATGGATTCTGTCAGTGTTTTGATCTGTTCACCATCAACATTGCGTGCAGCAGCAACCACAGCCTCCCAGACACTGTTCAGAGAGGTGTACTGTTTTCCCTCCTTGTAAATCTCACATTTGATGATGGACCACAGGTTCTCAATGGGGTTCAGATCAGGTGAACAAGGAGGCCATGTCATTAGATTTTCTTCTTTTATACCCTTTCTTGCCAGCCATGCTGTGGAGTACTTGGACGCGTGTGATGGAGCATTGTCCTGCATGAAAATCATGTGTTTCTTGAAGGATGCAGACTTCTTCCTGTACCACTGCTTGAAGAAGGTGTCTTCCAGAAACTGGCAGTAGGACTGGGAGTTGAGCTTGACTCCATCCTCAACCCGAAAAGGCCCCACAAGCTCATCTTTGATGATACCAGCCCAAACCAGTACTCCACCTCCACCTTGCTGGCATCTGAGTCGGACTGGAGCTCTCTGCCCTTTACCAATCCAGCCACGGGCCCATCCATCTGGCCCATCAAGACTCACTCTCATTTCATCAGTCCATAAAACCTTAGAAAAATCAGTCTTGAGATATTTCTTGGCCCAGTCTTGACGTTTCAGCTTGTGTGTCTTGTTCAGTGGTGGTCGTCTTTCAGCCTTTCTTACCTTGGCCATGTCTCTGAGTATTGCACACCTTGTGCTTTTGTGCACTCCAGTGATGTTGTAGCTCTGAAATATGGCCAAACTGGTGGCAAGTGGCATCTTGGCAGCTGCACGCTTGACTTTTCTCAGTTCATGGGCAGTTATTTTGCGCCTTGGTTTTTCCACACGCTTCTTGCGACCCTGTTGACTATTTTGAATGAAACGCTTGATTGTTTGATGATCACGCTTCAGAAGCTTTGCAATTTTAAGAGTGCTGCATCCCTCTGCAAGATATCTCACTATTTTTGACTTTTCTGAGCCTGTCAAGTCCTTCTTTTGACCCATTTTGCCAAAGGAAAGGAAGTTGCCTAATAATTATGCACACCTGATATAGGATGTTGATGTCATTAGACCACACCCCTTCTCATTACAGAGATGCACATCACCTAATATGCTTAATTGGTAGTAGGCTTTCTAGCCTATACAGCTTGGAGTAAGACAACATGCATAAAGAGGATGATGTGGTCAAAATACTCATTTGCCTAATAATTCTGCACTCCCTGTATATATATATATATATATATATATATATATATATATATATATATATATATATATATATATACATATATATATATATATATATATATATATATATATATATATATATATATATATATAAAATGCATGTCTGCTAAAAGGGCATCTACCATTTGTGTACTGAGGAGGAAACATTTCTGCATGGTTTTAAATACAGAATTTCTACAGCATTGTCAAATAATCATAAATACACTGCTGCTAAAAAAAAATTGTTTTTATGGACCCCTAGCCCCACCATACAACTACTACCACACTGAAGTTACAATCCAAAATTGCACAAAGAAATAAAAAACATTTGCTAAGTAAGTCCTACCTCCTCTTCAAATGAAAGTGACCTGCCGTCTGACTCAGGCACACACTGTACAAAGTGCCAAGTCTGTCTCACACTGAGCATAGTGGTTTAGTGCACACTAAGAAATCCTCTCAAATGATAATACTTTACTCCTTGTAATAACATTTCCCATGCTCAATTAGCACTCTACTGTAGTACCCACGGGTGGCTGCCAAAATGAAAAAAAAAATAAAATAATTTTTTTTAGTTCTTGCCTCATGGCGCCCCCCTGGCTCATTGGGCCCCTGACAGGAGTCAACCCTGTCACCCCCTGATGGCGGCCCTGAAAATATGTAATATACATTTTATAGATACGAATTACATCGATCGATAGATGCAATCTACATTTGATCGATACGTTTGATAGTTCGATCGATTTGATAGATAAATAAATCGATTTGAAATATATATAATTTCCCTGACAGAGTATAACAATAAGACATGCGGTCTGTGACCCGTGGTGTGTTAAGCAGTACTATGCTTAACATTTTACTACAACCTGTACCTCCCCCTATCGGGGGAGGTCTATATGGCCTTCATTTTTGGAACCGGGAGATGGAAGAAGATGATTGGTCTGTCCTCCTACTTCAAATTTGTCCAAAACACAAGTGGCTGTCTCAAAACAGTCCGGACAGAAGATAGATCGATCGATAGGATAGATAGATATACATAGATTGATAGTTAGATAGAATCGATAGAAGAGAAATAGATAGATTTGTTAGATATATAATTACCCTGATAAAGTATAATAATTAAACATGCGGTCTTGGACCCATGGTAACTAGGCTGTGTTAAGTAGTACTATTCTTAGCACTTTCAGCCCTGTAAGTAAAACTTTTCTTATCACTTGAATCCCTCTTACCCCCCCTTTTGTTGGAGCTCTATATGGCCTGTATGATTAGCCTGACAAAGTATAATAAGAAAACATCTGGTCTGGGACCCATGGTAACTAGGTTGTGTTTAAGTAGTACTATTCTTAGAACTGTAATCCCTGTTACTCCCCCTATCAAGGGAGGTCTATATGGCCTGCATGATTACCCTGACAAAGTATAACAACAAGACACACGATGTTGGACCCATGGTAACTAGCTTATGTTAAGTATTACTCTTCTTAGCATTTTAATACCTGTTACTCACCCTATCGTGGGAGGTCTATACGGCCTGCATGATTACCCATACAAAATATAATAATAAGACATCTGCTCTGGGTCTGTAACCCATGGTAACTAGGTTGTGTTAAGTAGTACTGTTCTTAGCATTTTAATACCTGTTACACCCTGTCGGGGGAGGTATATATGGCCTGCATGATTACCCTGACAAAGTATAACAACAAGACACGCGGTGTGGGACCCATGGTAACTAGCTTGTGTTAATTAGTACTGTTCTTAGCATTTTAATACCTGTTACTCACCCTATCGGGGGAGGTCTATATGGCCTGCATGATTATCCTTACAAAATAGAATATCAAGACATGCGGTCTGGCACCCATGGTAACTAGGTTGTGTAAAGTAGTACTCTTCTTAGCATTTTAATACCTGTTACTCACCCTATCGGGGGAGGTCTATATGGCCTGCATGATTAACTTAAAAATATATAATAATAAGACATATGCTCTGGGACCCATGGTAACTTTGTGTTAAGTAGTACTGTTCTTAGCATTTCAATACCTGTTACTCACCCAATTGGGGGAGGTCTATATGGCCTGCATGATTACCCTTACAAAATATAATAACAAAACATATGCTCTGGGACCCATGGTAACTAGGTTGTGTTAAGTAGAACTGTTCTTAGCAGTTTAATACCTGTTACAACACCGAATGGTGGCAGGTCTATCTGGCCTTCATGATTAGCCGCACCCAAACCCAAAAAAAGCCAAGCGGTCTTAGACTAACACCCATGACTAACTCGGTTTTTTCAACTAGTACTATTCTTTGCACTTTCATCCCTGTTACTTCCAGGCCTCTCGGGGGTGGTCTACATGGCCATCATGATTAGCCTAACAAAATACTACAATCCAACCTTGGCTCAGTCTTCATAGGCCCTTCATTGGCTGTATTTTGGTAGTACTGTTCTTATTAGTGTAATACCTGATACAACACCGAATGGTGGCAGCTCTATATGGCCTGAATGATTAGCCGCAACCAAAGCCAAAAAAAAGCCAAGTGGTCTTGGACTAACACCCATGGCTAACTCGGTTGTTTCTAGTTGTACTATTCTTTGCACTTTCATCTCATCCCTGTTACTTCCAGGCCTCTCGGTGGTGGTCTACATGCCCATCATGATTATCCTAACAAAGTACAACAATAAAACCTTGGCTCTTGAAAGCCTGTTAATTGGCTTTATTTTGGTAGTTCTGTTCTTATTAGTTTAATACCTGATACAACACCGAATGGTGGCAGCTCTATATGGCCTGAATGATTAGCCGCAACCAAAGCCAAAAAAAAGCCAAGTGGTCTTGGACTAACACCCATGGCTAACTCGATTGTTTCAAGTAGTACTATTCTTAGCACTTTCATCTCATCCCTGTTACTTCCAGGACTCTCGGTGGTGGTCTACATGGCCATCATGATTAGCCTAACCAAATACTACAATCCAACATTGGCTCAGTCTTCATAAGGCCCTTGATTGGCTGTATTTTGGTAGTTCTGTTCTTATTAGTTTAATACCTGATACAACACCGAATGGTGGCAGCTCTATATGGCCTGCATGATTAAGCCGCACCCAAACCAAAAAAAAATCCAAGCGGTCTTGGATTAACACCCATGGCTAACTCGGTTGTTTCAAGTAGTACTATTCTTAGCACTTTCATCTCATCCCTGTTACTTCCAGGACTCTCGGTGGTGGTCTACATGGCCATCATGATTAGCCTAACCAAATACTACAATCCAACCTTGGCTCAGTCTTCATAAGGCCCTTCATTGGCTGTATTTTGGTAGTACTGTTCTTATTAGTTTAATACCTGATACAACACCGAATGGTGGCAGCTCTATATGGCCTGCATGATTAGCCGCACCCAAAGCCAAAAAAAAGCCAAGCGGTCTTGGACTAACACCCATGGCTAACTCGATTGTTTCAAGTAGTACTATTCTTAGCACTTTCATCTCATCCCTGTTACTTCCAGGACTCTCGGTGGTGGTCTACATGGCCATCATGTTTAGCCTAACCAAATACTACAATCCAACATTGGCTCAGTCTTCATAAGGCCCTTGATTGGCTGTATTTTGGTAGTTCTGTTCTTATTAGTTTAATACCTGATACAACACCGAATGGTGGCAGCTCTATATAGCCTGCATGGTTAGCCGCACCCAAAGCCAAAAAAAAGCCAAGCGGTCTTAGACTAACACCCATGCCTAACTCGGTTGTTTCAAGTAGTACTATTCTTAGCACTTTCATCTCATCTCTGTTACTTCCAGGACTCTCGGTGGTGGTCTACATGCCCATCATGATTAGCCTAACCAAATACTACAATCCAACCTTGGCTCAGTCTTCATAAGGCCCTTCATTGGCTGTATTTTGGTAGTACTGTTCTTATTAGTTTAATACCTGATACAACACCGAATGGTGGCAGCTCTATATGGCCTGCATGATTAGCCGCACCCAAAGCCAAAAAAAAAGCCAAGCGGTCTTGCACTAACACCCATGGCTAACTCGGTTGTTTCAACTAGTACTATTCTTAGCACTTTCATCCCTGTTACTTCCAGGCCTCTCGGGGGTGGTCTACATGGCCATCATAATTAGCCTAACAAAATACTACAATCCAACCTTGGCTCAGTCTTCATAGGCCCTTCATTGGCTGTATTTTGGTAGTACTGTTCTTATTAGTTTAATACCTGATACAACACCGAATGGTGGCAGCTCTATATGGCCTGCATGATTAGCCGCACCCAAAGCCAAAAAAAAGCCAAGCGGTCTTGCACTAACACCCATGGCTAACTCTGTTGTTTCAAGTTGTACTATTCTTAGCACTTTCATCTCATCCCTTACTTCCATGCCTCTCGGGGGTGGTCTACATGGCCATCATGATTACCCTCACCAAAATATAACAACAATACGTGCGTGCAGGGAACCATGGTAAGGTTACTTCCTTTCGCAAAATCGAGTATAACAGTTGCAGGCTGAGGTTCTGACCCTGCATTATGGCTGCACCTCTCCCTAAAAGAGGCATGCGTTACAGAGTCTGTGGGCATGTATGCAAAGAGCTGGCCTGCCTAAAAGGAGCAGCAAGGCAGTACAGGTCGTTCTCCTTCAGCTGTTTTATACGCTGTCCCACGGCCACGACCCTCAACAGCCACAACAGAATGAAACATCACATATGCCATCCTTTTGAACAATAGAGTACAGGTATGGCATTGATTTTAGTTACACGGAGATATTTATTAGGAACCGTGAAATTGAAAACAAAAACATGATTGGACACCCAGTACAGTACAGGTCGATCTCCTTCGGCCTTTTTAGAAGAGTGTCCCGGACCCTCAACAAAAACAACAGCAGGAAAGAGGACATATGGCATCCTTTTGAACAATAGAGTACAGGTACATCATTGATTTTAGAAACCCTGAGATAATTTTGGGCAAATGGGAAATAGAAAAAAACATTGATTGTACACCAGTACACTTCTTTATCCTTAGGCCTTTTTATAAGAGGGTCCCGGACCCTCAACAGAAACAACAGCAGGAAAGAGGACATATGGCATCCTTTTGAACAATAGATGACAGGTAAGGCATTGATTTTAGAAACCCAGAGATAATTTGTTGCAACTGGGAAATAAAAAAAAACATTGATTGGACACCCAGTACACTTCTTTATCCTTTTGCCTTTTTAATTTTTTATAAGAGGGTCCAGGACCCTCAACCAAAACACCAGCAGGAAAGAGGACATATGGCATCCTTTTGAACAATTGATTACAGGTAAGGTATAGATTTTAGAATCCCTGAGATAATTTTTATGAACATGGAAATAGAAAAAAACATTGATTGGACACCCAGTACACTTCTTTATCCTTAGGCCTTTTTATAAGAGGGTCCCGGAGCCTCAACAGAAACAACAGCATGAAAGAGGACATATGGCATTCTTTTGAACAATAGATTACAGGTAAGGCATTGATTTTATAATCCCTGAGATAATTTATATGAACCGGGAAATAGAAAAAAACATTGATTGGACACCCAGTACACTTCTTTATCCTTAGGCCTTTTTAAAAGAGGGTCCAGGACCCTCAACCAAAACAGCAGCATGAAAGAGGACATATGGCATCCTTTTGAACAATAGATGACAGGTAAGGTATTGATTTTAGAAACCCAGAGATAATTTGTTGCAACTGTGAAATAAAAAAATACAAAAATTGGACACCTAGTACACTTCTTTATCCTTTTGCCTTTTTAAGTTTTTAGAAGAGGGTCCAGGACCCTCAACAGAAACAACAGCATGAAAGAGGACATATGGCATCCTTTTGAACAATAGATTACAGGTAAGGCATTGATTTTAGAATCCCTGAGATAATTTATATCAACAGGGAAATAGAAAAAAACATTGATTGGACACCCAGTACACTTCTTTCTCCTTAGGCCTTTTTATAAGAGGGCCCCGGACCCTCAACAGAAACAACTGCAGGGAAGAGGACATATGGCATCCTTTTGAACAATAGATGACAGGTAAGGCATTGATTTTAGAAACCCAGAGATATTTTGTTGCAACCATGAAATGGAACCAAAAAAATGATTGGTCAGTGGTCACCCAGTACACTTCTTTCTACTTCTGCCTTGTTATAAGAGGGTCCCGGACCCTCAACAAAAACAACAGCAGGGAGCTGGGCATAGGAGTACAAGGGAGTGTGACAATAATAATGTGAAGGGGAAGATTGAGGAGTTGTGGCATTTTGAATTTGTTATCGTGGGAAGTACTTGCAATGACCTTGCTCTGGTGAATCCATATTGCAAAGGTCTTTTTTAAGGCACTGTTTGTCTATTTCTTGAATTTCAGCATTCGTTAAATGAAGCACGATTTAAGGCTGGTGAGAACCGACCTTTCTTCTGGCTGTTTGAAAATGTTGTGGCTCTGGACAAACATGTGAAGAAGAGGGCCATCTGCCATATTCTGCAAGCAAACCCCTTTGATGATTGACGCTAAACATGTGTCACCTGCAAGCAGAGCTTGTTACTTCTGTCTAAATCTTCCTGGTATGGACAGGCCACTGTTTCCCACAGCAAGTCATAAGCTTGAACTACAAGATTGTCTTGAGTATGGTAGGAAATCAAAGTTTAGTAAAGTCTGTACTATCACCACAAAAACTGAACTTCTTGAAGCAAGGGAAATGCAAGCAGTTTCCTGTGCTTATGGATGACAAGGAGGACGTCCTGTGGTGCACAGAGATGGAGAGGATTTTTGGTTTCCCTGTACACTACACAGATGTCTCCAACATCACCCGAAACACAAGACAGCGACTCTTGGGAAGTTCCTGGAGTGTTCCGGTAGCCATCTCTTTGCGCCCCTAAAGGAATACTTTATCAGTGTTTAACCCCTTCACTTAACCGCCTTGATGAAGCAGATTGTATATTTTTTTATGCTGCTACTTATAGATCTAACCCCTATTGTAAATCATGCTTCATTTAGTAACTCAAGTTAAATTATATAATTTTTTTTAATTATTATTATGCTCAGCAGATTCAAAACAAACCATTCTTGTATTCATATCACATGACATGTCAAAATGCTGCATGTAAAATTGCAGTGTGCAAAGTCATAATCTTAGTGAACCTATAAGTGCATTACATTTTCTAAAATCAACGAAAATACAGAAAAAAAAAAAAAAGGAAAGGAAAGAGGACATATGGCATCCTTTTGAACAATAGAGTACAGGTGAGGTAAGGCATTGATTTTAGAAACCCTGAGATAATTTTTTGCAAACGGGAAATAGAAAAAAAACATTGATTGGACACCCAGTGCACTTCTTTATCCTTAGGCCTTTTTATAAGAGGTTCCAGGACCCTCAACAAAAACAGCAGCAGGAAAGAGGACATGTGGCATCCTTTTGAACAATAGATTACAGGAAAGGCATTGATATTAGAAACCCAGAGATAATTTGTTGCCACCGGGAAATAGAAAAAAACATTGATTAGACAACCAGTACACTTCTTTATCCATAGGCCTTTTACACTTCTTTGTCCTTCAACCTTTTTATAAGAGGCTCCAGGACCCTCAACAAAAACAGCAGCAGGAAAGAGGACATATGGCATCCATTTGAACAATAGAGTACAGGTAAAGCATTGATTTTAGAAACCAGGAGATAATTTTTAGGAAACGTGAAATAGAAAAAAACATTGGACAGGACACCCAGTACACTTCTTTATCCTTAGGCCTTTTTATAAGAGGCTCCAGGACCCTCAACAAAAACAGCAGCAGGAAAGAGGACATGTGGCATCCTTTTGAACAATAGCTTACAGGAAAGGCATTGATATTAGAAACCCAGAGATAATTTGTTGCCACTGGGAAATAGAAAAAAACATTGATTGGACACCCAGTACACTTCTTTATCCTTAGGCCTTTTAAACTTCTTTATCCTTCGACCTTTTTATAAGAGGGTCCAGGACCCTCAACAAAAACAGCAGCAGGAAAGAGGACATATGGCATCCATTTGAACAATAGAGTACAGGTAAAGCATTGATTTTAGAAACCCAGAGATCATTTTTAGGAAACGTGAAATAGAAAAAAACATTGGACAAGACACCCAGTACACTTCTTTATCCTTAGGCCTTTTTATAAGAGGCTCCAGGACCCTCAACAAAAACAGCAGCAGGAAAGAGGACATATGGCATCCATTTGAACAATAGAGTACAGGTATAGCATTGATTTTAGAAACCCGGAGATAATTTTTAGGAAACGTGAAATAGAAAAAAACATTGGACAGGACACCCAGTACACTTCTTTATCCTTAGGCCTTTTTATAAGAGGCTCCAGGACCCTCAACAAAAACAGAAGCAGGAAAGAGGACATATGGCATCCTTTTGAACAATAGATTACAGGTACAGCATTTATTTTAGAAACCCAGAGATAATTTTTGGCAAATGGGAAATAGAAAAAAACATTGATTGGACACCCAGTACACTTCTTTATCCTTAGGCCTTTTTATAAGAGGGTCCAGGACCCTCAAACAAAACACCAGCAGGAAAGAGGACATATGGCATCCTTTTGAACAATAGAGTACAGTTAAAGCATTGATTTTAGAAACCCGGAGATAATTTGTTGCAACCGGGAATTTGAATAAAAAAAATGATTTGATGGACACCCAGTACACTTCTTTCTCCTTAGGCCTTTTTATAAGAGGGTCCAGGACCCTCAAACAAAACACCAGCAGGAAAGAGGACATATGGCATCCTTTTGAACAATAGAGTACAGGTACAGCATTGATTTTAGAAACACAAAGATAGTTTTTGGCAAATGGGAAATAGAAAAAAACATTGATTGGACACCCAGTACACTTATTTCTCCTTAGGTCTTCTTATAAGAGGGTCCAGGACCCTCAAACAAAACACCAGCAGGAAAGAGGGCATATGGCATCCTTTTGAACAATAGAGTACAGTTAAAGCATTGATTGTAGAAACCCGGAGATAATTTGTTGCAACCGGGAATTTGAATAAAAAAAATGATTTGATGGACACCCAGTACACTTCTTTCTCCTTAGGCCTTTTTATAAGAGGGTCCAGGACCCTCAAACAAAACACCAGCAGGAAAGAGAACATATGGCATCCTTTTGAACAATAGAGTACAGGTACAGCATTGATTTTAGAAACCCAGAGATAATTTTTGGCAAATGGGAAATTAAAAAAAAACATTGATTGGACACCCAGTACACTTCTTTCTCCTTAGGCCTTTTTATAAGAGGGTCCAGGACCCTCAAACAAAACACCAGCAGGAAAGAGGACATATGGCATACTTTTGAACATTAGAGTACAGTTAAAGCATTGATTGTAGAAACCTGGAGATAATTTGTTGCAACCGGGAATTTGAATAAAAAAAAATGATTCGATGGACACCCAGTACACTTCTTTCTCCTTAGGCCTTTTTATAAGAGGGTCCAGGACCCTCAAACAAAACACCAGCAGGAAAGAGAACATATGGCATCCTTTTGAACAATAGAGTACAGGTACAGCATTGATTTTAGAAACCCAGAGATAAATTTTTGCAACTGGGAAAAAGAAAAAAACATTGATTGAACACCCAGTACACTTATTTCTCCTTAGGCCTTCTTATAAGAGGGTCCAGGACCCTCAAACAAAACACCAGCAGGAAAGAGAACATATGGCATCCTTTTGAACAATAGAGTACAGGTACAGCATTGATTTTAGAAACCCAGAGATAAATTTGTTGCAACTGGGAAATAGAAAAAAACATTGATTGGACACCCAGTACACTTCTTTCTCCTTAGGCCTTTTTATAAGAGGGCCCAGGACCCTCAAACAAAACACCAGCAGGAAAGAGGACATATGGCATCCTTTTGAACAATAGAGTACAGGTAAGGCATCAATTTTATAAACCCTGAGATAATTTTAATGAAACGCGAAATAGAAAAAAACATTGATTGGACACCCAGTACACTTCTTTATCCTTAGGCCTTTTTTATAAGAGGGTCCAGGACCCTCAACCGAAACAACAGCAGGAAAGAGGACATATGGCATTCTTTTGAACAATAGAGTACAGGTAAAGCATTGATTTTAGAAACCCAGAGATAATTTGTTGCAACCGGGAAATTGAACCAAAAAAATGATTGGACACCCAGGACACTTCTTTCTACTTCATCCTTTTTATAAGAGAGTCCAGGACCCTCATATGAAACAACAGCAGTAAAGAGGACATATGGCATCCTTTTGAACAATAGAGTACAGGTACGGCATTGATTTTAGAAACCCAGAGATAATTGTTTGGAAACGTGAAATTGCCCAAAAAAACATGCTTGGACACCCACTACAGGTCGTTCTCCTTCAGCATTTTTATAAGAGGGTCCAGCACCCTCAACAGAAACAACTGCAGGAAACACCACATATGCCATCCTTTTGCACAATCGAGTACAGGTATGGCATCCATTTTAGAAACCCGGAGATAATTGAGAGGAACCGGGAACATTTTTCAAAAAATTTGCTGGGGCACCCATTACAGGTCGTTCTCCTTCAGCCTTTTTATACCATGGGCCACGACCCGCAACAGGCACAACAGCATGAAACACCACATAGGCCACCCTTTTGCACAATAGAGTACAGGTATGGCATAGATGGAACCCGGAGATAATTTAGAGCAACCAAGAGATGGATAAAGATGCTTGGTCGGTCCTCCTACTTCACATTTGGGGCACTGCGCGTGCAATTTAATGGTCCACCAGATATGAGTGGTGTGTTAAGTTGTACTATTTTTAACAGTTTAATCACTATGTGCCTAATTTTTTGATTTGAGTTTTGTACCCACAGAGCAGCAGCAGAGGCCAGAAAAATTAGGAATGTACAAATGACTGAAAAATTTGGGTATTGTTGTAGCAACTGCTGTAGCAGCGGCCAGAAAAATTGATGTTTGTAAAACATTTAGAAAGTGCCCTAAAAGCTTGTGGCTTGAACACTAGTTGTTGGCGGATAAGTCAAGCAAGTCATCCGGCTTTATAAGAAAAAAAAAAGGCCAGCCTGTGTACCAGTTGTAGCCCAAGCCAGCTCATCTCATCATCATCAGGCCTTTTTTAATCAAATGTATCGCCCAATGTCAGTCCCTTCGGGATCCATCCCTCATTCATTTTTATAAAAGTGAGATAGTCAAGGCTTTTTTGACCTAGGCGAATTCTCTTCTCAGTGACAAAACCTCCTGCTGCACTGAAGGTCCTTTCGGACAGGACACTTGAAGCGGGGCAGGCCAGAAGTTCCATTGCAAATTGGGATAGCTCAGGCCACAAGTCAAGCCTGCACACCCAGTAGTCAAGGGGTCCATCGCTCCTGAGAGTGTCGAGATCCGCAGTTAAAGCTAGGTAGTCTTCTACCTGTCGGTTGAGTCTTTCTCTGAGGCTGGATCCCGAAAGGCTCTGGGGATGCATGGGAGTTAAAAAGGTACGCATGTCCTCCATCAACAAGATGTCAGGAAAGCGTCCTGTCCTTGCCGCCGTGGTCGTGGGAGGAGGAGGATTACTTTCATCTCGTCCCCTGTTACATTCCCATTGTGCTGTGACATCACCCTTATACGCTGTGTAAAGCATATTTTTTAATTTATTCTTAAAATGATCCATCCTTTCCGACTTGCGGGAATTTGGTAACAAATCAGGCACTTTATGCTTATACCGGGGGTCGAGGAGCGTGGACACCCAGTACAGGTTGTTCTCCTTCAGCTTTTTTATACGAGGGTCCCTCAACAGGCACGACAGCATGAAAGAACCCATTTGAACAAGGTTGGATGCCGAGCTAATCATGTCCCGTTCCTCGTCCTCACTGATCTCACTGAGGGTATCTTCTTCCCCCCAGCCATGTACAACACCACGGGTACCAGAGAGGTGACAACAACGAGCACCCTGGGATGCCTGTTGTGCTCTGTCTTCCTCCTCCTCCTCCTCAAAGCCACATTCCTCCTCTGACTCCTCTTCCTCACAATCCTCTTCATGCGTTGCCGCAGGTCCAGCAAGCGATGCTGATAAGACTGTTTGTGGGGGTGATGGACACCACAACTCTTCCTCTTCACGCTTATCTACGGCCTGATCCAGCACTCTTTGCAGGGCACGCTCCAGGAAGAAAACAAATGGTATGATGTCGCTGATAGTGCCTTCGATGTGACTGACAAGGTTTGCCACCTCCTCAAAAGGACGCATGAGCCTACAGGCATTGCGCATGAGCGTCCAGTAATTTGGCAAAAAAATCCCCAGCTCCCCAGAGGCTGGCCTAGCACCCCGGTCATACAAATACTCATTAACAGCTTTTTCTTGTTGGAGCAGGTGGTCAAACATTAGGAGTGTTGAATTCCACCGTGTCGGGCTGTCGCAAATCAAGCGCCTCACTGGCAGGTTGTTTCGACGCTGGATATCGGACAAGTGCGCCATGGCCGTGTAGGAACGCCTGAAATGGCCACACACCTTCCGGGCCTGCTTCAGGATGTCCTGTAAGCCTAGGTACTTATGGACAAATCATTGTACAATTAGATTACACACATGTGCCATGCACGGCACATGTGTCAACTTGCCCAATTTCAATGCCGCTACCAAATTACTTCCATTGTCAGAAACAACCTTGCCAATCTCCAGTTGGTGCGGAGTCAGCCACTGATCCACCTGTGTGTTCAGGGCGGTCAGGAGTGCTGGTGCGGTGTGACTCTCCGCTTTCAGGCAAGTCAACCCCAAGACGGCGTGACACTGCCATACCCGGGATGTAGCATAGTACCTGGGGAGCTGGGGGGTTGCCATAGATGTGGAGCAAGATGCAGAAGTTGAAGAGGACTCAGCCGAGGAAGAGGTTATGGAAGAGGATGGAGTAGGAGTAGTAGACGAGGTAGCAGCAGGCCTGCCTGCAAGTCGTGGCGGTGTCACCAACTCTTCTGCTGAGCCACGCATTCCATGCTTGTCAGACATCAGCAGGTTTACCCAATGTGCAGTGTAGGTGATATACCTGCCCTGACCATGATTTGCAGACCAGCTATCCGTGGTCATATGGACCCTTGCCCCAACGCTGTGTGCCAGACATGCCATAACTTCCTTTCTCACAACAGAGTACAGGTTTGGGATTGCCTCTTGTGAAAATAAATTTCTGCCAGGTACCTTCCACTGCGGTGTCCCAATAGATACAAATTTTTTGAAAGCATCAGACTCCACCAGCTTGTATGGTAAAAGCTGGTAGGCTAAGAGTTCAGACAAGCCAGCTGTCAGACGCTGGGCAAGGGGGTGACTTTGAGAAATTGGCTTCTTACGCAAAAACATGTCCTTGACAGACAGCTGACTGTGGGCAGATGACCAGGAACTGCTACGTAAGAGAGACTGAATGGAGGATGGTTGAAAGGGGGCAAGGAGGACAGCACTGGTTGACGTGGCTGAAGATGCTGGAGCAGGAGGAGGAGGGCGGCTTTCACTTTGTGTGCTGCTTCTACTCATGTGTTGTTCCCATCGGCATTTGTGATGGGAGACCATGTGCCTTTGCAAAGCAGTTGTACCTAGGTGGCTGTTGGACTTCCCACGACTCAGTTTCTTTTGGCACAGGTTTGCATCGCTGTTGTCAGAGGCAGACACACAAAAAAAATGCCACACTGCTGAGCTCTGAGATGACGGCATTCTGGTGGTGTCAACAGCATGCATTGATGGGCGTCGGCGTGCTGTCTGGCTGACCCCGGGTGCCAATGCATGCTGTCTGACTGTGCCACTAGCTCCTTGAGATGACCTCCCTATGCTTCCAACTCGTCTCCTCCTCCTCTCTGTCTCCCCATCTGAACTTTCCCCCTCTTCTTCTTCACTTCTAGCAGGCACCCACGTGACATCCACCGACACATCATCATCAACCGCTTCACTTGTATCTGACACATCAAGAAAGGAAGCAGCAGTGGGTACAACATCATCATCATCACACCGTACCTCCATGTCGGTAATGCTGCCTGACTAAGACTGATCACTGTTATCTACATCCTCTGTCAATGATGGTTGCGCATAACTCATTTCTTCCAACTGATGTGTCAATAACTCCTGTGACAGATCAAGTGTCACAGGACACTTGCTGGGCCTATGGCTCTTATCTGCCGTCAATATCTATGTTACTAAGTGAAGCGGCTGTGGTGCTAGTGTTGGTGGTGGCGACAGGCGGGCGAGTGGCACTGGTCACTTGAGACCTGCCCAAAGCACAGCTGGACGTAGATGGTGCGTCAAGGTTAGGAGGACTAGGAGCGGAAGCTGTAGAAGATTGGGTGTCCTGTGTTAGCCATTCAACTAGGTCCTCCTCAGAACTTTTCGCGTCCCCCCTGGCACCCGGCGTCTGAACAATGTGTATATTTGTAGGGTCTAAAGGAATCACAGCACCACGACCATGACCACGGAACCTGCGGGGTGGCACTAACAATACTATTACACAAATTATATGAGTGGTGGCACTGTGCAAGTGGGCACAGTATACGCTGTGAGACTGACAACAACAAAAAAGACAGATGTTTTAAAAATCACAAATTGTTAATTTTTTAAAATATTAGAAGTACTGTGACAACAAATATGATTGTTGGCAATAGTTGGCAAATGGGCCTGTCTGGCACACACGCTGGGAGAAAGGAAACTGCAATTCAATGGCACTAGGAGACTGAAGATTCACAGTCAAAACAGTTATGATTAACAAAAATTTCAATACTGTTCCAAGAATTATGATTGGTGGCACTAATTGGCTAGTTGGGGCTGGCACACAGGCAGGCAGGCTGGAGGAAAATGCAATTCAAGGGTGTGGTGACATTTTATCACTGGAATATTCCCCTAGCTGTTATTAAAATCCCTTCCCCCAGGTACACCTTTCTCTCTGAACTAGACACTCCCAATGGCCTCTTGAGTGGCAGTTGATAAGCCACTCCCTTTTGAATTGGGGTATAAAATACTGTAACACCAGAACCTTTTTCTCTTTTTTTCTCTCTTCTTATCTTGGGCATGCTGTAAAGATGGCTGACACTCTGAAGAAATATGGCTAAGTACATTCCTATGATTATTTTAGCAGTGTTAGACAAATTGGGGTTAGTGTAGTAAAGTTGCCCTGTATCTTAAAATGTGGACTGTATCTGTAAAATAGATTTATATATATATACCTGTAAATATTTATCTTATTAACATGTATTGATTCCTAAATAAACTGTTTGGCAAATAATGGAGACCCTCTCATAGAGTTTATTTCACAATTTATTTGTGTTGTGTTTAGTGGTTTTACCATAGAGATTTAGTATATTATATTTAGTTGAAAGTAAAGATATTTTAAATTAATTGATAACCACATTTTGGCGGCCATGAAGTTGTAGACGAATCCATATGCCATTTAGTTTTGCAGGAATCAAATGAATGTTGATTTATTTTAAATTTAACTGCAGTAAATGTAGATTTGGTGTTTTATAGCAACGTTTTTGTATGTAGTACTTTATTTAAAAAGTGCACATAATGGTTGGTTTCAGAAGGCCTGTTGTATAAGTCTCAAGAAAAGCATGGTTTTCAAAACCTGTATTTCTGGTCTGTATAAATTTGCATTTGCATAGTTACATGGGGGAAGCACATAATGGTTGGTTTCAGCAGGCCTGTTGTATAAAATATTCTTTTTTATAGATTGTTTGTAGCTTGCTAAATCTTAAATAACCCCCTGTGCCTGAACACAGTGTTATCTATATGGCCCATGTGTACTTTCTGTCTCTTTGTGTTGAAAAGAGATTTTAAAAAGCATGTGATAAGAGGCAGCCCTCAAAGGCTTATAAATGATCATATGAGCCTACCTATGGCCTAGATTTGGAGTTTGGCGTTAGCCGTGAAAACCAGCGTTCCTAACGCTGGTTTTAGGCTACCTCCGGTATTTGGAGTCACTCAAAATAGGGTCTAACGCTCACTTTCCAGCCGCGACTTTTCCATACCGCAGATCCCCTTACGTCAATTGCGTATCCTATCTTTTCAATGGGATTTTTCTAACTCCGGTATTTAGAGTCGTGTCTGACAAAACGACAAAACTCCAGCCGCAGGAAAAAAGTCAGTAGTTAAGAGCTTTCTGGGCTAACGCCGGTTTATAAAGCTCTTAACTACTGTGCTCTAAAGTACACTAACACCCATAAACTACCTATGTACCCCTAAACCGAGGTCCCCCCACATCGCCGACACTCGAAACAATTTTTTAACCCCTAATCTGCCGACCGCCACCTACGTTATCCTTATGTACCCCTAATCTGCTGCCCCTAACACCGCCGACCCCTGTATTATATTTATTAACCCCTAATCTGCCCCCCTCAACGTCGCCTCCACCTGCCTACACTTCTTAACCCCTAATCTGCTGACCGCAAAGCGCCGCCACCTACGTTATCCTTATGTGCCCCTAACACCGCCGACCCCTATATTATATTTATTAACCCCTAATCTGCCCCCCACAACGTCGCCTCCACCTGCCTACACTTATTAACCCCTAATCTGCCGACCGGACCTGAGCGCTACTATAATAAAGTTATTAACCCCTAATCCGCCTCACTAACCCTATCATAAATAGTATTAACCCCTAATCTGCCCTCCCTAACATCGCCGACACCTAACTTCAATTATTAACCCCTAATCTGCCGACCGAATCTCGCTGCTATTCTAATAAATGTATTAACCCCTAAAGCTAAGTCTAACCCTAACACTAACACCCCCCTAAATTAAATATAATTTAAATCTAACAAAATTAATTATCTCTTATTAAATAAATTATTCCTATTTAAAGCTAAATACTTACCTGTAAAATAAATCCTAATATAGCTACAATATAAATTATAATTATATTATAGCTATTTTAGGATTTATATATATTTTACAGGTAACTTTGTATTTATTTTAACCAGGTACAATAGCTATTAAATAGTTAAGAACTATTTAATAGCTAAAATAGTTAAAATAATTACAAATTTACCTGTAAAATAAATCCTAACCTAAGTTACAAATAAACCTAACACTACACTATCAATAAATTAATTAAATAAACTACCTACAATTACCTACAATTAACCTAACACTACACTATCAATAAATTAATTAAATACAATTGCTACAAAGAAATACAATTAAATAAACTAGCTAAAGTACAAAAAATAAAAAAGAACTAAGTTACAAAAAATAAAAAAATATTTACAAACATAAGAAAAATATTACAACAATTTAAAACTAATTACACCTACTCTAAGCCCCCTAATAAAATAACAAAGCCCCCCAAAATAAAAAAATGCCCTACCCTATTCTAAATTACTAAAGTTCAAAGCTCTTTTACCTTACCAGCCCTGAACAGGGCCCTTTGCGGGGCATGCCCCAAGAAGTTCAGCTCTTTTGCCTGTAAAAGAAAAAATACAATACCCCCCCCAACATTACAACCCACCACCTGCATACCCCTAATTTAACCCAAACCCCCCTTAAATAAACCTAACACTAAGCCCCTGAAGATCATCCTACCTTGTCTTCACCATACCAGGTTCACCGATCGGTCCAGAAGAGCTCCTCCGATGTCCTGATCCAAGCCCAAGCGGGGGGCTGAAGAGGTCCATGATCCGGCTGAAGTCTTCATCCAAGCGGGCCAGAAGAGGTCTTCCATCCGATTGAAGTCTTCATCCAAGCGGCATCCATCCGGAGCGAAGCGGCAGCATCCTGAAGACCTCCACCGCGGAACATCCATCCTGGCCGACGACTGAACGACGAATGACGGTTCCTTTAAATGATGTCATCCAAGATGGCGTCCCTCAAATTCCGATTGGCTGATAGGATTCTATCAGCCAATCGGAATTAAGGTAGGAATATTCTGATTGGCTGATGGAATCAGCCAATCAGAATCAAGTTCAATCCGATTGGCTGATCCGATCAGCCAATCAGTTTGAGCTCGCATTCTATTGGCTGTTCCGATCAGCCAATAGAATGCGAGCTCAATCTGATTGGCTGATTGGATCAGCCAATCGGATTGAACTTGATTCTGATTGGCTGATTCCATCAGCCAATCAGAATATTCCTACCTTAATTCCGATTGGCTGATAGAATCCTATCAGCCAATCGGAATTTGAGGGACGCCATCTTGGATGACATCATTTAAAGGAACCGTCATTCGTCGTTCAGTCGTCGGCCAGGATGGATGTTCCGCGGTGGAGGTCTTCAGGATGATGCCGCTTCGCTCCGGATGGATGCCGCTTGGATGAAGACTTCAATCAGATGGAAGACCTCTTCTGGCCCGCTTGGATGAAGACTTCAGCCGGATCATGGACCTCTTCAGCCCCCTGCTTGGGCTTGGATCAGGACATCGGAGGAGCTCTTCTGGACCGATCGGTGAACCTGGTATGGTGAAGACAAGGTAGGATGATCTTCAGGGGCTTAGTGTTAGGTTTATTTAAGGGGGGTTTGGGTTAGATTAGGGGTATGTGGGTGGTGGGTTGTAATGTTGGGGGGGTATTGTATGTGTTTTTTTACAGGCAAAAGAGCTGAATTATTTGGGGCATGCCCCGCAAAGGGCCCTGTTCAGGGCTGGTAAGGTAAAAGAGCTTTGAACTTTAGTAATTTAGAATAGGGTAGGGCATTTTTTTATTTTGGGGGGCTTTGTTATTTTATTAGGGGGCTTAGAGAAGGTGTAATTAGTTTTAAATTGTTTTAATATTTTTCTTATGTTTGTAAATATTTTTTTATTTTTTGTAACTTAGTTCTTTTTTATTTTTTGTACTTTAGTTAGTTTATTTCATTGTAGTTATTTGTAGGTATTGTATTTAATTAATTTATTGATAGTGTAGTGTTAAGTTTAATTGTAACTTAGGTTAGGATTTATTTTACAGGTAATTTTGTAATTATTTTAACTATTTTAGCTATTAAATAGTTCTTAACTATTTAATAGCTATTGTACCTGGTTAAAATAAATACAAAGTTACCTGTAAAATATATATAAATCCTAAAATAGTTATAATATAATTATAATTTATATTGTAGCTATATTAGGATTTATTTTACAGGTAAGTATTTAGCTTTAAATAGGAATAATTTATTTAATAAGAGTTAATTTATTTCGTTAGATAAAAATTATATTTAACTTAGGGGGGTGTTAGTATTAGGGTTAGACTTAGCTTTAGGGGTTAATACATTTATTAGAATAGCGGCGAGATTCGGTCGGCAGATTAGGGGTTAATAATTGAAGTTAGGTGTCGGCGATGTTAGGGAGGGCAGATTAGGGGTTAATACTATTTATGATAGGGTTAGTGAGGCGGATTAGGGGTTAATAACTTTATTATAGTAGCGCTCAGGTCCGGTCGGCAGATTAGGGGTTAATAAGTGTAGGCAGGTGTAGGCGACGTTGTGGGGGGCAGATTAGGGGTTAATAAATATAATATAGGGGTCGGCGGTGTTAGGGGCAGCAGATTAGGGGTACATAGGGATAATGTAAGTAGCGGCGGTTTACGGAGCGGCAGATTAGGGGTTAAAAATAATATAGAGGGGTCAGCGATAGCGGGGGCGGCAGAATAGGGGTTAATAAGTGTAAGGTTAGGGGTGTTTAGACTCGGGGTACATGTTAGAGTGTTAGGTGCAGACGTAGGAAGGGTTACCGCATAGCAAACAATGGGGCTGCGTTAGGAGCTGAACGCGGCTTTTTTGCAGGTGTTTGTTTTTTTTTCAGCTCAAACAGCCCCATTGTTTCCTATGGGAGAATCGTGCACGAGCACGTTTTTGAGGCTGGCCGCGTCCGTAAGCAACTCTGGTATTGAGAGTTGAAGCTGCGTTAAAAATGCTCTACGCTCCTTTTTTGGAGCCTAACGCAGCCTTTATGTGGACTCTCGATACCAGAGTTATTTTTATGGTGCGGCCAGAAAAAAGCCGGCGTTAGTTTTTCGGGTCGTTACCGACAAAACTCCAAATCTAGGCCTTTGTTTGGCTTAAACTTAGAATACCAAGAGAAAAAAAAGCAAGTTTGATGATGGAAGTAAATTGGGAAGTTGATTAAAATTAAAAGTCCTGTCTTAATAATAAAAATGTATACTAGACTGTCCCTTTAACTCTTGTATTTTTCTTGTTTTTGGAAACTGGATACTTTTTATTGTTGAGCCAGTTTTCTATCAGTTGTCCCTGCTAGACATGTTTTTTTTTTTTTATTGGTCACTGCTTGGATTTTAAACAATTCATTTGAGAGTAAAATAGTTTAGATTTTTTTGTTTTCTGTAAAAATCTAATGAATTTTAGAGACATGTGTTGTGTTGGTCCCATCTAAATGTTTTTACAAAGAAAAGCTTTACAGTACTATTTAATAGCTGCCATAGTAAGGTTAAAGTGATTGACTTCTGCTCCTTTATAAATCGAATATAATGTCCATTTTATAAAGATTGTAATTTTCTTCCACATTTTTTTTTTTTTTTTTTTTTTTTTTACAAAGGATTCATTTCTGTGAATGTGTTACACCCAGAGCTGTAGCTTGCCCTATACATAAATTTCATTCTGAATTGTATGGGAAATTGTATAGAATTTAAAGTTAAGAAATTACAGTTTAATTTTGGGAATATGCTAAGCCATAAGCAGTTTAAAGCAAATTTTGTTTTCCCTCCTTCTTCTTCCATTTCTTTGTTCAGATTTTTAATTAAGTTTGTATGGAATACAAAAAGGTGTAACCTTTGTTTGAGTAACAAAGTTAAAAATTTGCATTTCCTGTGTTTGGAGCAGATCCTGGAACTAAAACTACAGTTGAAATTAGCATTTCAGAAGTTCTATAGAAACTTCCTGTACTTAAAATATTTTTTATGGGGGCGGAGCCAACTGCCAAAGGAGAAAGTCGTTTCATAGCAGAGCTCCCAGAGCCTGAACGATAAAACCTTCAATATATGGAAGTCTAGAAATCTATATCTTTATTATATTCGGCCTGTAAGATGGAGAACTCTCCTAAGCACCTTTTTTTTCTGATCTCAGGCTTACTGGATAGAGCTGATAGGCATTTTGACAGCTTGCGGTCCACTATCACAGAGCTGCGCAGCCAAGATGGTGTTTCGCGCCTACTCAATCATGATATTTGCATGGCGGGCCAGACGGAAGATGCACTGCTTCCTCAACCTTACCCTGTACGTCTGCAAAAGAAACAGCCCGGAGGGGACCTGACCTGCAACTTATTTGAATTTAACAAGGGTAAACCGGCACAATCAGGCACAGATGCAACACTTCATAAAGAAGCTGTCATACCGGGATTGGTAGGACTCCCCCGGTTCAAGGCTTTGCAACACCCGATATCTCACATGTCACCCTGCCGAGATCTGCAACTATGCCTGAGTCCTAGCACTCCTGTCACATCAAACAGTGCAGCAGAACCCTGTGTGCGCTTAATGAAGCAATCGCACAGGCCTCTTATAGTGCTCACCGCAACGAGCACTACTGTAGTAAGAAGGAAAAAGCACAGGCCCGTATCTGCAGGGAACTTAACTGCATACAAGGAGGACGTGTTCAATCAGACTACTCAGCGCCCTGATCCTCACTCGCAGGAAAGTAAGAACGGACAGGTCACGATTACTACTATATTAAAGGCAGTGAGCTATGACCTGTCGCATCGGTATACAGATGACCCGCTGATCTACATACCTGACTCATCAGGCTTCATAAGTGCGGCTCCAAGCTTGGTGGTCGGGCTCTCCTGTGGCTTCCGTAGCTGCACTATGTTCCAGGGGCTGCACAAGAATCTCCATCTACGATGTAAGAGCCTGGTTCCTGGGCAGAACTTCCTTGCAGCTTTTGGCTTCAATGAACTGAGAACTGGCATAGGGTAGGTCCATCGCAGTACCTGGGATGTGCTAGTGTATATTGAATATCTACCTGTACCTAGCTACATAATCATTTCCTTCTGGACTTTTAGTAGACTAATCTTTACATACTTTTTGTGGAACTTTTGGTTGTCGCATCCCCGCTGCCCAGTGACTTTGAACTCTGATTGCCTTGAACTTATACCTATGCCATATTAGGGGACTTTTATAGCAATGTTATTAAGCATAATACATTTGCTCGATGGCTGTATAACTTTGTATCTTACTGAATTTTCTGATACTCTTCCGTTTTAACAGCTGTATATATCTATGTACACCTTAGTTGATAGCCTACTGCAAATGTTTTATTTTTCATCTCATACACCCAGTTTTTCATATACAGCATTCTGAATTAAATTTGAACATGCTCTGCAATATGCATGCATATACTAATGTATTGTCCTGCTTGATAGCTTGACTGGAGAATTATCTGCAGTGCTCTCAATTGTCTTCCATAGCATTGTCCTGTACATGATCACAGCTTGTTGTGAGTAATGTTATATTCTATTTCCTTTTTGTTAATTGCACACAGCTCATGATCTCTATCATAGCTTAAAGCAGATTGCAGAACTGATCACCCCAGATGTACCCCACCTAGGACATATATGACAGCTAGCATACATTTTGTCCCTCAGGCTTGTTGTTGTGTATGTCCTATATTGATCTCATTTGTTACATGGCCCTGCAGTGGAATATGCACTTTAGCGCTGAAAAAGATTTGTGTTTGACTGATATACTTTGCGCATTGCATACTCCCTTTAAATCTGCATCAAGTTTGCTGCACTGTTTGCTGAAAAGTTCTCATACATGCGCTGCCGGACTCTTAAGTCACATATTATTATAATTTGGCATTTGTTAGAGCAGGTTTGAAAGAAAAGTAGCTTGACATCTTGGTTAAACATGTTTTGTTGATGCTTGTTCTTTTTTATGTTTTACTTAATCAATAAGAGTGGGACAATATAAGATTAAATGTTTGGCCCCTATAGTTCAAACTTAATACTGGAGATTATAATATAACCCACTAATATGTCATTTTCTTTAGGATGTGTAATGTTGAATATAGCAATCAGTTAATTGGAACTTATTTTGTTGGGCAAATGACACACACCACAAACTATTATAGATGTGGCTATTACTACTATACTAATATATGACCCTACCAGTCACTAACCCAACCCCCTGTTGATGTATTTTCTGATAGGTCCCTAGATTTCCCAAGATGCAAATTGGTGTATAGCATTCAATGGCGCTATTTTAACATTCCCAGAGGCCCTGCTTTGTCTACTTTATCCTCTATGATGCCCGTGTATAGACACATATAAGTGATAACTCATATAGATCCGCCCTCCCAACCCCCCCTCATTCCATTTTGCTATTCTTTCCCATATATTAGTTTTTAACTTACAAACCTGTACAGGGTTCCTAATATTGAATGATGTTTAATCACACAATGTTAATTTGGACGTAAGGAGATGATGTGTACTACTTATATAATGTGTTTAGTATATGTTCAAATGTATCTCATCGTTCAATGTATATTTTCTATCATACTTCACTTCAGCTAGTGGGCAAGCTTGTTACGCAATGTTTAGATAAGATTGCATTTTGCCTGTTTCGTTACTCTCTAGATCAGTCCTGAACACCTAAGTAAATTGCTATTACCGTGACATGTATACATTCCTTTGTAGTCTATGCTTGTAATATTTGGGTCTCCTTGAATGAACTGGCAGAGTGGCCTATAGCCCTTATCTAGTTACTCCATTTTGTGTTTGAATGTTACTTTGACCCACTATACACACCCAAGTGGACTAAATATCCAAGGCATATCTCATTTAGTTTTTTTTTGGTAACCCAGTTACCAGGCCTGTGGTCTCTACGATTGGGCACTCACGTGTCCACACCAAGTACCATATGCTATTTCCATTTATATATGGCTCCGTCCCCCCACCCCCTTTCCCTATGTATATAGCGGTGCTTACCCGCTGAATATCCCCCTCCCCCCTATATATCTCGGCTCAAGAGTGGCTGATACCTATTCTAACCCTCCACAGGCTGTTATTTTGGTCTTAGATTAAACAATTATTAGAATGTGGAGTTCATACGCTGACATAATATAAAATGAAGTTATGTTTCATCTCGCCTAAGATATTGTCTATCTTCATAATCAGTTTTGAAATGTATTTTCTATTGCTGTATGCGCATATTGTTTTCTTAATAATGCTTTTACATAGACAATGTATTATTATCTCTGTTGTAACTTGGGCCTTAGGGCGAGTCCTTGTTGTCATGTTATATGCTTTAACTTCAATAAAAAAAAAAAAAAAAAATTAAAATATCCATTGATTGCAAATAAATACATATGATACTCTGAAAAAAAAAAAAAAAAAATATTTTTTATCATTTTCCCTCAATTTGGGAAAATATCAGTAAAAAGGATTCCTTGCTTTGCTTTGTTCATTTATTTTATTTAGGTTAGTATTATTGATGGTTTACACCTTTTAAAAGAGAACAATATTTAATTTTTTAATTTTGTTCTGCTCAATTTCTGTTTAGTCTGGTGTTTCATTGCCCTATAGATATGAGCAAAACAGAATGAGAAGCAGTCTGCCAGGAACGAACAGCAGCATCAATAGCTTGTTCTATGGCCCGGTTACCACCTGATAGTAGCTTCTTTCTGCCCAATTGTGCTTTTCACAGAGGAAAACTTTCCTGTAGTATATCAGTCTGATCCCGCCAACATGGTCAGTCCAGCCCCGAAATACCAGGCAATTCTCCTCTGAACAAGGAACATGACAACCCCAGACGATCGTTTCGGCCTCCTTTGGGCCTCGTCAGTGAGGTGCAGCCATATCCCTCTAAGCACATTGGGCAAGGAGTCCACGTCTGGTTTCCCCCATCACCCTTAGGGAGACTATCCCCAGGGTCATATTTACATATGCAAAACAGAATGAGAAGCAGTCTGCCACGAACGAACAGCAGCATCAATAGCTTGTTCTATGGCCCGGTTACCACCTGGTAGTAGCTTCTTTCTGCCCAATTGTGCTTTTCACAGAGGAAAACGTTCCTGTAGTATATCAGTCTGATCCCGCCAACATGGTCAGTCCAGCCCCGAAATACCAGGCAATTCTCCTCTGAACAAGGAACATGACAACCCCAGACGATCGTTTCAGCCTCCTTTGGGCCTCGTCAGTGAGGTGCAGCCATATCCCTCTAAGCACATTGGGCAAGTAGTCCACGTCTGGTTTCCCCCATCACCCTTAGGGAGACTATCCCCAGGGTCATATTTACATATGCAAAACAGAATGAGAAGCAGTCTGCCAGGAACTGGGGATAGTCTCCCTAAGGGTGATGGGGGAAACCAGACGTGGACTCCTTGCCCAATGTGCTTAGAGGGAGATGGCTGCACCTCACTGACGAGGCCCAAAGGAGGCCGAAACGATTGTCTGGGGTTGTCATGTTCCTTGTTCAGAGGAGAATTGCCTGGTATTTCGGGGCTGGACTGACCATGTTGGCGGGATCAGAATGATATACTACAGGAAAGTTTTGCCCTGTGAAAAGCACAATTGGGCAGAAAGAAGCTACTACCAGGTGGCAACCGGGCCATAGAACAAGCTATTGATGCTGCTGTTCGTTCCTGGCAGACTGCTTCTCATTCTGTTTTGCATATGTAAATATGACCCTGGGGATAGTCTCCCTAAGGGTGATGGGGGAAACCAGACGTGCACTCCTTGCCCAATGTGCTTAGAGGGAGATGGCTGCACCTCACTGACGAGGCCCAAAGGAGGCCAAAACGATCGTCTGGGGTTGTCATTTTCCTTGTTCAGAGGAGAATTGCCTGGTATTTCGGGGCTGGACTGACCATGTTGGCGGGATCAGACTGATATACTACAGGAAAGTTTTCCCCTGTGAAAAGCACAATTGGGCAGAAAGAAGCTACTACCAGGTGGCATGCAGATAGTGTTTCTATCAGTAATAGTACATTGCCAGTTGCAGTTCCTTCAACTTCTAATGTGCATGATATACCTGTAAATTTTAAAGAATTTGTTTCTGATTCTATTATGAAGGCTTTGTCTGCATTTCCACCTTCTAATAAACGTAAAAGGTCTTTTAAAACTTCTCATTTAGCTGATGAAATTTCAAATGACCAACAACATAATAATTCATCCTCTTCTGATGAGGATCTATCTGAAACAGAAGATCCTTCCTCAGATATTGACACTGACAAATCTACTTATTTATTTAAAATAGAGTATATGTGTTCTTTATTAAAAGAAGTGTTAATTACTTTGGATATTGAGGTAACCAGTCCTATTGACGTTCAGTCTAATAAACGTTTAAATGCTGTTTTTAAACCTCCTGTGATTTCCCCAGGTGTTTTTCCCATTCCTGAGGCTATTTCTGATATGATTTCTAGGGAATGGAATAAGCCAGGTACTTCCTTTATTCCTTCTTCAAGGTTTAAGAGATTGTATCCTTTACCAGCAAAATCTATAGAGTTTTGGGAAAAGATCCCCAAAGTTGATGGGGCTATTTCTACTCTTGCTAAACGTACCACTATTCCTATGGAAGATAGCACTTCCTTTAAGGATCCTTTAGATAGGAAGCTTGAATCTTATCTAAGGAAGGCCTATTTATATTCAGGTCATCTTCTCAGACCTGCTATTTCTTTGGGTGATGTTGCGGCTGCATCAACTTTTTGGTTGGAAAATTTAGCGCAACATGAATTGGATTCTGACATATCTAGCATTGTTTGCTTATTGCAACATGCTAATCATTTTATTTGTGATGCCATTTTTGATATTATCAAAATTGATGTTAGATCCATGTCTTTAGCTGTATTAGCTAGAAGAGCTTTGTGGCTTAAATATTGGAATGCTGATATGACATCTAAATCTAGATTACTATCTCTTTCTTTCCAAGGTAATAATGTATTTGGTTCTCAGTTGGATTCTATTATTTCAACTATCACTGGAGGAAAAGGAGTTTTTTTGCCTCAGGATAAAAAACCTAAGGGTAAATCTAAGGCTTCTAACCGTTTTCGTTCCTTTCGTCAGAATAAGGAACAAAAACTCAGTCCTCCTCCCAAGGAATCTGCTTCCAGTTGGAAGCCTTCCTCAAATTGGAATAAATCCAAGCCATTTAGGAAACCAAAGTCTGCCCCTAAGTCCGCATGAAGGTGCGGCCCTCATTCCAGCTCAGCTGGTAGGGGGCAGATTAAGGTTTTTCAAGGATTTTTGGATAAAATCTGTCCAAAATCATTGGATTCAGAGCATTGTCTCTCAAGGATTCAAAGTAAAACCTCCTGTGAGAAGATTTTTTCTCTCACACATTCCTGTAAATCCAGTAAAAGCTCAGGCTTTTCTGAATTGTGTTTCAGACCTGGAGTCTTCAGGGGTAATCATGCCAGTTCCTCATCAGGAACAAGGTTTGGGGTTTTATTCAAACCTATTCATTGTACCAAAGAAAGAAAATTTGTTCAGACCAGTTCTGGATCTGAAAATTTTGAATCGTTATGTAAGAGTACCAACTTTCAAGATGGTGACTATAAGGACTATTCTGCCTTTTGTTCAGCAAGGACATTATATGTCCACAATAGACTTGCAGGATGCATACCTTCATATTCCGATTCATCCAGAACACTATCAGTTTCTGAGATTCTCTTTTCTAGACAAGCATTACCAATTTGTTGCTCTTCCATTTGGCCTAGCAACAGCTCCAAGAATATTTTCAAAGGTTCTGGGTGCCCTACTATCTGTAATCAGAGAACAGGGTATTGCGGTGTTTCCTTATTTGGACGATATCTTGGTACTAGCTCAGTCTTTACATACTGCAGAATCTCACACAAATCAACTAGTTTTGTTTCTTCGGAAACATGGTTGGAGGATCAATTTACCAAAAAGTTTCTTGATTCCTCAGACAAGGGTCACCTTTTTAGGCTTCCAGATAGATTCAGTGCCCATGACTCTGTCTCTAACAGACAAGAGACATTTAAAATTGGTTGCAGCATGTCGGCTCCTTCAGTCTCAGTCATTCCCTTCAGTGGCTATGTGCATGGAAGTTTTAGGTCTCATGACTGCAGCATCGGACGCGATCCCCTTTGCTCGTTTTCACATGAGACCTCTACAGCTTTGTATGCTGAATCAATGGTGCAGGGATTATACAAAGATATCACAATTAATATCCTTGAGTCCCAATGTACGACACTCTCTGACATGGTGGATAGATCACCATCGTTTGGTTCAAGGGGCTTCTTTTGTTCGCCCAACCTGGACTGTGATCACAATAGATGCGAGTCTTTCAGGTTGGGGAGCTGTTTGGGGGTCTCTGACAGCACAAGGGGTTTGGAAATCTCAAGAGGCGAGATTACCAATAAATATTTTAGAACTCCGTGCAATTCTCAGGGCTCTTCAGTTCTGGCCTCTACTAAAGAGAGAACCGTTCATTTGTTTTCAGACAGACAATATCACAACTGTGGCTTATGTCAATCATCAGGGTGGGACTCACAGTCCCCAAGCTATGAAAGAAGTATCTCGGATACTTGCTTGGGCGGAATCCAGCTCCTGTCTAATCTCTGCAGTGCATATCCCAGGTGTAGACAATTGGGAGGCGGATTATCTCAGCCGCCAGACTTTACATCCAGGGGAGTGGTCTCTCCATCCAGATGTGTTTTCTCAGATTGTTCAGATGTGGGGGCTTCCAGAGATAGATCTCATGGCCTCTCATCTAAACAAGAAACTTCCCAGATACCTGTCCAGGTCCAGGGATGTTCAGGCGGAAGCAGTGGATGCGCTGACACTTCCTTGGTGTTATCAACCTGCTTACATCTTCCCGCCTCTAGTTCTCCTTCCAAGAGTGATCTCCAAAATCATCATGGAACAGTCTTTTGTGTTGCTGGTGGCTCCAGCATGGCCACACAGGTTTTGGTATGCGGATCTGGTTCGGATGTCCAGTTGCCTGCCTTGACCACTTCCTTTACGGCCGGATCTACTGTCTCAAGGTCCATTTTTCCATCAGGATCTCAAATCATTAAATTTGAAGGTATGGAAATTGAACGCTTAGTTCTAAGTCATAGAGGTTTCTCTGATTCAGTGATTAATACTATGTTACAAGCTCGTAAATCTGTCTCTAGAAAGATTTATTATAGAGTTTGGAAGACTTACATTTCATGGTGTTCTTCTCATAAATTCTCCTGGCATTCTTTTAGAATTCCTAGAATTTTGCAGTTTCTTCAGGATGGTTTGGATAAGGGTTTGTCTGCAAGTTCCTTGAAAGGACAAATCTTTGCTCTTTCTGTTTTATTGCATAGAAAGATTGTTATACTTCCTGATATACACTGTTTTGTACAGGCTTTAGTTCATATTAAGCCTGTCATTAAGTCAATTTCTCCTCCTTGGAGTCTTAATTTGGTTCTGAGGGCTTTACAGGCTCCTCCATTTGAACCTATGCATTCTTTGGACATTAAACTACTTTCTTGGAAAGTATTGTTCCTTTTGGCTATCTCTTCTGCTAGAAGAGTTTCTGAGCTATCTGCTCTTTCTTGTGAGTCTCCTTTTCTGATTTTTCATCAGGATAAGGCAGTTTTGCGGACTTCTTTTCAATTTTTACCTAAGGTTGTGAATTCCAACAACATTAGTAGAGAAATTGTTGTCCCTTCTTTATGTCCTAATCCTAAGAATCCTTTGGAGAGATCCTTACATTCTTTGGATGTGGTAAGAGCTTTGAAATATTATGTGGAGCTACTAAAATTTCAGGAAGACTTCCAGTCTATTTGTTTTATTTTCTGGTCCTAGGAAAGGTCAGAAAGCTTCTGCTATTTCCTTGGCTTCTAGGTTGAAACTTTTGATTCATCAAGCTTATTTGGAGTCGGGTCAAACCCCGCCTCAGAGAATTACAGCTCATTCTACTAGATCAGTCTCCACTTCATGGGTTTTTAAGAATGAAGCTTCAGTTGATCAGATTTGCAAAGCAGCAACTTGGTCCTCGTTGCATACATTTACTAAATTCTACCATTTTGATGTATTTGCTTCTTCGGAAGCAGTCTTTGGTAGAAAAGTTCTTCAGGCAGCTGTTTCAGTTTGATTCTTCTGCTTTTGATTTAAGTTTTTTTCTTTCAAAAGTGAAAATAACTTATTTTTTGGGTTGTGGATTATTTTTTCAGCGGAATATGGCTGTTTTTATTTTATTCCCTCCCTCTCTAGTGACTCTTGAGTGGAAGACTCCACATCTTGGGTATTGATATCCCATATGTCACTAGCTCATGGACTCTTGCCAATTACATCAAAGAAAACATAATTTATGTAAGAACTTACCTGATAAATTAATTTCTTTCATATTGGCAAGAGTCCATGAGGCCCACCCTTTTTATGGTGGTTATGATTTTTTTATATAAAGCACAATTATTTCCAAATTTCCTTTGTTGATGCTTTCTACTCCTTTCTTTATCACCCCACTGCTTGGCTATTCGTTAAACTGAGTTGTGGGTGTGGTGAGGGGTGTATTTATAGGCATTTTGAGGTTTGGGAAACTTTGCCCCTCCTGGTAGGATTGTGTATCCCATATGTCACTAGCTCATGGACTCTTGCCAATATGAAAGAAATGAATTTATCAGGTAAGTTCTTACATAAATTATGTTATTTTATTTTTTTTATTTTAGTTCTAACGGCTATCTGTTAAAAATGTCTGGAAAAATCTATATTTCACAGGAAATCTGTGATTACTTTAACAATTACATTCATAAATATAATGGTCCATTCCTCATCCCAGAAGCTAAAAACAACAAGTGTGAAAGTGTTTTAGATATACTAACACAGGTATTAACTCTTAAAAAGATTAATAATAATAAAAGAAAATGTATGATAGCGCAGGCAGTGATTTCAACAATAAAGGGATTGTCAAACATTATTGGAGACCTGACAGAGCAAAATAAAGACCTTAAATTAAAGTTAGATAACACACAGACTGACAGAGATTGTATTAAGCTTTCTGCTTTAACTAACACCATACAGATCAGTAAATTACAACGTCAATTAAAATTAACAGAACACAGCAGTAACGAATACTCAAACAAAATTACTGAGTTACAGATGAAAATTGAACAAAAAGAAAAAATAATTAGTGATATTTCTGGGAACAATGCAGATAGTGATAACTTACTGCCACAAAGGAAAGAGCCAAAACAAGTAGTAAAACAAGATAAAATGCAAATGGACCCCACTAAAAACCCAAGTTCTGTTCCAATTGCCCCTGTCATAATTTCTGAGAATTTTAACAACCTGAAAGTTCCTACAGGTTTTTCAAATCAGACTAGGCCAATGACTGTAGCAGATAAAGACATTTTTAAGAAATGGTGGGGCACAATCCCCACAAACAGCTTTAATAACTTTTCACATTGGTTTCACAAGGGAACTGAAAAAGCCATAAAATTAGGTATGAGCATGCCGGAATGGACAGAATTGCTTCAATATGCCATGGGCCCCTATGGCAACAGGTTATTAGGATTTAATTCAAGTATATGTGATCAGGCTGGCAGGATAGCTAAAACCTTTTTCAATTTTACTAGTCTAGAAAAAGAGATTAGTGAAATTACCATGAGACCACTAGATGGGCCATTTGAAGTAGCAGAAAGAGTTTTATTCTGGTGTGTGCTGCGCCAGCCACAGACCCAAATGGTCTGGGGGTCACCAGCTCACATACAGAGGGTACTTGAAGCTCTCCCCAGAAAATGTCAGGAGTTTGTAAAGCTGTATGATCCAAACTCCACAAACCTACATATGGTGCTCACTAGAGCTGAGAAGTGGTGGAATTATCACCCATACACCATTAAGGCAAATTCTGCAGTGAAGCAGTCAATGGAGAATAATCTGACTCTTCACAGGCAGGAATCAGAGAGGGGTAATAGAAGGAATGTTTGTGGATATCAGAATAGTAGAGCATCAAATACAGGAAACTGGAGAGACAGGAATTTAAACGGCGATATTAACAGAGGAGAAAATTGGAGGCTGAGGTCAAATGAAATAAACAATAAGGCCAACTAAAGTTATTGGGAACTCAAACAAAAAAACAGGAGAATGAGAGATCAAATTGGGTTTATAAAAGAAGCAACTGACAGAGCTGGAGGGCTCAAATTAAATCATTCATTTTTGTTGATAAGCATTTTTGTTTGCAGTACATTTGTATTGTGTAATGTGTACTTTAGTTTTAAATTCAATTAATAATTTTAAGTGTGTTTCATTATTAAGTTTTAAATGCCAATATTTAGAATGTATAGTTAATTGATGCATTCTCTTTCTAAAAAAACAATAACATACATTCATTGTGATTAGTTTTGGGAGGCCACATGCAATACCATTTCTATGTAAACTGTCTGAAGTCTTATCTTGCAGGAAGAAAACCAATGAAGATAGAAGGCTTCTCCCCTTTCCTTCCAGTTTTTCCCCAATAACACATATTTTTCAGGTGTCTTCAGGACTGATCTTACCATGAAGCTATGATGGTGGCATTGGACAAATTAAATAAGTATAATGTATCACAATGGAGATGTAAAATGGTGCATTAGGCCAAAATAGTATATATATATATATATATATATATATATATATATATATATATATATATATGTATATATATATATATATATATATATATATATATATATATATATACAGTATATATATTATAAAGGGGTAAATAATCATATAAATCAAGCAACAGTGGGATGATGCAATAATAGAGGCACTTTCCAACTTGAAGTTAATAACTGTGAATGTGGTTTCTACTGCAGATGGAGTGTTGTAGTGTGAAGTAAATATATGCCTGGTTTTAATCTTTTTTCATTCCTTTGAGGGTCTTGGAAAAAACAAAGTGGTTCAAAGAGAGAGATTTGGTAAAGCAAAAGCAAGGAACAGATGCCAAAAGCAAGGACCAGATGCCAAAAGATGACAACAAAGAACTTCAGTGAATCATTATAACTTTTGTTTTACAGGCACAATTATTAATAAAGATTTTACTACACGCATACCCATCTAGTGTACCCACACTCACACACTCATACATGAACTTTTTCCAATGTTAAAGACCATTGTATAAATGTTGCTAATGGGGTTTAGCATAGGATTTTGTGTTTCTATGTATAATTTTAAATTAATTTTTCTAATGAATTGTATAAAGTTAGATTAGGAATTGACAGTCCTAGGAAAGTACAGAAAAGCTCATATCGCCGAGGGAATGATTCCGAAGGGATGGTGGGAGAATTTTTCCTGTAAGGTTTTCGCTCCCACTGTGTTCTTCTGTACTAGTGGGTATAACTAGAAAACGGGGCAACATAGGAGAAGAAAAAGTGAGGGAATGTGGTGACATTTTATCACTGGAATATTCACCTAGCTGTTATTAAAATCCCTTCCCCCAGGTACACCTTTCTCTCTGAACTAGATACTCCCAATGGCCTCTTGAGTGGCAGTTGATAAGCCACTCCCTTTTGAATTGGGGTATAAAATACTGTAACACCAGAACCTTTTTCTCTTTTTTTCTCTCTTCTTATCTTGGGCATGCTGTAAAGATGGCTGACACTCTGAAGAAATATGGCTAAGTACATTCCTATGATTATTTTAGCAGTGTTAGACAAATTGGGGTTAGTGTAGTAAAGTTGCCCTGTATCTTAAAATGTGGACTGTATCTGTAAAATAGATTTATATATATATACCTGTAAATATTTATCTTATTATTAACATATATTGATTCCTAAATAAACTATTTGGCAAATAATGGAGACCCTCTCATAGAGTTTATTTCACAATTTATTTGTGTTGTGTTTAGTGGTTTCACAATAGAGATTTAGTATATTATATTTAGTAGAAAGTAAAGATATTTTAAATTAATAGATAACCACAAAGGGCACTAGTAGACTGCAGATTGACAGTCAAAACAGTGATGATTGACAATTTTTTCAATACTGTTAAAAGAAATATGATTGCTGGCACTAATTGTCTAGTTGGGCCTGGCACACAGGCTGGCAGGCAGGAGGAAAGTGCAATTCAATGGCACGAGCAAACTGAGGATTCAGAACAACAATCAAAAATGTTTATATTTTAATTAGTAACAATACTGTGACAACAATTATGATTGGTGTAAATAGTTGGCAAGACGGCCTGGCACACAGGCTGGCAAGCAGGAGGAAAGTGCAATTCAATGGCACGAGCAAACTGAGGATTCAGAATAACAATCAAAATTTTTTTTTATTATAATTATTAATAATACTGTGACAACAAATAAGATTGGTGTAACTAGTTGGCAAGTCGGCCTGGCACACAGGCTGGCAGGCAGGAGGAAAATGCAATTCGAGGACACTAGTAGACTGCAGATTGACAGTCAAAACAGTGATGATTGACAATTTTTGCAATACTTTTAAAAGAAATATGATTGCTGGCGCTAATTGGCTAGTCGGGCCTGGCACACAGGCTGGCAGGCAGGAGGAAAGTGCAATTCAATGGCACGAGCAAACTGAGGATTCCGAATAACAAGCAACATTTTTTAAATTTTAATTATTAACAATACTGTGACAACAAATATGATTGGTGTAAATAGTTGGCAAGTCGGCCTGGCACACAGGCTGGCAGGCAGAAGGAAAGTGCAATTCAATGGCACGAGCAAACTGAGGATTCAGAATAACCATTCAATTTTTTTTTATTTTAATTATTAACAATACTGTGACAACAAATATGATTGGTGTAAATAGTTGGCAAGTCGGCCTGGCACACAGGCTGGCAGGCAGGAGGAAAGTGCAATTCAATGGCACGAGCAAACTGAGGATTCAGAACAACAATCAAAATTTTTTTAATTTTTATTATTAACAATACTGTGACAACAAATATGATTGGTGTAAATAGTTGGCAAGTCGGCCTGGCACACAGGCTGGCAGGCAGGAGGAAAATGCAATTAATGGACACTAGTAGACTGCAGATTTACAGTCAAAACAGTGGTGATTGACAATTTTTGCAATACTGTTAAAATATATATGATTGCTGGAACTAATTGGCTAGTTGGGCCTGGCACACAGGCTGGCAGGCAGGAGGAAAGTGCAATTCAATGGCATGAGCAAACTGAGGATTCAGAACAACAATCAAAATTTTTTTAATTTTAATTAGTAACAATAATGTGACAACAATTATGATTGGTGTAAATAGTTGGCAAGACGGCCTGGCACACAGGCTGGCAGGCAGGAGGAAAGTGCAATTCAATGGCACAAGCAAACTGAGGATTCAGAATAACAATCCAAATTTTTTTAATTTTAATTATTAACAATACTATGACAACAAATAAGATTCGTGTAACTAGTTGGCAAGTCGGCCTGGCCCACAGGCTGGCAGGCAGTAGGAAAATGCAATTCAAGGACACTAGTAGACTGAATATTGACAGTCAAAACAGTGATGATTGACAATTTTTGCAATACTGTTAAAATAAATATGATTTCTGGGAATAATTGGCTAGGTGGGCCTTGCACACAGGCTGGCAGGCAGGAGGAAAGTGCAATTCAATGGCACGAGCAAACTGAGGATTCAGAACAACAATTAAAAAATGTTTAAATTTTAATTATTAAGAATACTGTGACAACAAATATGATTGGTGTAAATATTTGGAAAGTCGGCCTGGCAAACAGGCTGGCAGGCAGGAGGAAAGTGCAATTCAATGGCACGAGAAAACTGAGGATTCAGAACAACAATCAAAATTTTTTTAATTTTAATTAGTAACAATACTGTGACAACAATTATGATTGGTGTAAATAGTTGGCAAGACGGCCTGGCACACAGGCTGGCAAGCAGGAGGAAAGTGCAATTCAATGGCACGAGCAAACTGAGGATTCAGAATAACAATCAAAAATGTTTTTATTATAATTATTAACAATACTGTGCCAACAAATAAGATTGGTGTAACTAGTTGGCAAGTCAGCCTGGCACACAGGCTGGCAGGCAGGAGGAAAATGCAATTCGAGGACACTAGTAGACTGCAGATTGACAGTCAAAACAGTGATGATTGACAATTTTTGCAATACTGTTAAAAGAAATATGATTGCTGGCACTAATTGGCTAGTTGGGCCTGGCACACAGGCTGGCAGGCAGGAGGAAAGTACAATTCAATGGCACGAGCAAACTGAGGTTTCAGAAAAACAAGCAAAAATTTTAAAAATTTAATTATTAACAATACTGTGACAACAAATATGATTGGTGTAAATAGTTGCCAAGTTGGCCTGGCACACAGGCTAGCAGTCAGAAGGAAAGTGCATTTCAATGGCACGAGCAAACTAAGGATTCAGAATAACAATCCAAATTTTTTTAATTTTAATTATTAACAATACTGTGACAACAAATAAGATTGGTGTAACTAGTTGGCAAGTCGGCCTGGAACACAGGCTGGCAGGCAGGAGAAAAAAAAATTCAAGGACACTAGTAGACTGCAGATTGACAGTCAAAACAGTGATGATTGACAATTTTTGCAAGACTGTTAAAAGAAATATGATTGCTGGCACTAATTGGCTAGTTGGGCCTTGCACACAGGCTGGGAGGCAGGAGGGAAATGCAATTCAATGGCACGAGAAAACTGAGGATTCAGAATAACCATCACATTTTTTTTAATTTTAATAATTGACAATACTGTGACAACAATTATTATTGGTGAAAATAGTTGGCAAGTCGGCCTGGCACACTGGCTGGCAGGAAGGAGAAAAGTGCAATTCAATGGCACGAGCAAACTGAGGATTCAGAATAACAATCAAAAAATTTATAATTTAAATTATTACCAATACTGTGACAACAAATATGATTGATGTAACTAGTTGGCAAATCGACCTGGCACACAGGCTGGCAGGCAGGAGGAATATGCAATTCAAGGGCACTAGGAGACTGCAGAGTCACAGTCAAAACAGTGATGATTTACAATTTTTTCAATACTGTTTAAACAACTATAATTGTTGGCACTAATTGGCTAGTTGGGACTGGCACACAGGCTGCCAGGCAGGAGGAAACTAAAATTCAATTGCACTAGGAATCTAGGAGACTGAAGATTTGCAGTCAAAAAAATTATGATTTAATTTTTTTTATACACTGTTAGAAGAAATATGATTGGTGGCACTAATTGGCTAGTTGGGCCTGGCACACAGGCTGGCAGGCAGGAGGGAACTGCAATTCAATGCAACAAGCCAAATGATGAATCACAATCGAACAATGTTTAATTTTAAAGATTAACAATACTGTTACAACAACTAGGATTGGTGTCACTAATTGGCTAGTAAGGGCCTGGCACACAGGCTGGCAGGCAGGAGGAAACTGCAATTCAATGGCACTAGGAGACTGAATATTTGCAGTCAAAAAAATTATGATTTTAAATTTTTTATATACTGTTACAAGAATTATGATTG
Organism: Bombina bombina; assembly: GCF_027579735.1. Taxonomy (NCBI): domain Eukaryota; kingdom Metazoa; phylum Chordata; class Amphibia; order Anura; family Bombinatoridae; genus Bombina; species Bombina bombina. Next base: position 874,874,624 of record NC_069499.1, read on the forward strand.
GTGCCACTAATTGGCTAGTTGGGCCTGGAAAACACGCTGGCAGGCAGGAGGAAAGTGCAATTCAATGGCACAAGCAAACTGATGAATCACAAGCAAACAATTTGGAATTTTAAAGATTAACAATACTGTTACAAAAACTAGGATTGGTGGCACTAATTGGCTAGTTTGGGCCTGGCACACAGGCTGGCAGGCAGGAGGAAACTGCAATTCAATGGCACTAGGAGACTGAATATTTGCAGTCAAAAAAATTATGATTTTAAATTTTTTATGTACTGTTACAAGAATTATAATTGGTGCCACTAATTGGCTAGTTGGGCCAGGAAAACACGCTGGCAGGCAGGAGGAAAGTGCAATTCAATGGCACGAGCAAACTGATGAATCACAAGCAAACAATTTGGAATTTTAAAGATTAACAATACTGTTACAACAACTAGGATTGGTGGCACTAATTGGCTAGTTTGGGCCTGGCACACAGGCTGGCAGGCAGGAGGAAACTGCAATTCAATGGCACTAGGAGACTGAATATTTGCAGTCAAAAAAATTATGATTTTAAATTTTTTATATACTGTTACAAGAATTATAATTGGTGCCACTAATTGGCTAGTTGGGCCTGGAAAACACAATGGCAGGCATGAGGAAAGTCCAATTCAATGGCACAAGCAAACTGATGAATCACAAGTGAACAATTTGTAATTTTAAAGATTAACAATACTGTTACAACAACTAGGATTGGTGGCACTAATTGCCTAGTTGGGCCTGGCACACAGGCTGGCAGGCAGGAGGGAACTGCAATTCAATTGCACTACTAGACTGCAGATTGACAGTCAAAAAAGTGATGATTCACAATGTTTTCAATACTGTTACAACAACTATGATTGGTGGCACTAATTGGCTAGTTGGGCCTGGCACACAGGCTGGCAGATATGAGTCGTGGATGGTAGGTAGGGCAGCAATTTAGCACAGTATGCTGTGTAAGTGACAAAAACACAGGCCTGATAGAAAATTAAGTTAGATTACACTAGCAAAATAATTTAAAATTTTATATTTTAATATTAAAATAATGTTAAGAAGTGCAATGCACATATGAGTGGTCGCACTGGCTGGCTGCTACGTAGGGCAGCAATTAACAACAGTATGCTGTGTAAGTCAGATAGACAGTTAGACACAGGCCTGATAGAAAATAAAATTAGATTACACTAGCATAATGATTTAAAGATTTTTTGGGGGAATTTAAAGAAAAAGGTTAAGCACATAGATATGAGTCGTGGCTGATAGCCTTGGAAGGGCAGCTATTAAAAACAGTAGGCGCTGTAAGTCAGATACACACACGCCTGATAGAAAATACTATTAGATTACACTAGACAAATGATTTAAATTTTTTTTTGGGGGGGGGGGAATTAAAAAAAAGGTTAAACACATATGAGTCATGGATCATAGACTAGGGAGGGCAGCAAGTAAACACAGTAGGCTCTGTATGTCAGCAAAACACACAGGCCTGATAGAAAATGATATTAGATTACACTATCAAAAAAATGTAAACGTTTTTTTTTTAATTTAAATTAAGGTGAAGAAGATATGAGTGGTGGCTGCCTGGCACACAGCAATTAACCAAAAGACTGAAAAAAATGAGGTATATTAATGCTGTGTGAGCCTGACAGACACAGGCCTGATAGAAAATGTAATTAGATTACACTAGCAAAATTATTTAATTTTTTTTTTTTAAATTTAAAATAATGTTATAAACGGATATTAACACTGGTGGCTGGCACAGAGCAATGAACCAGAGTATATGCTGTGTGACACAGGCCTCATAGAAAATGAAAAAAAATTACACTAGCAAAATAATTAAAAAAATTTGTTGGTTAAATTTAAACTAATGTTGTTAGGCAGATATCAGTGGTGGCAGTAATCACAGCATATGCTGTGAGCCTCACAAACACAGGTTGAAAGCCAGGCAAATGCTAATAAAAATACGAAGAAAAAAAAAAAAAAACGTTGCCCTAAAAAGGGCTTTTTGGGGTGCTGTCCTTGCAGCAGAGATGAGATGAGTCCTTCTGGACTGTAGTGGACACTAAATACACTAGCCTAGCTATCTTTTTCACTATAATGTCAGCAGCACAAAAACAACACGTCCTCTCACTAAGGCCTAGATTTAGAGTTTGGCGGTAGCCGTGAAAACCAGCGTTAGAGGCTCCTAACGGTGGTTTTAGGCTAACTCCGGTATTTGGAGTCACTCAAAGAAGGGTTTAACGCTCACTTTTCAGCCGCGACTTTTCCATACCGCAGATCCCCTTACGTCAATTGCGTATCCTATCTTTTCAATGGGATCTTTCTAACTCCGGTATTTAGAGTCGTGTCTGAAGTGAGCGTTAGAAATCTAATGACAAAACTCCAGCCGCAGAAAAAAGTCAGTAGTTAAGAGCTTTTTGGGCTAACGCCGGTTCATAAAGCTCTTAACTACTGTACTCTAAAGTACACTAACACCCATAAACTACCTATGTACCCCTAAACCGAGGCCCCTCCACATCGCCGCCACTCGATTAAATTTTTTTAACCCCAAATCTGCCGACCGCCACCTACGTTATACTTATGTACCCCTAATCTGCTGCCCCTAACACCGCCGACCCCTGTATTATATTTATTAACCCCTAATCTGCCCCCCACAACGTCGCCGCCAGCTACCTACAATAATTAACCCCTAATATGCCGAGGGGACCGCACCGCTACTATAATAAAATTATTAACCCCTAATCCGCCTCACTAACCCTATAATAAATAGTATTAACCCCTAATCTGCCCTCCCTAACATCGCCGACACCTAACTTCAATTATTAACCCCTAATCTGCCGACCGGAGCTCACCGCTATTCTAATAAATGTATTAACCCCTAAAGCTAAGTCTAACCCTAACACTAACACCCCCCTAAGTTAAATATAATTTTAATCTAACGAAATTAATTAACTCTTATTAAATAAATTATTCCTATTTAAAGCTAAATACTTACCTGTAAAATAAATCCTAATATAGCTACAATATAAATTATATTTATATTATAGCTATTTTAGGATTAATATTTATTTTACAGGCAACTTTGTAATTATTTTAACCAGGTACAATAGCTATTAAATAGTTAAGAACTATTTAATAGCTACCTAGTTAAAATAATTACAAAATTACCTGTAAAATAAATCCTAACCTAAGTTACAATTAAACCTAACACTATACTATCATTAAATTAATTAAATAAAATACCTATAATTACCTACAATTAAACCTAACACTACACTATCAATACATTAATTAAATACAATATCTACAAATAACTACAATGAAATAAACTAACTAAAGTACAAAAAATAAAAAAGAACTAAGTTACAAAAAATAAAAAAATATTTACAAACATAAGAAAATATTACAACAATTTTAAACTAATTACACCTACTCTAAGCCCCCTAATAAAATAACAAAGACCCCCAAAATAAAAAATGCCCTACCCTATTCTAAATTACTAAAGTTCAAAGCTCTTTCACCTTACCAGCCCTGAACAGGGCCCTTTGCGGGGCATGCCCCAAGAAGTTCAGCTCTTTTGCCTGTAAAAAAAAACATACAATACCCCCCCCAACATTACAACCCACCACCCACATACCCCTAATCTAACCCAAACCCCCCTTAAATAAACCTAACACTAAGCCCCTGAAGATCATCCTACCTTGTCTTCACCTCACCAGGTATCACCGATCCGTCCTGGCTCCAAAATCTTCATCCAACCCAAGCGGGGGCTGGCGATCCATCATCCGGTGGCTGAAGAGGTCCAGAAGAGGCTCATCAGAGTCTTCATCCTATCCGGGAAGAAGAGGCGATCCGGACCGGCAACCATCTTGATCCAAGCGGCATCTTCTATCTTCATCCGATGAGGACCGGCTCCATCCTGAAGACCTCCACCGCGGACCCATCTTCTTCCGGCGACGTCCAACTGAAGAATGACGGTTCCTTTAAGGGACGTCATCCAAGATGGCGTCCCTCGAATTCCGATTGGCTGATAGGATTCTATCAGCCAATCGGAATTAAGGTAGGAATATTCTGATTGGCTGATGGAATCAGCCAATTAGAATCAAGTTCAATCGAATTGGCTGATCCAATCAGCCAATCAGATTGAGCTCGCATTCTATTGGCTGATCGGAACAGCCAATAGAATGCGAGCTCAATCTGATTGGCTGATTGGATCAGCTAATCGGATTGAACTTGATTCTGATTGGCTGATTCCATCAGCCAATCAGAATATTCCTACCTTAATTCCGATTGGCTGATAGAATCCTATCAGCCAATCGGAATTCGAGGGACGCAATCTTGGATGACGTCCCTTAAAGGAACCGTCATTCTTCAGTTGGACGTCACCGGAAGAAGATGGGTCCGCGGTGGAGGTCTTCAGGATGGAGCCGGTCGTCATCGGATGAAGATAGAAGATGCCGCTTGGATCAAGATGGTTGCCGGTCCGGATCGCCTCTTCTTCCCGGATAGGATGAAGACTTTGGAGCCTCTTCTGGACCTCTTCAGCCACAGGATGATGGATCGCCAGCCCCCGCTTGGGTTGGATGAAGATTTTGGAGCCAGGACGGATCGGTGATACCTGGTGAGGTGAAGACAAGGTAGGATGATCTTCAGGGGCTTAGTGTTAGGTTTATTTAAGGGGGGTTTGGGTTAGATTAGGGGTATGTGGGTGGTGGGTTGTAATGTTGGGGGGGGTATTGTATGTTTTTTTTTACAGGCAAAAGAGCTGAACTTCTTGGGGCATGCCCCGCAAAGGGCCCTGTTCAGGGCTGGTAAGTTAAAAGAGCTTTGAACTTTAGTAATTTAGAATAGGGTAGGGCATTTTTTATTTTGGGGGGTCTTTGTTATTTTATTAGGGGGCTTAGAGTAGGTGTAATTAGTTTAAAATTGTTGTAATATTTTTCTTATGTTTGTAAATATTTTTTTATTTTTTGTAAGTTAGTTCTTTTTTATTTTTTGTACTTTAGTTAGTTTATTTCATTGTAGTTATTTGTAGGAATTGTATTTAATTTATTTATTGATAGTGTAGTGTTAGGTTTAATTGTAGGTAATTATAGGTATTTTATTTAATTAATTTTATTATTAGTATAGTGTTAGGTTTAATTCTAAGTTAGGTTAGGATTTATTTTACAGGTAATTTTGTAATTATTTTAACTAGGTAACTATTAAATAGTTCTTAACTATTTAATAGCTATTGTACATGGTTAAAATAATTACAAAGTTGCCTGTAAAATAAATATTAATCCTAAAATAGCTACAATGTAATTATAATTTATATTGTAGCTATATTAGGATTTATTTTACAGGTAAGTATTTAGCTTTAAATAGGAATAATTTATTTAATAAGAGATAATTAATTTCGTTAGATGTAAATTATATTTAATTTAGGGGGGTGTTAGTGTTAGGGTAAGACTTAGCTTTAGGGGTTAATACATTTATTAGAATAGCGGTGAGCTCCAGTCGGCAGATTAGGGGTTAATAATTGAAGTTAGGTGTCGGCGATGTTAGGGAGGGCAGATTAGGGGTTAATACTATTTATTATAGGGTTAGTGAGGCGGATTAGGGGTTAATAACTTTATTAAAGTAGTGCTCAGGTTCGCTCGGCAGATTAGGGGTTAATAAGTGTAGGCGACGTTGTGGGGGGCAGATTAGGGGTTAATAAATATAATATAGGGGTTGGCGATGTTAGGGCAGCAGATTAGGGGTACATAGGGATAATGTAAGTAGCGGCGGTTTACGGAGCGGCAGATTAGGGGTTAATAATAATATGCAGGGGTCAGCGATAGCGGGGGCGGCAGATTAGGGGTTAATAAGTGTAAGGTTAGGGGTGTTTAGACTCGGGGTACATGTTAGGGTGTTAGGTGCAGACGTAGGAAGTGTTTCCGCATAGCAAACAATGGGGCTGCGTTAGGAGCTGAACGCGGCTTTTTTGCAGGTGTTAGGTTTTTTTTCAGCTCAAACAGCCCCATTGTTTCCTATGGGGGAATCGTGCACAAGCACGTTTTTGAGGCTGGCCGCTTGCGTAAGCAACTCTGGTATCGAGAGTTGAAACTGTGTTAAATATGCTCTACGCTCCTTTTTTGGAGCCTAACGCAGCCTTTATGTGGACTCTCAATACCAGAGTTATTTTTATGGTGTGGCCAGAAAAAAGCCGGCGTTAGCTTTTCGGGTCGTTACCGACAAAACTCTAAATCTAGCCGTAAGAAAGCAAGGTCGTTATGAGTCTAAAATGACGGCTTCCAAGTAGCTGGGAGGGTCTGGAAGGGAGTGTCTGATGTTGATTGGCTCTTATGTGTCAGAAGGCTGTGACATACAGGGTCAAAGTTTCCTCAATGATGACATATAGGGGGCGGATCGAACATCGCATGTGTTCGCCCACAGCCGCGAACGCGAACATACTATGTTCGCCGTGAACCGTTCGCAGGCGAACAGTTCGGGACATCACTATGTGCTGCTAATTAATGTGAAAAAGAGACAGCATTAGTACAGGCTGTCTGACTCATTTGCTAGATCAAGCTGTGATATAGAGGAACATTTGTAGTACTAAAGTTCCTCCTGTACATAGACAACATTTTATATCCTCATTACAATAAAGTGTTGTACTTATGCAGACAATACCGTTGTTATAGATTGATTCATCACTGTCTATTGTGTGTCAGTTATTTAAAAAAAAAAAAAGTTGCACTTTAAAAAGCAAAGTGACGGTACTGTTTGTTATGTTATTTTTTATTAATAAAAGGTTAAGAATTTATTAATTATTCTTCCATATGTGATTCTGGGGGACTATGAAAGTGTCCATATCATCTTCAATCACACATATATTGCTCTGCGGTTCCTCGCAAACTCCATTTGGAGTTCCTGTACAGGACATCGCCTTTTCTGTTAGGGCGATATATATATATTGCATTGTCTACCTTTCCCATGCTACAGGGAAGACATCTGATGGAATGTTTTTAAGCTGACACAGTGGTAGCTGTTCCTAATATTTCTTCCATGAGCTGGTAGAGGAACATGTTTCTCTCAGTTTTTTGGCCTGAACACCTCCATTTTTTAGTTAGGAGGTTTTTAGATACCCTGGGACGCCTCCGGTGTAATCTATCCTGGTGCGTCCAGTAGGTTATAAGGAAGAGTAATTTAAAGCTTAGCTAGGAGAACTACTATACCCTTAGAGGATAGTTTGGTTTTTTTCTCCGGTCCTATGGACAATCTTTGAAAAGCATACTCCCCTGGATAAGATCCAGGATAGGATAAAGCTTTCAAATTGGCTAATTCCTTTATTTCTAAATTCTTCCCTTCACATTATAAAACTAGGAGGATAGGTTCAGGTTTCTCTGTTCCAGCTCACAGAGCCTTATGGTTAGAGCCTTGTTCTACGAATATATGCTCGTCATTATATGGCTGGGTTATAACACAATATATTTAATAAGTATCCTTTAAACTAAACCCCAATAAAATATGCACATACCAAAAACCATAAAATTAATATAAACTCCTGCATTCTTTTTATTATTTAATATTTATAAACACATAAAAATATATTTGCAGAAACCAGAATATGAGTTAAATTATTATAATATGCTATACTCTTTACAAAGCAAACCAAATTGTAACTTATAACTAACCTTATTCACAATTGAATTTAATTTAATTAACACAATGAGATTCCAAGATATTAGCTACTAACATTCAAGCAATACAATCAGCTATATGGCCACAATTGATTCTAATAAATTCTAATTTAAAGCATCAAAATAGTATCTATTATTTGTGCAAACAACTAATTTGTATGCTCATTTATCTAAGCTGAAATAAATTCTTAGTTATCTACAATTAAGACAGTTCTAAAATATATGTATATATATTTGCAAAGATAAACAACTTGGCATTAAGGATTTGTTTAAAATACACAGGCTGTGAAATACAAGGTTAAAATACAATTTATTCCTTTAAGTCTGCTACCTGCAGTTTAATTATTATTACTAAATACCTTTTATTTAAATATTTAAAAATTAGAACAATCATACATCACCAAAAATGACCAAATCGATAATTCAGCTCACAAATTTGTTCCACCTCATATTAAAATAAGTGTATTTGCAATGGATCAGAAAAAGGTAGCCTGATTTGCTTATAGCAACTGTTTTCCAAAAAGCAGCCAAAATTTTAGTTACTAGTCCTTCAGCAATAGTCAGCAGCCTCTTCCTCATCTTGCATTCCTGCTTATATTGTCTAATCATAGGTGAGAATATGAGAGGCCCTTACGGAACCTTGTCCCTTCTTATTGGTTCATTTTGGAAATGTATGGTTGCTAGGGAAATGCATCTTTGTTAACAACCAATTGTCTTTTGGCTGTAATTCTTGCATCGCAACACTGGGGGCAGCATGATAAACAAAAAGATTAATTTAACCATTTCTAGACAGTACAAACATTTCTTTGAAATGTGTATTCAAAAATGCCATAATTTCTTTACATTAATAAGTTACATGTTCACATGTACTGGACTATGTAACATTATTCATTCTGATTATTTTAATATGAAACACAGTATGTATGTATTTCACTTATAATGTATAAAATGCATCTAAACCGTATTTTCTATGAAACAATTTAAGGATTATAATATCTTCATTCTGGATTCAATTTCTTTCTTCAGCCATCCGCTCAACATCACATACATGCTTTGAGGTCAGCAAATATAGGTGGTTTTCACACAATTATATTTACATTGGATTATTATCCCATACATTTTAATATTTCATATCTGTATGTTTCTTTTTATAGGATATTTGTTAAAGTACCAATTATCTGTGTACTTACTAGGCACCTAAAATGAAAGAAATAATTGTTAGAAATGTTAAACATTCATATATCTATTTGCAATATTTATCAATTTCAGCAAATATTTATCTAATATGAATGTTATTTGTCTCTGCTTCTTAGGTCCCCAATCTCCCATATTCATATGAAACCCAGCATTTACACATTTATTATATAGATATTTATTTTGAAATTTTTGTTTGAATATTTGAGTATTCCTTTATATGAAGATTATATAGGTCCAGCTGATTATACATTGTTATGCCACAAACAATATTATACCAGCTGTATATAAAAAAATGTTTTTAATTCAAATAGTTATATTGTAACATGTGTTTTTGCTGGTCAGCACAGATGTTGCTTCCATACACAACAGGGACACTTTAAACATAGGTGACAATAGCCATTTCTTTAGCTAAGTTTCAAAAGAAATCCAGCATTTCTCTGACATTGCCTGTATCACTGCATGGGGTTATCTATCTGATAATCCTGTTCTTAGATGTTCTGTCTTGAAGATGTTTGCAAATCAAAATATTCTCACAGGCAGAGTGGCTATTCAAATTGGGCAGGAAATCCATATATGGGCATGTACTTTTGAGGCTCCATCATGCTAATATTACTTTGAAATGGTTGACTGATATTATCTATACAACAGTTTAAGCTTTTGTTCTTTTCTTTGAAATTATTTAAATGTTATCTTTAATTAGGAGAAACATGTCTCACCCAGCCAAAACCATTTGGCAGAGGAGGCTGTGATTTACAGTGAATAGAACTGTTGCAAATAGCCTCATATATAATTAATCCTGTGGTCCCAGCAATCATATACATGAAAATGATATATATATATATATATATATATATATATATATATATATATATATTTAATTTTTATTTATAATATTCATATACTCTGACATAAATCCCCCTTCCAATTTTAAATATATGTAGGACACATGTATTTGAATTGGCTTAAAGTCAGTGGTACTTGGTGAGGGTATTGACCGTATGCATCATAGACAGTCTTCTATGGAGAGAGCAACTGATTGATATGGACCCATTTATCTATGAAACTTTCATTTTTGGGGATCCTTATTTTATAGGCCACTGGAGATATTATGTCAGTAATGACAAAATGACATTTCCATGAGGGGAGAAATTTCTTCTCCTTAACCTGATCTCTTATATGGGGAAAGCAATTGTTCCTCCACGAAATCATCTTCTGATAATTCTTCCCCAGGATCTTTAGCAGTACAGTCGTGGAGCTCAGCAAGCACCTGTGCAACTGGATTCTTTTTATTCTGCTTGTAGCGAATTTCTAAAGGCCAGCCTTGTAAGGAAAGGGTCCACGCTGTTATGCGGCTATTAGAGAAATTCTCATCTCTTATTCTCTCACTTTGCAGATATAGCAAAGGCTGGTGGGCCGTTTCTACAATAATTTTCTCGCCCTGTATATAGCTGCAGAAATTTTGTAGAGCCCATACAGTAGATAAGAGGGCTTTTTCGCAATCGCTAAATTTTATTTCTACTGGGGATATAGTTTTGCTTGCATAAACAATGACTTTACTTAAATTATCATGCTTTTGGTATAAAACAGCACTCATGCTTATATCTCTGTAACCTGTCTCTAAAAAGAAAGGTTTACCACCTTCAGGGTACGCTAAGCAAGGTGCTTGAGTGAGTTTTCTCTTCAGCTCCTTGATGGCTGTCTCTTGAGACTCACTCCAGTGCCATTTAACATCCTTCTTTAGAAGAAGTAGTAGTGGTTTAGCTAATTCTGCATAATTATCAAACAATTTGCGAGAATAATTTGTCATACCCAGGAATGATCTCAATTCTTTTAAGTTAATTGGGTTTTTAGAATTTGTTATAGCTTCCACCTTTTTCTTCTGAGGATTTAGCCCTTCAGAAGTAACTTCATGTCCTAAGAAGTTTACACGAGTGCGGCACCATTGAGCTTTTTGTAGGGATAATTTGACACCTACCCTTTTAAGTTGGCTGAGGACGTGTAGGTTGTGTGATGTGTTTTTCAAAGTCTGTGCTTTTGATTAAAACATCATCAACATAAGATAAGGTCCCCCTTTCCAGTGCATCAGGCATAGCCTTATGCATGAATACAGCAAATTCATGTCCAGAATTTATGTATCCAAAAGGAAGTCTCTGAAATGCATACTGGACCTTTTGGAATGAGAATGCCAGCTTATACTGGTCCTCCTCATGTACCTTTATGGTCCAATATCCTTGTGCACAATCAATGGCAGTGAATATTCTGGATACCTGCATCTGTGCTAGGCATATGGCACAGGCCAGCCACACATGTACACTCACTTGTTTAGCTGTCTTAAGTCAGCACACAAACGCCATTGTACATTGGGCTTAAGAACACCTAGAATAGGATTGTTATAAGAGCAATGTACCTGTCTGATAATACCTCTTTCTTCCAGGTTCCTTATGATTTCTGCAAGAGAATCATATGAGGCTAAAGGAAGTCTGTATTGTTTAACAAAGACAGGTGGTGCATTGGGATCTGTTTGGATTCTTGCAATGTGCAAGTCTGTAGTCCCACAGTCATAAGAATCCCTAGCAAAAATATCTTTGTACTCCATCAGGAGTTCTCGTAGCTGTTGGCGTTCATCATCGCTGGAACAGCCATTAGCTAAAGATATTTGCTCTTCGACTATTTGCTGAAATCCTGGAAAGATTTCAGGCTGTCCTATTTCATAGGCTTCTTCCAATCTAGAGGTCAGATCCACTTGATTGTAATTTATATTGCCCCCATGACTCTGGGTATTGGGGTATTCTTGCTGTTTGATCGGCTGATCAAATACTAGAGAGGCTTCTTCAATTTTACAGATGCCTTCCTCTGAGCTGAAGGGATAAATAGACTGAATAGTAAATAGACCCTCTGGCATGGATGCAAAGGATTGTTCTATTAATTGTTCTTCAGTCAAGTATCCTTCAGGTATTAGCCCAATTATATTATTCTGGAATTCAAAAGTGTAATAACTTGATTCCAGTGCATATCCTATGGTAGTTCCCTTGGATAAGGTTATATCCTGTGGGGTAATGTTATGTACAATAATATGTATTGGAATAGTTCCAATATTTATCATAAGAGTATAGGCCATTGTTATACCCAGATTTTGTATTCGATGGCAGAGGAAAATTGGTGTTTCAGAAGTTTTTAATTTCTGACCTCTTTTTACCTGTAAGGGTAAAAGAAATTTATCAGCCCCGGCAGGAATTATAATATCGTTAGACACCTGCATATTTACAGCATATGGCAATTGCTGGTTTGATTTCAGGGCTGCGTTTTCATCCTGAAATACTTCAGGGTCCCCCTTTAACCTGCTCCAGAGTCAATCAAATCTATTTGTATGGCATATCTATGTAAGATATCATTGTCAATGTATATTTGATTATGGGGAGTATTTAAAACTAAAAACAGGTGGTTCACTGACTTATTACCTATAGAGACAGATAATAAGCTCTTAGCTGTGATGTTATAGCTTTCAAACCTGTCATCCAGGCCGTGGACACAGTGGCCTTGGGGAAAAAGATATTTAATCACTTTAGGTTCAGCTATCTGTGCTAATAAGCCTTCGCTTATATAGCTAGCTTCCTGTTTTAAGTTCAATTTGGCATACTTTGTTGTACCAAGGTCATGCACTTGTATAGGGATAAATAGATCCTCTTTAACTCTCTCAATTCCTGCGAGGTATTGAGCGTGGCCTCCCCCCTTAGGGATTCTATGATCCCCCTTGTGGAGAGATTGTAATACATCGCCGTCTAAGGAAATAATCGCTATCTTTCAAGGCGAAATTTTAAAAGTATTACCATCAGAGCCACTTAAAGGAGTCTGATTATCTACCTGTAGGATAGTGATTTCAGGTACAGAGTTATTCCTGAAATGAATCTCCACCGCATCTGGTTTCTCTTCCACCACGTGACAGTTATTTCGGGGGCGAGATATACCAGATTTCTCATAATTAATAGGCCTTTTGACTTGTGACCAAATTAAATTATTTATGCAATCAATTATGGTGCTTAATCGCTTCAGGAGATCACTACCAATAATTAAACGATCAGTTGGCAGGTCCACTATATTGACAGGGTGTTTTATGACCCTGTTCCCCAGTTTAAATTTTAACCAGGCCGTACCGTAGACTTTTAGAGAGTCGCCCCCAACACCTATTAGTGAACCATCAAATTCTTTTATTTTAGGTTTGTGGGGTGTTAGCTCGTTTAGCTGTGTGCAGTACCCGTGGAATAGAATAGTTGCCTGAAACCCAGTATCAATTAATCCCATGATAGGGATGGAGACTGAATCCTGCAGCTCAGCTAATACATAATATCTTCCTGCAGTTTCTACCATTTCACACATAAAGTTGGCATGATTGCACACTTGTAAAAAAACCCTAATAAATTAGCTAAAAGCTACCTCTATGGAGGTGTTACCCAAAAAACACCTACAAATATGACAAATAAAACTAAGAAAAATAGAGGAGCGCTAAAAAAGCAGCTAATGAGAATAAAACTATAATATATAAAAAAAACAAAAAAAAACTTATGTTAACCAATTTATTTAGAACAATGTAAAACAATTTAAAATTACCTAATACCACCGGTGGTTGAAATATATATGTATAAATATTAAATATCAATAACACAATATTAGAACATCCTAAAATCACAAAGCTGTATGAAATATGTCAAATAAACTGACACTATAAATATCGATAGAAGCTTGCACTTGCAGCTGCTGCTTTGTATCCAGTTGAATATAAAAAGTCGCTAGTGTTATCCAATTGAATATAAAAAGTTGCTAGTGTTATCCAATTTAAGTGTCCCAAAACAATCCTGATTATGTACGTATAGGTAGAGTAGATGGGAACACCATATGCTGTGTTGAAAAAGTGTTCAGTGTGGATTACTGCGTTACTGGAAATAGCATTAAATGTATACTTTGGACTTTATATTGGTTGATTCCATCAGCCAATCAGAATTTTCCTACCTTTATTCCGATTGGCTGATAGAATCCTATCAGCCAATCGGAATTCGAGGGACGCCATCTGGGATGACGTCCCTTAAAGGAACCTTCATTCTGTTTTAGGACGTCGGAAGAAGAGGATGGATCCGCGCCTGAGGTCTTGAAGATGGAGCCGCTCGGCATCGGATGGAAGAAGATAGAAGATGCCGCTTGGATGAAGATGTCTACCCGTCCGGATCTCCTCTTCTGCCCGGATAGGATGAAGACTTCTGCCCGATGATGGACTTCTTCATTCGCCGCTTGGATCAAGACTTCAGCAGGAGGATGGACGTCTTCAGCCCCCGCTTGGGCTTGGATCAAGACATCGGAGCCTGGACGGATCGGTGATACCCGGCGTGGTGAAGATAAGGTAGGAAGATCTTCAGGGGCTTAGTGTTAGGTTTATTTAAGGGGGGTTTGGGTTAGATTAGGGGTATGTGGGTGGTGGGTTGTAATGTTGGGGGGGGGTATTGTGTTTATTTTTACAGGCAAAAGAGCTGTTTTCTTAGGGGTATGTGGGTGGTGGGTTGTAATGTTGGGGGGGGGTATTGTGTTTATTTTTACAGGCAAAAGGCCATTTTAAGGGCTGTTAAGGTAAAAGAGCTTTTCAATTTTAATTTTAGAATAGGGTAGGGCATTTTTTTATTTTGGGGGGCTTTGTTATTTTATTAGGGGGCTTAGAGTAGGTGTAATTAGCTTAAAATTGTTGTAATATTTTTAATATGTTTGTAAATATTTTTTTATTTTTTGTAACTTAGTTCTTTTTTATTTTTTGTACTTAAGTTAGCTTATTTAATTGTATTTATTTGTAGGTATTGTATTTAATTAATTTATTGATAGTGTAGTGTTAGGTTTAATTGTAGATAATTGTAGGTATTTTATTTAATTAATTTATTGATAGTGTAGTGTTAGGTTTAATTGTAACTTAGGTTAGGATTTATTTTACAGGTAATTTTGTTATTATTTTAACTAGGTAACTATTAAATAGTTATTAACTATTTAATAGCTATTGTACCTGGTTAAAATAAATACAAAGTTGCCTGTAAAATAAATATTAATCCTAAAATAGCTACATTATAATTATAATTTATATTGTAGCTATATTAGGATTTATTTTACAGGTAAGTATTTAGCTTTAAATAGGAATAATTTATTTAATAAGAGTTCATTTATTTTGTTAGATTTAAATTATATTTAATTTAGGGGGGTGTTAGTGTTAGGGTTAGACTTAGCTTTAGGGGTTAATAACTTTAATAGAATAGCGGCGAGGTCCGGTCGGCAGATTAGGGGTTAATACTTGAAGTTAGGTGTTGGCGATGTTAGGGAGGGCAGATTAGGGGTTAATACTATTTATTATAGGGTTATTGAGGCGGGAGTGAGGCGGATTAGGGGTTAATTATTGTAGGTATCTGGCGGCGACGTTGTGGGGGGCAGATTAGGAGTTAATAAATATAATATAGGGGTCGGCGGTGTTAGGGGCAGCAGATTAGGGGTACATAGGTATAATGTAGGTTGCGGCGGTGTCCGGAGCGGCAGATTAGGGTTTAAAAATAATATGCAGGGGTCAGCGATAGCGGGGGCGGCAGATTAGGGGTTAATAAGTGTAAGGTTAGGGGTGTTTAGACTCAGGGTACATGTTAGGATGTTAGGTGCAGACTTAGGAAGTGTTTCCCCATAGGAAACAATGGGGCAGCGTTAGGAGCTGAACGCTGATTTTTTGCAGGTGTTAGGTTTTTTTCAGCTGAAACTGCCCCATTGTTTCCTATGGGGGAATCGTGCACGAGCACGTTTTTAAAGCTGGCCGCGTCCGTAAGCACCACTGGTATTTAGAGTTGCAGTGGTGGTAAATTATGCTCTACGCTCCTTTTTTGGAGCCTAATGCAGCCCTTCTGTGAATTCTAAATACCAGCGGTATTTAAAAGGTGCGGGGAAAAAAAAGCATGCGTAGCTAACGCACCCCTTTGGCCACAGAACTCTAAATCGAGCCGTAAGAGATCAATTACAGAGTTTGTTCCCTTGTTGGAGAATTTAGGTACTGCATCCTTTAGGAAAGTAATTATTTTATGGGAGTCATATAGCTTATTAGATGTATTTTGGGATTTCCTAGGAGTTTTATTTTCGGGGTTTGAGTGTTCCCTATTTTCCCTTTTTATTATGGGGAGACCCCCTATGTACATTAGCACTACGTGGGCTATTTAGGTAGTTAGCTCCGCCCTCTGACTCTCTGTTAGAGTTTCCCTCCCCCTCATCAGCTGAGTTATAGCAGCTCCCTAAATTTACATCATGAGGTGACTGTCTATTTGGGAAATCTATTTCTGACCCAACAGGGGTTATTTGTCTACATTTTTCCCTAAATTTCTTTATTTCATCCCTGATGCATTCTCTAAGGGAGTTAGAATTATCTGCATTATTCTCACTGTTAATAGAGGGGTTTTCAGTATGGCGATATGACCTTTTTAAATCCCTTAATTCTCTCTGGCTTTGCGCAAGCTGTTTATTTAACTCTTGTATCTTTGTTAGTAAATCTAAGCTATGCTTATCTAAGGTGGCTATGTCTTGGGCAAACGCATCAATTTTATTTTCGGCTATTTTTAAATTCTCTTCGCATCTGCGTGAGAAGCAAATACTATTTTCTAGCCTCTGTATTTGCAATTCTTTCTCTATGAGATATAGTGACATTTCGTCAATAGTGCATATCACAAGGGGCCAAGCTTTTAGTATTAGTTCGTCTCGCTTTTTGAGAATCTTGCATTGATTAATTATTAATAATTCTTGGAATAATTCACTTTTTTCATTCCACCTTTCATCATCAATGACAATATTTTTAGCCTTAATTTCAAGCATATTCATGTAATCATTTAATTTACCCGCAATATTAAACCTCTCTTTAAAGGGACAGTCTAGTATAAATTAAACTTTCATTATTCAGATAGGACTTTTAATTTTAATCAACTTTCCAATTTACTTTTATCATGAAATTTGCTTTTTTTGTCTTGGTATTCTTAGTTTAAACTAAACCTAGGTAGGCTCATATGCCAATTTCTAAGCCTTTGAGGGCTGCCTCTTATCACAAGCTTTTTAAATCTCTTTTTAACACAAAGAGACAGAAAGTACACGTGGGCCATATAGATAACACTGTGTTCAGGCACAGGGGGTTATTTAAGATTTAGCACAAAACAATGCTAAATTTAAGACAATAGATAATAAACAGTCACAGTCATGTGATCAGGGGGCTTGAAGAAGGTTCCTAGATACAAGGTAATCACAGAGGTAAAAAGTATATAAATATAACTGTGTTGGTTATGCAAAACTGGGGAATGGGTAATAAAGGGATTATCTATCTTTTAAAACAATAACAATTCTAAGGTAGAATGTCCCTTTAATGTGGCCTATAATGTTCATCTTAAGAACCTCACCTCGAGTAAGGGGTATTGTCAGGGAACAATTTTCAATGCTATGTACAGAATTAAGTGATCCACTTCTGGCTACAGACATTATTATATTGGCTTAGTATTTAGTTAAATTAAAACATTAATACAATTTTGGCCAAAAGAAAATAATTTATATATATTTTTTTAAAAATATTAATATTAATCTTGAAATATGAAAAAATAATATTTCATCAATTTTTCAAAATGATTTTTTTAATAATATTTCAAGATATCAATATAAACTTTGAAATATTTAATCACAACAAAAAAAATTACTAATATTTTTTTATTTTTTTTTTATGATTTTTTTTTTACAATTTATGTTTTCAATAATAATTTCTATTTACTACAAATATATCACATCAATATCATAAATATTAATAATATCTAAAGCAAAGTGCCTCCAAATAACATGTCAGTATATGGCCGGGTTATAACACAACATATTTAATAATTATCCTTTAAACTAAACCCCAATAAAATTCTTTTTATTAGTTAATATTTATAAACACATCGAAATATATTTGCAGAAACCAGAATATGAGTCAAACTATACAGTGTTTAAATTATTATAATATGCTATACTCTTTACAAAGCAAACCAAATGGTAACTTATAACTAACCTTATTCACAATTTAAAGCATCAAAATAGTATCTATTATTTGTGCAAACAACTAATTTGTATGCTCATTTATCAAAGCTGAAATAAATTCTTAGTTATCTACAATTAAGACAGTTCTAAAATATATGTATATAAATTTGCAAAGATAAACAACTTGGCATTAAGGATTTGCTTAAAATACACAGGCTATGAAATACAAGGTTAAAATACAATTTATTCCTTTAAAGGGCCACTAAACCCAAAATCTTTCCTTCATGATTCAGAGAGAGAATACAAATTTAAACAACATTACAATTTACTTCTATTATTTATTTTGCTTAATTTTTTAGATATCCTTAGTTGAAGAAAAAGCAATGCACATGGGTGAGCCAATCACACGAGGCTTCTATGTGCAGAAACCAATCAGCAGCTACTGAGCATATCTAGATATGCTTTTCAGCAAAGAATATCAAGATAATAAAACAAATTAGATAATAGAAGTAAATTAGAAAGATGTTTAAAATTGATTTCTCTTTCTAAATCATGAAAGAAAAAATGTGGGTTTCATGTCCCTTTAAGTCTGCTACCTGCAGTTTAATTATAATTACTAAATACCTTTTATTTAAATATTTAAAAATTAGAACAATCATACATCACCAAAAATGACCAAATCGATAATTCAGCTCACAAATTTGTTCCACCTCATATGAAAATAAGTGTATTTGCAATGGATCAGAAAAAGGTAGCATGATTTGCTTATAGTATCTGTTTTCCAAAAAGCAGTCAAAATTTTAGTTACTAGTCCTTCAGCAATAGTCAGCAACCTCTTCCTCATCTTGCATTCCAGCTTATATTGTCTAATCATAGGTGAGAATATGGGAGGCCCTTACGGAACCTTGTCCCTTCTTATTGGTTCATTTTGGAAATGTATGGTTGCTAGGGAAATGCATCTTTGTTAACAACCAATTGTATTTTGGCTGTAATTCTTGCATCGCAACACTGGGGGCAGCATGACATACAAACAGATTCATTTAACCATTTCTAGACAGTAAAAACATTTATTTAAAATTTGTATTCAAAAATGCCATAATTTATTTACATTAAGTTACATGTTCACATGTACTGGACTATGTCACATTATTCATTCTGATTATTTTAATATGAAACACAGTATGTATGTATTTCACTTATAATGTGTAAAATGCATCTAAACCATATTTTCTATGAAACAATTTAAGGATTATAATATCTTCATCCTGGATTCAATTTCTTTCTTCAGCCATCCGCTCAACATCACATACATGCTTTGAGGTCAGCAAATATAGGTGGTTTTCACACAATTATATTTACATTGGATTGTTATTCCATACATTTTAATATTTCATATCTGTATGTTTATTTTTATAGGATATTATTTAAAGTACCAATTATCTGTGTACTTACTAGGCACCTGAAATGAAAGAAATAATTGTTAGAAATGTTAAACATTCATATATCTATTTGCAATATTTATCAATTTCAGCAAATATTTATCTAATATGAATGTTATTTGTCTCTGCTTCTTAGGTCCCCAATCTCCCATATTCATATGAAACCCAGCATTTACACATTTATTATATAGATATTTATTTTGAAATTTTTGTTTGAATATTTGAGTATTCCTTTTTATGAAGATTATATAGGTCCAGCTGATTATACATTGTTATACCACAAACAATATCATACCAGCTGTATATAAAAAAATAAATGTTTTTAATTCAAATAACTATATTGTAACATGTGTTTTTGCTGGTCAGCACATATGTTGCTTCCATACACAGCAGGGACACTTTAAACATAGGTGACAATAGCCATTTCTTTAGCTAAGTTTCAAAAGAAATCCAGCATTTCTCTGACATTGCCTGTATCACTGCATGGGGTTATCTATCTGATAATCTTGTTCTTAGATGTTCTGTCTTGAAGATGTTTGCAGATTCAAATATTGTCACAGACAGAGCGGCTACTCAAATTGGGCAGGAAATCCATATATGGGCATGTACTTTTGAGGCTCCATCATGCTAATATTACTTTGAAATGGTTCACTGATATTATCTATACAACAGTTTAAACTTTTGTTCTTTTCTTTGAAATTACTTAAATGTTATCTTTAATTAGGATAGACATGTCTCACCCAGCCAAAACCATTTGGCAGAGGGGGCTGTGATTTACAGTGACTAGAACTGTTGCAAATAGCCTCATATATAATTAATCCTGTGGTCCCAGCAACCATATACATGAAAATTATATATATATATAATTGTAATTTATAATATTCATATACCCTGACATGCTCTAAGTCTAAGCTCTTAGCGATTCCTTGTAAGGGGAAGACTTTGTTGGGACCTGGCTTGCCGGAAATAATCTCTTTTGAAACTTAAAGAATTCAAAATAGCCTGCTGTTGAATCAAAGACAGCATGATGGACATGCCCCAGATCTGTGATCGAATCTTGTAGGGGGCAGACTTTCCGTCTTTACTCAAGCTTTGGGTTCGAGATGTTCAGGATCCCTGGGCAATAGAAAATAGTGTCCCAGGGATACAATTGGAATTCAAAAATTTTACTCCCAGAGGCAGGTTCCTGCTTTTAGGATTATCTACAGATCAGACAAAAGGAGAGGCGTTCATACACTGCGTAGGAGACCTCTCAGACCTGGGAGTGATTGTTTTCAGTTAGATTTTGTATCCCACTCGGGTTATGGTTCTCAAAAAAGAGGGAACTTTCAGACCACTTTTTAGATTTTAAGGGTCTAAACATATTTCTTAGTGTACCGTTCTTAAAGATGGAAACTATTTGTTCCATTCTTTCCTGGGAAGGTTGAGAGTCCGAATCCAGCTGCGGCTATGTGTTCCACACAGCAAATCCACTTTCACTGGTGGGTTACAAATAACCTCACCTAAACCATGATTTGCAGGCTACCGAATTTGCCTTAAATCCACGTGGGTCACTTTATGACAACCTTGGATATTGAAAACCCATATCTTCATGTGCCATTCACAAGATTTCGTCTCAAGTTCTAGGATTTGCCTTTCCGGACAAATCTTCTAGTTTGTGGCTCTTCTTTTCGGTCTTGCAACAGGCTTCAGAGTTCTCACAAAGACTCTGGGATCGCTGTTGGCGGTGCTTAAGTTACAAGGCATTACAGTGGCGCCCTATCTGGACGACATCTTAGTCCAGGCGCCACCCTTTCAGCGAGCAAGATTTCACACGGACATGGTGTTATCCTTCCCGTAATTTCTTGGGTGGAAGGTGATTTTGGAAAAGAGTTCCTTTGTCCCATGCACAAGGGTATCTCTCTGGGAAACATATTGGATTATGTAAAAAAAATAGAAAGCAAATAATGCGCTACCACCCAATAAAAACTACAAATTAAGAACAAACAAATTATAGTAACAAATACATTAAACAATACAATTTTCCACACACTGCTTCTCAACTTAGCAGTTTATAAATATTCATGAATGTTCAGAAAAATGTCCCTTTAATCAAAGGTGTAATGTTGGAGAACAGGTAATCCTGATGGTCCTCTATATCCCTTTTATTCAGCGTGTCTTATGTTGCAGCTTCTCAGCACAGTCCCATCAAAGACTCGTTTACAAAAAAAAATGCTGAAAAATATGAAGAAAGAGAAGCGCAGCACGCTCTAAGTGTAATGTGTTTGGTAGTTATCAATTATCAAAACCCCCTTCCCTGGGTATTACTCACAGGATCGTTCTGTGTGATGTGCGCATCAGGTTGTATACAACCATGGAGTTTGTTCCTCAGATAACCTCCCTCAGTGACGTCTGGAAAGACTGTCCAACTGGAGAGATTGTTTCACTTTCCCACGGCAGCCCACAATCAAACATGGAAGGGATACCACTCCAATGTTTAAAGTATAACACGTTTATTGTGAAATAAAATATAAAAACTTACAAATCTATGTCTCTCAGCTCACCCAATAGGTGCCCACAACATCTGAGCCCTGGTAGCCTCCCTGAGACAATAAATTTAAAAACAGAACTTCTCTACGTACGTTTTGTTTCTATGCCAGAAACTTTTTCAAGAGTATGTTCCTTAAACAAATATGCTCCTTATATATCCCCTTACTTGCACAGGTGTCCTGATTTGAATTGATTCAGTTATCCCTGCATACATTTGATGTCATTTTGTCTACAATCAACAAATTTGTATTTTTCAAATATTTCGTTATACATTTGAAGTATACCACTTGTTGTAATAATTAAATTAATACACTATTAAAATCTGTTTATGCTTATAAACCAACAAAATTGTAAAACTTTAACTTAAGGTCAAAATAATTAAAGTGTTTAAAATATTTTGCCGCAGTCAGAATCAAACTCGCTGCTATTCTGTTATGAGGCCATTATCTTAACCATTAGACTGCAGCCGCTCTTATAAATTATTATTAAATTTATGCAGTAATATATAATCTTTTTTTTAAAAACTTGATACAAACTAAAATAACATATTTTGTATATACAACCTAGATGGATATAATTACATATCTGAGGTTGGGTTCAAACTTGCATCCTTTAGATTTTGAGGCAGTCAACCTTACCATTAGACCACGGCAACCTTACCATATGTTCAATGTTTTTAAGTATATGTATTATTAAAAAAAAAACCTACAAACATATCCAACTATTATTTAAAATACTCTAAAAACTTTTCCTGAGATTATTTATAATATAATTTAATGATCTATTTATCACAGTCTTGTGTATTATCAGAGGTACATTATATAACTAGACTCTATTATATTAGAAATGCTTGTATATCTAAGTCCACATTAAGTCCTTTTGGTTGAAGACAGTCTAACTTTTTTATCCAGTAAGTTTCTCTCTGTCTAAGTTTAAGTAATCTGTTGGTGTCCCAAATTTTGGGGGGGTATCCATTCTATTAATTTGATTTCTAGATCACGTATGTCATTTTGGTGGGCCATTTTAAAATGTATAGGTACACTATGGGTATCCAGATTATTTTCAATATTTGTTAAATGTTCTCTAAATCTATACTTTATTTTTCTTTTTGTTCTACCTATATAAAACAGATTACACTTGCACTTTAACATATATACAACATGTGTGGTCATACATGTGCACCTACTTGTGATCTTATATTCTTTACGGCCATCAGAATTCGTGAACACATTGTTTCCTTTTTTCAGGTGGGGACACATGGCACAATCTTTTACTCTACATTTGAACGTGCCAGTATTACCTCCCCTCTCATCCCAAGGTATACTTTTCTTTTCTGTAATTTCTCTCAATTTCGAGGGTGCTAGCATGTTTTTGAGATCTCTATTTTTTCTAAAAATAACCTCAGGTCTCTCACCTAAACATTGTTTCAAAATAGGATCTGATCTTAGTACTTGCCAATGTTTATTCACAATGTTTTTGATTTTATAGTGTTCGCTATTGTATGTAGTGATAAATTTAGGATTGTTGATTTGATCACTTCTATTTGTCTCATTAATAATGGTATTCCTAGATTGGTTAATCATAGTATTTCTGTCCATCTCATCTACTCTTTTTTAGTTGATTGTAGTAGGTGTTTATTATAACCTTTTTCTTCAAACTTGGAAGTTAAGACTTTGGCTTCTGCCGTGTAATCTTCTATTTTGGTGCAGAGGGAGAAGGGTCTAATGAAACTGCATGGGAGGAACTATTGAATCTTTCACTCCATGAGGAAGGTGTATACATGTCCAGACACTGCCCTCTAAAACGAAAATCTATATTTTACCCTCAAAATGCACAAAGTGAATCTATTAAAATGTTTAATAAACTTGTATGTGAAGATATAGATAATTTGTGTAGCAATCAGAACACAGTAAGAGATAATTTATCACCTATGGAGAGGAGAGCCCTAAAAAATCTAATTGAGGATACAGATGTTATATACAGGGCAGCTGATAAAGGGGGAGGAATAGTGGTCCAGAACAGACAAGATTACCTAAATGAAGCATATAACCTTTTAAATGATAAGGAGACATACAGAATGCTTACATTTAACCCTACTCATGCATACAAAGAGGAATTGAGAGAACTACTAACTGCAGCTAAACAAAGAGGTATCCTAAATCAAGCTGAGTTTAATTACGTACAATAAATTTTTCCTAAAATTGCATGTTTCTACCACCTCCCCAAAGTACATAAAAACCCTATTCATCCTCCAGGGAGACCCATAATATCAGGTATTGGGTCCCTCTGTGACAATCTTTCAAAATACATTGACTACTACCTCCAACCATTAGTAAAACAAACTAAGGCCTACTTACGGGATACTATGGATGTAATAAATAAGTATGAAGGATTAGAGTGGAAAAGTGATTTCTACTGGGTCACATGCGACGTTTCTGCATTGTATACCAGTATCCCTCATGAAAAAGGAGTTTTAGCAATTAAAGAGGAATGCTCTAAAAGCGATTTAGAGAAGGACCAAATTGAGTTTATTGTGAATTGTATATATTTTATTCTTACTCATAATTATTTTTTATTTGAGAGTAAATTTTATAAACAAATTAGAGGCACGGCGATGGGGACAACCTTTGCCCCATCGTATGCCAACCTTTTTATGTCTAACTTCGAATCCTGCAAGATATAGACTAATAATCCCTTTATGCAAAACCTGATACAATATCACCGGTTCATAGACGACATTTTAATTATTTTGGTCTGGACCACAAAGTGATATTGATAAGTTTATGGAATATATGAACGATAATACCTATAATCTTAAATTTACATATCACCATTCTAAAGAAAAAATAGACTTTTTAGATCTCACCCTATTTTGTGATAATGAAACAAATAAGGTGGCAGTTAAAAATTTTAGAAAATGCACGGATAGAAACTGCTTGTTAAATGCTCATAGTGGACACCTTAAAAGGTGGAAAAATAACATACCCCTTGGGCAATTTCAACGCATAAAACGAAACTGCACCAAAATAGAAGATTACACGGCAGAAGCCAAAGTCTTAACTTCCAAGTTTGAAGAAAAAGTTTATAATAAACACCTACTACAATCAACTAAAAAAGAGTAGATGAGATGGACAGAAATACTATGATTAACCAATCTAGGAATACCATTATTAATAAGACAAATAGAAGTGATCAAATCAACAATCCTAAATTTATCACTACATACAATAGCGAACACTATAAAATCAAAGACATTGTGAATAAACATTGGCAAGTACTAAGATCAGATCCTATTTTGAAACAATGTTTAGGTGAGAGACCTGAGGTTATTTTTAGAAAAAATAGAGATCTCAAAAACATGCTCGCACCCTCGAAATTGAGAGAAATTACAGAAAAGAAAAGAATACCTTGGGATGAGAGGGGAGGTAATACTGGCACATTCAAATGTAGAGTAAAAGATTGTGCCATGTGTCCCCACCTGAAAAAAGGAAACAATGTGGTCACGAATTCTGATGGCCGTAAAGAATATAAGATCACAAGTAGGTGCACATGTATGACCACACATGTTGTATATATGTTAAAGTGAAAGTGTAATCTGTTTTATATAGGGAGAACAAAAAGAAAAATAAAGTATAGATTTAGAGAACATTTAACAAATATTGAAAATAATCTGGATACTCATAGTGTACCTATACATTTTAAAATGGCCCACCAAAATGACATACGTGATCTAGAAATCAAAATAATAGAATGGATACCCCCCAATATTTGGGACACCAACAGATTTCTTAAACTTAGACAGAGAGAAACTTACTGGATAAAAAAGTTAGACTGTCTTCAATCAAAAGGACTTAAAGTGGACTTAGATATACAAGCATTTCTAATATAATAGTCTAGTTATATAATGTACCTCTGATAATACACAAGACTGTTATAAATAGATCATTAAATTATATTATAAATAATCTCAGGAAAAGTTTTTAGAGTATTTTAAATAATAGTTGGATATGTTTGTATTTTTTTTTTTTTAATAATACATATACTTAAAAACATTGAACATATGGTAAGGTTGCTGTGGTCTAATGGTAAGGTTGACTGCCTCACAATCTAAAGGATGCAAGTTTGAACCCAACCTCAGATATGTAATTATATCCATCTAGGTAGTATATACAAAATATGTTATTTTAGTTTGTATTAAGTTTTTAAAAAAAAGATTATATATTACTGCATAAATTTAATAATAATTTATAAGGGCGGCTGCAGTCTAATGGTTAAGATAATGGCCTCATAACAGAATAGCAGCGAGTTTGATTCTGACTGCGGCAAAATATTTTAAACACTTTAATTATTTTGACCTTAAGTTAAAGTTTTACAATTTTGTTGGTTTATAAGCATATACAGATTTTAATAGTGTATTAATTTAATTATTACAACAAGTGGTATACTTCAAATGTATAATGAAATATTTGAAAAATACACATTTGTTGATTGTAGACAAAATGACATCAAATGTATGCAGGGATAACTGAATCAATTCAAATCAGGACACCTGTGCAAGTAAGGGGATATATAAGGAGCATATTTGTTTAAGGAACATACTCTTGAAAAAGTTTCTGGCATAGAAACGAAACGTACGTAGAGAAGTTCTGTTTTTAAATTTATTGTCTCAGGGAGGCTACCAGGGCTCAGATGTTGTGGGCACCTATTGGGTGAGCTGAGAGACATAGATTTGTAAGTTTTTATATTTTATTTCACAATAAACGTGTTATACTTTAAACACTGGAGTGGTATCCCTTCCATGTTTGATTGTGGACTGCCGTGGGAAAGTGAAACAATCTCTCCGGTTGGACAGGCTTTCCAGACGTCACTGAGGGAGGTTATCTGAGGAACAAACTCTATGGTTGTATACAACCTGATGCGCACATCACACAGAACGATCCTGTGAGTAATACCCAGGGAAGGGGGTTTTGATAATTGATAACTACCAAACAAATTACACTTAGAGCGTGCTGCGCTTCTCTTTCTTCATATTTTTCAGCATATTGGATTATGTATCAATGAAGATTTTTCTGACAGGATGTCAGGAGATCAGAGGTTATCGATACTTATCTAGTCATTCAGTCCACTCCTCTGCCTTCAGTGGCTCAGTGCATGGAGGTAATCGGGCTGATGGCGGCTATGGACCTCATCCCATTTGCTTGGTTCCATCTCAGACCTCTGCAGTTAGGCATGCTCAGGTGAGGGGTCGGAGATTATACAGATTTGTCTCCTCGAATACTATGGGAGCAGGAGACAAAGGATTTTCTTCAATGGTGGTTTTCTCTGGTTCATCTTTTCCAGGGAACTTGCTTTTGCAGCCCATCTTGGGTGATGGGATAACAGATGCCAGCCTTCTAGAGTGGGGAGTAGTCTGGGGCTCCCTAAGGGCCCAAGGGGTTTGGACTCAGTCAGAGTTTGTTCTTCCTATAAACGTTCTGGAGCTGAGAGCGATCTACAATGTCTTCTGGCCTGCCCTCAGTTGGCCTTGTTCCACTTTTTCAGGTTCCAGTCGATTTCAATGACGTCAGTGACTTACATCAATCATCAGGAAGGAACGAGGAATTCCTTAGTGATGACAGAGTTATCCAAATTAATTCAGTGGGCGGAGGCCCATTCTTGTTGCCTGTTGGCAATCCACATCACAAGGGGTGGAACAACTGGAAGGCGGATTTTCTGAGCATGTAGACTTTTCTTCCAGGAGTGGGAACTCCATCCGGAAGTGTTCTCCAGATTTTTCTTCCATTTGCTTTTTTTCCTTGGGTCATTGCTCAAATAAAGCAGGAGAGGGCTTCGGTGATCCTCATAGCACCGGCTTCGCCTCATAGGATTTGGTGTGGAGATCTGGAGGACATCTCATCTCTGCCACCTTGGAGACTTCTGTTGAGGAAGGTACTTCTAATTCAGGGGCCCCTCCTTCATCCAAGTTTGGTTTATCTGAAACTGACTGCTTGGAGATTGAACAATTAATATTATCCAAGCCACGTTTTTCTAACTCGATCATTGTGACCATGTCTTAGGCTAGTAAGCCTTTCTCTGGACAAATTTGTCCTAAGATATGGCATTAATATCTTTTTTGGTGTGCATCCATGGGCTTCTCATGGAGTAGAGTTAGGATTCCTGGAATTTTGTCTTTTCTCCAAGAGGGTTTGGATAAAGGTTTATCGTCTATTTCCCTAAAGGGTCAAATCTCTGTCGTTATTTATTTTATTCTTAGACATCTGGCAGATGTCCCAGATGTACAATCATTTGGTCAGACCTTGGTTGGGATCGGACCTGTGTTCAATCCGCTTACTCCTCCATGGAGTCTGGATTTAGTTCTCAGAGCTCTTCAAGAGGCTCTGTTTGAGCTTATGCATTCCTTCCATATTAAGTTGTTATCTGGGAATGTTTTATTTCTTGTTGCTCTCTGGCATAGCTTAGTGTCTACCACTCTTGGTTGAGAGTTTACCTCTTTCCATGGGTACTATTCATTTAATGGAGAGTCTCAGAGCTCTCAACATTACAGTATCAGTCTCCTTATCTTATTTTCCATGCAGATAAGGTAGTTCTACGTACTAAATTAGGATTTCTTCCTAAGGTGGTTTTCTGATCAGAACAATAATCAGGAAATTGTTCTTCTTTTCTTGTGTCCTAATCTTTCTTTCAGAAGGTAAAGACTTCTGCTCAATTTGGACGTGGTCAGTGCTTTAAGGTTTTACCTGCAGGCGCGACTAAGGACTATCTTCAGCCTTCTTCTTCTTTTTCTTCTTCTTTGTTTGTGGTTTTCTCAAGAAAACGCACGGGACAGAAAGCTACGGCTTCTTCCCTTTCTCTTTGACTGAAGAGTATCATACATTTTGCATATAGGACTGCTGGACAGCAGCCTCCAGGGAGAGCTACGGCTTATTCCACAAGGGCTGTGGCTTCCTCATGGGCATTCAAAAATGATGCTTCTGTTGAACAGATTTGCAAGGCTGCAACTTGGTCCTCTCTTCACACTTTTTCTAAATTTTACAAATTTGATACCTTTGCTTCGGCTGAGGCTGTTTTTTTGGAGAAAGGTTCTTCAAGCAGTGGTGCCTTCCGTTTAGGTTCCCTGTCTTGTCCCTCCCTTATCATCCGTGTACTCTAGCTTTGGTATTGTATCCCACAAGTAAGGATGAAATCCGTGGACTCATCGTGTCTTTAAAAAGAAAAGAAAATGTATACTTACCTGATAAATTTGTTTCTTTTTAGACACGATGAGTCCACGGCCTGCCCTGTTTTCTGAGACAGGTTATTAATTTTTGTAAACTTCAGACACCTCTGCACTTTGGCTTTTTCTTTCTCTTCCTAACTTCGTTGAATGACTGGAGTGGGAGGGAAGGGAGGAGCTATTTAACAGCTCTGCTGTGGTGCTCTTTGCCTCCTCCTGCTGACCAGGAGGTGAATATCCCACAAGTAAGGATGAAATCTGTGGACTCATCGTGTGTAAAAAGAAACAAATTTATCAGGTA
This sequence comes from Bombina bombina, assembly GCF_027579735.1. Taxonomy (NCBI): domain Eukaryota; kingdom Metazoa; phylum Chordata; class Amphibia; order Anura; family Bombinatoridae; genus Bombina; species Bombina bombina. Next base: position 874,904,021 of record NC_069499.1, read on the forward strand.
AGCATAAATTTAAAGTTCTTATTAAGGAACAGAAGCATATCTGTATGTTCAGCTATAAGTCTGGTTTCTTTTATCAGTAAGGACGTTTGACGCTAAGCTGAACAGTCTTTCACTTTTCACACTACTGCATAGGTCAGAAAGATATTTTAGCCAGAGCTGGAAATCTGTTAACTGCCCACTACTTCAGGGGTTAGTCTGAATGAGGTACAGTGATCTAACCCAGGTAGGCCTCCAGCTGCATAGTAGCAACTTTTGGAGCACTGCTCTCAAACGTACAATAATACAAATAGCAGCAATTTGTATTGGCAGAACAGAAGTGAACAATTTTTAGTTAAAGGGACATAATACTCATATGCTAAATCACTTGAAACTGATGCAGTATAACTGTAAAAAGCTGACAGGAAAATGTCACCTGAGCATCTCTATGTAAAAAAGGAAGATATTTTACCTCACAATCTCCTCAGCTCACCAGAGTAAGTTCTGTGTAAAAAGTTATACTCAGCTGCTCCCAGCTGCAGGTAAAAAAATTTAAAAAATGAAGAAATGAACAGCAGCCAATCAGCATCAGCAGTGCTGAGGTCATGAACTCTTACTGTGATCTCATGAGATTTGACTTAATTCTCATGAAATTTCATAGTAAGCTTCCTTTACCTGATTGGTGAAATAATATGAGAGTGCACGAACCTCATCCTTTCAGATGTCCCGGGACAGACATACTAATATGCTGCTTAGAAATCTTTTACAATGGGAGGTGGCTACTGAGGAACTTTTGAGGTAAAATATCTTTCTTTTTTACATACAGATGTTCAGGTGATATTTTCTAATCAGCTTTTTACAGCTATGCTGCATCACTTTCAAGTGTTTAAACATTTGGGTATTATGGCCCTTTAAGTCTTCACTCCAGCTTAAAAATGAAATGGGAACATGCAGTTTTAAAAAACGCCACAAGATGGCGTATGGGTAGGAAGTGGAGGTATAGGTGCATTTGCATGAGTACTCATGCAAATACTTGGTATCGGCACCGATAACTGTACTAGTATCGGTATTAGTGCAACCTTAATTTAAAGTAACAGTACAACATTTTCAGAAACTTTATTTTTTCTGTCATTTCTGTTGAATTTTTGATAGCTTTAATCGTGGATCAGGAGTCTCTTCCTATGGACTATTGTTTACTGTGTCTTGAGGCCAATATGGTTTTACCCATGCAATTCTGTTCCTCATGTTCAGAAAAAATCTTTAAAATGTAAAGATAAAATATCCTTCCTAAGATAGGGAGAGTCCACGGCTTCATTCCTTACTGTTAGGAAATACAACACCTGGCCACCAGGAGGAGGCAAAGACACCCAGCCAAATATCCCTCCTACTTCCTCATTACCCCAGTTATTCTTTGCCTTTCGTCATATTAGGAGGTGGCAGAGACGTGTCAGAAGATTCTGAGAGTCCTGAAAAAGGATATCTGCCCTTCGAGTTAAGACTGGAGTTTTAATTAGTCATGTCAACCTCTCAGTGAGCGTATTGATGAAAGTTAGAGTCTGGAGATGCAGGGAAAGTATTTCTGCAAAACCATCCAGACTTCTGCTAACAGCTCCTAAGCAATCAGTGTTGACGAGTTTCACTGTCTGCTTTCTCTCACTCAAGTACATGTTAGGAGCGCTGCTATAAGACTATCACACTTGAGAGGCTGTGTTCTGTTCCACAACATGGATCCTGGAGGTTTCAATTTTTACACCTAAAATGCTACAACAGGGTCACGGTGTGGCTCCTTTATACCTTGATAGGATCCAGGGTTAATATCCTCTCTTTATACTCCTCCATTGGGAGTATAAAGGTGCAGTTTTCTATAATAAAAAAAACGTTTTAAATTGTGTCCTTCTGTGGGTATAACCTTGGCTATGGAGGACTCTGACGTGTTAGACGGTACTCCTTCTGTACTAAATCATACCTTTTTATATTGTGAGAAGATGCTGGTTTTCCCGCGCACTCAATTATGTTCCACATGCCTTAACACACTTTTATAAAGTCTAAAAAGGGAGACAAGCCTGCTAAGGCTCGTAGTCCCTCTAAGCTGTCTACCTCTCAGGACTTGGCATCCCGTGAGATTACTACCCTTGCTACATTATCCACTCCACATGCAGCTCCCCGTAGCACATCTAATCCTTCTTCCTGCGGACTTTGCCACGCAGTTACAAACGGCTGACATTGGGGCGGCAGATTAGGGGTTAATAAAAATAATGTAGGTGTCTGCGATGATTTTTAGTATTTTGTTTCTATACAGCTTGTTATGTATTTTATTATGTATCATTAAAATCAGTTGGTATGCAACTCTTGTGGTTAGAGCTGTGTCACTGACGATCTCAATTAATTTATATGATCAATGTTACACCAACTAAGTATTATTACAATTTGAGCAATACGTTATCTAATTGAAATAAACTGCAACAAGTTACCTCTCTGTATAAACGTCATCATGTTGCTATTTATATATTTTAAAATGTTTAGCATTTCTTTCAGTTGATTTTAATGATTAAGTATAATATGTCATACCCTTCTTAAAGGAAAACCTGCAACCCTGTTTCACTGTGTTAATTAGTTTATCTTCAGCTTGTAGCATAGGTAGATGTTTTTGTATAATCTTACAAATTTGATAGTACTGGTTACTGTATTGTGTGACAAAACTGACCCTTTCATCTTTATAATTTTGCCTAATATTGATTTTATCCTTCAATAAAATAATCAATAAATCTAATCCTTCAACATAAGATAGAGCAAAAAACATAGTCAAGGAAATGAAAGATTTCATTTTTAGCAAGTTGTAATGTTTTCTAAAAAATGGTGTTATAGAATCTAAACTCAATTACAGTGACATGAAGTTTTAAGCAAATAGACATTTGTACTAACACAAGTTTATTTCTAAGTAATACAGGTAGGGATAGACTAAAATCAATTACATCAACTATGATTAACATCTGTATTTATTGAAAAAAATAATGTTGACAGGTTAAGTAATATACAGAGGGAGTTCCTCTTATTGTAATTAAGAATGCAAACAGTCAGTGCAATAGGAATGGTTATCATATACTTACATTAGATAGAGTAGGGTTTAAAACTTTATTGAACTTTTTTACCTATGTACTTACAAGGTAGGGAGAATAAGTTTAAGCAATACATTGAGATCACATATATACTTAATCATTAAAATCAACTGAAAGAAATGCTAAACATTTTAAAATATATAAATAGCAACATGATGACGTTTATACAGAGAAGTAACTTGTTGCAGTTTATTTCAATTAGATAACGTATTGGTCAAATTGTAATAATACTTAGTTGGTGTAACATTGATCATATAAATTAATTGAGATCGTCAGTGAAACAGCTCTAACCACAAGAGTTACATACCAACTGATTTTAATGATACATAATAAAATACATAACAAGCTGTATAGAAACAAAATACTAAAAATCTTTGCTCATCTGAGATTAATACCACACCTGTTCACGTAGACTAGAGGGAGGTTCAATCTCTGACAAACATCCAATCAGATAGCATGCAGTTTAGTTTTTACAACCAATCAAATTGTGGTGGGTATTTTAAAAGTGTCCTATGTATGTAAATTTCTCAAGCTATGACTATGGCTATTGCCGAAACGCGTAAGCAGGAGAAATACTGGGTTATCTGTTATATGTTGTTAAACTGATGAAGTTTTATGAAAGCCGACAAGCTGAATAAAGGTTACGTTTTACATAAAGAATTTTGCCTGGTGCTCCTCATTGATCATCTGATCGTTCATGAACTGTAACTATTTTGCGAAACATAAAAGTGTCACAAAACACATAAAAAATACATTATAAAGTATAGTTACACTCAAAAACATATATACACATAGAAAAACATCACTACATATGTTCACACATACATATATATATATATATATATATATATATATATATATATATATATATATATATATATATATACATACATACATATTTAGACATGTATCTCTATGTTAAAGCACTTTGCCTGCATTTTTATTTATAACTCCTGAGCCCTTGTAACTGTTTTTGTGCAATATTTTTTAGAATAATTTTATTATTATTACCCGACACGATCTAAAAAATGTATTCAAAAACATATTGCACAAAAAAAAGTTATAAGGGCTCAGAAGTTATAAATAAAAATGCAGGCAAAGTGCTTTAACATAGAGATACAGTACATACATATACATGTCTAAATATGTATGTATATATATATATATATATATATATATATATTTCTTTCATGTAATTAGCAAGAGTCCATGAGCTAGTGACGTATGGGATATACATTCCTACCAGGAGGGGCAAAGTTTCCTAAACCTTAAAATGCCTATAAATACACCCCTCACCAGACCCACAATTCAGTTTTACAAACTTTGCCTCCCATGGAGGTGGTGAAGTAAGTTTGTGCTAGATTCTAAGTTGATATGCGCTTCGCAGCAGGCTGGAGCCCGGTTTTCCTCTCAGAGTACAGTGAATGTCAGAGGGATGTGAAGAGAGTATTACCTATTTGAATTCAATGGTCTTCCTCTAGGGGATCTATTTCATAGGTTCTCTGTTATCAGTCATAGAGATTCATCTCTTACCTCCCTTTTCAGATCGACGATATACTCTTATATACCATTACCTCTACTGATTCTCGTTTCAGTACTGGTTTGGCTGTCTACTATATGTAGATGAGTGTCTTAGGGTAAGTAAGTCTTATTTTTTATGACACTCTAAGCTATGGTTGGGCACGTTATATGTAAAGTTCTAAATATATGTGTTTAAACTTATATTTGCCATGATTCAGGATAATCCGTATTCCTTCATTCAGACTGTCAGTTTCATTATTTGGGATAATGCATATGAATAAATAATTTTTTCTTACCTTAAAAATTTTCAATTGACTTTTTTTCCTGCGGGCTGTTAGGCTCGCGGGGGCAGAAAATGCTTCAATTTATTGCGTCATTTTGGCGCAAACTTTTTTTGGCGCAAAATTTTGTCATTTCCGGCACCGTAGTTGTCGCCGGAAGTTTGTTCATTGTTACGTCATTTTTTGACGCATGTGTGTTCAGACGGTTTCTTGCGCCAAAAATGTGGGCTTCGTTTTTGGCGTCAGAGGATGTGGCGTCATACTTGGTGCCAAAAAATATGGGCGTTGTACTTGGTGCCAATAATGTGGGCATCATACTTGGCGCCAAAAATGTGGGCGTCATTCTTGTTCCACTTTATCTCACATTATTTAAGTCTCCCTTTTTTGTTGCTTCTGGTTGCTAGAGGCTTGTTTGTTTTGCATTTTTTCCCATTCCTGAAACTGTCATTTAAGGAATTTGATAATCTTGCTTTATATGTCATTTTTTTCTATTACATATTGCAAGATTTTCCATACACTGTTCCTGGTTCAAAACATGCTGAGGGATTCCTGTTGACTGAGAAGTCCTACCAAAGCTAAGTTCATTTATTTTAAATGTTATGAATGTTTATCTTTAGCTATGGTTTGTAATAAGTTATCATGATAAACTTTTACATGCAGAATCCATTAGTATTTATGCTTTATATATTGCTATTCTTTTTACATCTTATGTACAAGATATACTTAGAAATTTATAAGAATTTTTTTTCTGATTCTATTTTAAAGGCTTTGTCTGACATCCCGCCTTCTAATAAATTTTAAGGTCTTTTTCAAACTTCTTTTTTAGTTGATGAAGTTTCAAATGACCAACAACATAATGAATTATCCTTCTCTGATGGTGTTTTTTCTCATTCAGAATTTATTCTTCATCAGATATTGACATTAGCAAATCTACTTTTTTATTTTTAATAAAGTACATTTGTTCTTTGTTCAAAAGGTGTTGATTATTTTGGATATTGAAGTAACTAGTTCCTTTGATTTTAAAGACTAGCTAACATTTTAATTCTGCTTATTTATCTTCTATGGTTTCTTCAGAAGTTTTTTTCCAGTTCCTGATACTAGGGAATGGAATAGGCAGTTAGTTTTCAGTTTTGAGGAAAAATTCCCCAAGTTAATGGGGCTATCTCTACTTCTGCTAAATATACTATTATTCTTTTAGCAAATAGTATTTATTCTTTACCTTCAGATGGTCGTATCTTATTTAAGGAAAATAGTTTTCAGGTACTTTTCTTAGACCTGTAATTTATTTGGCTGATGTTGCAATTGCTTCATCTTTCTGGTTGGATACTTTAAGATCAAGTATCGGATTATGATTTAGCATTGTTAAAAGGACAAAATCTACAACTCATTTGAAGTTCAGACTAAGTGCTATTGCATTGTCTTGTTCTCTTGCATTTGTTGATTGTGCAAGTTCAGTGTGTTGACTGGTCCTTTAACTTAATTAACATGCTAATAATTTCATTTGTGTTGTCATTTTATAAAATATTTTCGCAAATGAGGTTTAATCTATGTCTTTAGCTATTTTAGCTAGACTAACTTTGTGATTTCAATCTTGAAATGCTAATTTGATTTCTAAAATACATATTTCTTTTATTCCAAGATAATCAATTATTTGGTTCATAATTGGATTCAATTCTTTAACTGTTACTATGGGCTTCAAGATTGAGTTCTAAGACTAAAACTTTAAGCTTATATTAGTTTTCTGTTCTTACTAAGGAATGGAGTCCTGAATTCTTCCCCAAGTAACATGTTTATAATTGGAAGTTTTTTTCTTCATTCAATTAAGCCTTTTAAAAGTCAGCTCCCCAAATTTGCATGTAGGTGCGGTTTTTTTTCCAGCTTGACTGGTAAGGGGCAGGTTAAGACTTTTTTGAAATGTGTTTGGTTCTATTCAGTCCAAACTTCTTAGACTTTGGGTACAGAATAGGATTCAGAGTAAAACCGTCTGTGAGAAGTCTTTTTTCTCTATCGTATTCCAGCTATTTCAGTAAGACTAACACTTTCCTGAAGTGTGTTTCAGACCTATATTTTTTGGGTACTGGTGAAGCGCGGCTGGTCAACCGTTGGGGCTCAGGCGCTGCTCAAACCTGGAGTCTTCTGGGGTATTTATTCCAGTTTCATTTCTAGGAACTGGGTTTTGGGGTTTTATTCAAAACTATTCATTGTTCCAAAGATAGAAAATCTTTTTGAATTGTCATATAAATGTACCATCTTTTAGAATGGTGTTTATATGGTCTTGTCTGCCTTTTTCTGGTCAGTGATGGCATTTGTTGTTTACATTAAATACAATAGATGCATATCTTCATTTTCTGAGATTCTCTTTTTTTGACAAGCATTACCAATTTGTTGCTTTTCCTTCTGGTCTAGCGACAGCTCTAAGATTCTTTTCAAGGTTCTCAGCATTCCTTATTTGGACGGTATTGTGGTACTGGCTCAGTCTTTTCATTTTGTGGAATCTCATACAATTCACTTTGTTGTTTCTTCAAGACATGGTTAGAGGATCTTTTTATCAAAAGCTCCTTGATTCCTCACACATGGGTCACCTCTTTTAGGTTTCCAGATAAATTGTGTCAATGTTTTTGTCTCTGAACAGACAAGTGACAAGTTTATTGGGTTCCGTTTGTCGGAACTTTCAGTCTCTATTATTTCCTTCAAGTTGCTATATATGCATGGAAGTTTTAGGTTTCATGGCTGCAGCATTGGATTTGATTCCCTTTGCTCATTTAGGAAACCTTTCCAGTTTCTTATGCTGAATAATGGTGCAGGGATTCTAGGATATCACTTTTTATATCTTTGAATCCTAATGTTTAAATATCTTTGATTCGGTGGTTAAGATCACCATCATTTAGTTCTACGGGTCTCTTCGGTTCTTTCAACCTGGACCAGGATCTCTACAGATGCGAGTATTTTAGGTTGGGAGGCTGTCTGCGGATCTCTGTCAGCACAAGGGGTTTGGAAATCTCAGGAGGCGAGATTACCATTTAATATTTTTGGAACTCCGTGCATTCAGAGTTCTTCAGTTTGGTTTCTTTTTGAAGAAGAGACGTTTATTGTTTTTTCAGACAGACAATGTCACAACTGTGGCGTATGTCAATCATCAGAGTGGGACTATCAGTCCTTAGGCTGTGACAGAAGTATCTCGGATATTTGCTTGGGCTAAATTCAGCTCCTATCTAATTTCTGTGGTCTTTTTCCCAGGTATAGACAATTGGGAAGCGGATTATCTCTGTTAATCAAGCTTTACATCCGGGAGAATGGCCCTTTTACCCAGATATGTTTTTCAATTTTTCAGATGTGAGGGCTTCCAGAAATAGATCTGTTGGCATCTCATCTTAACAAGGAACTTCCCAGGGGCCTATTCAGGTCAGGGGATCCTCAGGCGGAAGTAGTGTATGCATTGACACTTCCTTGGAATTTTCAATCTGCCTATATTTTTTCATCTCTGGTTCTTCTTTTAAGAGTGATTTTCAAAATCATCAGAGAGCAATCTTTGGTGTGGCTGGTGGCTCTAGCATGGCCACACAGGTTTTTGTTCGGATGTTCAGTTGCCAATCTTTTTTTTTTTTATTAAATATTTTATTGGTGAAGTACATACTTTCATACATGAAAAACATAATATTCATCCTTATACATGATTATAAATGTAACAAATAAAAAATCATCTCTTATGAAATTAAACATGACAGAAAAGAAATAGTCTTTTTGTCTACAGTCATATTCTGTCTTCTCGTACTTCACAAATTTTCTCTGTAATTTTTTATGGGTAAAAAGAAAAACAAATGACCAAAACCAAGAAAGGGGACAAAACAGATAAGAAGAGAGAGAGAGAGAAAAAAAAAAAAAAAAAAAAAAAAAATTATGTTGAAAAATACTGCGTTCCAAACCCCTACCACTACTCCCCTGGAACCCCCTCTCTGCCCTTCTAACAATAATCTACTTCCTCGATTTAATTCTCAATCCACTGTTGTGGAAGGATCTCTCCCACAATCAGTGACAGGAACGCTGTGGAATTTGTTAGAGGGGCAATGAATTGTTTTTGTGATGCCAAAGGCCATTTTTGAATTAATCTTAACCATTTCGCAAAATATCTTTTAAGATATTTCTCTGCTAATAAATTTTTATCATATAGTTCTATCCTCATTTGCAATCTAATTGCACTTACGAATTCGGCTATTCCCGGAGCACTTACTAACTTCCATTTCTTAACCACTAACATACGCGCCGCTAAGATGGCTATATTGATCAATTGTTGATCCCCGGGACATGTCTGATCATGGCACAAAAAGAATATCTTTCTGGGCGTAAGTTCGCAGTTTTGCTGCAAATGCCTATTCAACCAGAAATTAATTTTCCCCCAGAATTGTTTAATTTTAGGGCATGACCATAGGCAGTGCAACATATCTGCCTTATCAGCACAACATTTAAAGCATCCAAGTCTCGATTCATTACATACCCATTTATTCATTCTTTCTGGCGTTAGATAAAAATTATTTAATAATTTCATATGAGCTTCCCTCCAACCTATCTTAGTTGTAGTTGCCTCGCATAGACTTATACTTTTCTTTATATCTGATTCTTGTAAATTAGTGAAATATCTATGAAAGGTCTCTTTAATTCTGAATAGATGATTTTCCCCCAATTTAGAGTACAAGGCCTCATACCAAAAAGTGACTGATCTAACCCCAGCTTTATGTAGTTTGAGGCCTGATTCTATCTCATGTAGGTTCCAATCTTGTGTGCCTGAACATGCTAATGATGTTATAAAGCTTCTAGCCTGTAGATAAGCAAAAAAATTATTTGCAGGTAGATTGTGTTATCTGCTATCACACTATACAATTGAATTGTATTATTGTCTGATCTAAGAAGCTGCGAAAAGTATATTATACCTTTAGTATGCCATTCTTTAAATACCGCATTATAGATACCTGGGGTAAATGCTGGGGTCCCGATAATAGGTAAAAATCGGGATTTCTGAAAGTCTTCTCCCATCTTCCTACAGTATTTCTGCCAGGCTAATATAATGTTTGAAAATGTGATTAATTGTTTAATATTAGAAGGTAGTTTGGCATATACATGATGCAGAACTGATTTTAAACTAAAAGGTGCAATTAACTCAGACTCAATGTCATAATATGTGACATACTGTGCTTCCGTCAACCAGTCTACACCATATTTAGCCAACGTAACCCAATTATAATATCTTAGATTTGGTAGCGCCATACCACCATACTTTTTAGGTATAGACAGTTTCTCAATTGACAAGCGTGGTTTCTTTTTGCCCCAAATAAATGATGCACATGCACGATTATATAAAACTATATCTCTTTTGAGAATAACCAGGGGTAGATTTTGTAATAGAAATAAAATCCTAGGGAACAGGATTGCCTTAATCAACATAATTTTTCCTGAGAGAGAGAGATAAAGTATATTCCACTTTTGGAATTCAGCCTCTAGGTTATAGTTAAGGCCATACCAGTCCCCTGGATCTCTTCCTAAAAATATCCCAAGATAATTTATCTTATCCACCTCCCTAAAAGGGTGAAGATTATAGCTATATCTGTTTTTGTTGATCCATAAGATCTCAGACTTCTGGGCATTGATCTTATATCCAGTGAACTTACTGAACTGCATAATTATCTCCATACTTTTTGGAATATTTATGCTAGAGTTTTTAATGAAAAGCATGATGTCGTCTGCGTATAATGATATAACTATATTCTGCTTACCCAACATAATACCCTCCATTTCTTCCCTAAGAAGCACAGCCAGTGGTTCCAGCGCGATGTTGAAAAGTAGGGGAGATAGTGGGCACCCCTGCCTAGTTCCTCTCTGCAGTGTTATATATGGCGAAAGTTCCCCATTAACTAGCAGTTGTGACCTGGGATCCTTATATATTAGTTTGATTGTATCCACAAAGTTTCCCTGGAATCCAAAATGAGCAAGAGAAGTAAGCATGTGATCCCATATTATGGAATCAAACGCCTTCTCTGCGTCTATTGTTATCAAGGCCAAATCTGATAGAGAGTGTGCACCTGTTCTGTGAATTTTATTATAATAATAATCAAGTAATGTGAGGACTCTACGCATGTTTTTTGCTGGATTCCTGGCAGGCATAAAACCTGTCTGGTCTGGACTAATTAAATCTCCAATTACCTTTTTGAGTCTATTGGCTATGATGGCCATGAGTATTTTATAATCTTGGTTAAGAAGGGATATGGGTCTGTATGAGCCCATATCCTCTGGGGGTTTCCCTTTCTTATATATTAACGAAATTATTGAATCAGTAAAATACAATGATTGCTTGTCATGCTGTATATAATAATTATTGAATAAGCTACTTAGCGTTTCTGCCAGTTCTGATTTCAATATTTTATAACATTCTGCAGAGAGTCCGTCCGGGCCTGGGGCTTTCCCTACTTTAGTCTTTTCTATGGCCGTAACTATATCTGCTGTGGTTATTTCTGAATTTAGTTTATCCAATGCCTCTTTAGTGATATTCGGTAATTTAACTTTCTTCCAAAAAGTATGTTTTGCCATCTTATCTATTTTTCCCTGAGAATATATGGTCTGATAATACTTAAAAAACGCGTCTCTAATATCTGAGGCTTTTGTATAGATCTTAGTTTTATCTTTTATTAAAGAGATCATATTCCTGTTTTTCCTAAATTTTCTAATTTTGACCAGATGTTTAGCAGAGATTCCTTGAAACCCCTGGAAATAGCTTCTGGATTTAATATCTTCCAATGCCCATTTGTTGTTTAGAAAAGCCTCTCGCTCTGCTTTGGCCTGTGTATACTTATTCCATGTATTATTGCAGGGGTTATTTATATAGTTTCTATATGTGTTTCGCAGCTGGTTGGCTAATTGGGACTGTCTAGCTAGCTGTTTCCTCTTCAATTTTACCATATAGTTCTTTATATCACCTCTCAGGACCGCTTTGCCTGCTTCCCAGAATATCTCTATCTTATGTCTGTATGTATTATTTAAATTTTGATAATCTCTCCATCTCCCTTTTAACCAGTTACAGAAGTGGATGTTATTTATCATATATCCAGGGAAGCTAAATGTATTCGCGTTCGTCCCTTCCTGAGCGTTCAATTTAAAGTTAATACTAACAATTGCATGATCTGATAACGTGAAGTCATGTATTTGGGAAGTAATATCTATCTTCAATAAATGCTCCTCTATTAAAAAGAGGTCGATTCTAGAAAAGTTCCTATGTGATTTCGATTCACAGGAATATTCTCGCATATCTGGGTGTTGCATTCTCCAGATATCTTTTATTTTTAATGCTGTGCAAAATTCTCTAAAAAATTTTGCCTCCTTTTTGTGTTTTGAGGAGCTCTTTTGTCGGAACCTGTCTATTTCCGGATGTAACACCATATTGAAATCACCTGCTAATATTATATTCTGCCCTAGATAAGGGATTAATTTCTGCTTAATATTACCCCAAAATTCCCTGTCAAATTCGTTAGGCCCATAGACGTTACAAATTGTCCATATTTTGTGTGATATTTAAATTTGAACAATTAAAAATCTGCCGAGTGTATCAACTTCTTTACTAATTATTTTATATGTAATCCTTTTGCTGAATATAATTGCGACTCCCCGCTTCCTATGTGTACATGGTGTGGCTAATATTTCGTTCATCCAATTCGCTCTGAGTTTCGCTATCTCATCTTCCTTCAAATGTAGTTCTTGTAGAAGTATTATATCTGGATCTAATTTCTTAATCGATTTTAAAATGCCTTTACGCTTTGCTGGAGATGTTACACCTCCAACATTCCAAGAAATAAAATTTAAATTTCTGCTCATCTAGATGTTGTGTCTGTATTACTACTTGGGCTTACCCACCTCTGGAGGGGTGCCAGGGGGTAGAGGGAGGGAGAGAAGAAGAAAAAAGAAGAGAGAGAGAAAGGAGAGAAAAAAAAAAAAAAAAAAAAAAAAAGGAGAAGAGGAAAAAAAAAAAAGGGGAAATAACCACAACATATAACACATAAACTTGCAACCAATCACTATCGAAGCTAATTGTATCTATGCAACCTAACAGTTTTGCTTCACTGTCACTCATTACATACCTCGTTACCAACTTAATCTTAAATGTACAGATAGATTTACCTAGTTACACCTTAATATTTTTTGTTTTACAGTATGTCTTGGCCTCATCTGGGGTATTTAACAGATTTTGCCCTTCTTTCTCTTCTATGACTATTCTTGCGGGATACCTTAGGCTGGCCTTTATACCTGCTTTGATAAGGGCCGAGCAATATGGTGACATTTCTCTTCTCCTAACCGTCGTGTCGGTGGAGAAGTCCTGAAATAGTAATATTTGTGTACCTTCAATGGTGAGTGACTTAATCTTTCGGTATTGCTGCATGACCCTAATTTTGTCTTGGAAACACAGATATCTGATGACTATCATTCTGGGGCGTTTTTTATTATCTGTCTCCGGCCTGATTGGGCCAACCCTATGTGCTCTTTCTACCACCAGTTTATCTCCCTGTATTTCCATACCTAATAGCCTGGGCAACATGGTGGAGGCAAACTGTATCAAATCACTAAATTCGCTATTTTCTGGCAGGCCCACAACTCTCACATTGTTTCGACGCGATCTGTCTTCAAGATCGTCAACTTTATTTTGCAGAGATTTAATGGTATCTGTAAGTTTTTGATTGCTTGCTTCCTGCTCAGTATATAAATCTTCTAACTCTGATATTCGGGTCTCTGCCTCGGTCAGCCTGTTGGAAAACTGCCTGATTTCCACCGTCAACCCTATCAAATCCTTTTTCAGTGATTCAAGTTGTGGTACAATCAGTTCTGCTAACTGATTATTCGTAATCTGTATATCTGAGTTGGCGGTGGCCATCATGGACGTCTCCACCAGACTGTCCGCTACTGCATCGTTTATTGGCTTGCTGCCTCTCTTATCTCTCCTGACGGGCATAATTGGGGATCTTTGTTTCATGTTAGTCATATATCTTTCCATTAAGTGTCGTGAATAAAAATTACGATAAATGGTGAATAATATGTGTGTCTATGTACATGTATACATAAACCCACAAATGCAAAAAAAAGAAAAAAAAGAAAAAGTATGTGCAAAAAAAAAAGTGCAAAAAAGAAAAAAAAAAAAAAAAAAGAATTAAATTAAGATTGTGTGACCTCTATCCTGGGGTGCAAAAACTACACGACTTAATCTATACACTTACAAAATCTTGTGTATATACACGTGTATGTGAAAAAAGAAACAGAAGAAGGAAAAAAAACAAAAAAAAAAAAACAAGGTGCTATACTAGAATAAGGGAATCTTATGTCTTTCACCCCCCCACGCCTCTTGGGCTTATTTATACTTGTGTACTTATATCGTCAGGTTGTTATATTGTTCTTCAAAAAAGAAAAAGAAACAAAAAAAAGAGAAGAAAAGCAAACAAACACAAACCTCAACAGTTCTGCTGTGTAGTAGCGTTCTCAGATAAAAATCAGTAGTTATCTACCTGCACCTGCCGCTAAGACTTGGTATAACAGCTAGTGTAGACAGCCCCACATGTATACAATGGCAGCAACACAAAGCAGAAATATATAAGCAACAGAAAATTATGTAACAATAGAGTAACAAAGTCAAACAAAAAAAAAATAGCAAAATCAAGTTCCTTTGCCTCGCTTCGTACACAGTAAGCAAATATTCTGAACTCAGATTTTGCTAATTTGCTTCTTGATTCTGCAAAGAGGTGCTCTCTTTCTCAAAATATCTTGTTGCCTCTTACTATAAACCAGGAGACAGACCGACAGTGGTCATAGCTTAGTTAGTTAATGCCTCATAATATATTTGACAGAATAGTCCTTAGACCCTTTATTTTAATGACAGATAGAGTTGGATCTTCTGTCTCCTTCAGATGCTATGTACTGATTGCATCTGCACGCTTTACCCACTGAAGCAAACATAAATGTACCAACAGCCAAACAAACAGGCTAACAGGATAAGAGGCCTTCTAAAAGTTAAAAAGTGATTGATTGGCCTTCTTTAACTTCTTTGAACATTCCAGCCGTATAGTCAGTGAGCCCTTGGCATATAATCCACTTGACACTACTTCCACTGTATCCTTTAATAGATATGTAACAAGCTTTTCTAAACTTGGCAGAATATAACAAAAAAGTACTTCCCGGATGTAAGGAAAGCTTTGTAAGAACGATTATCTTTTGAAAAACCTTGCTATATACAAGCCTCCTCACCAGTCAGTTGAACTCCTGACCTTCATATATGCCGGTACTTGTGTGCAAACAGTTAATGATAAATGCATCCATAAGTCACATGCAGAGATATTGTGCCTTTGATATCTTAATACATCTAATGTCTCCTTATGTCTCCTTCTGCTTCTCAGCTTGCAAGAGGCTTGCAAAACACAGTACTAGCTTTATATGCCGTATTATGGTAGTATTATACTTGCGGTTTCTGCTGCCTCAGGGCTTGCGACTCAAAAGTTAATTCCTTCGCCCTCACCAGGACGCCGATCCGATCGTGACACCTCCCGTTCGCGCCAACTTCCTGTGGGGCCGTGGTGGAGAAGTAGAGTCAGCCCTTGCCACACTTGCCGCACTTATCCGGGTTGCGTTTTCATAGGGAACAAGGACGGAACCGGCACCTTCCTTCTCTGCTGCTGCTCCACATCAGCTGATGGAGATCCGCCACCGGCTTTTCCTCTGCCGACAAGGAGTGAATGGCTGCGGTCAGTACCACCTGACCTTGGCGGTTTGTAGCAACTTCCGTTATGCTCCGTAAACTTTGTCTCCCCAGGGCGCCCGCAATCAGAGCTGCCAACGGGGACCAGGAGCTGGGGTGATGAAAATTCACTGCTGCTTGGTGCGCAGAGCTCAGAGCGCGCGTGTGTCCTCTCACGCTCCTCCCCGGAAGTCCCCCTTCAGTTGCCAATCTTGGTTACTTCCATTAAGGCCAGACCTTATATCTTATCATTCGTTTTTTTCATCAGGAATTCAAATTATTAATTTGATGGTATGAAAATTTATCGCTTAGTACTTAGTCATAGAAGTTTCTCTGACTCAGTAATTAATACTATGTTGCAGGCTCATAAATCTGTGTCTAGTAGGATTTATTATCGAGTTTGGAAGATTTACATCTCATGATGCTCTTCTTATGAATTCTCTTGGCATTCTTTTAGAATTCCTAGCATTTTTTAGTTTCTTTATAAGGTTTTTTGTCTGTTAGTTCATTGAAAGGACAAATATCTGCTTTTCCTGTGCTGTTTCACAGTAAGAATTGCTAAATCTTTCAGATATTCATTGTTTTGTTCAGGCTTTGGTTCGTATCAAGCCTGTCATTAAGTCAATTTCTCCTCTTTGGAGACTTAATTTGATTCTTAAGGCTTTACAGGCTCTTCTGTTTGAGCATATGCTTTCTTTGGACATTAATTACTTTCATGGAAAGTATTGTTCTTTTTAGACATCTCTTCAGCTAGAACAGTTTTTGAATTATCTGTTCTTTGTTGTGAATCTCCTTGTTCTGATTTTTCATCAGGATAAGGTGGTTTTTGCTGTTCTCATTTCAATTTTCACCTAAGTTGTGAATTCTAACAACATTAGTGGAGGATTTATTGTCTTTTCATTGTGTCCTAATCCTAAGAATTCTTTGGTAAGATTCTTACATTCTTTGGATGTGTTAAGAGTTTTGAAATATTATGTTGAAGCTATTCAGATTTCAGACAGACTTCTAGTCTATTTGTTATCTTTTTTGGTTTTAGGAAAGGTCAGAAGGCTTCTGCCATTTCTTGACATCTTGGTTAAAGCTTTTGATGCATCATGCTTATTGGAGTCGGGTTAATCCCCGCCTCAGAGGATTACGGCTCATTCTACTAGGTCAGTTTCTACTTCCTGGGCTTTTAAGAATGAAGCTTCTGTTGATCAGATTTGCAAAGTAACGACTTGGTCTTCTTTGCATACTTTTACTAAATTCTACCATTTTGATGTTTTCTCTTCTTTAGAAGCAGTTTTTGGTAGAATAGTACTTCAGGCAGCTGTTTCAGTGTGATTCTTCTGCTTATAATTTCAGTTTTTTTCATTATAAAAATTGAAACCTTTGATTTGGGTTGTGGATTAATTTTTCAGCGGAATTGACTGTCTTTATTTTATCCCTCCCTCTCTAGTGACTCTTGCGTGGAAGTTCCACATCTTGGGTATCTGCTATCCCATATGTCACTAGCTCATGGACTCTTGCTAATTACATGAAAGAAAACATAATTTATGTAAGAACTTATCTGATAAATTCATTTCTTTCATATTAGCAAGAGTCCATGAGGCCCACCCTTTTTGTGGTGGTTATGATTTTTTTGTATAAAGCACAATTATTCCAATTCCTTATTTTTGATGCTTTCACTCCTTCTTATCACCCCACTTCTTGGCTATTCGTTAAACTGATATGTGGGTGTGGTGAGGGGTGTATTTATAGGCATTTTAAGGTTTGGGAAACTTTGCCCGTCCTGGTAGGAATGCATATCCCATACGTCACTAGCTCATGGACTCTTGCTAATATGAAAGAAATGAATTTATCAGGTAAGTTCTTACATAAATTATGTTATATATATGTATTTATGTGTGAACATATGTAGTAATGTATTTAATGTGTATATATGTTTTTACAGACATATAAACACATTAATACATATGTACATACATAAAGACAGATATATATATACGTGCTTTGGAGCCCTTTACAGTTAAGTAGATAAAAACATTTAAAAGCATATTTATCCAATATACATTTTTAATAAAGCGTAAAAAAACTTACTTCTAGCTGAGTTAATGCTAGAGCTGGAGCGTTAAATAGTGCTTCACTTGTAATCAGGGCAAAGTATTTTATTACAACATTTAAATTCAATTTAAATAAAGAAAATCTGATGTTACATAAAAAAATAATTTTTGTTTTTTGTTTTAAAAATCTTCTTGATCCTAACAGGACCTTTATTTCTAATATTGTTCTTTATTATTAGCTGAACCTTAAAGGTACTTGCCATGCCAGTAAAATACTAGCTGGGACCCAACCCTACGTAGATCTTGCTAGAGACTTAACCTGTATCATAACCCACGCACTTACTATAAACTGAATCTGCTTAACAGGAAAATGAATCATACATTTATCTAAACACTCTTACTAACTCTCTGGTACTATTTCTTTAATTGTATATACGCTATTCTCTTCAAAGGATTGGAAATTCTGACCTCTACAATTTGTTTCTACCTAAGATACAAACATGGGGCGTTAATATGCAATGTACTTAAGATTCATGGGTTTAATTATGATTTTGTTAATTCTGTAGCAATTTAAAGAACTTAATAAGCTAAAGCTATCCAACTTCTTATTTTTCTGTTTGGTGTCTTTTACTGTCCAGCTTTTTTCCTTTTGTAATGCTCATATCACACAATCAGGCTAGTACAACAATTAAGGTCACATTGTGGAGCATCAACGTCAGTTTTTGCCTAGTAGTATCTCACTGATGTATGAGGCTTTAAACTGCACAGATGCTTTTGTCTTTGAATGTGTGGTGACAGGGCTGAGGGTTTTGTTGCCTTCCTGTGTGAGTACACACCTTATACTCATGCTGGCTGGAATAAGCAGTTTCAGTAATGGCAACCCTGCAAGGCATTAGCTACGAGCTGCAAGGTAAGAACACATACACCCCACTCCCCCATAACGAGTAAATGAAGTATATACTTACACACCCATACAATGGGACCTATTGTACCTATGATGGCATCAGGTAGAACAATACAACTTGTATACTACTGGATGATTCTTCAAACCTTCAGCTCATTGTACAGTTGAAGATGTTTGGAGAATTTCTAAGAAAATGATAAACTATTTTATGTACTATATGCTGTAGGCTTCATTGTAATCTAATGTGATTTGTTGTACCAGCGCTGATAAGAAAATCTTTATTTAGCAGAGCAAAATAAAATGTAAAAGAGATCTGGAGAACACAAAAGATTTACACAAATCTACAATAAAGAACTCTATTTTAGTTTGTCCTTGGTTCTAATTCAGTAGTACTTATATTTTAAAGGTTCTCTATTTTTCAGTTGATTTGTCATTATATATAGTAATGTCTGTCTGCCTGTTTCATCAATGGTGTCGCTTTGAGTGTGACGGTAACTTCTTGTTATTGTTCTCCTCAACACTGAATTCAGCTCTTCCCGTGTACAAATAAGTAGAGATGCAATAGTAAGTACTAATATCTTCATGGTCGTAGAGAAAGCAGTTTTCAGTGAAGCTATGTCTAATTAAATGGACATTGTACTTTAAAATTGATTCCCCTTAATGTGTTTACAATTGGGGATTTGCGAATGTGTTGAAAGTGCAATTTGATTGGTAGAATGAATAGTCCTGTGGACATTTGTTTTGGACAATTAATTGTTGATAAGAACAAAATCCATAAAAATTTGGTAATCAAATGCTATTTCCGGTTTTTGAATGTTACGTTTCATTTTCACATTTGTAATTTCTAATGTAACATTCGATTTAACAAATACTATTTAAAAGTTCAATAGTTCATGTGGTAGGGAATTTAGTAAATTATTACATAATATATACAAATATATTGATTCAAATGTTTCTATTTCGAATATTGCATAATTTGAATATTACATTTAAAGAGAGCATTAGAAATACTATTACAAATATATCAATTCAAATTTTTCTAATTTAAATATTGCAAAATTTGTTTCAAATTATGCAATATTCAATTCAGAAAAAAATTGAATTGAATATTACATTTAAAGATATTATTAGAAATACCATTACATTAAAGAACGTTAGAATGTTGTACAAAAATTACAAATTTGAAATAAAGGAATGAATGTGTTAAAATGTATTTAATTTTTCCAATGTTTCAAAAAATGTGCCTATCTCTATTTACAATTAGACTAGCTGCAATGTTTAAAATGTATGGGCAATTGTTAATTTAGGTTTATTTTTTGTATATGAAATAGCTATTTCTGCTAATTAAAAATAAAACTCAATTAAAGGGGCTGAGCTGTTAGGGAGCACAGACCTCATTATCCAAAATGTTAGTACATCTCTATCATAGTCTACAATGGGAGCATAATCTCATCTAAACCTTCTTGTTTACATACGCCTAGATTTAGAGTTTTGTCGGTAACGACCCGCGTAGCTAACGCTGGCTTTTTTCTGTCCGCACCTTTAAAATAACTCTGGTATTGAGAGTCCACAGAATGGCTGCGTTAGGCTCCAAAAAGGGAGCGTACAGGCATATTTAACGCCACTGCAACTCTCAATACCAGAGTTGCTTACGGACGCGGCCAGCCTCAAAAACGTGCTCGTGCACGATTCCCCCATAGAAAACAATGGGGCTGTTTGAGCTGAAAAAAAACCTAACACCTGCAAAAAAGCCGCGTTCAACTCCTAACGCAGCCCCATTGTTTGCTATGGGGAAACACTTCCTACGTCTGCACCTAACACCCTAACATGTACCCCGAGTCTAAACACCCCTAACCTTACACTTATTAACCCCTATTCTGCCGCCCCCGCTATCGCTGACACCTGCATATTTTTTTTAACCCCAAATCTGCCGCTCCGTAAACCGCCGCTACTTACATTATCCCTATGTACCCCTAATCTGCTACCCCTAACACCGCCAACCCCTATATTATATTTATTAACCCCTAATCTGCCGCCCCAACGTCGCCTCCACCTGCCTACACTTATTAACCCCTAATCTGCCGAGCGGACCGCACCGCTATTATAATAAAGTTATTAACCCCTAATCCGCCTCACTAACCCTATAATAAATAGTATTAACCCCTAATCTGCCCTTATATTGTAGCTATTTTAGGATTAATATTTATTTTACAGGCAACTTTGTAATTATTTTAACCAGGTACAATAGCTATTAAATAGTTAAGAACTATTTAATAGTTACCTAGTTAAAATAATAACAAAATTACCTGTAAAATAAATCCTAACCTAAGTTACAATTAAACCTAACACTATACTATCATTAAATTAATTAAATAAAATACCTACAATTATCTACAATTAAACCTAACACTACACTATCAATAAATAAATTAAATACAATTCCTACAAATAACTACAATTAAATAAACTAACTAAAGTAAAAAAAATAAAAAAGAACTAAGTTACAAAAAATAAAAAAATATTTACAAACATTAGAAAAAATTACAACAATTTTAAACTAATTACACCTACTCTAAGCCCCCTAATAAAATAACAAAGACTCCCAAAATAAAAAAATGCCCTACCCTATTCTAAATTACAAAAGTTCAAAGCTCTTTTACCTTACCAGCCCTGAACAGGGCCCTTTGCGGGGCATGCCCCAAGAAATTCAGCTCTTTTGCCTGTAAAAAAACACATACAATACCCCCCCCCAACATTACAACCCACCACCCACATACCCCTAATCTAACCCAAACCCCCCTTAAATAAACCTAACACTAAGCCCCTGAAGATCTTCCTACCTTATCTTCACCTCACCGGGTATCACCGATCGGTCCTGGCTCCAAAATCTTCATCCAACCCAAGCGGGGGCTGGCGATCCATCATCCGGCGGATGAAGAGGTCCAGAAGAGGCTCCAAAGTCTTCATCCTATCCGGGAAGAAGAGGCAATCCGGACCGGCAACCATCTTGATCCAAGCGGCATCTTCTATCTTCATCCGATGACGACCGGCTCCATCTTGAAGACCTCCAGCGCGGATCCGTCCTCTTCTTCCGACGACTTCCCGACGAATGACGGTTCCTTTAAGGGACGTCATCCAAGATGGCGTCCCTCGAATTCCGATTGGCTGATAGGATTCTATCAGCCAATCGGAATTAAGGTAGGAATATTCTGATTGGCTGATGGAATCAGCCAATCAGAATCAAGTTCAATCCGATTGGCTGATCCAATCAGCCAATCAGATTGAGCTCGCATTCTATTGGCTGTTCCGATCATGTGTATGTGGGTGGTGGGTTGTAATGTTGGGGGGGGGGGTATTGTATGTTTTTTTTTACAGGCAAAAGAGTTGAACTTCTTGGGGCATGCCCCGCAAAGGGCCCTGTTCAGGGCTGGTAAGGTAAAAGAGCTTTGACCTTTAGTAATTTAGAATAGGGTAGGGCATTTTTATTTTGGGGGTCTTTGTTATTTTATTAGGGGGCTTAGAGTAGGTGTAATTAGTTTAAAATTGTTGTAATATTATCTGAACAGCCAATAGAATGCAAGCTCAATCTGATTGGCTGATCGGATCGGCCAATCGGATTGAACTTGATTCTGATTGGCTGATTCCATCAGCCAATCAGAATTTTCCTACCTTAATTCCGATTGGCTGATTCCTAGGGGTTAAAAAAATTTAATCGAGTGGTGGCGATGTGGGGGGACCTCAGTTTAGGGGTACATAGGTAGTTTATGGGTGTTAGTGAACTTTAGAGCACAGTAGTTAAGAGCTTTATAAACCGGCGTTAGCCCAAAAAGCTCTTAACTACTGACTTTTTTCTGCGGCTGGAGTTTGGTCGTTAGATTTCTAACGCTCACTTCAGACACGACTCTAAATACCGGAGTTAGAAAGATCCCATTGAAAAGATAGGATACGCAATTGACGTAAGGGGATCTGCGGTATGGAAAAGTCACGGCTGAAAAGTGAGCGTTAGACCCTTTCCTGACTGACTCCAAATACCGGCGGTAGCCTAAAACCAGCGTTAGGAGCCTCTAGCGCTGGTTTTGACGGCTACCGCCAAACTCTAAATCTAGGCCATAGTTTTTTTATAACATTAAACATTTAGGTCTAGATTACAAGTGCTGCACTAATGTTACCACGTGACATGATAAGCAACATCGTGGCTGCAAAAACTAACATGCATATTATGAGTTGAAAGTAAACAGTTGCGCTTGAGTGCAAACAAAATGTGTCCTTAAAGTATTAGCACGCCTAAAGACCTAGCGTAAAGTGTAAGGGTTAAAACACATCACAAACACATTAAAATAAACTATTACACACACACACATATATATATATAGTAGCACTATGTATCTTAAAAGTTTTATTCAGTATAACGTATACATAACTTTATACTATGTATACGTTATACTGAATAATGATAATGGTGCGTTGGCCTAAATCAGTTAGCCTGATACACTAGATCTTGCAGTTTGAGTTATCTTAACAGGAAATGCTTGGCGCTGATCTAGAGGTGTGAGGAGAGTTTGCCGTTTATAGTGCAATCATACATGTGTTTTATAGAATTGATGGTGGATGGTCTAATACTTCTGAAGAGCTGCCGGTAGTTTTGCATTCAACTTGAGAAACTCCATTTGGGCTAACACATTTAAGTTGGACTCATTTGTATTATATTTCATTTCTATTTGCATATATATTATTCCTTGTGGCGCCCCTATAGATACTATTTGTGTTACTAGCATCAATAATATTATTCATAACTACCTTTTGCTTTAGCGCTGTTGGTCTAATGTGTAATTATTATTATTTTTTTTAACAGTGTGCCCCATTTAAGTCTGTTGGAGAAGAAGTTAATGCGGTTGCGATATCCAAAGTCCTGAAGTTAGTGCACATTGCACTTTCACTCATGCGCTAACTTTTTACTTTCTACTTGTAATATGTGTGCTAACCCGTCTGCGTTTAAATGTTACTTTAAATGCAACAAGCAAGCAAGTACATTTTTTTGCTAGCGCGCCACTTAATCTGGCCCTAAATAATTTAATAAGCATAGGGCTAGATTATAAGTGAAGTGTTAATTCAATGTGCACCCATAAAGGGGCAAATTTGCCATTTACGGGTGCACGGTAAATAAACAGCTATTACAAGTAGTAGCAGTAGCACTTTGTGCTGAGAGCAATTAACCAGAGGTCAGACCTCTGGTTAATTAAAAAAATGTCCCCCAATTGCCCCCCAAATAAAGTGGACTGTTCTTTTATATAAATTAAACATATTAGCATATTTTTTTTTAATAACTGCAAGAAGCAGCTATAAGGGGTTAAAGTGAGAGGATGTGGGGTGTTAAAAAAAAAACGGCACTGAAAAGTGCCTTTACGTTGCGGTCTATGGGGACTGTGTTGTCGCTATAAATATATATGTATATGCTTATATACATATATATTTATGTGCTAATAATTGTATATAAACACACAAATATAGATGTATATCATTGGTTTTCAAACCTTTCCTCAGGCCTCCCCAATGGTCCAGGTTTTCTTTGTTGAGAACAGGTAAAATAATCAGGTTTACTAATTAGGTGATTATTTCACCTGTGCTCCAGATATCCTCAAACAATGGCCTGTTAGAGAGGCCAGAGGACAGGTTTGAAAAGCAGTGGTCTAAATTAATTATACAATTAATTTGGGTCTTGGATAGCAGAAAATGTTATAATTTTACAAGGTATTACACCCCCTGCCTGCTACTTCATGTCACCACCTGGCTGGCAACATTTTCTGTGGAGAACACTGAGGTGGATTTATAGTATTAGGTCAATAGATGTGTTTCATTTATGGGTTTGATTCTATAAGGTCTTCTAAAAAATCATCCTACATTCCTACGGTGCCTTGGTATGATTTATAAATCATGTCTTTTTTTATACACATTGCCACCAATGTATCTGTCCCTTGCAGCACAACAGCATTTTTTAATTTTATTTTGCAGTGTAGCAATAATAGGGATATGATAGTAAAAAAAAATGTACAAGAAAGTATTTCAGTTTTGAGAAGAAGCATTTCCGCAACCTGCATTTCTGTACAAATGCACCCTGCACCTGTATATAAACACTACATTAGCTCAGAGAGCCATCAGGGGCTTGTATTACGGCAAGCTATGAGGGGATTAATCACTGACAAGATACAAGTGACCAAGCCACTGAAGACTCTGCAGTGTTTGAGTGTGAGTGCATATAGGGCGAAAACAATTTATCATTCTGCGAACAGACAGGATTCACATGTTTAGATTAGATTCATTTATCTAAATGTAATTGAGTATCTAACCAGTCCATAACAAGAAAAAGTACTATAGGATGGTAAATCTAATAAGTGGACAAGAACAAAAGTAAGCATTAGTGACATATGTGCAAAATTATTATCATACCACAGAAAATATGCAAAATGGAAGAAAAATAGTGCAATGGAAGAAAAATGACAACTGAAGGAATAAGGGCTAGATTTAACAAAGCTGAGGCGTACAGGGGCACGTATACGCACCCCTGTGTGCCTCAGCTCGCCTGTGGCAGGCCGAAATTACCCGTAGGTAATTAACATTGCACACAAGCGCAATTTTGCGCTGGCGTGCAATCCCGCCCCCTGCCCGCGCACAGCCAATCATGCACGGGCAGGAGCTGTCAATCTCCTCGGTCGGACTCGACCGCAGAGATTGAATTTCGCCACCTTAGAGGTGGCAAAGAGCTTAGGGAAGCAGTGGTCTGGTGACTGCTGCTTGATAAATTGCGGCGAGCAAGGCTTGATAAATCGAGCCCTAAGTGTATATGTAAACATTATGAGTATACGTGAGTTACAGGTAAAACTATGTGTATATTTACATTAATATAAATGTAATCTGCAATATATATCAATATAAATAGTGAACAATAAAGTTCATCAAAGTGCATTGTGTAATGTGTGTATAATAATTAGAAAAAAGAGGGACAATAGTGTACTAGTACTAATGATAAGTTGATAGTAAATTAGCATCAGAGTAAGGATATTCAAAAATAAGCAAGAATTGTAGTCAGAATCTTCACTATAAGGTTAAAAAAAGTAATTAAAAATGATTAAAAGTTCTTGTTTAACAAGGTGACAACTCTAGGAAATAAACTGTTCCTGGCTGTCTTGCCATTCAGACTCCTATATCACCTCCCAGATCCAGATGGTAAAAGGGCAAATA
This sequence comes from Bombina bombina, assembly GCF_027579735.1. Taxonomy (NCBI): domain Eukaryota; kingdom Metazoa; phylum Chordata; class Amphibia; order Anura; family Bombinatoridae; genus Bombina; species Bombina bombina. The sequence goes on from NC_069499.1 coordinate 874,929,850, forward strand.
AACTATTGCTAGCATGGAAAGGGTCGTGGATAGTACAGTGAGTTTTTTTAAGACTTTGCCTGCACTGAAGAGCCTCGATAGAAGGTAACTGGACACAATAGTATACTGGGCAGTTTTTACCACCCGTTGCAAAGCCCTACGGTCAGAGTTAGTACAATTTCCCTACCACACTGTAATACAATTAGTGAGAATACTCTCAATGGTACAGTGATACAAATTTAATCAGAATCTGAGGGGACAGATTAACTTTTTTAGTGTCCTTAAAAAGTAAAGACGTTGTTGGGCCTTCTTCACTAGGATAGAAGTATTTAATGTCCAAGACAGATCTTCAGGAATGTAAAACTTTTCACACGTTCAACCATAGATCCATTTATATAGATATATATATACAACGTTTGGTCTTTCTGTAATCAGTAAGGATCTCTTTGGTCTTCTTGGTATTGAGATCCAGATTATTTTCAGCACACCATGTCACCCACCAGGTGCTTTACCTCCTCCCTATAGGCTGTCTCATCATTATTACTGATCTGGCCTACTATAGTAGTGTTATCTGCAAACTTAATAATGTTATTAGACACATACCTAGGCAGACAGTCATAGGTGAAGAGGGAATATAATAATTGACTGAGTACACAACTTTGTGGAACACCGATGTTAATGGTCAGGGTAGCAGAGATATGATTGCCTATCCTCACTGACTGAGATCTATTTGTCAGGAAATCCAGAATCTAATTACAGAGCATGGTGTTAATGCCCAGGTCATGAATTTTAGCAACCAATTTTGCAGCAATAACAGTGTTGAATGCTGAGCTAAAATCAATAAACAGCATTCTTACATAGGTGTTGCTATGATCCAAATGGGTTAGGGCAAAATGTAGTGCTGTAGAGATGGCATCTTCCGTTGACCTATTCTGACGATAAGCATATTGATTAGGATCTAATGTAGGTGGTAAGCAAGTTTTAAGATGGGCCATAACCAGCCTCTCAAAAAATGTCATGATGGTCGAGGTAAGTGCAATAGGGCGAAAGTCATTCAGACTCACTGTAGCAGATTGTTTTGGCACAGGAATGATAGGTGTTACCTTAAAATATACAGGGACAACTGTTTGGGCCAAGGACAAATTAAAAATATCACTAATTACTGCAACCAGTGCTCCAGCACAGGTCCTCAGCACATGGTTGCCCAAATCTATTTCTTTAACTGCATATGTGCAAACGAATATTAATGTTAAAATATTTTTGCACATACATTAATTTGTAATTGATAAGCAATGGTACTTTTTTTCTGAGGGACAGGGAAATCAGTGAACAGAAAAAACATTAACAATATGCTAATTTGACAAAAAGCTGCATTATTTATTTCAAAATTCCTCTCAGATATGAAGGGGCATTATAATGTATCTTATAATTTATGTTTAATGTCCCTTTAAGGTATTTTTTAAATAGTGATATAACTCTTCTAATCATTGTCAGCTAGTTCTGTATGTTTCAGCATGTCATGTTATGATCAGGTCAAAACAGCATGCAGGTAGCACAGTAAAAAAGCTTTGTATATTAAATATATACAATATATTAAAGGGCGATTATACAGAGGCGTAACTAGAAACCACAGGGCCCAGGTGAAAAATCTAAGAAGGGCCCCCCCCCAAAAAAAAAAAAAAAGTGAATTTGATACATATCTTTTTTTTTTTTTTTACATTTAACACAGAAACAAAATGTGAATCAGATTACATGTCTGCAAAAGGAGGTACCCTGTGCCCACAGTCTGTGAGATGGTCTGACCCCCTATTACTGTATATAGTGACACTGTTTAACCCACCAGTACTGTATATAGTGAGTCAGTAACACAGTCTGTAATCTGCCGGTGAGATGGCTGGCCTGACCCTACCCACCCCAGTACTTTATAAAGTGACCACAGTAGTCTGTGACATGGTCCAGCCCCCCCGTACTGTATATAGTGGTACTGTATAGTGACAATGTTTACCCCAGCCCCCCCCGTACTGTATATAGTGGTACTGTATTGGCCGAGTCTTGTGAGCTGCTGGTGCAATGCTGAATACGGAGAGCGTATTGCTCTCCGCATTCAGCAAGGTCTTGCGGACCTAATCCGCACTGTCGGATCAGGTCCGCAAGACCTTTGATAAATTGGCCCCATAGACTTTGAGAAACTATGTAAACACAGCCAGCTGAAGAAATTTCACTCACAAAGGGAGGTGGAAGATATAAAGCTCTAAAATGTTAATTTTCAATTGTTCTTTCTAAATATTGTACAGAGACAGAGATAAACAAAGGGAAGCATTTGAGTGAAAAATTAACGAGATCTGATCTGTCAGTCTATTTTGATGGGCTGTGGTTTCAAAGATAAAATCCAGCTATTTCTTTTGCAAAAAAGAACCATAAATAAGCCATTTCTCATACATTTTATACGCTGCAGCTGGTATAACGAGTTATGGGGAATACATTCATGCAAAAACTGTCCCATTAAGCAAGTATATAACGCTCTTCTGAGGAAGAAGCAATCAGTGACTTCAGCAAATAAGAAACAGAAAGGCAGGCACCAATAACTTTAAGCAAGGGAGCTAACACTTTAGACTTGAAGGTTTGTGACCGAGCTTACAATGGTGAACTGGCACTAGATGCAAACTTGGTCACTGAACTGATTCAATAAATCTCTCTGTCCTAATTCTACAGTGTCTCCTGCAAAGGGGTGTTCCCTGCTTTTAAGTATATGAAGGTGGTGCATACATTACAAGAGGACTCACAGAAATATAAAGCAAATAAATGAAACATTGAAATAAAAATATGCAGTAAAAAAAACTGTTGTTTAATCGCATTAAAAATTTAAACAAAATCGTTCTGCAAAAATTGTATTTTATATATATATATACAGTATATATTTGTCTATGTGTGTGTATAAATGTATTTACAGACATATATACACATATAAATACATAAATATATGTGTATACATATGCAATATTAATCTTTAATAACATTTTTAACTATGTACTTATTGTAAATATTTCACATTCCAATGTTCTGCACATATGTTTTATGTATTTATAATTAGATAATACTTTATACATCTGTATATATCTATAGGTATATATAATCATGTATGTATGTGTATATATATATATATATATATATATATATATATATATATATATATATATATATATATATATATATATATATATATATATATATATATATATATATATATATATATATATATATATATATGTTGTACCAAAATAATGATATATATAGAAATATTTATTTATGAATAAATAGAACGTATTCTTGTATGTGAAGAAATTGAAATGTGAAATATTCATATTTTCATGTCGGTTTAGCGCACATGAGAATATGCATTTTCGCATGAGTAAGGTGTTAGGTTTTTTTCCCACTTTTTTCCTCTATTGACTTCTATTGGGAATACACGAATGCGAACGGGATATTCTAAGTTTGGCTTTTTGCGCTCACGTGAAAACAGTTCACTTTCAACTTATAATACGAGTACAATGCAACGAGCACAAAAAAACGAACTTCTAGCACAGATAATGCTCGAGCAGGAGCATTAATTAGCACTCCACTCGTAATCTGGCCCTTAATGGGCACACCACCTGGTTGGTTTTACGGAACACCTGGCTAAAATTCAAACTAAAATGAGCAAATATTATTTGCAATGTTCATTGTTCAAGATATCATTAAATAAATTTGTGTTAAACTATGCGATTCATTTGTGCTTTAGATAGCTTAAATGGATATGAAACGCCAACATTTTCTTTTGTGATTCAGACAGAGAATACAATTTTTTAAAACTTTCTAATTTACTTCTATTATCAAATTTGCTTTGTTCCCATGGTATTCTTTGTTGAAGAGATACCTAGGTCTGTGTCTGGATCATTAAATGGCAGGAAACGGATAACATTCTTGTAAAACTGCTGCCATATAGTGCTTGAGACACGTGCACACTCCTGACCTTACATCCTTGCTCTTCCACAAAAGATAGTTAAGACAATTTGATAGCAGAATTACATTAGAAAAATGTTTACCATTGTATGCTCTTCCTGAGTAAAAATAAATAACATTTAATTGCACTGTTCCCACCAAGTTACTTCATAATGCCTCTGGCTGGCAAACATTTCTGTGGAGAACACTGTAAATGGTTGATATTAGTAGATACAGTTAGTAAATGGATTACAATAAAAACAGTGCACAAGAATTGTGAAGTTAATAATATTAAAAATGTACCCTGTAGGGGGCGTTGCTTTCTCAAAGTTGGGGAAACGCATTGTCATTTCTTTACCTCCATTGTTATGTATGTTTTCAAATTACATAACGATCACACTTTGGACCAGATTACGAGTGGCGCACTAATAGATACGCACTTGTATTACAAGTGGAAAGTGAAAGCGATTGCTTGAGCGCATTTGAAGTTAACGCGTGTCGGGTTAGCGCGTCCTCAGAGCTGGTCAACTTTTTCTCAAAAGTGTCACAAAACAATTCAAAAATACATTTAAAAAGTACAGTTACACTCACAATAACACTATCTGATAAAAAGTATTAAAATTTAAAGTTATAAGTACTCAAAGATAGGAGGTCTCAGGTGTTAGAAAAAAAGGCAAGCAAAGGGCTTTAAAGGGACATGAAACCCAATTTTTTTCTTCCATGATTTAGAAAGATCATACAATTATAAACAACTTTCTAATTTACTTCTATTATCTAATTTGCTTCCTTCTCTTGATATTCTTTGCTGAAAAGCATATCTAGATATGCTTAGTAGCTGCTGATTGGTAGCTGCACATAGATGCCTCCTGTGATTGGCTCACCACGTGCATTGCTATTTCTTAATTAAAGGATATCTAAAGCATAAAGCAAATTAGATCATAGAAGTAAATTGGAATGTTGTTTAAAATTGTATTCTCTACCTTAATCATGAAATAATTTTTTTGTGTATAGTGTCCCTTTAACCTAAACATACATAAATATATATGTCTAAATATGTATATGTATGTTTGTACATATGTATTTATATGCGTGTATATATGTATTTACTGTATATGTGTATATATGTATTTACAGACATATAAACACATAAATACATCTGCGGTTAAATATATCTACTTTGCAGTTAAGTAGATGAAAACATGAAAATCATATTTATGCAATATTTATATTTAATAATGTTCTAACTATGTATTTACTGTAAATATTTCACATTCTGATAGTCTGCACATAGCAGAATATTTCTATGTATTTATATATAGATATACCTATATTTATCTGTATATATCTATACTTCAGATATATATATATATATATATATATATATATATATATATATAGAAATATTTATCTATCAATAAATAGAACATATTTTGCTATATGAAGAACATTGAAATGTGAAATATTAAGACTTTCCTGTTGGGTTAGCGTACATGAGAATATGCAATGGGGTTTGCACGCGACTAGGGTGTTATTTCCCTCCTTTTTATGCTCCATTGACTTCTATGGGGGAATACGTTAACGAGATCGCAATATTCGAAGTTCGGCTTTTGGCGCGCATCGGGATAGTGTGCAAGCGAAAACTTTTTACTTTCAACTTGAAAGTAAATACTTGTAATCTGACCATATATGCCCAAACAAAAAGTGAAGTCACAGGATTTTCTCAGCAAAAGTAAAGGTATAATTAAACCTTTACTTTTGCTGAGAAAATCCTGTGACTTTACTGTTTGTGTGGGCTATGCTATTTGAGTAGAAACACAGGTGGCTGACCCTGGAAGGCGGATTCTGTAATTGTGTGTGTGTGTGTGTGTGTGTATATATATATATATATATATATATATATATATATATATATATATATATATATGTGGGTACAAGGGTTATAACAGCGCCTATATATCCACTAAAGCTTGGAGTATGTACAGCAAAGTGGGTAGAAAATAAAAACCATAAAAAATATATATATGAAAAATAAAATAAAAAATATATAAAATAAGGAACTTGGTAGTTCAATTTGAGTCTTTAGGATATATATAGTCCTTAGTGTGTGTCCAACATATGGATGATATGTAGTAATGGATGGTATATAATACCCTTACCAGATATTACCCCAATCTAATGAGGTAAGTATGCCGCACTGGGGGTATGTGTTGGTAGTCCAATCTTCTCCTTGTATCCAGTGAGATGGCTGTATCAGTTTTCGTTAGCCTCCTGGAGTATGCAGGGATGTGCTTCTGATGGTAGATGTATCCCTTGAGCTTCCTGTGGATTAGTCCTTGGCCTCTTGGAGTACTTTTTCTGTCTTGGTATGAACTTTCTCCGTCATGAGTAATACCTGTATTGTAACCTTCGGGTTGTAAGGTCTGAACTTCTCTGCCTTCCAATGACACTGTAACTTTAGTGTATCTCCAGGCTGTCAGGTCTTCCCTCTGGTTGCAGGATTCACATGGAGTTATCAGGTGATGAGCTCCAGGTGGAGCTGTAATCAACTGTGCTGTGAAAAAAAGCTGTGAAACTACTAAGAGCTGGGAGTGCAAGTGTATACAGCTGCCTGGAGCTCATCACCTGATAACTCCATGTGAATCCTGCAACCAGAGGGAAGACCTGACAGCCTGGAGATACACTAAAGTTACAGTGTCATCGGAAGGCAGAGAAGTTCAGACCTTACAACCCGAAGGTTACAATACAGGTATTACTCACGACGGAGAAAGTTCATACCAAGACAGAAAAAGTACTCCAAGAGGCCAAGGACTAATCCACAGGAAGCTCAAGGGATACATCTACCATCAGAAGCACATCCCTGCATACTCCAGGAGGCTAACGAAAACTGATACAGCCATCTCACTGGATACAAGGAGAAGATTGGACTACCAACACATACCCCCAGTGCGGCATACTTACCTCATTAGATTGGGGTAATATCTGGTAAGGGTATTATATACCATCCATTACTACATATCATCCATATGTTGGACACACACTAAGGACTATATATATCCTAAAGACTCAAATTGAACTACCAAGTTCCTTATTTTATATATTTTTTATTTTATTTTTCATATATATATTTTTTATGGTTTTTATTTTCTACCCACTTTGCTGTACATACTCCAAGCTTTAGTGGATATATAGGCGCTGTTATAACCCTTTTACCCACATTTACTCCTACTGCCTGGGGTATATACCTCATCCAGTATCTGCCTTATATAGCTGCCTGTATACCCTACACCAACTGACTAGCGCCTACTATAGAGTAACGCTTGTATCCACCCAGTTTACTGAGTGGACACATTCTACTTGCACCTTCATATATATATATATATGTATAATTATCCTATCCAATTACTTTTTATACTCACCTGTAGGCTCATCACTCTGCACCACTAAGAGTACAATTTTAGAATCCTTAGAGTAGAATACATGGTTGCAAATATATTAGCACTGTTGTGTGCTAATATTGCTCAAGCACAATCAATAGTGCTTCTATATTTCTCTCATATTAAGTCCAAAGTTATTATTTATCTTTTGAGAGATAGTCTAGGGTGTGCTAACATCGGATAGCGTAGGTGTGTCAAATCCCTCACATAAATAGAGTTCTATGGGTTGCTCAGTTTTAAATACTGTTTCCAGCACATATGACAAGTAGACAGTGTGCAAGTTACCTGGAGCTCTGCATCACTTACTCCAAACTCAAACAATGTGTAGAAAGGTAAAAGCACAAGCCTTTTTTTTATATATTCTCCAAAAACCATAAACACTCTCATAAAGACATTTCAGACTTAACCCTTAGTCATGTCATATTACATACAGCATTTACCTTCAATTTAAAAATAACTCAAACCCCTTTCCCTCACATCCACATTAACCCCATAGACACTCAAACTACTGACTATTGACCACTACTGACCTCTAGAGATAAATCATTAAACTAAAGTATAAACTACATTTCTTTACAAAAACAAGGACCAATTAAATTCCCTATTGATGCCTTTAGGTGTCAACAAATTTAATTTATATATTTAATAGGCTTCACTTTGTTTCAGGATTAGTTCTTGATTTCCTCTTCTATGTGGCAAGGCTACCTGTTCTTTAATTTGGAATCACAGCTGATTGAAATTATGCCCTGCCTGCAGAAAGTGATAAGAAACGGGAGCATCTACCTGCTTATTTTGAAGATTACTTTTATGATGATTGATTTTTTCTCATACTTGTCTAATGTTTTCCCCTATGTAAATCATCCCACAGGGCCACTTAATGAGATATATGGCGTAATCCGTATTAGGGTTACATGTTCATAAAATAATCCCCAAAGTTTACATAATATTTTATGCACTTTCCTACCAATACAACTATATCCAGACACAAACACAACCCTATTTTGTTTTTCTTGTTCCTTTAGTAAAGACTATCTAGGAATCTGAAAAGCTGGTTTTATTTATTAATTAATTTATTTATATATAAATTCAAAAGGTTAACAACATGGAATTACTTTAGTGCTCATCTGCTGCAATCTAATCCTGGCCCAATCACAATCTGAGACTAAATTGTTAGGTAATTGTGGAGAATAGGAGATTCTACACAATAAGTATACACAATTAGCACTCTCAAGTCAAAAAGGGCGAATAACCCTGTGGTAATACTCAAAATCACAAAGATAGTGTGTCAATACTTTGGCAAAAAAATGGGTAAGATAGATGAGAGAAACAAAATTAAAATGTAAATTTTATTAATACAAGAGTTAAAAAAATTATTCCCACACAAACACAGCACACAATTAAAACTACAAATAGAAGGGATAGACTCAGCGTGCCCTTCTAATGATGGACGCTAATACTGTAGCATAATAAATCTTGTGGTCTAATAATATATGGCAATTAATTGCTGGCCTATGGGTAATGGCCAGAGTAAATTATTTATTTAACCAAGATTATATATAGACCACTCCGTAAAATTGTATCTTTAGTGGTAAAGTGGTGTTAGTGGGTAGAGGGCAAATTATCTGAGTTGCCACTCAGTGAGGTAGATACGGCACTATATGGTGTCAAAGACCAACAGTAACAGAATGTTAGCTGCTCTGTAAAATATTTTACAAAGAGAGCAGCATATCCAATGAATACAAGTAAAGAGAAATAACCAATATTTAAGTTGGTTTGGATATGGTAGAAAGTCAAAGAGACATTTATTTCTCTATAAGTCAGGATCAAACAGGATTAAATATTTTGCTGATTATGTCACTAAGATAGTGTCTGTGTCAACTGTTCGCCAATAGCATGACGATTATAGTTTATTATCAAATGATATTATAATCATGATTAAGCACCCACACAAATCAACAATGTTGGTCTAATTAGTAGGGTTACATTTCATTTTTAATGTAATATTGCTACAGCAATGTTAGATACATGCTGTGTGTACCAATTTGAGTTATGAACACAAAAAACCTACTAGATGAATTGTTTCGCAGTGTTGGTAGCTTAGAATTAAATCAGGTTGGTATTCATTGGTATGCTTGTTGTCACTTTTATTTGTGCTGTGAAATTGTTCTTTGTTATACAATGGTTGAAAAGCAGTTATCTGAGCGCAGATATTAGTGAGAGGTGATTCTACTAAACTAGGGTAAGAGGTGATTAGATGCTTAATAATAAGCACCTGAGTAAAATTAGCTAGTAGATCTGAATTATATGCCCCTATATGTAAGGAGGGTATTAAATACAAAAATAGTTAACCCTTATAGGTGTACACAAGAGGTCAGATATATCTGCTAATATTTAACACGCACTATATATAGGTTAATACCGTGGAACTTGCGTTATATACCACCTAGTGATAGTCACTCAGTATAAATATCAGCTGAATTGTTGCTGAGAATCCTAAATATAAACGAATCCATTGCAAGCCTGATGGCAAAAAATAATAATAGTAATATCGTTGCAATTAATTTAGTCAAAAGGTTGCAGTATTACATCAATATAAGTGTTTAAATTTTTTTGCCAAAGTATTGACACACTATCTTTGTGATTTTGAGTATTACCACAGGGTTATTCACCCTTTTTGACTTTAGAGTGCTAATTGTGTATACTTATTGTGTAGAATCTCCTATTCTTCACAACTACCTAACAATTTAGTTTCCAATATACACAGCACCTACCCTGGAACTTTGGTTATTAATACCCAAGTATCCTGTTATTGAGCATAAGTCTATATTCACTTAGGCCTAGATTTGGAGTTCGGCGGTAGCCGTGAAAACCAGCGTTAGAGGCTCCTAACGCTGGTTTTGGCCGCCCGCTGGTATTTGGAGTCAGTGATTAAAGGGTCTAACGCTCACTTTTCAGCCACGACTTTTCCATACCGCAGATCCCCTTACGTCAATTGCGTATCCTATCTTTTCAATGGGATCTTTCTAACGCCGGTATTTAGAGTCGTTTCTGAAGTGAGCGTTAGAGCTCTAACGACAAAACTCCAGCCGCCTGAAAATAGCAGGAGTTAAGAGCTTTCTGGCTAACGCCGGTTCATAAAGCTCTTAACTACTGTACCCTAAAGTACACTAACACCCATAAACTACCTATGTACCCCTAAACCGAGCTCCCACATCGCCGCCACTCGATTAAAATTTTTAACCCCTAATCTGCCGACCGCCACCTACGTTATACTTATGTACCCCTAATCTGCTGCCCCTAACCCCGCCGACCCCTATATTACATTTATTAACCCCTAACCTGCCCCCCACAACATCGCCGCCAGCTACTTAAAATAATTAACCCCTAATCTTCCGACCGCAAATCGCCGCCACCTACGTTATCCCTATGTACCCCTAATCTGCTACCCCTAACACCGCCGACCCCTATATTATATTTATTAACCCCTAATCTGCCCCCCTCAACGTCGCCGACACCTGCCTACACTTATTAACTCCTAATCTGCAGAGCGGACCTGAGCGCTACTATAATAAAGTTATTAACCCCTAATCCGCCTCACTAACCCTATAATAAATAGTATTAACCCCTAATCTGCCCTCCCTAACATCGCCGACACCTAACTTCAATTATTAACCCCTAATCTGACGACCGGAGCTCACCGCTATTCTAATAAATGTATTAACCCCTAAAGCTAAGTCTAACCCTAACACTAACACCCCCCTAACTTAAATATAATTTACATCTAATGAAATAAATTAACTCTTATTAAATAAATTAACTCTTATTAAATAAATTATTCCTATTTAAAGCTAAATACTTACCTGTAAAATAAATCCTAATATAGCTACAATATAAATTATAATTATATTATAGCTATTTTAGGATTAATATTTATTTTACAGGCAACTTTGTATTTATTTTAACCAGGTACAATAGCTATTAAATAGTTAAGAACTATTTAATAGCTACCTAGTTAAAATAATAACAAATTTACCTGTAAAATAAATCCTAACCTAAGATATAATTAAACTTAACACTACCCTATCAATAAAATAATTAAATAAACTACCTACAATTACCTACAATTAACCTAACACTACACTATCAATAAATTAATTAAACACAATTGCTACAAATAAATACAATTAAATAAACTAGCTAAAGTACAAAAAATAAAAAAGAACTAAGTTACAAAAAATAAAAAAATATTTACAAACATAAGAAAAATATTACAACAATTTTAAACTAATTACACCTACTCTAAGCCCCCTAATAAATACAAGCTCTTTTACCTTACCAGCCCTGAACAGGGCCCTTTGCGGGGCATGCCCCAAGAATTTCAGCTCTTTTGCCTGTAAAAGAATAAATACAATACCCCCCCCCCAACATTACAACCCACCACCCACATACCCCTAATCTAACCCAAACCCCCCTTAAATAAACCTAACACTAAGCCCCTGAAGATCTTCCTACCTTGTCTTCACCATCCAGGTATCACTGATCCGATTTATTGATAGTGTAGTGTTAGGTTAATTGTAGGTAATTGTAGGTAGTTTATTTAATTATTTTATTGATAGGGTAGTGTTAAGTTTAATTATATCTTAGGTTAGGATTTATTTTACAGGTAAATTTGTTATTATTTTAACTAGGTAGCTATTAAATAGTTCTTAACTATTTAATAGCTATTGTACCTGGTTAAAATAAATACAAAGTTGCCTGTAAAATAAATATTAATCCTAAAATAGCTATAATATAATTATAATTTATATTGTAGCTATATTAGGATTTATTTTACAGGTAAGTATTTAGCTTTAAATAGGAATCATTTATTTAATAAGAGTTAATTTATTTCGTTAGATGTAAATTATATTTAAGTTAGGGGGGGTGTTAGTGTTAGGGTTAGACTTAGCTTTAGGGGTTAATCCATTTATTAGAATAGCGGTGAGCTCCGATCGGAAGATTAGGGGTTAATAATTGAAGGTAGGTGTCGGCGATGTTAGGGAGGGCAGATTAGGGGTTAATACTATTTATGATAGGGTTAGTGAGGCGGATTAGGGGTTAATAACTTTATTATAGTAGCGCTCAGGTCCGCTCGGCAGATTAGGAGGTAATAAGTGTAGGTAGGTGGCGGCGATGTTGGGAGCGGCAGATTAGGGGTTAATAAATATAATCTAGGGGTCGGCGATGTTAGGGCAGCAGATTAGGGGTACATAGGGATAACGTAGGTTGCGGCGGTTTACGGAGCGGCAGATTAGGGGTTAAAAAAAATATGCAGGGGTCAGCGATAGCGGGAGCGGCAGAATAGGGGTTAATAAGTGTAAGGTTAGGGGTGTTTAGACTCGGGGTACATGTTAGAGTGTTAGGTGCAGACGTAGGAAGTGTTTCCCCATAGGAAACAATGGGGCTGCGTTAGGAGCTGAACGCTGCTTTTTTGCAGGTGTTAGGTTTTTTTTCAGCTCAAACAGCCCCATTGTTTCCTATGGGGGAATCGTGCACGAGCACGTTTTTGAGGCCGGCCGCGTCCGTAAGCAACTCTGGTATCGAGAGTTGCATTTGCGGTAAAAATGCTCTACGCTCCTTTTTTGGAGCCTAACGCAGCATTTGTTTGAACTCTCGATACCAGAGTTAATTTTATGGTGCGGCCAGAAAAAAGCCCGCGGAGCGTTAACAGCCCTTTTACCGCCAAACTCCAAATCTAGGCCTTAGTGTAGTGCCATTGGATTTCCTCCTCCTTTTACTTCACAATCTGAGACTATTCATCTTACTCTTAGTAGCTGACTACTGAGCAGGGAGCTCCGTAAAGAAAGTGGATGTGCACTCATATAACCCAAAAGGTTATTACAATCTGTTTCTTTGGTGACTAAATCCTCCAGTAGGCCTCAATAACATTTATAAACTGATGTAGTATCCAGAAAATCAAACCCCTCTTCACTCCAATTCAATTTAAATCTAGGGCCCGATCCGATATGCAGCGTTGCCCGCAGAAGCCGGCGACGCCAAATTTTGCGCTGGTTTGGTATCCTATATACGGCGTAACCTAGAAGTTACGCTCGTATATTTCACCCTTCGGCCATCGTTTTTTGGTCCATAGACTGATATACCAAACCCGCGCAGTTTGGTATCCAATATACAGCGAAAATGGAGAAATCTTACTCCGTTTTCACCTCGCCACAAAATGCAGGCGTAGTAAGCCTTGCGCTGAGTATTGGAGCCCCGTAACTCCCTAAACTACCTGCAAAAAAAACCTAACACCTAACGCATGCGCAATGTCTATCTACCTGTCAACCGCAATCCCCCACCGCAATCTTTAATAAAGTGCTTAACCCCTAAACCGCCGCTCCCGGACCCCGCCGCAAGCTACATTAAATGTATAACCCCCTAATCTGACCCCCCTACACCGCCGCCAGCTATATTAAATGTATTACCCCCTAATATGATTCTCCTACACCGCCGCCAGCTATATTAAATGTATTACCCCCTAATCTGAGACCCCTACCCCGCCGCCAGCTATATTACATATATTACCCCCTAATGTGAGCCCCCTACCCCGCCGCCACCTACATTAATTATATTACCCCCTAATGTGAGTCCCCTACCCCGCCGCTACCTACATTAATTATATTACCCCCTAATGTGAGCCCCTACCCTGCCGCCACCTAAATTAATTATATTACCCCCTAATGTGAGCCCCCTACCCCGCTGCCACCTACATTAATTATATTACCCCCTAATGAGAGACCCCTACCCCGCCGCCACCTACATTAATTATTTCTTTCATGTAATTAGCAAGAGTCCATGAGCTAGTGACGTATGGGATATACATTCCTACCAGGAGGGGCAAAGTTTCCCAAACCTCAAAATGCCTATAAATACACCCCTCACCACACCCACAATTCAGTTTTACAAACTTTGCCTCCGATGGAGGTGGTGAAGTAAGTTTGTGCTAGATTCTACGTTGATATGCGCTCCGCAGCAAGTTGGAGCCCGGTTTTCCTCTCAGCGTGTAGTGAATGTCAGAGGGATGTGAGGAGAGTATTGCCTATTTGAATGCAGTGATCTCCTTCTACGGGGTCTATTTCATAGGTTCTCTGTTATCGGTCGTAGAGATTCATCTCTTACCTCCCTTTTCAGATCGACGATATACTCTTATATATACCATTACCTCTGCTGATTCTCGTTTCAGTACTGGTTTTTCTTTCTACAAACATGTAGATGAGTGTCCTGGGGTAAGTAAATCTTATTTTCTGTGACACTCTAAGCTATGGTTGGGCGCTTTGTTTATAAAGTTCTAAATATATGTATTCAAACATTTATTTGCCTTGACTCAGAATGTTCAACTTTCCTTATTTTCAGACAGTCAGTTTCATATTTGGGATAATGCATTTGATTTAATCTTTTTTTCTTACCTTCAAAAATTTGACTCTTCCCTGTGGGCTGTTAGGCTCGCGGGGGCTGAAAATGCTTCATTTTATTGCGTAATTCTTGACGCGGACTTTTTTGGCGCAAAAAATTCGTTTCCGTTTCCGGCGTCATACGTGTCGCCGGAAGTTGCGTCATTTTTTGACGTTATTTTGCGCCAAAAATGTCGGCGTTCTGGATGTGGCGTCATTTTGGCGCCAAAAAGCATTTAGGCGCCAAATAATGTGGGCGTCTTATTGGCGCGAAAAATATGGGCGTCGCTTTTTGTCTCCACATTATTTAAGTCTCATTTTTCATTGCTTCTGGTTGCTAGAAGCTTGTTCTTTGGCATTTTTTCCCATTCCTGAAACTGTCATTTAAGGAATTTGATCAACTTTGCTTTATATATATGTTGTTTTTTCTCTTACATATTGCAAGATGTCTCACGTTGCATCTGAGTCAGAAGATACTACAGGAATATCGCTGTCTAGTGCTGAATCTACCAAAGCTAAGTGTATCTGCTGTAAACTTTTGGTAGCTATTTCTCCAGCTGTTGTTTGTATTGATTGTCATGACAAACTTGTTAAAGCAGATAATATTTCCTTTAGTAAAGTACAATTGCCTGTTGCAGTTCCTTCAACATCTAAGGTGCAGAATGTTCCTGATAATATAAGAGATTTTGTTTCTGAATCCATAAAGAAGGCTATGTCTGTTATTTCTCCTTCTAGTAAACGTAAAAAATCTTTTAAAACTTCTCTCCCTACAGATGAATTTTTAAATGAACATCATCATTCTGATTCTGATGACTCTTCTGGTTCAGAGGATTCTGTCTCAGAGGTTGATGCTGATAAATCTTCATATTTATTTAAAATGGAATTTATTCGTTCTTTACTTAAAGAAGTACTAATTGCTTTAGAAATAGAGGATTCTGGTCCTCTTGATACTAATTCTAAACGTTTGGATAAGGTATTTAAAGCTCCTGTGGTTATTCCAGAAGTTTTTCCTGTTCCTAATGCTATTTCTGCAGTAATTTCCAAAGAATGGGATAAATTGGGTAATTCATTTACTCCTTCTAAACGTTTTAAGCAATTATATCCTGTGCCGTCTGACAGATTAGAATTTTGGGACAAAATCCCTAAAGTTGATGGGGCTATTTCTACCCTTGCTAAACGTACTACTATTCCTACGTCAGATGGTACTTCGTTTAAGGATCCTTTAGATAGGAAAATTGAATCCTTTCTAAGAAAAGCTTATCTGTGTTCAGGTAATCTTCTTAGACCTGCTATATCTTTGGCTGATGTTGCTGCAGCTTCAACTTTCTGGTTGGAAACCTTAGCGCAACAAGTAACACATCATGATTCTCATGATATTATTATTCTTCTACAGCATGCTAATAATTTTATCTGTGATGCCATTTTTGATATTATCAGAGTTGATGTCAGGTTTATGTCTCTAGCTATTTTAGCTAGAAGAGCTTTATGGCTTAAAACTTGGAATGCTGATATGGCTTCTAAATCAACTTTACTTTCCATTTCTTTCCAGGGTAACAAATTATTTGGTTCTCAGTTGGATTCCATTATTTCAACTGTTACTGGTGGGAAAGGAACTTTTTTACCACAGGATAAAAAATCTAAAGGTAAAAGCAGGGCTAATAATCGTTTTCGTTCCTTTCGTTTCAACAAAGAACAAAAGCCTGATCCTTCATCCTCAGGAGCAGTTTCAGTTTGGAAACCATCTCCAGTCTGGAATAAATCCAAGCCAGCTAGAAGGGCAAAGCCTGCTTCTAAGTCCACATGAAGGTGCGGCCCTCATTCCAGCCCAGCTGGTAGGGGGCAGGTTACGTTTTTTCAAGGAAATTTGGATCAATTCTGTTCACAATCTTTGGATTCAGAGCATTGTTTCAGAAGGGTACAGAATTGGTTTCAAGATGAGACCTCCTGCAAAGAGATTTTTTCTTTCCCGTGTCCCAGTAAATCCAGTAAAAGCTCAAGCATTTCTGAAATGTGTTTCAGATCTAGAGTTGACTGGAGTAATTATGTCAGTTCTAGTTCCGGAACAGGGGATGGGGTTTTATTCAAATCTCTTCATTGTACCAAAGAAGGAGAATTCCTTCAGACCAGTTCTGGATTTAAAAATATTGAATTGTTATGTAAGAATACCAACGTTCAAGATGGTAACTGTAAGGACTATCTTGCCTTTTGTTCAGCAAGGGAATTATATGTCCACAATAGATTTACAGGATGCATATCTGCATATTCCGATTCATCCAGATCATTATCAGTTCCTGAGATTCTTTTTTCTGGACAAGCATTACCAGTTTGTGGCTCTGCCGTTTGGCCTAGCTACAGCTCCAAGAATTTTTACAAAGGTTCTCGGTGCCCTTCTGTCTGTAATCAGAGAACAGGGTATTGTGGTATTTCCTTATTTGGACGATATCTTGGTACTTGCTCAGTCTTTACATTTAGCAGAATCTCATACGAATTGACTTGTGTTGTTTCTTCAAGATCATGGTTGGAGGATCAATTTACCAAAAAGTTCTTTGATTCCTCAGACAAGGGTAACCTTTCTGGGTTTCCAGATGGATTCTGTATCCATGACTCTGTCTTTAACAGACAAGAGACGTCTAAAATTGATTGCAGCTTGTCGAAACCTTCAGTCACAATCATTCCCTTCGGTAGCCTTATGCATGGAAATTCTAGGTCTTATGACTGCTGCATCGGACGCGATCCCCTTTGCTCGTTTTCACATGCGACCTCTTCAGCTCTGTATGCTGAAGCAATGGTGCAAGGATTACACGAAGATATCTCAATTAATATCTTTAAAACCGATTGTTCGTCACTCTCTAACATGGTGGACAGATCACCATCGTTTAATTCAGGGGGCTTCTTTTGTGCTTCCGACCTGGACTGTAATTTCAACAGATGCAAGTCTCACAGGTTGGGGAGCTGTGTGGGGATCTCTGACGGCACAAGGAGTTTGGGAATCTCAGGAGGTGAGATTACCGATCAATATTTTGGAACTCCGTGCAATTTTCAGAGCTCTTCAGTTTTGGCCTCTTCTGAAGAGAGAATCGTTCATTTGTTTTCAGACAGACAATGTCACAACTGTGGCATACATCAATCATCAAGGAGGGACTCACAGTCCTCTGGCTATGAAAGAAGTATCTCGAATTTTGGTTTGGGCGGAATCCAGCTCCTGTCTAATCTCTGCGGTTCATATCCCAGGTATAGACAATTGGGAAGCGGATTATCTCAGTCGCCAAACGTTGCATCCGGGCGAATGGTCTCTTCACCCAGAGGTATTTCTTCAGATTGTTCAAATGTGGGAACTTCCAGAAATAGATCTGATGGCATCCCATCTAAACAAGAAACTTCCCAGGTATCTGTCCAGATCCCGGGATCCTCAGGCGGAGGCAGTGGATGCATTATCACTTCCTTGGAAGTATCATCCTGCCTATATCTTTCCGCCTCTAGTTCTTCTTCCAAGAGTAATCTCCAAGATTCTGAAGGAATGCTTGTTTGTTCTGCTGGTAGCTCCGGCATGGCCTCACAGGTTTTGGTATGCGGATCTTGTCTGGATGGCCTCTTGCCAACCGTGGACTCTTCCGTTAAGACCAGACCTTCTGTCACAAGGTCCTTTTTTCCATCAGGATCTGAAATCCTTAAATTTAAAGGTATGGAGATTGAACGCTTGATTCTTGGTCAAAGAGGTTTCTCTGACTCTGTGATTAATACTATGTTACAGGCTCGTAAATCTGTATCTCAAGAGATATATTATAGAGTCTGGAAGACTTATATTTCTTGGTGTCTTTCTCATCATTTTTCTTGGCATTCTTTTAGAATACCGAGAATTTTACAGTTTCTTCAGGATGGTTTAGATAAGGGTTTGTCCGCAAGTTCTTTGAAAGGACAAATCTCTGCTCTTTCTGTTCTTTTTCACAGAAAGATTGCTATTCTTCCTGATATTCATTGTTTTGTACAAGCTTTGGTTCGTATAAAACCTGTCATTAAGTCAATTTCTCCTCCTTGGAGTTTGAATTTGGTTCTGGGAGCTCTTCAAGCTCCTCCGTTTGAACCTATGCATTCATTGGACATTAAATTACTTTCTTGGAAAGTTTTGTTCCTTTTGGCCATCTCTTCTGCCAGAAGAGTTTCTGAATTATCTGCTCTTTCTTGTGAGTCTCCTTTTCTGATTTTTCATCAGGATAAGGCGGTGTTGCGAACTTCTTTTGAATTTTTACCTAAAGTTGTGAATTCCAACAACATTAGTAGAGAAATTGTGGTTCCTTCATTATGTCCTAATCCTAAGAATTCTAAGGAGAAATCGTTGCATTCTTTGGATGTTGTTAGAGCTTTGAAATATTATGTTGAAGCTACGAAATCTTTCCGTAAGACTTCTAGTTTATTTGTTATCTTTTCCGGTTCTAGAAAAGGCCAGAAAGCTTCTGCCATTTCTTTGGCATCTTGGTTGAAATCTTTAATTCATCTTGCCTATGTTGAGTCGGGTAAAACTCCGCCTCAGAGAATTACAGCTCATTCTACTAGGTCAGTTTCTACTTCCTGGGCGTTTAGGAATGAAGCTTCGGTTGACCAGATTTGCAAAGCAGCAACTTGGTCCTCTTTGCATACTTTTACTAAATTCTACAATTTTGATGTATTTTCTTCTTCTGAAGCAGTTTTTGGTAGAAAAGTACTTCAGGCAGCGGTTTCAGTTTGAATCTTCTGCTTATGTTTTTTGTTAAACTTTATTTTTGGGTGTGGATTATTTTCAGCAGGAATTGGCTGTCTTTATTTTATCCCTCCCTCTCTAGTGACTCTTGTGTGGAAAGATCCACATCTTGGGTAGTCATTATCCCATACGTCACTAGCTCATGGACTCTTGCTAATTACATGAAAGAAAACATAATTTATGTAAGAACTTACCTGATAAATTCATTTCTTTCATATTAGCAAGAGTCCATGAGGCCCGCCCTTTTTTGTGGTGGTTATGATTTTGTATAAAGCACAATTATTCCAATTCCTTATTTTATATGCTTTCACACTTTTTTTTTTTATCACCCCACTTCTTGGCTATTCGTTAAACTGAATTGTGGGTGTGGTGAGGGGTGTATTTATAGGCATTTTGAGGTTTGGGAAACTTTGCCCCTCCTGGTAGGAATGTATATCCCATACGTCACTAGCTCATGGACTCTTGCTAATATGAAAGAAATGAATTTATCAGGTAAGTTCTTACATAAATTATGTTATTACCCCCTAATGTGAGCCCCCTACCCCGCCGCCACCTATTTTAACTATATTAACCCCTAATATGATCCCCCTACACCACTGCCACCTATATTAAATTTATTAACACCTAATCTAATCCCCCTACACTGCCGCCACCTATATTAAATTTATTAACCCCTAATCTAATGCCCCTACACCGCCGCCACCTATATTAAATATATTAACCACTAAACCTAAGTCTAACCCTAACACCCCCTAACTTAATTATTATTGAAATAAATCTAAATAATATTAATATTATTAACTAAATTATTCCTATTTAAAACTAAATACTTACCTATAAAATAAACCCTAAGATAGCTACAATATAATTAATAATTACATTGTAGCTATTTTAGGGTTTATATTTATTTTACAGGTAACTTTGTATTTATTTTAACTAGGTACAATAGCTATTAAATAGTTAATAACTATTTAATAGCTACCTAGTTAAAATAATTACCAAATTACCTGTAAAATAAATCCTAACCTAAGTTACCTTTACAACTAACACTACGCTATCAATAAATTAACTAAATAAACTACAATTATCTCGACTAAAATACAATTAAATACACTATTCTATATTACAAAAAAAAACAAACACTAAATTACAAAAAATAAAAAAAGATTACAAGAATTTTAAGCTAATTACACCTAATCTAAGCCCCCTAATAAAATAAAAAAGCCCCCCAAAATAATAAAATTTCCCTACCCTATACTAAATTAAAAAAGTAATCAGCTCTATTACCAGCCCTTAAAAGGGCCTTTTGCGGGGCATTGCCCCAAAGTAATCAGCTCTTTTACCTGTAAAAAAAAAGAACACCCCCCCCCATTACAACCCACAATGGGGGGGGATTGTTCTTTTTTTTACAGGTAAAAGAGCTGATTACTTTGGGGCAATGCCCCGCAAAAGGCCCTTTTAAGGGCTGGTAATAGAGCTGATTACTTTTTTAATTTAGTTTAGGGTTGGGAAATTTTATTATTTTGGGGGGCTTTTTTATTTTATTAGGGGGCTTAGATTAGGTGTAATTAGCTTAAAATTCTTGTAATCTTTTCTTATTTTTTGTAATTTAGTGGGGGTTTTTTGTAATATAGATTAGTGTATTTAATTGTATTTTAGTTGAGATAGTTTATTTAATTAATTTATTGATAGTGTAGTGTTAGGTGTAATGGTAACTTAGGTTAGGATTTATTGTACAGGTAATTTGGTAATTATTTTAACTAGGCAGCTATTAAATAGTTATTAACTATTTAATAGCTATTGTACCTAGTTAAAATAAATACAGTTACCTGTAAAATAAATATAAACCCTAAAATAGCTACAATGTAATTATGAATTATATTGTAGCTATCTTAGGGTTTATTTTATAGGTAAGTATTTAGTTTTAAATAGGAATAATTTAGTTAATAATATTAATATTATTTAGATTTATT
Source organism: Bombina bombina (assembly GCF_027579735.1). Lineage (NCBI taxonomy): Eukaryota > Metazoa > Chordata > Amphibia > Anura > Bombinatoridae > Bombina > Bombina bombina. Next base: position 874,951,379 of record NC_069499.1, read on the forward strand.
TCAATAATAATTAAGTTAGGGGGTGTTAGGGTTAGACTTAGGTTTAGTGGTTAATATATTTAATATAGGTGGCGGCGGTGTAGGGGGATCATATTAGGGGTAAATATAGTTAAAATAGGTGGCAGCGGGGTAGGGGACTCACATTAGGGGGTAATATAGTTAAAATAGGTGGTGGCGGGGTAGGGGAATCAGATTAGGGGGTAATATAGTTAAAATAGGTGGCGGCGGGGTAGAGGAATCAGATTAGGGGGTAATATAGTTAATGTAGCTGGCGGCGGTGTAGGGGTGTCAGATTAGGGGGTAATATAATTAATGTAGCTGGCGACGGGTAGGGGGTCAGATTAGGGGTTAATGTAGTTATTATAGGTGGCGGCGGTGTAGGGGGCTCAGATTAGGGATTAATGTAGTTATTATAGGTGGCAGTGGTGTAGGGCGATTAGATTAGGGGTTAATAAATTTAATATAGGTGGCGGCGGTGTAGGGGGATTAGATTAGGCGGTAATAAATTTAATATAGGTGGCGGCGGTGTAGGGGGATTAGATTAGGGGGTAATAAATTTAATATAGGTGGCGGCGGTGTAGGGGGATCATATTAGGGGTTAATAGAGTTAATGTAGGTGGCGGCAGTGTAGGGGGATCAGATTAGGGAGAAAGACATATAATATAGGTGGCGGCTGTGTAGGGGGATCATATTAGGGGTTAATAGAGTTAATGTAGGTGGCGGCGTTGTAGGGGGATCAGACTAGGGGGTAAGACATATAATATAGGTGGCGGCGGTGTAGGGGGATCAGATTAGGGGGTAAGACATATAATATAGGTGGCGGCGGTGTAGGGGGATCAGATTAGGGGGTAATACATATAATATAGGTGGCGGCGGGGTCCGGGAGTGGCGGTTTAGGGGTTAATACATTTATTGTTAGGAGTGAGAGGGGGGATTGCGGATAGAGGGTTATACACTATTTTTGGGAGGCAGGTTAGACAGTTACGGGATATTTTACACTTTAGTGAGTTTTTTAATGCGGCGGCACTTTCTAAAGTGCCGTAAGTCACTGGCGAGTCCAGAAATTTGTACTTACGCTTATTTCTGGATATTGCTAGTTTGTCCGACTTACGGCACTTTAGCAACTGCCGGCGGGGTATATGTGATAACTCAATGTACGAGCTGAAACTATGGGTGGTGCAGGTTTCCACGCTTGCACCGCAACCTGCGCCGTATATCGGATTGTGCCCCTAATGTGCTGACTTGCATCATTTAGTTCATCCACAAACTTTTCCAGGGTCCCAATGTTTCACAACCATACACCAAAGATATATTATCAATATAGCGCTACCATGTGGTGCCATACTGTAAAAAAGTACATTAGTGTTTACAAAGCTTTCTTCAAAAATATTCATAAAAATGTAGGGGTGAAATTAGAGCCCATGTCCGTTCTCTGTAGTTGTAAATAATAATTGTCCTAGGCCTAGATTTGGAGTTCGGCGGTAAAAGGGCTGTTAACGCTCCGCGGGGTTTTTTCTGGCCGCACCATAAATTTAACTCTGGTATCGAGAGTTCAAACAAATGCTGCGTTAGGCTCCAAAAAAGGAGCGTAGAGCATATTTACCGCAAATGCAACTCTCGATACCAGAGTTGCTTACGGACGCGGCCGGCATCAAAAACGTGCTCGTGCACGATTCTCCCATAGGAAACAATGGGGCAGTTTGAGCTGAAAAAAAACCTAACACCTGCAAAAAAGCAGCGTTCAGCTCTTAACGCAGCCCCATTGTTTCCTATGGGGAAACACTTCCTACGTCTGCACCTAACACTCTAACATGTACCCCGAGTCTAAACACCCCTAACCTTACACTTATTAACCCCTAATCTGCCGCCCCCGCTATCGCTGACCCCTGCATTACACTTTTAACCCCTAATCTGCCGCTCCGTAAACCGCCGCCACCTACGTTATCCCTATGTACCCCTAATCTGCTGCCCTAACATCGCCGACCCCTATATTATATTTATTAACCCCTAATCTGCCCCCCACAACGTCGCCGACACCTGCCTACACTTATTAACCCCTAATCTGCCGAGCGGACCTGAGCGCTACTATAATAAAGTTATTAACCCCTAATCCGCCTCACTAACCCTATCATAAATAGTATTAACCCCTAATCTGCCCTCCCTAACATCGCCGACACCTACCTTCAATTATTAACCCCTAATCTGCCGACCGGAGCTCACCGCTATTCTAATAAATGTATTAACCCCTAAAGCTAAGTCTAACCCTAACACTAACACCCCCCTAAGTTAAATATAATTTTTATCTAACGAAATAAATTAACTCTTATTAAATAAATGATTCCTATTTAAAGCTAAATACTTACCTGTAAAATAAATCCTAATATAGCTACAATATAAATTATAATTATATTATAGCTATTTTAGGATTAATATTTATTTTACAGGCAACTTTGTAATTATTTTAACCAGGTACAATAGCTATTAAATAGTTAAGAACTATTTAATAGTTACCTAGTTAAAATAATAACAAATTTACCTGTAAAATAATTCCTAACCTAAGATATAATTAAACCTAACACTACCCTATCAATAAAATAATTAAATAAACTACCTACAATTACCTACAATTAACCTAACACTACACTATCAATAAATTAATTAAACACAATTGCTACAAATAAATACAATTAAATAAACTATCTAAAGTACAAAAAATAAAAAAGAACTAAGTTACAGAAAATAATAAAATATTTACAAACATAAGAAAAATATTACAACAATTTTAAACTAATTACACCTACTCTAAGCCCCCTAATAAAATAACAAAGCCCCCCAAAATAAAAAATTCCCTACCCTATTCTAAAATACAAATATTACAAGCTCTTTTACCTTACCAGCCCTGAACAGGGCCCTTTTGCGGGGCATGCCCCAAGAATTTCAGCTCTTTTGCCTGTAAAAAAAAACATACAATACCCCCCCCCAACATTACAACCCACCACCCACATACCCCTAATCTAACCCAAACCCCCCTTAAATAAACCTAACACTACCCCCCTGATGATCTTCCTACCTTGTCTTCACCATGCCAGGTTCACCGATCCGTCCTGGCTCCAAGATCTTCATCCAACCCAAGCGGGGGCTAGACATCCACTGAAGAAGTCCAGAAGAGGGTCCAAAGTCTTCCTCCTATCCGGCAAGAAGAGGACATCCGGACCGGCAAACATCTTCTCCAAGCGGCATCTTCTATCTTCTTCCATCCGATGACGACCGGCTCCATCTTGAAGACCTCCAGCGCGGATCCATCCTCTTCTTCCGACGACTAGACGACGAATGACGGTTCCTTTAAGGGACGTCATCCAAGATGGCGTCCCTCGAATTCCGATTGGCTGATAGGATTCTATCAGCCAATCGGAATTAAGGTAGGAATTTTCTGATTGGCTGATGGAATCAGCCAATCAGAATATAGTTCAATCCGATTGGCTGATCCAATCAGCCAATCAGATTGAGCTCGCATTCTATTGGCTGTTCCGATCAGCCAATAGAATGCGAGCTCAATCTGATTGGCTGATTGGATCAGCCAATCGGATTGAACTATATTCTGATTGGCTGATTCCATCAGCCAATCAGAAAATTCCTACCTTAATTCCGATTGGCTGATAGAATCCTATCAGCCAATCGGAATTCGAGGGACGCCATCTTGGATGACGTCCCTTAAAGGAACCGTCATTCGTCGTCTAGTCGTCGGAAGAAGAGGATGGATCCGCGCTGGAGGTCTTCAAGATGGAGCCGGTCGTCATCGGATGGAAGAAGATAGAAGATGCCGCTTGGAGAAGATGTTTGCCGGTCCGGATGTCCTCTTCTTGCCGGATAGGAGGAAGACTTTGGACCCTCTTCTGGACTTCTTCAGTGGATGTCTAGCCCCCGCTTGGGTTGGATGAAGATCTTGGAGCCAGGACGGATCGGTGAACCTGGCATGGTGAAGACAAGGTAGGAAGATCATCAGGGGGGTAGTGTTAGGTTTATTTAAGGGGGGTTTGGGTTAGATTAGGGGTATGTGGGTGGTGGGTTGTAATGTTGGGGGGGGGGTATTGTATGTTTTTTTTTACAGGCAAAAGAGCTGAAATTCTTGGGGCATGCCCCGCAAAGGGCCCTGTTCAGGGCTGGTAAGGTAAAAGAGCTTGTAATATTTGTATTTTAGAATAGGGTAGGGAATTTTTTATTTTGGGGGGCTTTGTTATTTTATTAGGGGGCTTAGAGTAGGTGTAATTAGTTTAAAATTGTTGTAATATTTTTCTTATGTTTGTAAATATTTTATTATTTTCTGTAACTTAGTTCTTTTTTATTATTTGTACTTTAGATAGTTTATTTAATTGTATTTATTTGTAGCAATTGTGTTTAATTAATTTATTGATAGTGTAGTGTTAGGTTAATTGTAGGTAATTGTAGGTAGTTTATTTAATTATTTTATTGATAGGGTAGTGTTAGGTTTAATTATATCTTAGGTTAGGATTTATTTTACAGGTAAATTTGTTATTATTTTAACTAGGTAACTATTAAATAGTTCTTAACTATTTAATAGCTATTGTACCTGGTTAAAATAATTACAAAGTTGCCTGTAAAATAAATATTAATCCTAAAATAGCTATAATATAATTATAATTTATATTGTAGCTATATTAGGATTTATTTTACAGGTAAGTATTTAGCTTTAAATAGGAATCATTTATTTAATAAGAGTTAATTTATTTCGTTAGATAAAAATTATATTTAACTTAGGGGGGTGTTAGTGTTAGGGTTAGACTTAGCTTTAGGGGTTAATACATTTATTAGAATAGCGGTGAGCTCCGGTCGGCAGATTAGGGGTTAATAATTGAAGGTAGGTGTCGGCGATGTTAGGGAGGGCAGATTAGGGGTTAATACTATTTATGATAGGGTTAGTGAGGCGGATTAGGGGTTAATAACTTTATTATAGTAGCGCTCAGGTCCGCTCGGCAGATTAGGGGTTAATAAGTGTAGGTAGGTGTCGGCGACGTTGAGGGGGGCAGATTAGGGGTTAATAAATATAACATAGGGGTCGGCGATGTTAGGGGTAGCAGATTAGGGGTACATAGGGATAACGTAGGTGGCGGCGATTTGCGGTCGGAAGATTAGGGGTTAATTATTTTAAGTAGCTTGCGGCGACGTTGTGGGGGGCAAGTTAGGGGTTAATAGATATAATACAGGGGTCGGCGGTGTTAGGGGCAGCAGATTAGGGGTACATAAGTATAACGTAGGTGGCGGTCGGCAGATTAGGGGTTAAAAATTTTAATCGAGTGGCGGCGATGTGGGGGGACCTCGGTTTAGGGGTACATAGGTAGTTTATGGGTGTTAGTGTACTTTAGGGTACAGTAGTTAAGAGCTTTATAAACCGGCGTTAGCCAGAAAGCTCTTAACTCCTGCTTTTTTCAGGCGGCTGGAATCTTGTCGTTAGAGCTCTAACGCTCACTGCAGAAACGACTCTAAATACCGGCGTTAGGAAGATCCCATTGAAAAGATAGGCTACGCAAATGGCGTAGGGGGATCTGCGGTATGGAAAAGTCGCGGCTGAAAAGTGAGCGTTAGACCCTTTAATCACTGACTCCAAATACCAGCGGGCGCCCAAAACCAGCGTTAGGAGCCTCTAACGCTGGTTTTGACGGCTACCGCCGAACTCTAAATCTAGGCCCTAGAAAATAAAATAATTGCATCTCAAAATAAGTTCCAATAAATCTAGGATAAATTCCTTTTGACCTTGGTTAAGACCTGTTAAAACAGAAATAACTGACTATTATCGGGCCTCGAGACTGGCCCAGACGGTGGTGATGGGGAAGAGTGACAATGAGCTAATTTGGCCTAGGTTGGAGGCAGATATAGCAGGTTATGATTAGGGCATCAGACATTTTATGGGATAGAGAAAAGCTTTCCAAATTAACAGACTATAAATCACCGGTCACAATGGAGGCCTTAAGTCTTTGGTCAAAAATCACGAGAGGACTAAAACTTTGTAGACCGGAATCCTTGTGTAAACCCATTAAATTTTTGATACCTAGGGAACTGAGGAGAGCGGTCGGAAAATGGGAAAACAAGGGTTTGTATAGAGTGGCAGACTTCTTGCAGAACTCAAGAATACTCACATTCAATCAGATTAAAGACAGAATTGAACCAGAGCCCCTGCACTATTATTTATACCTACAGATTAGTGCATCCATACACACTTACATGTCAACAAAACGGTCTACGCCAACTACAGACCTAGAGAAAATGCTAAGTGCTCCGTTCAGGGGGAAAAAACTGATCTCACGAGTTTACCTGCTAATGCAAAAGGCGAGAAGCCAGACTAAATCACCCTTAATGGAAAGATGGGAGGGGGACCTCGGGGAAGTCAGGGAGATAGGTGAATGGGAGGATTTACTGGGGGAAGCCAGCAAAGGTTTACTTAGCGCTGATCTGAGAGAGAATGCTATCAAGGTGTCGTTTAGATGGTACCTCACACCTATCAGAACGGCGCACTATGCGGCTGCACACAACGGTAATTGCTATAGAGGTTGTCGTGAGAAGGGGACATATCGACACATGTGGTGGGATTGCCCTAGGGTTCAGTCACTATGGGAGAAAATGTCAACACTGATAGGCACACTCCTGAATGAAAGAGTTACCCTCACGATTTCACAGGCATTGCTACATGACAGGGTGAGACCTTTCAACAAGGCAATCAACTGTTTTATTAGAATACTTTGTACGTGCCTGAGAATTTGTGTCGCTAGACATTGGAAAGAAGGGATGCCCACGTGGCAAGAAGTGACAGATAAAATCACAGACACCTTTCAATTATCAGAGGTGGCGGCATGGGCACAAGGGCAGACGGAGCAATTTCATAAGATATGGTATTATTGGGTGTTGAGGAGGGGCGAGGTGCAGAACCTGTGAAAACAGGCAGGACAAGGTGAAGATCAGACGTAGGGCTCGTTAGGGTAAGATTGAGATGAAGGTTTTGGTAGAGGTGACACATCCCATTTAACTAAGGGTAGTTCTGAGGAAGATTTGCGACACACACTAATCCTCATGCGAGATGGAGACATGCTAACACAGCCTGGGGGGGTTGAGTTTTACAGGTTGGGGAATTGTATTTTTTTTGTTTTTTTTGTTTGTGTTCCATGGAGACAATCTTTCATAAAGGCAAAGTATAGAGGGGATGGTCTAGGCCATCGAGTTATATTTAAGGAATCACAATGTCTGCATGTCTGTTAATGCTAGATGTTGTCATGGTGAATTATTCTTGTGCATGTAACTTTGGTAGCCTCTGTATCTTTGCTTAAAATTCAATAAAAATTATTTAAACTAAAACAGAAATAACGTATGCCACTATGATGTTCAATGGAAGTATAGAGACTAATTACATCCAAACTATATACTGTAATAGGCCCAGAGAAAGATCTTTGTAATTTATTTAAAAAATTGGTAGTGTCTGTAATGTATGAATTGGAATTAACTATCTAAATATATAGATATTAGAAAGAACATAACCAAGTCCTACTACTATTGGTCAGCCTGGGGTATTCTTTTATTTTTGTGTACTTTCGGGAGTGTATACAGGTGAAACTCGAAAAATTAGAATATCATGCAAAAGTTCATTTATTTCACTAATGCAACTTAAAAGGTGAAACTAATATATGAGATAGACTCATTACATGCAAAGCAAGATAGTTCAAGCCGTGATTTGTCATAATTGTGATGATTATGGCTTACAGCTCATAAATACCCCAAATACACAATCTCAGAAAATTAGAATATTGTGAAAAGATTCAATATTCTAGGCTCAGCTAATTAAGCCATAACACCTGCAAAGGGTTCCTGAGCTTTTAAATGGTCTCTCAGTCTGGTAAAGTAGGAATCACAATCATGGGAAAGACTGCTGACCTGACAGTTGTGCAGAAAACCATCATTGACACCCTCCATAACGAGGGAAAGCCTCAAAAGGTCATTGCAAAAGAAGTTGGATGTTCCCAAAGTGCTGTATCAAAGCATATTAATAGAAAGTTATGTGAAAGGGAAAAGTGTGGAAGAAAAAGATGCACAAGCAGCAGGGATGACTGCAGCCTGGAGAGGATTGTCAGGAAAAGGCCATTCAAAAATGTTGGGGACTTTCACAAGGAGTGGACTGAGGCTGAGTCAGTGCATCAAGAGCCACTACACACAGATGGATCCTGGACATGGGCTTCAAATGTTGTATTCCTCTTGTCAAGCCACTCCTGAACAACAAACAACGTCAGAAGCGTTTTACCTGGGCTAAAGATAAACAGACCTGGTCTGTTGCTCAGTGGTCCAAAGTCCTCTTTTCTGATGAGAGCAAATTTTGCATCTCATTTGGAAACCAAGGACCCAGAGTATGGAGGAAGAATGGAGAGTCACACACTGCAAGATGCTTGAAGTCCAGTGTGAAGTTTCCACAGTCTGTGTTGAGGAGCCATGTCATCTGCTGGTGTTGGTCCACTGTGCTTTATTAAGTCCAGGGTGACGGTCAACGCAACCGTCTACCAGGAGATTTTGGAGCACTTCATGCTTCCTTCCGCTGACGAGCTCTATGGGGATGCTGACTTCATTTTCCAGCAGGACTTGGCACCTGCCCATACTGCCAAAAGCACCAAAATCTGGTTCAATGACTGTGGGATTACTGTGCTTGATTGATACTGTGCAAACTCGCCTGACCTGAACCCCATAGAGAATCTATGGGGTATTGCCAAGGAAAAGATTAGAGACATGAGACCGAACAAGGCAGAAGAGCTGAAGGCCGCTATTGAAGCATCCTGGTCTTCTATAACACCTCAGCAGTGCCACAGGCTGATAGCTTCCATGCCAAGCCGCATTGAGGCAGTAATTTCTGCAAAAGGGGCCAAAACCAAGTACTGAGTACATACAGTATGCATGCTTAAACTTTTCAGAAGTCCGGTATTGTTCTATGTACAATCCTTGTTTTATTGATTGCATGTAATATTCTAATTTTCTGAGATTGTGGATTTGTGGTTTTCATGAGCTGTAAGCCATAATCATCACAATTATAACAAATCACGACTTGAACTATCTTGCTTTGCATGTAATGAGTCTATCTCTATTAGTTTCACCTTTTAAGTTGCATTAGTGAAATAAATTAACTTTTGCACGATATTCTAATTTTTCGAGAGCTATCTCTTTCTTTCCAAGGTAATAAAATATTTTGTTCTCAGTTGAATTCCATAATTTCAACTGTTACTGGGGGGAAGGGAGTTTTTTGCCTCAGGATAAAAAACCTAAGGGTAAATCTAAAGCTTTTAACTGTTTTTGTTCCTTTCATAAAAATAAGGATCAGAAACCTAATCCTTCCCCCAAGGAATCTGCTTCCAATTGGAAGCCTTCTTCAAATTGGAATAATTCCAAGCCATTTAAGAGATCAAAACCAGCTCCCAAGTCTGCATGAAGGTGCGGCCCTCATTCCAGCTCAGCTGGTAGGGGGCAGATTAAAGTTTTTCAAAGATGTTTGGATCAATTCGGTCCAAAATCATTGTATTCATAGTATTGTCTCTCAGGGGTACAGAATAGGATTCAGAGTGAGACCGCCTGTGAGAAGATTTTTTTCTCTCACGCATTCCGGTAAACCCAGTAAAGGCCCAGGCTTTTCTGAAGTGTGTTTCAGACCTGGAGTTATCAGGGGTAATCATGCCAGTTCCGTTTCAGGAACAGAGTCTGGGGTTTTATTCAAATCTATTCATTGTCCCAAAGAAAGAGAATACATTCAGACCAGTTTTGGATCTAAAGATTTTGAATCGATATGTAAGAGTACCAACTTTCAAGATTGTGACAATAAGGACTATTCTGCCTTTTGTTCAGCAAGGGCATTATATGTCCACAATAGACTTACAGGATGCATATCTTCATATTCCGATTCATCCAGATCACTATCAGTTCCTGAGATTCTCTTTTCTAGACAAGCATTACCAATTTGTTGCTCTTCCTTTTGGCCTAGCGACAGCTCCAAGAATCTTTTCAAAGGTTCTAGGTGCCCTACTCTCTTATTTGGACGATATCTTGGTACTCGCTCAGTCTTTACGTTCTGCAGAATCTCACACGAATCAACTAGTGTTGTTTCTTCGAAGACATGGTTGGAGGATCAATTTACCAAAAAGTTCTTTGATTCCTCAGACAAGGGTAACCTTTTTAGGTTTCTAGATAGATTCAGTGTCCATGACTTTGTCTCTAACAGACAAGAGACGTTTGAAATTGGTTGCAGCCTATCGGAACCTTCAGTCTCAGTCATTCCCTTCAGTAGCTATATGCATGGAAGTTTTAGGTCTCATGACTGCAGCATTGGACGCAATACCCTTTGCTCGTTTTCATATGAGACCTCTCCATCTTTGTATGCTGAACCAATGGTGCAGGGATTATACAAGGATATCACAATTAATATCCCAAAGTTCGACATTCTCTGACTTGGTGGTTAGATCACCATCGTATAATTTAGGGGCCTCTTTCGTCCGTCCAACCTGGACTGTGATAACAACAGATGCGAGTCTTTCAGGTTGGGGAGCTGTTTGGAAATCTCAAGAGGCGAGATTACCAATCAATATTTTGGAACTCTGTGTGATTCTCAGGGCTCTTCAATTTTGGCCTCTGTTGAAGAAAGAACCATTCATTTGTTTTCAGACAGACAATGTCACAACTGCGGCATATGTCAATCATCAGGGTGGGATTCACAGTCCTCAAACTATGAAAGAAGTATCTTGTATACTTGTTTGGGCGGAATCCAGCTCCTGTCTAATTTCTGCGGTTCATATCCCGGGTATAGACAATTGGGAAGCGGATTACCTCAGTCATCAGACTTTACATCCGGGAGAATGGTCTCTCCACCCAAATGTGTTTTCTCAAATTGTTCAGATGTGGGGGCTTCCAGAAATAGATCTGATGCCTTCTCATCTAAACAAAAAACTTCCCAGGTACCTGTCCAGGTCCAGGGATCATCAGGTGGAAGCAGTGGATGCATTGACACTTCCTTGGTGTTATCAACCTGCTTATATTTTCCCGCCTCTAGTTCTTCTTCCAAGAGTGATCTCCAAGATCATCATGGAGCAATCGTTTGTGCTGCTGGTAGCTCCAGCATGGCTTCACAGGTTTTGGTATATGGATCTTGTCCGGATGTCCAGTTGCCAACCTTGGCCACTTCCACTAAGGCCAGACCTTCTATCTCAAGGTCTGTTTTTCCATGAGGATCTCAAATAATTAAATTTGAAGGTATGGAGATTGAACGCTTAGTGCTTAGTCATAGAGGTTTCTCTGACTCAGTGATCAATACTATGTTGCAGGTTCGTAAATCTGTTTCTAGAAAGATTTATTATCGAGTTTGGAAGACTTAGATTTCATGGTGTTCTTCTCATAAATTCTCTTGGCATTCTTTTAGAATTCCTAGAATTTTACAGTTTCTTCAGGATAGTTTGGATAAGGGTTTGTCTGCAAGTTCCTTGAAAGGACAAATCTCTGCTCTTTCTGTTTTATTTCACAGAAAGATTGCTAAACTTCCTGATATTCATTGTTTTGTGCAGGCTTTGGTTCATATCAAACCTGTCATTAAATCAATCTCTCCTCCTTGGAGTCTTAATTTGGTTTTGAAGGCTTTACAGGCTCCTCCGTTTGAGCCTATGCATTCTTTGGACATTAAACTACTTTCTTGGAAAGTGTTGTTTCTTTTGGCCATCTCTTCAGCTAGAAGAGTTTCTGAATTATCCGCTCTCTCTTGTGAATCTCCTTTTCAGATATCACTGAATGCTGACAGCATATGCTGTCGGCATTTAACATTGCACAAGCAGTTCTAGTGAACTGCTTGTGCAATGTCACCACCTGCAATTGGCCGTTAGCAGGGGGTGTCAATCAACCCGATTGTATAGGATCAGGCAGATTGATGTCTGCAGCCTCAGAAGCAGCAGACCAGTTAGGAAGCAGAGGTCTTAAGACCGCTGCTTCCTAACTGCTGTTTTCGGCGAGCCTGAACGCTTGCGCGGAAATTGGGGCATCAGGGGCCATTCGGCACTTAATAAATCGGCCCCATAGAATGACATTTTAAACAACTCTAATTTTGTAAAATTTTTTCTTCATTCTCTTGATATCTTTTGTTGAAAAGCAGCTATGTAAGCTCATGAGCGTACATGTGTCTGGAGCACTATATGGCTGCAGTTTTGCAGGAATGTTATTCATTATGCTGCCATGTTGTGCTCCAGACTAGGGATGAGCGAATGTTTCTAAAAATTCGAAATTTAAAACAAATTTTGATACATTCGTTCGTTTGAATCGAATTTTGAATGTTTATATAACATTCTAACATTCTATTTTCGTATTTTCGTTTTTGAATTTTTCAATAAAATTCGAAAATATTTGTTCGAATAATAGAATGTTTAGCTATGTATTCATTCAATTTCAAAATATAATATTCGAATTCGAATGTGACATTCAAATTCAAAATAGTATTTCTAGTTTCCAACTGTGTTTAATAAATGTATATTCGATTCTAATGTGATATTCAATTTGAATGTGACATTAGAATTCGAAATAGTGTTTCTAGTCTACAATTGTGTTTTATAAATGTAATATTCAAATTCGAATGTGACATTCGAAAACTGTAAATAACATTCAAAAATCAAATTTTTAAGATTATTCGTTCTGTTATCAACATTCTATTATGTAAATCGAACATTCATTCTTACATTCAAATTCGAATATAAACACATTCGCCCATCCCTACTCCAGACTCCTACCTAGGTATCTCTTCAACAAAGAATACAATAGGACAAAGCAAATTTGATAATAGAAAATAATTTAAAAAATTAAAATTGTATGCTCTGTCTAAATTGCATAATAACATTTTAGGGGCTTCATATCCCTTTACAAAACAAGCATAAAATAGTTGCAACAAAAATCATCCTATAAAGAATTGAAACAAAATATCATCTTTTTTTACACTCACCCAGGTCTCCCGTTTATTTTGACGCCTATAATTATTTATCAGTTTGGAGAAACATTGTAAGGTGTATAATCCCACGGGGGGTGTCAGCGCAGGCCAAAGCCTGGGGCCTAGTGTACCACCTGAGGCATATGTAGATTATCTGATAAGGGCCCCTTAGAATGACTCAGACCACGCAGCATTATGATCGAAAGCCAATTCTGTTTATTGCACAGTGCAAGCCTTTCTTATAGTGACATACAGGGTTAAGGGGATGACACGTTAGGACCGCGTCATCTTACACAGTTATACAGAGCAATTTACAAGGAAAAACTGGAACATGAGTTTCTCATAACAATAATTACAGAGTCATAACAAACTACCATCTGCGGAGACAACAAGGATTCTGAAGCCTCTTGTTTACATTATCTTATTCTATCTTATTTCTGGGCGTCGGGCCAGGGTACATTGGCAAGGCCGAACAGCTAAGGAAATTATCATAACATGCATATAATTCTCACTGCATAATACCCCAGTATAATAAAGTCTATTCATTACAAAATGGCTGCGAGGAACAAGATGGCTGCGAAGAACAAGATGGCTGCCATCAGGTTCATATTACCCCTAACATACCATCCTTTTATTCTAACAGAATAACATAAAAATAGACAGGCATAGAAAATTAGTAAAGCCTTATATTATGGTAACAGAACTCTGTGAGAATACTAAAGAGAAAAATATTCGCATGTCGTGATATACTTTTATAGGCTAATTGTCACTGCATATAGGTACAGTCCCTCCAATACCTTCCATCTATCTTCCAGCCTTCCCAAAACTACCGGTCTACCAGCACAGAGACCCAACCAGCCCCCCATCTACCCCCAAACAACGCTGCATCTTCTATCTCTCCACCTGCATTGCTAGCATCCCCCAATATGTCCAACAGTTCCTTTTCCACAGTAAAGCATGACATAGCAACAGCACAACTGTCTCTAGGTGGCCTCTGAATACTTTAAGAACAGTCTTTGTCCATTTGAGAGCGCTGCACCTTGACACTTTGCTATAATACAGTTCTCCAACAGTTCATTTGCAGTAGGGGTGCTTATCCACGGTTCTTCCGCAGGGAGATACTGGAAATCTGATGGTTTGTTCATGGGGTAGACAAGGCAACCAGTGGATACCCATGGCAAGCAGACACTCGAGTCACAGGGAGTCTAGGAAGCAAACAGAAACAGTACAGGATGAGTACACACCGCAATACAATCACAATTATGTCCAAATAAAACGTCACTTTCATCCTATGTCATTTAAAATCAAACAAAACATTGTTGATATATAATACAAACTAAATACATTGACATTTCTCAGAGAATAATTTACAACTTCTCTATACACTTTTAAATGATACTTCATGAATACTACGCAAGTGAAATCCTGTCAGACTTCATCAAGGGCCTGAAGGGTTATACCAAAACTTATGCTAAGGCCTGCCCTGTAGTAAGAATGGAAAAAAAAGAAAAACAGTCAATGAAAATAAATGAATTTCTTTACAATATCACTTTGAACTTCTAAAAAATAAAATAACCTTGTGTTGCTTTATTCTGGATGGCTGCTATCTATAATGTTTATAATTCTCCAACCATGATCCTAATATTCACCAATCTCATCTGATATGAGCACTACTAGTTTACTAATTATTTTATGCAACCTAAATTCTCTCACACTCCTGTATGAGGAACGCATACAAACAGAACATCATTTAAAACTACAAGCTCTTTTAAAGGTAAACACATCTTTATGGTAAGAATTACTCTCTTTGACAAACATCAGGAACGACCAAATTCACTTTGCAGATACCATACTAATTAATAAAAGGGAAAAATACCTTTGCTTTCATAAACTATAATTAGGCTATTCCCTGAAACATTTCTCTGTATATTTACTATAAACTTCTAGCTTAGACGTGTCCTCCTTATGTTCTAAAGGGTGAAGGGTCTAAAATATTATTCTATGTTGCAGCATTTTCCTTAAACCTATTTTCTATACTCAGTGGGCCATTCAATAGAGTACAATACTGCGAAGTTCACAGTTACACTTATCTAAAGGGTTACTTTGTTAAGCACATAAACTACCATGTGCACTAATACCAATGAAGCATATGATTTCTTATACCCAATATGATCAATAAAAATAAAACAAATACAAGAGAATACAAAACAAGCAATATAAGGAATGGAGTTAAAACAATACTCCCCTAATTTAATTGGTTGACCCTGTAACAGCATAACAGGACTTCCATATCGAGCGGTAAGGCACAGTCCAGAGAAGGATAGTCTTTATGTCCTGAAGACACACATCAGAGGAAACAGTCATGGATTACCCAGAGTCCAGTTCTGGGGCTGGTACCAGCATGCAAAGCAAAGAATGGATCCAAAGATAGTTCAGTAACTTTTTTTACTGCAGTATGGTGGTTAAAACAAGCTTGACAAAAGGTCTTTCATCTTCATCTTTTCTTTCTTTAAAGGTTTACTTGCTTTCAATCTTTAATCTTTTGAAGAGTGCAATTATGGAATTTTGCCTGTACAGATTTTACCTAAATATGGAAACTCAAAAATAATTCAGTTAGTGTGTTTCAATCTCTGAAGACAGCATACTCTCATCCTGCAAATACAAATATAGTGTTAAGAACCACATAGAAAAATAAAACATTTTAGGCATCTGAAATATGAGAGCAAAATAAAACACAGAAAGGCAATAAAAAGATCACAACAATCACCCCCATTACATAAAGATATTCATCAATACTCATCAATACTTCCCCCATGTTTGCGTAAAACATCTCATGTGACACGCAAACACACGATAACAAGAAACTAAACGATAAATCATGCACTCCACTCATGCAGAGACAATTCTCAATAGCAAGCAAAATGAAATACACTTCACAATTCAATATGCTGTCCATACAGCACGCTTCCACAAAAGAGAAAAACATAGCAAACAATGAAAACCAATCGTTCTTGTCTTACACAAAACGAAACATTAGCTGCTGACACAAATTTCAAACAACCACAATTAACTTAGAATGCAACACATATTCTGACATTCGCTGAAATGCAACACACTCAGAACACGACAAACAATTAAAAACATCCACTATGTACAAAACTTTAATATCACACAAAGAAAGCAATCACAGCAGATGCCCAAGAAACTTCAGTTGCACATTGCACAAATAAAATTGCGCTTATTTGGGAAAGATCAGATAACCACAGTAGCCACTGTTAAAGGGACATTCTAGGATAAATGAAAATTCATTATTCAGATAGGACTTTTAATTTTAACCAACCTTCCTAGATTAAACCAAACATAGGTAGGCTTATATGCTAATTTTTTAAACCTTTGAGGACTGCCTCTTATCACAGGCTGTATAAATCTCATTACAACACCAAGAGACAGAATACACGTAAGCCATATAAATAAAACCAAAACTGTGAACAGATAAATTAGATAGTTATATAAATGCAGTAGAATCAGATAAACTGTGCATCATTTGTTTTAGGGGTGTTTATTTGTAGACACCTTATAGACCACGGCTTAGCTGTTAAGCAGCAATCAAAGGCATTGCAATAATAGTGGTAGACTAGTTAATAACCGAATAACTATATATATTTTAAAGTGTCACTGAAATCACTTCAGTAAATAATATCTCATTTATTGATTGAACGCAGTGGGGGTTATTTTAATAACAAAGAGTTATATCTGTGAGATACAGTTTGACAGCCACATAAATAAAATTATCATTTTTAAGCTATATTCTGTGACAGCATATAATATAAATACTTGTTTCTTTGTAGTGAGCAATTTATAGTTATCATTTTTTATAACATAGAACACCAGTACTGCCTCTTTAAATGTACAGTACAAATCGTTCTCTCTGTAACAAAGCCAAACACAAGAGAGAAACTTCTTTTCTTTTTTTTTTTTTTAAACAAAAACCAAAACATGCACAGTGTTATCAGTCTTTCTCAAGGATAGTGAGGCAAGCTCAAAGTTTCATTTTTACTTAAAGGAGAAAACACTGTTTACTGCTTACAAATATAAAATTCACACTAAAACTAACCACAACAAAATTATTGGATTTAGTATTGTGTATAAATTGATATTCACCATTCTGCAGTTGTCCAGCCAAATATTACAACCGTATATAACACAAAAATAAGCTTTCTACAAAAGAATACTAATACAATTTCCCCTTTAAATTAATCCCAATGATCCTTATAATAAAAAATGTATACTGACGTTCATTAAATAGCCTAAACAAGCATAAGCAGCATAAGAACGCACTCACAGTGGGATGCAGGCTAATTAAAGGAACATTTTAACCAAACTAAAAATAATCTTTAATTGAAACTGCTAACACAGTGAAATATACTAGTGTTAGGCTTACAGTAAACCTCATTGTCTTTTATGTAAATATTCCCTTAAATTCTCAGATGTTATATCAGTTTTCCTGTATCCCTTTAAATATTTTCACTCCTCTGTTTTTTCTCGTTTTTTTTTCTTTTCCTTCTTTCCGCTAGTCTCACGGATCCCTACACTAAAATTGTAGACAACTTATCACTTCAGTTTGCATTACAGAGAGAATTAAGTTATGCTGCAAAAAATATCTCCTATCTGAACAGCAAATTTAAAATAAATATATACAAAGAAAGGTCTCTAAAAATATATTTAGCAAACTACTAATACAGGGTTATTGCACTGGTTCTTTAAATAAGAAAATGACAATTTTCTATTGCTCCATCTACGCACTGAGCTCTGATTTTCCAGACAAATATAAGATAATATGCCGCTTGTATAACAAGTCATGGACAATACATTAATAGCAACACCTTGTTACAGTGAACTGTCCCTTTAAGGACTAACCATTCATCACGTAAATTACATATGTATATCCTAACCATAATTTAGGCTGCTTGTATGATTTACCACCCCAATTTCACCTCTGTACTGTAGCATGACCTGCAGATTAATTTACTTGCAACAAAAACGGACGCCCTTTTAGAAAAACTTTCAATTACAGCCTATAAATATATTTCATTGTGTGCACCCACGCCGTGCACAGACCTTACAAATACAACATACGTTAACCCATTAATCATACCAGAAACAGTTTCATATTTACCAGAGCGTGACAAAAAATCACACACACCATCGCATTTTCAAAGCCACTTTCAAAGCCGTTACTTCACTTATCATATCTTTACACGCCGAACAACAATTATCACTTAAAACTAAAACTGCATATGAATACCACATACTTAAAACATGCTGGTGACTTTAAAATACAGGTATATAAAATAACATTACAAAATATCTTCTTAAAACGTCTGATTTCCCAACAGAGAAACATAAGGAAACATTCTTACGATACAGACACACAAGTTCATTCCATCTCGCATACCAGAGATTCACTCCCTTTTTTCCTTTCTCAGAAAAACATCTAATTTCTAGCGTACGACATACATATATATATATATATAAAAAACACTAGATTAACCTTTCACCATGTCCACAATGCATTTTTTTCTTTCCGATTCCACGCAAAATGGCCATTTTTTGCCTGGAATGGGATAATCATTTTCAAATAATACATTCTGTTTTTGGTTTAAAGCAAATCTGTTACACTCATACCACAGTGAGAACCTACAGACCATCACACATTATGCATCTCAATATACAAAATTTCATTTTTGTTACTGCAAGCAAACAAAAAAAATCTTACAAACTGAGCTGCTGTAGCAGGTTTCTTTCCTCTTTTTTTTTTTTTTCTTCTGAGCTATGTGCGCGCTCAGTGGTGGCCCCCCTTCTTTGCCTGCTACATTCTTATACATGTAATTTTCTCTGTGCAATCTTATCTATGAGCAGTTCCCCTTTCTCAATACAATAATAGCCACAATAATAACATGCATAGCCACTTAATATTTTCTACGCACAGCATCAAAAACACAAACAAATCAAAGCAAAGCAAGCATCAGATATCAACATGAGCTTCAGGTGGGTAGAAAAACTCTATTATGGGAATGAATATGGGAAACTTCAACACACGTGAGACTCACTCACTGCCAAGTTCGCCCGGAGTAGCTTATCTTAAAAGGTCCTCGTCAACTGGCATACATATATTACTTGCGCGCTTATCACCGACAGGACTCACAATACCTGTCGTGTCCCAGCACAGGACTCCACACCTGTCTGGAGGGGTATCACAACTGCCGGCAGGACTATAACCTCCGCAAACCTGTGCTTCAACCACAGGAACCCCTTTAAACTTATATCATTATCATATATTACACCTTTTTTTTTTTTTTAAAAAACACAAACAACTAAATTTAGGTTCAGATTCACAGAAGGAAAGCATGGTAAAAGCACTCATACTTACGCACTGCGAATCCCACAAACTGCCACCAAGAATTGTAAGGTGTATAATCCCACAGGGGGGTGTCAGCGCAGGCCAAAGCCTGGGGCCTAGTGTACCACCTGAGGCATATGTAGATTATCTGATAAGGGCCCCTTAGAATGACTCAGACCACGCAGCATTATGATCGAAAGCCAATTCTGTTTATTGCACAGTGCAAGCCTTTCTTATAGTGACATACAGGGTTAAGGGGATGACACGTTAGGACCGCGTCATCTTACACAGTTATACAGAGCAATTTACAAGGAAAAACTGGAACATGAGTTTCTCATAACAATAATTACAGAGTCATAACAAACTACCATCTGCGGAGACAACAAGGATTCTGAAGCCTCTTGTTTACATTATCTTATTCTATCTTATTTCTGGGCGTCGGGCCAGGGTACATTGGCAAGGCCGAACAGCTAAGGAAATTATCATAACATGCATATAATTCTCACTGCATAATACCCCAGTATAATAAAGTCTATTCATTACAAAATGGCTGCGAGGAACAAGATGGCTGCGAAGAACAAGATGGCTGCCATCAGGTTCATATTACCCCTAACAAACATTGATCTATAAGTCCTTACTCCAACAACACAACAAAATGAGTCTAGCGGTTACTGCCAGGTGATAATTATTACCATAGGCCTAGATTTGGAGTTTGGCGTTAGCCGTGAAAACCAGCGTTAGAGGCTCCTAACGCTGGTTTTAGGCTAACTCCGGTATTTGGAGTCACTCAAAAAAGGGTCTAACGCTCACTTTTCAGCCGCGACTTTTCCATACCGCAGATCCCCTTACGTCATTTGCGTATCCTATCTTTTCAATGGGATCTTTCTAACTCCGGTATTTAGAGTCGTGTCTGAAGTGAGCGTTAGAAATCTAACGACAAAACTCCAGCCGCAGAAAAAAGTCAGTAGTTAAGAGCTTTCTGGGCTAACGCCGGTTCATAAAGCTCTTAACTACTGTGCTCTAAAGTACACTAACACCCATAAACTACCTATGTACCCCTAAACCGAGGCCCCCCCACATCGCCGCCACTCGATTACATTTTTTTAACCCCTAATCTGCCGACCGCCACCTACGTTATACTTATGTACCCCTAATCTGCTGCCCCTAACACCGCCGACCCCTGTATTATATTTATTAACCCCTAATCTGCCCCCCACAACGTCGCCGCCAGCTACCTACAATAATTAACCCCTAATCTGCCGACCGCAAAGCGCCGCCACCTACATTATAGCTATGTACCCCTAATCTGCTGCCCCTAACACCGCCGACCCCTATATTATATTTATTAACCCCTAATCTGCCCCCCTCAACGTCGCCTCCACCTGCCTACACTTATTAACCCCTAATCTGCCGAGCGGACCGCACTGCTACTATAATAAAGTTATTAACCCCTAATCCGCCTCACTAACCCTATAATAAATAGTATTAACCCCTAATCTGCCCTCCCTAACATCGCCGACACCTAACTTCAATTATTAACCCCTAATCTGCCGACCGGAGCTCACCGCTATTCTAATAAATGTATTAACCCCTAAAGCTAAGTCTGACCCTAACACTAACACCCCCCTAAATTAAATATAATTTTAATCTAACGAAATTAATTAACTCTTATTAAATAAATTATTCCTATTTAAAGCTAAATACTTACCTGTAAAATAAATCCTAATATAGCTACAATATAAATTATAATTACATTGTAGCTATTTTAGGATTAATATTTATTTTACAGGCAACTTTGTAATTATTTTAACCAGGTACAATAGCTATTAAATAGTTAAGAACTATTTAATAGTTACCTAGTTAAAATAAGTACAAAATTACCTGTAAAATAAATCCTAACCTAAGTTACAATTAAACCTAGCACTACACTATCAATAAATTAATTAAATAAAATACCTACAATTATCTACAATAAACTAACTAAAGTACAAAAAATAAAAAAGAACTAAGTTACAAAAAATAAAAAAATATTTACAAACATAAGAAAAATATTACAACAATTTTAAACTAATTACACCTACTCTAAGCCCCCTAATAAAATAACAAAGACCCCCAAAATAAAAATGCCCTACCCTATTCTAAATTACTAAAGGTCAAAGCTCTTTTACCTTACCAGCCCTGAACAGGGCCCTTTGCGGGGCATGCCCCAAGAAGTTCAACTCTTTTGCCTGTAAAAAAAAACATACAATACCCCCCCCCAACATTACAACCCACCACCCACATACACATGATCAGAACAGCCAATAGAATGCGAGCTCAATCTGATTGGCTGATTGGATCAGCCAATCAGATTGAACTTGATTCTGATTGGCTGATTCCATCAGCCAATCAGAATATTCCTACCTTAATTCCGATTGGCTGATAGAATCCTATCAGCCAATCGGAATTCGAGGGACGCCATCTTGGATGACGTCCCTTAAAGGAACCGTCATTCTTCAGTTGGACGTCGCCGGAAGAAGATGGGTCCGCGGTGGAGGTCTTCAGGATGGAGCCTGTCGTCATCGGATGAAGATAGAAGATGCTGCTTGGATCAAGATGGTTGCCGGTCCGGATCGCCTCTTCTTCCCGGATAGGATGAAGACTTTGGAGCCTCTTCTGGACCTCTTCAGCCACCGGATGATGGATCGCCAGCCCCCGCTTGGGTTGGATGAAGATTTTGGAGCCAGGACGGATCGGTGATACCTGGTGAGGTGAAGACAAGGTAGGATGATCTTCAGGGGCTTAGTGTTAGGTTTATTTAAGGGGGGTTTGGGTTAGATTAGGGGTATGTGGGTGGTGGGTTGTAATGTTGGGGGGGGGTATTGTATGTTTTTTTTTACAGGCAAAAGAGCTGAACTTCTTGGGGCATGCCCCGCAAAGGGCCCTGTTCAGGGCTGGTAAGGTAAAAGAGCTTTGACCTTTAGTAATTTAGAATAGGGTAGGGCATTTTTTATTTTGGGGGTCTTTGTTATTTTATTAGGGGGCTTAGAGTAGGTGTAATTAGTTTAAAATTGTTGTAATATTTTTCTTATGTTTGTAAATATTTTTTTATTTTTTGTAACTTAGTTCTTTTTTATTTTTTGTACTTTAGTTAGTTTATTTCATTGTAGTTATTTGTAGATATTGTATTTAATTAATGTATTGATAGTGTAGTGTTAGGTTTAATTGTAGGTAATTGTAGGTATTTTATTTAATTAATTTAATGATAGTATAGTGTTAGGTTTAATTGTAACTTAGGTTAGGATTTATTTTACAGGTAATTTTGTAATTATTTTAACTAGGTAACTATTAAATAGTTCTTAACTATTTAATAGCTATTGTACCTGGTTAAAATAATTACAAAGTTGCCTGTAAAATAAATATTAATCATAAAATAGCTACAATGTAATTATTATTTATATTGTAGCTATATTAGGATTTATTTTACAGGTAAGTATTTAGCTTTAAATAGGAATAATTTATTTAATAAGAGTTAATTAATTTAGTTAGATTAAAATTATATTTAATTTAGGGGGGTGTTAGTGTTAGGGTTAGATTTAGCTTTAGGGGTTAATACATTTATTAGAATAGCGGTGAGCTCCGGTCGGCAGATTAGGGGTTAATAATTGAAGTTAGGTGTCGGCGATGTTAGGGAGGGCAGATTAGGGGTTAATACTATTTATTATAGGGTTAGTGAGGCGGATTAGGGGTTAATAACTTTATTATAGTAGCGGTGCGGTTCGCTCGGCAGATTAGGGGTTAATAAGTGTAGGCAGGTGGGGGCGACGTTGTGGGCGGCAGATTAGGGGTTAATAAATATAATATAGGGGTCGGCGGTGTTAGGGGCAGCAGAATAGGGGTACATAAGGATAATGTAAGTAGCGGTGGTTTACGGAGCGGCAGATTAGGGGTTAAAAATAATATGCAGGGGTCAGCGATAGCGGGGGCGGCAGATTAGGGGTTAATAAGTGTAAGGTTAGGGGTGTTTAGACTCGGGTACATGTTAGGGTGTTAGTTGCAGACGTAGGAAGTGTTTACGCATAGCAAACAATGGGGCTGCGTTAGGAGCTGAACGCGGCTTTTTTGCAGGTGTTAGGTTTTTTTTCAGCTCAAACAGCCCCATTGTTTCCTATGGGGGAATTGTGCACGAGCACGTTTTTGAGGCTGGCCGCGCCCGTAAGCAACTCTGGTATCGAGATTTGAAACTGCATTAAATATGCTTTACGCTCCTTTTTTGGAGCCTAACGCAGCCTTTATGTGGACTCTCAATACCAGGGTTATTTTTATGGTGCGGCCAGAAAAAAGCCGGCGTTAGCTACGCGGGTCCTTACCGACAAAACTCTAAATCTAGCCGATAGTGATCACATGATAGCAAAAAGGACCAGGCTCAGTTTTTGTTGTTGTTTTTTTTAATAAGAGAGACGTCTCTGAAGAACCAAAAAGCAATGCAGATCCTAAAGTAGAGGAACTTTTTGCTGGTGGCCAAAAGAGGGTAAAGAATGAAGATTCTTCAGTGAAAATGCCTGGCTCAGTTGTGTATTTTTTTTTTTTTTTTTTTTAAAGAGACAGCAAACATTGTCCAAGATGTTACATAATTAAAGGGACACTGAACCCAAATTTTTTCGTTCGTGATTCAGATAGAGCATGCAATTTTAAGCAACTTTCTAATGTACTCCTATTATCATTTTTCTTCATTCTCTTGCTATCTTTATTTGAAAAAGAAGACATCTAGGCTTTTTCTGGACAGCACTTTTATATTGGTGTATGAATTTATCCACCAATCAGTAAGAACAACCCAGGTTGTTCACCAAAAGTGGGCCGACATCTAAACTTACATTCTTGCATTTCAAATAAAGATACCAAGAGAATGAAGAAAATTCGACAATAGGAGGAGTAAATTAGAAAGTTGCTTAAAATTTCATGCTCTATCTGAATCACGAAAGAAAAAATTTGGGTTCAGTGTCACTTTAAGTACTATGTGCAGAATTATGTAACATAAGGATAGCTATTTTTTAAAGAATACATAATTTGCAGGCTAAAACTATACTCAGCTTGTAAGTGAAGCCGTCCTCTTCGTCACGGCAGTTTTTTTAACTAGCGCATCATGGGTTCACTATCTAATCATTGCGCACCCGATTGAAACCATTCAGCTACATGTAGTGCGCTCCTGCACTAAGTTTTAGTTAATCATATTGTCAGGGTTTATTGTGGTTTGGCGGATTATGTAACAGACATGTGGTTAAAACTTATGGTTATGTACTATAGGTATTATTTTTTATGATGACAGGGATCAGAAGCTCTGTAAAAAAACTGTAAGGGCCTGCTTTTATTTACTGACACACATATAGTTTCCTGTAACTAAATAATTAGCATGTAGGAAAAATCTGTGGCTGTTAAATTGTTTTCATCATGGCTCAGTTATTAGGGACCAACATGGAATTTAGGGCATGCTCTCTGTGTTGCTGCTGAGGTATACAGCTGTAGTGTCGTATGTAGAGTGTTATAAAATGCCAGAGCGTTTCTGGGTGTAAGCGGAGGTTTGTGAATTTAATGTACTATCAGGAATAAGATCTCACTGTGTGGTTTCCTGCAAATACAGATGTCATTTGAAACAGCTAACAATACAGTAGCATTGTAACACAGGATATTAATATACCAATGCTTAAAGGACCACTAAACATGGTAGAATAGCATAATCAATTAATGCATAATAAAGAGACAATGCAAAATCACTTAGTTTGAATTTCAAATAATAGATTTATTTCTGACAAATTTAAATTTAGTTCTGTTTTACCTCCAACTGCATCATGTGACAGCCATCAGCCAATAAGACAATGCATATACTTATAATATGTGAGTCTTGGACATGCTCAGTAGGAACTGGTGCATCAGAAATTTTGTATACTAAGATTATTCACATTTAGAAAATAGAAATTAATTGAAAGGTTGTTTAAAAGTGTCTGTTCTAATCAGCCAATAGGATTTGAGCAGCTCTCATCCTATTGTCTGTTCCAATCAGCCAATAGGATGAGAGCTCAATCCTATTGGCTGATTGGAACAGCCAATAGAATGAGAGCTGCTCAAATCCTATTGGCTGTTTGGAACAGCCAAAAGGATTTTAGCAGCTCTAATCCTATTGGTTGATTAGAACCTTTCAGCCAATAGGAATGCAAGTTCCAGTTTACGGCGGAGACCATATGAAGAGGAGCTCCGCGCCGGATGTCTTCAGGATGGACCTGCTCCGTGCCGGATGGATGAAGATAGAAGATGCCGTCTGGATGAAGACTTCTTGCCGTCTGGATGAGGACTTCACCGGCTGGATGAAGATGGAAGAGGCCGGCCGGATGAAGACTTCTTGCCGGCTGGATGGATCCTTCAAGAGGGTCATCAATAACTGTATGTGGATCGTCAGGGATTAGTGTTAGGTTTATTTAAGGTTTTTTTTGGGTGGGTTTTATTTTTAGATTAGGGCAGAGGCGTAACTAGAAGCCTCAGGGCCCCGGTGCAAGAATCCATGAAGGGCCCCCCCAACTAGCAAAATATATATATATATATGTGTGGAAAGAGGACAAACAATATAATGGTAGAGGCGCTCAGCTAACAATTGTTTCATTAAATATAAGTCTTTTGTTGGTGAATAATGTCACAGAGGTGGTGTCAAATGAAGAATTACTGCTTACCAGATGTTACCCCAATCTTATGAGGTAAGGTATGGGCTCTGGGATAAAGATGATCCACTATAGGAGACTTCTGTATCCTGCTGTTGTCCTTGGAGTGCTGTGGGGCTAGGATGGCCCTTTCAGTCTGGGAATGAAGATCCTGGACTCTCTTTGGATATTAGACTGTAATCTGTCTTTCTGTATCTTTCTTGGATGGTGGTAGGAATACTTGATTCTTGTTAATGATATCTCTTAGGTGGAAGAGCCTTTAGGTGGTGAGAATCCCCTTTTTCTCAGTGTGTAGTCAGGACGTTGCTTGCAGTGTAGCAAAGTGTCAGAATAGAAGACGTAGGCACATTGCTTAGTGCGAGCTGACCTGTTAGAGCTGAAACGGAGCACCAACAGTGTTGCATCCGCACCAGCTCCCTCCGACACCTCAGGATACGAGTGACTTATAGTTACCGGTAATTAAAGCAGCCGAGTCTCGTTACCAATTCACCTACCTCCGGTAACTAATCTCAAAACACGGCATCCTCCGAGAACGGAAACAAACGAACAGCTGATCCGACGCTGACGTCTCACGCCACTCAAACGGCCGTTTGCAACACTGTTGGTGCTCCGTGTCCTCTTTCCACACATTTTTCACAGAGTTAGGGGTACTCTGTTCCAATATAGAGGCAGCACGCTAGATACACACTGGGCGGTTCTAATCTACCTTACACCCAGAGACACACATCCTAGATTGTAGCGCAGGTGACCTCTTTCACGTTCAATATATATATATATATATATATATATATATATATATATACGTATATATATATACGTATATATATATACGTATATATATATATATATATATATATATATATATATATATATATATATATATATGCTATATTATAATTAAAAAAATATATATTATATTATTTATCCCTCTTTAAAAAAAATAATGTATATTTTCCTTTTTTTTTTTTTTAAAATAATGTATATTTTCCTTTTTTTGTTTTTTAACATCTTTATAACAAATCCATTGCAAAGGCCATACTATGAAACAGCACAAGAGTTCATCCACTATGATATAAATAAAAAATGGAACTGTCCTATTTTTGTAGCCAAGAGACAAACACACATACACACACACACATATATATATATATATACACACACACACACACACACACACAAATATGCACACACACACACTATATATATATATATATATATACACACACACACACACATGTACACCCAAAGACATACTTACATACTCACACAAGCACACACACTCACACATGCGCACACACGCACTTACTCATACATTCATACATTCACACACTCAAGCACACACATACACACACAGACACACAGACAAACATGCACAGAAAAAACACATATACATACACAAGTATACCTAACATACTAAAATGATGAGGAATTCATAACACATGCAAGCAGGTATGCAAAAAACAAAATGGCATAAAAATAGACATAAGTGCAGTAATATAAATAGTGGGAAATAATGAACATAACTTTATTATAAATGTATCCTTGTATTGTAAATAACAATATACTTTAAAGAAAAATAAAAAGGTTTGCATGAGCTTTATCTATGCTGGCGAGTGGCGAGATTTAATACCAACAATTATCAGTTGCCCATTATAGAATAAAATTGAAGACCTGTTTTGTTAGCCCTACATAAGCATTAATGACATTATTGAAAGAAGTAAAATCCTTTTGTAAGTAAATAAGAGCGACATGCAGACAGGTATAACTTTATTGGATACAACTGAAAGCTTTCAGGACACGGAGGTCCCTTCCTTAGGCATTCTAATAAGGCCTGACAAGGGACCTCAGTGTCCTGAAAGCTTTCAGTTGTATCCCCTATTAGCTATTAAACGTGTTACCTGTTTGCCGCTCTTATGTCTATCTTCTACCCCCACAAACAATTTTGTCACACTTTAAGCCATCCCACCAGTCTACATATTAACCCCATATAACCCGTGCGGTGCCAAGCAGATTTTCTCCCTCCCAGCCAGCGCACGCATAATATGACACAGTGACACAGTGTCACGGCCCCCCTGCGACCAATGGCCCCCGCACCCCCCCCTCAGCCTGAGCTTACCGTGGCTGCCACTAGAGATGTCTCTCTCGTCTCTCCACAGCTTCTCACTGACTAAGTCACTTCTGCCGCCACCGCCACCCTAGCAGACTCAACGACGACTCCTACTGACTGCACGTGCAGTCACAAGATGATTAAAATACACGTGCACCCAGTCAGGAGGGAGGGAAGAGGCAGACTCTCTAGCCTATGCGCGGCAGGCCAAAATGGAAAGTTCCCGGGGCAGCCGGCGGCAGGTCACACAAACATAAAATAAAGAAGACAGTGTGTGTGACTGTGCAATTGTGCTGCAGTGCTTGCCCTGGAAATTACAATCAAGTTTTATTTGGTTGGAAATTAAAATAGTAATTACATTTTTTTTTTATATAACCTGAAGTTTTGGGCCCCCCTGTGAGAGGGACCTGATGGACCCGGTCGCAATGGCGACCCTTGCATCACTGCTAGTTACGCCCCTGGATTAGGGTCTGGGCAGTAAAAGAGCAATGCCCATACAAATGCTCTTTTCAGGGCAAAGGGGAGCTTAGGTTATTTTAGATAGGCTTTTTATTTGGGGGGGGGGGTTGGTTGGTGGGTTTCACTGTTGGGGGTGTTTGTATTTTTTTTTTTACAGATAAAAGAGCTGATTTCTTTGGGGCAATGCCCCACAAAAGGCCCTTTTAAGGGCCATTTGTAGTTTATTGTAGGCTAGGTTTTTTTTTATTTTGGGGGGCTTTTTTATTTTGATAGGGCTATTAGATTAGGTGTAATTCTTTTTTATTTTTGATAATGTGTTTTCTTTTCTCCATAATTTAGTGTTTTTATTTTTTGTAACTTAGTGTTTATTTTTTGGGGTAATTTAGTCATTTTTAATAATGTTTAATAGTAGATTTGAGTAGCGTTAGGGTTTTTAAATATGTAATTTAGTTGATTTAATTGGTAGTTTAATTTAATTATAGTATAATAGTTAGGGTAGGTTAATTAATAGTTTAAAAATAGTTTATTTTAATTCTACAGGTAAGTTTAAATTTATTTTAAGATAGGGATGTTGTAATTCTAATTTAAAGTTAGCGACTTGTTAGTATTAGGGGTTAATAGCGATGTGGGGGGCTGGCGGTTTAGGCATTAATAGGTTTAGTTAGTGGTAGTGATGTGGGAGGCCAGAGGTTTAGGGGTTAATAACTTTATTTAGGTTGCAGCGCCGGTGGGGTAGGGGTTAATAACTTTATTTAGGTTGCGGCAGGGTCCGGGAGTGGCGGGATAGGGGTTAATAACTTTATTTAGGTTGTGGCGGTGTCGGGTAGTGGCGGGATAGGGGTTAAATATTTTAGTATAGTGGCAGCGTTTAGTGACAGGGTATAAATAAAGTTGGTAAAAAGCCGAATAGACGCAAGATCGATGACTGCTAGTTAACAACAGTCCGATGCTCATCGCCCCATACTTGGTGCGCGTCTTTTTGCCGGCTTTTTTTGTAAATATGGAGATCGTATTCAGCTCTGTGGCCGCGATGTTAGGCGAGCGTATTGGTGCTGGCAAATGCAGCATAGTTGAGGCTTTGATAAATATCCCCCATGGTTTAGAGTTATCAAAACTATATTTATTGCTATTGTATAGTCTGTCAGTAGTTGGCAGGATAGGCATTTACTTATGTATATGTATTTAATAGACATATGATGGGGGGTAGTTATCAAGCCGTCTACTTTTCTGGCTTCGCCGGCCCAATACGCCAGCCTAAGCTCGCCTACCTTCGCCGCCGCGGACCTGAAAAAATACGCCTTAGTTATCAAATAAAGCTGTCAAAAAGTCGCGGGGCGATGAGCAGCGGACTGTGACAGTTATCACTCATCCGATCTCGCTGCCCTTCGGCTTTTTCCCAGCTTTATTGCTAGCCTGTCACTAAGCACTCACACTAAACTACACTGTTCTACCCCCTATACCGGCGCCCCCGGAGCCCCCCGCAACTCAATAAAGTTACTAACCCCTAAACCGCCGCTCCTAGACCCTGCCGCAACTCTTATAAATGTATTAACCCCTAAACCGCCGCTCCTAGACCCCGCCGCAAGTCTTATAAATGTATTAACCCCTAAACCGCCGCTCCCTGAACCCGCCGCAACCTATATTATACCTATTAACCCCTATCTTGCCCCCCCTACACCGTCGCCACCTATAATAAATTTAATAACCCCTAATCTGCCCCCCACTACACCGCCGCCACTGTAATAAAATTATTAACCCCTAAACCTAAGTCTAACCCTAACCCTAACGCCCCCCTAACTTAAATATTAATTAAATAAATCTAAATAAATTAACTCTTATTAACTAAATGAATCCTATTTAAAACTAATTACTTACCTATAAAATAAACCCTAATATAGCTACAATATAAATAATAATTATATTCTAGCTATCTTAGGATTTATTTTTATTTTACAGGTACCTTTCAATTTATTTTAACCAGGTACAATAGCTATTAAATAGTTATTAACTATTTAATAGCTTACCTAGCTAAAATAAAGAGAAATGTACCTGTGAAATAAATCCTAACCTAAGTTACAATTACACCTAACACTACACTATACTTTAATAAATTATTCCTATTTAAAAATAAATACTTACCTGTAAAATAAACCCTAAGATAGCTACAATATAATTAATAATTATATTATAGCTATCTTAGGATTTATATTTATTTTACAGGTAACTTTGTATTTCTTTTAGCTAGTTAGAAAAGTTATTAAATAGTTATTAACTATTTAATAACTACCTAGCTAAAAGAAATACAAAATTACCTGTAAAATAAATCCTAACTTAAGTTACAATTAAACCTAATACTACACTATCATTAAATTAATTAAATAAACTACCTACAAATAACTACAATTAAATACAATTACATAAACTAACTAAAGTACAAAAAATAAAAAAAGCTAAGTTACAAAAAATAAAAAAATAAGTTACAAACATGTTAAAAATATTACAACAATTTTAAGCTACTTACACCTAATCTAAGCCCCCTAATAAAATAACAAACCCCCCCAAAATAAAAAAATGCCCTACCCTATTCTAAATTAAATAAATTTCAAAGCTCTTTTACCTTACCAGCCCTTAAAAGGGCCATTTGTGGGGGCATGCCCCAAAGAAAACAGCTCTTTTGCCTGTAAAAGAAAAATACAACCCCCCCCCAACATTAAAACCCACCACCCACATACCCCTAATCTAACCCAAACCCCCCTTACAAAAACCTAACACTAATCCCCTGAAGATCATCCTACCTTTAGTTGTCTTCACTCAGCCAAGCCACCGATGGAACTGAAGAGGACATCCGGAGCAGAAGAAGTTAATCCTCCAAGCGGCGCTGAAGAAATCTTCCATCCGATGAAGTCATCATCCAGGCGGCGCTGAAGAAAAATCTTCGATCCGGCCGATGTCATCTTCAAAGAGGCGCTGAAGAGGTCTTCTATCCGGGCGAAGTCATCTTCCAAGCCTGGTCTTGAATCTTCCTTCCGCCGACGCGGAACCACCTTCTTCACCGACGGACTACGAGGAATGACGGCTCCTTTAAGGGACGTCATCCAAGATGGCGTCCCCTCAATTCCGATTGGCTGATAGGATTCTATCAGCCAATCGGAATTAAGGTAGGAAAATCTGATTGGCTGATGGAATCAGCCAATCAGATTCAAGTTCAATCCGATTGGCTGATCCAATCAGCCAATCAGATTGAGCTCGCATTCTATTGGCTGATCGGAACAGCCAATAGAATGCAAGCTCAATCTGATTGGCTGATTCCATCAGCCAATCAGATTTTTCCTACCTTAATTCCTATTGGCTGATAGAATCCTATCAGCCAATCGGAATTGAGGGGACGCCATCTTGGATGACGTCCCTTAAAGGAGCGTTAGGGTTAGGGTTAGACTTAGGTTTAGGGGTTAATAATTTTATTACAGTGGCGGCGGCGTAGTGGGGGGCAGGATAGGGGTTAATAAATTTATTATAGGTGGCGACGGTGTAGGGGGGCAGATTAGGGGTTAATACATTTATTATAGTTGCGGTGGGCTCCGGGAGCGGCGGTTTAGGGGTTAATATGTATAGAGTAGCTTGCGGTGGGCTCCGGGAGTGGCGGTTTAGGGGGTAATAACTTTATTTAGTTGCGGCGGTGTAGGGGGGACAGATTAGTGGTGTTTAGACTCGGGGTACATGTTAGGGTGTTAGGTGTAGACAGCTCCAATAGAAATCAATGGGATGTCTGTCAGCAGCGAACTTGTACTTTCGCTATGGTCAGACTCCCATTGATTCCTATGGGATCCGCCGCCTCCAGGGGTGGCGGATTGAAAACCAGGTACGCTGGGCCGCAAAAGTGCCGAGCGTACCTGCTAGTTTTTTGATAGCTAGCAAAAGTAGTGAGAATGTGCCGCACTTGTGTGCGGAACATCTGGAGTGACGTAAGAATCGATCTGTGTCGGACTGAGTCCGGCGGATCGATACTTACGTCACAAAATTCTACTTTTGCCGGTCTCGAGCCTTTGATAACTAAGGCGTATCAGCCTCGCCACAAATACGCTGCGGAATTCCAGCGTATTTGAGGTTGACGGCTTGATAACTAGGCCCCGATATCTCAAACAGCAAACAGGATATACAGGAAATTAGAAAAAACAGAAATCTCAACCTCAACTTCTAGAAATGGTGTTTAGCAATCGTGCTCTTAAAATGTTTGTTTTTATATTATACTCATTTTTATGATTGCAAGTTATAGTAATTTCATCTTCTCATATTTGTGATTGGGCTTTACTAATTTGTCATTCTGTCTTGTGTATTGGTGAACAAGCTCTTTTGCAGAGGTTTTACGGAATACAGAAGTCCCGAAAAATTTTAAAAATCCTGATTTACAGTATAAGAACTGTGAAAATATCATTATAGAAGATGAAATATTCTGCTGTGCTCTTCTTAATTTTTAAATGTATTTTGTTTATTTCTTTATTTAATGAAGCTCAAACAAGGTTACAGAAATGAAACTCAACCTTGTGAAACAATCTCAAACTAGGTGAGGATTTAGGCCCTGAAATTCAAAGCATTTTTAAAAATAGGGGGCGGACCTGCAAAGTACAGAGGAGTGGCGATGTATCTCCCATAGGAAATAATAGGGATTGAAGCTTCTGCAAAAGTCCGCCAACATCGCCACTTGTCAACACTTTCCTTGGGTGGGGGGGGCGTATTTGAAATGTTTCAAACACAGTTTCTGTGTAGGAACACTTCAAATAATGCCTGTGTGGCCTTACTGTAACTAAACCTACACTACCTGCCTCACACTGTACAGTATTGCCACTTGAGACAAAAATGGCTGTGCGGAGGAGCGCCAAAATGAAAAAAGTAGAGGAGCACCGCTGGAGCTGATCACATAGGAGCTGGAGTAAATTTGGGTGAGTAGAAACTTTGGGGGTTTAGAGCAAGGATTTTTTATTTTTTATTTTTTTTAGAATAGAGTTTTTATTTAAATTTTTTGCCCAAAAGAGCTGAAATTACTTTAGGGCAATGCCCTACAAAATGCTCTTCAAAAGGCACATTTTTTTTTTAGATAGGGTTTTTTTAATTTAGGGGGTTTTATAGGATAGGATTTTTTTACAGTAGGGATTTTTTTTAGGATAGGGGATTTTTTATATTAGGATTTTATTTAATTTTTATAATTGGGCAAAATAGTTGTTAGACTTTAAGGCAAGGCTATACCAAATGCCCTTATCAGGGCAATGTCCAACAAAATACCCTTCTCAGGGCATCTTTTTTAGGATAGGGTTTTTTTTTTAATTTAGAATTTTTTTTGGATAGGGCTTTTTTATGGACGAAAGAGTTATGTTCACTTTAGGGCACTGTCCTACTAAATGCCCTTTTCAGGGCAATCTTTTTTTAGCTTAGTTTTTTTTTAGAATTTTTTTTTTTTTTAAAGAATAGGGTTTATTTTTATTGGGCAAAAGACCTGTAATTAATTTAGGGCAATGTCCTACTAAATGCCCTTATCATTATTTTATTTTATTTTTTAAAGATAGGCTTTTTATTTGGGGGGTTACTTTGATTTTAGATTAGGGCTTTTTGTGTCAAGTAGAATAGCTTAATCACTTTAGAGCAGTGCTTTCCAAACTGTGTGTCGGGACACACTAGTGTGTCGGCAGGAGTGTTTTGGTGTGTCCCTGCTTCAGCACAATTTTTTTTAAATTTATTTATTTTTTGGGTTTCTGACTTTCCGCCTGCCTGCTACGCATATCACATGGTTGACACGTGATTGATACCTTGTGGGTCACAGATCATCTTAACCAATTGGCGCAGCTCAGTGGGAACTGAAACTATTCCTATTGGCGGCTTGGGCGGCACATTGGCTCCTGACTGCACGTGTAGTCTCCTTAATTGGCTCGTGGCTGCATGTGTAGTCATTGAGCGAGACAGCAATGTGTTTGCAGCGCGGGCAATAGTCAATCGGACTCACCGAGCTCTGAGGGCAGCAGCTTAAACGCTGAGCTGAAGTCGGAAGTCAGTGTGTGTTTTTTTTTGCAACTAACTAGCTCCCAGTAGTGCATTGCTGCTCCTGCTATATGGATAGGAAGTGGAAACTTTAAAAATGCTTAATGATGAAATGCGAGTGTCTTTATCTAATATTCCACCAAATATTCAGAAACTGTGTTCATTCCATCAACCTCATACATCCTATTAAAATAGTAAGTAGCTATTGGTGGTGTTAATTTTTTTTTTAATTCTTGCACATACATACTGTTACTTGTAAATTTCATTATTATATAATTTATGTATGTGTCTGTATCTCTTAAAACAAGTTAGTTTAACCTCCTGTTTGCTAGTACAACTGATTTAATTACTGTGTCGCGAAATGATGTAGGGCTAAAAAGTGTGTCACCAACATGAGAAGTTTGGAAAGCTCTGCTTTAGAGTAATGACCCACAAAGTGCCCTTTTCAGGGCAATTTTCTATAGTAGGTTTTGGTGTTAGTATAGGGTTTTTATTTTAGGGTGGGCTTTTTTTTAAGGGGACTTTAGTTTTAAGATAGGCATAACTGTTTTTAATTTGTTTTGTAATGTTAGTTTCTTTCCTGTAACTGGCAAGAGTCCATGAGCTAGTGACATATGGGATATACAATCCTACCAGGAGGGGGCAAAGTTTCCCAAACCTCAAAATGCCTATAAATACACCCCTCACCACACACATACCTCAGTTTTACAAACTTTGCCTCCTATAGAGGTGGTGAAGCAAGATGTGCTTGATTTCTTCTGTGAAAGGTGCTTCTAAGCATTTTGAAGCCTAATTCCTCTCAGAGTACAGTGTTTGTCAGAGGTATGTGAAGGGAATATTGCCTGTTGATTTAGTGGTTTCACCCATGGGAAATCCTTTCAAAAGCTCTCTGTAAATTGGTCGCAGAGATTCATCCCCTGCCTCCCTTTACAGATCAACGTTATACTCCTATACCATTACCTCTGCTGATATTTTTCAGTACTGGTTTGGCTGTCTGTTATATGTGGATGGGTGTCTTCTGGTAAGTATGTATCATTTTTTAAGACACTCTCAGCTATGTTTGGCGCCTTATGTTATAAAGTTTTAAATGTATATTGCTTATATTTGCCATGAGTCAGGTCTATGTTTATTTCCCTTTTGCAGTCTAACAGTTTCAGTATGGAATTTATGTTTTGGGAGTTTATTTAAGAATTTTTTTTTCTTACCTTAGTTTTTCAAATGTGACTTTGTTTTTCAAAATGCTGTTTTTTATTACGTTATTCTTGGCGCGAACATTTTTGGCGCAAAGTGGCATCTGTTGTGACGTGAGTCCGGTCATTTCTTGTGTCTTTGTTGACGCAAAGTTTTTTGCCGCAAAATCACGCCCGTTATGACGCGAGTTGCGTCATTTCATTGTGTTAGCTTTGGCACCAAAAGTTTTTTTCACAACATTTGCATCTTCTTTGTTTGCGTCATTTTTGGCGCATACATTTATTATATTAAGCTGTTTACTGTTTTTAATTAAATTAATGTAAAGGTCTTTCCAAACTTGTTATATATTTAACTAATTTTGTACTGACCGAAAGCATACTTAAGTATCTTCTGCTGATGATGGTTCCTTTTTCTCAGAGGATCCTGCATCAGAGATAATATTTGACTAATCTTCTTTTTTCAAATTGAACATTTTCTTTCTCTTTTAAGGAAGTATTGTTAACCTTAAGTATTGAGGAGTCTAGTTTTCCTAATATCTAAGTTGATAATCATTTAAATTTTGTGTTTAAAGATTTCTAAGGTTGTTCCTGAGGTTTTTTTCCTATTCTAGATGCTATCTGTAATATGTTTGCTAAAGAATGATCTAAACGTGGTTTCTTTTTGGGAATGTTCTGATATTCCTATGGAAGATAGTACTTCTTTTTCCGGATCCTTTAAGGAAGCTTGAATCTTACCTTAGAAGAGTATATTTACATACTGTTTATATTCTTAGTATGATGTTGCTACTGCTTCAACTTTCTGGTTGGACAGTCAGTGTAGCAGTTATCAGATTCTGAAGTATATCACATTGTTTTTTGCTTCAATATGTGAATCATTTTATTAATGATACTGTATTTGATGTTGTCAGTATATACCAGGGTTATAATACAATTTATTTGTTATTTCCTTTAAAACAACCTCCAATTAATATATATATACTAAACAATTGAAATTAATATTTATTCCTAAATTCTTGAGATTAGTTAAATTTATAAACACATTGAAATATATTAAGTAGAGACTAGCTTTGAATCAACTATGCACGCTTATTCCGTTACAATATTCTATACAACAGATCATAAAAAAATATACCTTTAAAATTAACCTTACTCACAATGAATCACATTAAAATACCACAAAAAATACCAGAATGGGGACTTCCGGTGGGCGGAGCTACAGTGTGGATGTGCTTGCACGGAGCTCCGTGCACAACCTGGGAAAAAACTGCATAATTTAAGCCCCACACTGGCTCCCAAGCCCTTCCTTGGCTATCATAAGACCCACTTTAGCCTGGAGGCATCATATACCGCTGATGCCGCGGTTTGTGAGGTGTCTAACATCTGACCTCGCCACCGGAGACATTGCAGAGGCCGGCCGCCATCTTGGCTCCCCACGTGGAGTGTGTATACTCCTTTAGCCAGACTACCCCTTGCTCTTGCCGGACCCGCTGGACTACATGCCGCCATAATAATGAGCAAGAGAGGCTCCCAGCTAGGAGGGACACTGATGGTAGCAAGCGGACTGCCTTATTAAGCGGCCAGAAGCGGCCAAATCTCTGAAAGGGCTCTGGAGGACCGGGATTTGGCTCCAGTTTAGCCCTCTGCAGACTAACACGCCACAGAACTGGAGCTGATATCCGGAATGTCCAGGCAGCACGACAGAGACCTGTGAGTAGCAACTGTGGTTATGCTTAAGATGAGGGACACCTATGAACAGATAGCGGGGGGTAGCATCTGAAGCACCCAGCCTGTTAACACATGCACGCCCTGGCGCCATCACATCCCATAGACTGACCAATTGCCTGTATAAATAACAGGTCATACGTACTCTTTCCTCTACAAGGGTGATGGGCCTAAGTTGCTGGAGGGGATTGCGTGGTCTGGTTGGTTGGGCCTAACCCCTCTGCCTCTAGGAGCGGTTTGCAGAAGCACTTGGGGTACACAGTTAGAAGCAGGGTGTTTGAACTGCACGCATTAAATAACAATATAGATAACGGCTGTGTTCTCTTGCACTATCCCACCCTCACACTGTGCAGGTTCTGGAATTTCCCTATACTGCTAGAAGAGCTTTGTTTCTCAACATCTTGACATTAATGCATGGTCCTTGAGACCGGATAACCACATATGAATAATGGATTGTCCTGTTTGAGGCCTATCTGAGTAGTCTGGCCAGCATTTACATAACGAACGGGACTTTGACTGTGTATCTCTGTCGTGGCAAATGTGCCAGCATATATAATGCAGCTTTAAAGATCCCATGTGCTGATGAGACAGCCTAAACTACTGCAGATACTATAACACGAAAAGACAGCATCTCTTCTCCTCCTTTCCCGCTTCAAAGCTTGGAGCGAGTCATATCCTCTCTCCTTTTCCCGTCCAGGCCCAGTGGTGGCACGTCCCCTGAGGAGAGATATGTGGGTATTTACAACCTTCTAACCCCTTGCGGACCTCTTTGGCCCTCTCTATGGACAAATTCCTGACACCCTCGAAAATGTTGAGTAGAAACAAATCCCAACAGGAGAAAAAACACAGGCAACCCCCAGACACCCAACAGCAGAGCTCTCCCACTAAATCCATCCCCACCCAGGAACCTGGGAGCTCCAATTCAAGTGAACAACAAATAAGCTCTCTACTATTGACTAAACTCGACACCCTTCAAAAAGGAATGGACAACTTAACGTCAGAAGTCAAGCAATTCAACTCCAGACTGGCAGGGGCAGAACAGCGAATCTCTGATCTGGAAGATGGCCACCATACTTCTTCTATCCAAGTTAAAAAGTTGCTCCGCCAAAATGAATACCTGCATCAAAAACTTGATGACTTAGAGAACCGCTCACGCAGGAACAACATCCGTTTAGTGGGGTTGCCGGAGTCTGTTCACCCTTCAGAGCTACTCTACTTTGCTGAGAATGCTCTTCCCAATCTCTTGGGCATCTCCTCAGACCACATACCGATGAAAGTGGAGAGAGCTCACCGCATTGGTGGCATCAGACCGCCTGCAGATGGGAAAAAACCCTCTCCTAGAGGGGTGATGATTAAATACCTTAATTTTCAGTCCAAGATCCAGCTCCTTCAGGCATATAGGAAGGTTGAAATGCTGCTATATGATGAAAAACGTATCTACATTTTTCAAGATTACTCTGCTGAAGTTGCCAAAAAGAGAAAAGACTTTGCCCCGATTTGTAGCTCTCTACACAAGGAAAAGCGTCAGGCTGTCCTTCTTTTTCCTGCACGTCTCAAGCTTCGCACTTCAAAGGGCTTCAAACTCTTTGACTCCCCCAGAGAGGCGCAAGACTACCTAGACCAAGAAAGAGATATTCCTGCCAACCTCTTCCCAATGAGAAGGGACTCCCCTGGCTGACCAAGATAAATCAGCCGGTGACTCTGTGGGTTGTGTATATAATGTGTAGCTGAGGTAGGGAATTTATGCCTCAGACCTTTTTCTATGGACGCAAGAAGATATCTAAATGGATAGGTATCGTATGAAAAAGTTCAGGAATGTAGATGTCCTGGTTGTTTTATGTATATATGTTATGTTTTTGCTATATGTGTCGATTAATGGGAAATCATATGACATATGTCTTGTGCCTCAAAGAAATGTCCAACTGTCCAGCTATGACACTGTAATGTTTGAGAATGTCAATGTTCTTATTAATGCCCACACCTCTCAGCTAGTGAGGGCTACTGTATTGGGTTGTGATGTTTGTATGCACATGATGCATGGGAAGCTCTGTCCTTTGATGCTGTATGTCTTTTGTCCTTGCTTCCATACTGTTGAAGAGGGGCTTCTACACCTATCTCCCCCCACTTCCTCCTGTGGCATGTTCCATTACCTCCAGTGTGTGTTACTCTGCCATTTCAGTCACACTCTACCTAGAGGCGAGCATGCTACGGACAGGAAGATATATAGCTCTTATAGTAGTTGAATGACATTAAAAATATGTTCCTGGAATGTGGGGGGGATTAACTCCCCCATTAAGAGGAAAACTATCTTGGCATACTTAAAAAAAACACACGCACATATCATGTTTCTGCAAGAGACGCACCTAACCGCTTCTGAACACTAAAAGCTTAAAGCCAAATGGATCTCAGAGGTCCTATATGCCCCTTACAATAGCTCTAGTAGGAGGGTAGCGATCCTTATACATCAAGGCCTAGATTACCAACTGGGGAGTGTGATCATAGATCCAGAGGGGAGATTTCTTATTGCTAGACTGAAATGGCAGGAAGATTGGTACACCTTCTGCAACATATATGGCCCCAACCATAGAGCACCTGTGTTTTGGAGATCCCTGACCAAATCCCTAGCTCAACACTTAGACACTAAAATTATCATAGCAGGGGATTTCAACCTAACACCCAATCCCGCCCTAGACAGATTTAGAGACCCTTCAGGTACACCCCTGACCTATAAAAGTAGGGCCATGGCGGTCTACCCGACCAAGATCTTTAGGGCTTTGTATGACTCTTTGGGGGTGCAAGACATTTGGAGAAGACGAAACCCAGCGGGTAGGGACTATACTTGTACATCGCGAGCA
Organism: Bombina bombina; assembly: GCF_027579735.1. Classification (NCBI taxonomy): domain Eukaryota; kingdom Metazoa; phylum Chordata; class Amphibia; order Anura; family Bombinatoridae; genus Bombina; species Bombina bombina. Next base: position 874,991,810 of record NC_069499.1, read on the forward strand.
GATAACTCACTCTCTCGTATTGATCTCTTCCTAACTTCTAACTCCTTAGAACTACTAGTTACTGAAGCCAAAATTGCCAATATGACTGTCTCAGACCACGCCCCAATTTTTCTGACTGTTGCACATTCTCCCCAACCGACCAATAAGAGGGTGTTTAGATTCCCAACTCATCTTATAAAGTCTCCTGACTTTATAATGTATATGAAGAGGCAATGGGATGACTTCATGAATAACAATCGAACACACATATCCTCCCCAACCCTCTTTTGGGAAACAGCTAAGGCAGTCCTTAGAGGCAACATAATTGCCTATCTGTCTAAACAGAAACGTCTCCAGACTGCCAGGGAAGAACATCATAACACTCAGCTGACCAATACATACACCCAATACTGTCAATTCCCCACTCCGCAGAATAGAACCTCCTACTTTAAGGCCAAAAAGGAGAGGGACACTTATATGCTACAGACCACTATACATAGAGAAAATAGAAATCAGGGCCTTTTCCTGAGGCATGGTAACAGGGCTGGAAATTTTTTGGCCTCCTTGGTCAAAATTAAACAAGCAAATAGAGGGGTGCCAGCCATTAAAAGCCAGGGCCAATTAACTAATGAGACCTCTGCGATAGTAACTGAATTCACAAACTATTACACCGACTTATATCAATCTCAACCACCCCACAAGGAAGCACATCAATGGGTTTGGCATAGCCTTTCACTTCCCACAATTACAGAGGATCAGTTAAACAGCCTCAATGCCCCAATCTCCCCAGTAGAGGTTACCCAGACTATTAAATCTCTTGCTCTGGGAAAAACACCAGGCCTGGATGGGCTTCCTACTGAATTTTATAGGATCCTCTCGGACCAAACTACCCCGGTTCTTACCACTTTATTTGACCACAATTTTACAGGGCGCAGTATCCCTTCTACTAGCTTCTCTGCAGCTAATATTACAGTTATTCACAAAGTAGGTAAGGACCCCACACTCCCGGCGTCTTACAGACCCATATCCCTCTTAAACGTTGACTATAAGTTGCTCACCAAGCTTTTAGCGAACCGGCTAAAACACACTTACTCCCCCACGTACTACACCCCGATCAAACAGGCTTCACTCCCACTCGCTCGTCGGTCACAAATATCCGCAAAGTCCTCCACGCGCTGTCACACTACCGGCAGGCTAAACTACAGGGTACTCTCTCGTCCCTTCCCGAGGCCTTCCTGCTGTCACTCGAGAAGGCCTTCGACAGAGTGGAGTGGTCACATCTCTTCCACTCTATGGAGGCTTTTGGTATCTCAGGACATTTCACTGCTTTCCTTAAGAACATATACTCCCACTGGGTAGCATACCTGTTGATAAATAATCTTTACTCCCCCCCCAATCCCTCTTCAGCAGGGCACACGCCAAGGATGCCCTCTTTCCCCACTGCTTTTTAATTTGGCACTGGAACCCTTGGCAGTACACCTAAGAACTATTTTCCCAGGAATACAAATTGCTTCCCATAAGCTCCAAATTGCCCTATACGCAGATGACATGCTACTTTTTGTTTCCAACCCTCAGTTGCACGTCCCAGTTATTCTAGACGCTATTGATCTGTTTGGACAGTTCTCGGGATACAAGATAAATGTTTCAAAATCTGAGATCCTATGGTTACACCGAAGATCTGACAACAATCCCGGGTGCTCTCCCTTCCTGCCAGTGGCTGATTACTTAACCTACTTAGGCATACACATTTCGGCGAACCCACATAACTGGTACTCTCAAAATATTTCCCCTCTGATCCAACAAATTAAAACAGAATTGACGGCATGGCAAAACATGCCACTATCTTTGATGGGTAGAGTTCATATTATCAAAATGATGACTCTGCCCAAAATCTTGTACCCCATACAAATGCTCCCACTATTACTCCGACGAAAAGACATAACTTTTTTAAATGCTACATTCAGAACCTTCCTGTGGAGGGGCGGTAAGCCACGTATTAGGGCACACAAACTATATCTTCCTTACTCGCGGGGTGGACTGGGATTACCAACCTGTTGTATTACAACTGGGCCTCCTTGGCAAAATTGACACTAGATTGGACCCTAAATACCCAGCATTTCTCTAGTGTCCAATTGGAAGAGGCCTCGTTGCCTCACATATCCCCTGCTTTTCTCCCACACGCCACTTTGTCGGAGCTGCCTACAAATATATTAAACCATCCTATGTTTCGGGACGTGCTCCTTGGGTGGAAATCTATGGCCAGGGCTCTTGGATGGAATTATGGTAGTACCAAATACCTCCCCCTGGTGGGAAACCCGAGATTCCGACCTGGCACACTGTACCCGGTCTTCCAGACGTGGAAAGCCTTGGGTGTTGATAATATAGATAAAATGCTTGATTACACAGCTAGGTCTGTTTTACCCTTTGATGAGTTATGCAGAAAGTTCCAGATCTCTTACGCAAACAGATTTGCCTATTTCCAAGCCAGACACTACATCAACCACATCTTATTGCACTGCAAGACATTCTGGTCCACCCCACCGCTAGCGCGTACTATTGCTCAGTTCCAAGCTCACAGCTACACTATCTCCTCAATCTATAGTGAACTAATAAACACTAAGGCTGCGACTATGCTACCACACCTCTTAGACACTTGGCGCAGGACACTACCAATGCTTACCTCTGGAAAGACAATACTGGACAGTCTCACCCATACCTGGTCTGCGACTTTGGCTGCTGACCTTAGAGAGTCCCAAATACGGGACTACCTTACACCTAGCAGACTGAGTAAGTGGAGGGCAGACTTCTCAAATGTATGTGGAAAATGTTCTTACCCAAACCCAGACTTTCTGCACTATCTGTGGTACTGTCCCAAAATTTGTAGATACTGGAGCCAGGTCTCTTTCTGGCTTTCTAGGATCATGCATGCTCCTATCACACTTACCCATACACAAGTGATATTTTTAGAGCAGCTGGCAGTCCCGAGTCGAGATAAGAAACTTCTAGTCAATATCATACTTCTGGCAAGAAAGTGCATCTTTTGTAAATGGTTACATACTAACTCCCCCTCTATCAACTTCTTAAAGCAAATGGTGCTGAAATCCTTGATGTACGAACAATGTGACACTCTATATGATGTTGACACTAGAATAGCTCGCTTCATCCTGAAATGGAGACTCTTTCTGGAGTCGCTGGATCTCCCCACTCAGAGGCAAATCCTCTACCCTATTAAAAACACGATCTATATGCTGGAAGCGACTCTCAGAGGAGAATGGAACATCTGGTAGAGGGACCCCATAGAGGTGAGGTTTGGGATGCCTTGGAAAGTGGGTATTGGCTAGTAATATATTATATTTAATTCATGCTGGACACATAAATGATAAGACATATAGCAACGTTTGTTTGGTTTTCTTTTCAATGTTTTTAATGTTTTCACCTGTTTTCTCCTCTTTAATCAAAGAGCATTCCACCCTGGGACAAATGTTAAACCTAGGGTGTCATAGACGCTAAAAAGTTAAGTTCTTTAAAAAATGTGAGTAGGATTTACTAGGCAGTTCTGGTTAAGAACTCTTTCTTGTGTAATCTGTTTTTGTCAGATAATCAACCACATGTGAAATAGGCTTTGCAAAATAATCACTCATCTGTGAAATATATCATTGTATTTTGAATGTGGTCTTTATATGCCTGTGAACCTTATTAAAAAAAAATTAAAAAAAATACCAGAATATGGACCGCTAACTTCATAGTGTTTAGATAAACAATATACCAAGATACTTCACACAAATCTTACTGGGTCTCAATAGATTTAAGATAACTTTCAGATAAGTATAATTAAGTTATTTAGCCCACAAATTATTCTATATGGCCTAGATTTAGAGTTTTGTCGGTAAGGACCCACGTAGCTAACGCCGGCTTTTTTCTGGCCGCACCATAAAAATAACTCAGGTATTGAGAGTCCACAGAATGGCTGCGTTAGGCTCCAAAAAAGGAGCATAGAGCATTTTTAACGCAGCTTCAACTCTCGATACCAGAGTTGCTTACGGACGCGGCCAGCCTCAAAAACGTGCTCGTGCACGATTCCCCCATAGGAAACAATGGGGCTGTTTGAGCTGAAAAAAAACCTAACACCTGCAAAAAAGCTGCGTTCAGCTCCTAACGCAGCCCCATTGTTTGCTATGGGGGAACACTTCCTACGTCTGCACCTAACACCCTAACATGTACCCCGAGTCTAAACACCCCTAACCTTACACTTATTAACCCCTAATCTGCCGCCCCCGCTATTGCTGACCCCTGCATATTATTTTTAACCCCTAATCTGCCGCTCCGTAAACCGACGCTACTTACATTATCCTTATGTACCCCTAATCTGCTGCCCCTAACACCGCCGACCCCTATATTATATTTATTAACCCCTAATCTGCCGAGCGGACCTGAGCGCTACTATAATAAAGTTATTAACCCCTAATCCGCCTGACTAACCCTATAATAAATAGTATTAACCCCTAATCTGCCCTCCCTAACATCGCCGACACCTAACTTCAAACATTAACCCCTAATCTGCCGACCGGCGCTCACCGCTATTCTAATAAATGTATTAACCCCTAAAGCTAAATCTAATCCTAACACTAACACCCCCCTAAGTTAAATATAATTTAAATCTAATGAAATTAATTAACTCTTATTAAATAAATTATTCCTATTTAAAGCTAAATACTTACCTGTAAAATAAACCCTAATATAGCTACAATTTAAATTATAATTATATTGTAGCTATTTTAGGATTAATATTTATTTTACAGGCAACTTTGTAATTATTTTAACCAGGTACAATAGCTATTAAATAGTTAAGAACTATTTAATAGCTACCTAGTTAAAATAATTACAAAATTACCTGTAAAATAAATCCTAACCTAAGTTACAATTAAACCTAACACTATACTATCATTAAATTAATTAAATAAAATACCTACAATTACCTACAATTAAACCTAACACTACACTATCAATAAATAAATTAAATACAATTCCTACAAATAACTACAATGAAATAAACTAACTAAAGTACAAAAAATAAAAAAGAACTAAGTTACAAAAAATAAAAAAATATTTACAAACATAAGAAAAATATTACAACAATTTTAAACTAATTACACCTACTCTAAGCCCCCTAATAAAATAACAAAGACCCCCAAAATAAAAAAATGCCCTACCCTATTCTAAATTAGTAAAGTTCAAAGCTCTTTTACCTTACCAGCCCCGAACAGGGCCCTTTGCGGGGCATTCCCCAAGAAGTTCAGCTCTTTTGCCTGTAAAAAAAAACATACAATACCCCCCCCAACATTACAACCCACCACCCACATACCCCTAATCTAACCCAAACCCCCCTTAAATAAACCTAACACTAAGCCCCTGAAGATCATCCTACCTTATCTTCACCATACCAGGTTCACCGATTGGTCCAGAAGAGCTCCTCCGAAGTCCTGATCCAAGCCCAAGCGGGGGGCTGAAGAGGTCCATGATCCGGCTGAAGTCTTCATCCAAGCGGGGCAGAAGAGGTCTTCCATCCGATTGAAGTCTTCATCCAAGCGGGATCTTCTATCGTCATCCATCCGGAGCGGAGCGGCAGGATCCTGAAGACCTCCGACGCGGAACATCCATCCTGGCCGACGACTGAACGACGAATGACGGTTCCTTTAAATGACGTCATCCAAGAAGGCGTCCCTCGAATTCCGATTGGCTGATAGGATTCTATCAGCCAATCGGAATTAAGGTAGGAATATTCTGATTGGCTGATGGAATCAGCCAATCAGAATCAAGTTCAATCCGATTGGCTGATAGAATATTCCTACCTTAATTCCGATTGGCTGATAGAATCCTATCAGCCAATCGGAATTCGAGGGACGCCATCATACTTCTAACGCTCACTTCAGACACGACTCTAAATACCTGAGTTAGAAAGATCCCATTGAAAAGATAGGATACGCAATTTACGTAAGGGGATCTGCGGTATGGAAAAGTCGCGGCTGAAAAGTGAGCGTTAGACCCTATTTTGACTGACTCCAAATACCGGCGGTAGCCTAAAACCAGCGTTAGGAGCCTCTAACGCTGGTTTTCACGGCTACCGCCAAACTCTAAATCTAGGCCTATAACTTCAATTAAAAACATCAGCAATTGTATATATTATTAATGCAAACAGCACATTTATATGAGATTCCACAATAATAAGCCTGACTTAGAGATATGAAATACAAAAAACCCTTTATCTAGCAAATACGATTACTTAGCATTAATGTGACTAGTTAAAACTACACAGGACTATGGATATAAACTTAAAATACCAATTGTGCTCTTTCAATTATCAGTTGCAATCTAACTGTAGCAACAAAACACCTTTGATTTAAATATAAAAGTATGAAACAACCCTTTATACGTTACAAAATAACCAAATGAGTGTTCCGCTTCCAGAATTTCTTATGGTTATCTAAGAAGGATTTATCCAGTATGCGCAAAGGTACAGGCCTCAAAATGTTATCTTCCTTTGTTCAAGAAAGTGTCCCAAAATGGCAGAGAATATACTTGGCACCAAAACCTGTGTATTTTTCTCTCCAAAAGTTATGATTCCTTGAGTCTGTCCTTTTGTCTACTGTGTATGTGGGACTTTATTCAAAATAAAGAATTCCTCCTCCTTTTCTTTCATCTTTGCCACAGAATTGGATAGGCCCTTACCGATGCTTGTCCCTGATTAGCCCTTGGATCTGAACATCTCATAGGTTATTTTGGGAAACGCCTCCCTGAGCAGCCAAATGCCTTTTGGTTGTAATACCATTTTTGATCTATAGGTGGCAGCAGCCAACCAGAAATGCAGTTTTACCATTAAATATTGCTGCAGTTTCAATATCTAAAACAAAATGTTTATCAAATACACTATTTATTGATATTAATAAATCTGTCTGGTCACATATCTGTCCCATCGAATATAATCTAGCATGCATTCATAGATACCAAACATGAGTATATCTCTAGGATTATTTTAAAATGCATTTAAAATAACATTCTATGTGGGACTAGTGGTATAAATCAATAAAATATATATGTCTATCTGACTTATTCTGTATATCAGATTATTTGATATACTGGTACATATTTCATTTCCTAGTCACATCTTATATCATAAATATACATGAGTATTATATTTATTTATTAATACATGTCTCAACAGTGTTTAAGACATGGGGGCCTATTTACCAAAGGTCTTGCGGACCTGATCCAACAGTGCGGATCAGGTCCGCAAGACCTAGCTGAATGCGGAGAGCAATATGCTCTCCGTATTCAGCATTGCACCAGCAGCTCGCAAGAGCTGCTGGTGCAACGCCGCCCCTGCAGACTCACAGCCAATCAGTCGCCAAGCAGGGGGCTGTCAATCAACCCGATCATACTCGATCGGGTTGATTTCCGGTGATTCCTGTCTGCCTCATCAGAGCAGGTGGACAGGGTTATGGAGCAGTGGTCTTTGTGACCGCTACTTCATAACTGCTGTTTCTGGCGAGTCTGAAGACTCGCCAGAAACAGAGGCCCACAAGCTCTGTTCGGAGCTTGATAAATGGGCCCCATGGGCTCAACATCTATGCATTTATATATTAGCTTATAGTATCTTATTTAGAAACCTCATCTTCACATCAGATTCTTCCCTGTAATGTTCACTAGATTTCTGGAAAACAAAGAAAAATGTATTTTGAAATAACTTAAACATTTATATATACCAATGCAGTTATTCATTTAATTTATTACAAACCTGAACTGCATTTCTCAGATCCATACATATATATATATATATAATTTATACAGTCTGAGTATCAATTAAATCTTTGAGAATTATACAGTTCATATAGATGAATTTCTAACTTCTCTTTCCAAAACCTACTATGTCTCTCTGTTTTTTCCTGCTAGTTTCCTTTAAGACTTACGTCTGAGCTTTGTGTATTTGAAGCTCAGTAGGGGACACTTAACACTTAAATGGTAAGGGCTATCTCCTTTGAGTATGTTTGTATATTCCATTCAGTTCAGACTGAGCGACTGTTCCTTCAGATTAGAAAACTCTTTGTACAGTCCTCCTTTGAAGTGGATAATTGGGACATATTGGCTTGCAATGTGTATCTAATCACAGCAAGAGGGGGGTTGTGTTACCCAGCCCAGACCATCTGACTGAGAGAACTGCAATTTATAGTAATACAACTGATGCAAACAGTTTCATATATAATGAACTCTTTGGACTTATCATGTATAAATAATAAATATTTATCTATATATATTATTTAATAACACTCACAGATATCCTGACATAAATCCCCCTTCCAATTTTAAATACATGTAGGACACGTGTATTTGAATTAGCTTAAAGTCAGTGGTACTTGGTGAGTGTATTGACAGTATGCATCATAGACAGTCTTTTATGAAGAGAGTCTGTTATTTTTGAGCCATCATACTTGCTAGCTGGGCATCTTTAAACTACAATATTTATTTAGTGCATTTGGGGATATGACACTTCATTCTTCCTCTATGACTTGTAGTTGGGATCTAGGATGGTATGCTTGCAACTGATTAATATGGACCCATTTATCCATAATAGTATCATTTTTAGCTATCCTAATTTTATAGGCAACTGAAGAAATTTTTTCAGTAATGACAAAAAGGACCCTCCATGATGGAAGGAATTTAATCTCCTTAACCTGATCTCTTCCAAAGTTATAAAGATAAACTTTATCATTTATTTCATATTCGTTTTTGGACGTTTTGAGATCATAATAGGTTTCAGCGGCAGTTGCAGACTTTTCTATGTTCTTTTGAGCAAATGCAAAGGCATATTGCAGATGCTTCCTTAGGTTCTCCACGTATTGATGCGTATTGGCAGCATTTATCAAGTTCTGGTCTGATGTACGGTACAGTAGATGTTGAGGTAGAACCATTCTTCTACCAGTCAACAATTCAAAAGGTTACATCTTGGGAGAACTACTTGGAGTTGCTCTTAATGCCATTAGGACTAGAGGTCATTTTATATCCCAGTCTTTACCTGTTTCACTCACAAACCTTTTAAGGATTTTCACAATTGACTGGTTGTAATGCTCTACACTACCACTTGAGGCAGCTCTATATGCAATATGGAGCTTTCTTTTGACCCCTAGTAATTTCCACATCTTGGTCATCACTTCGCTAGTAAAGTGGGTCTCCCAATAAGATTTGATTCGCTGGGGTAAACCAAATCTGGAAAACACGTGGTTGATGAGCAATGCTGCGCATGTTTCAGCACTATTGTTAGGGGGCACTGATGCACTCTACCCAATTTAGTGAACAGACATGTCACTGTTAGCATGTATTTGTTACCTCTAGATGACCTAGTCACTGGACCAATAAAATCAATTTGTATATCTGACCATGGCATTACCAACCCCCTTTTCTGCAATGGTGCTCTATGCGTTCGTGCAGTGGGTTGGAACTGTGGACAGATTAATCAACCTTGACAGTAGGTTTGAACATCCTTCAACATATGCGGCCAAAAGGCGTTTTCATGCAATATTTCATATGTTAATTTAGCACCACGATGGCCAGATGTGGGAGCATCATGGGCATGTTGAAGCATGAGACCTCTGAACTGGGTAGGTATCACCCGTTGCTGGATGCCATTTTTGGAGGTTCTAATTAACAAACCATCCTGTAACTTGAATTGTGACCTGGATTTCATTAAGATTCTAAGATCTTCCTTACCAATACAATCATCTTTTGAGATGGGGTTGCTTTCTGGATCTTCTATGTGTTTATAGAAGATACCTACATTGGGGTCTTCTTTTTGACTAGTGATCAGGTCCTCACTTGTAGAATCCTGAATCCATTGTACCAGGTTAGGCTCACTTTGTTGTTTAGCCTAGTTTCTGGTAATGGCTTCTACCTGAATTGCACCCATTAAGTGGTCAATATTAAGGAGTTCTCCAGTTATGGCTCCTTGTTTGGCTAATGAATCCGCAAGATCAGTGCCTTCCTTATCAGGACCTATAATCCTGGAATGACCCTTGGTCTTCTTCCAGTGTATGGTTAACCCATTGGACACCACTAGATTATCAATCGCGCAGAACAACTTGCCATGTTTGACTGGTTTGTTGTTAGTTTTCTGCATGACATTTCTTTTCCAAGTTGGCAGGTATTCAACAGAACTGTCACGCTCATAATTTGAGTTGGTAATGATCACAAATTAATGAATACCTTGTTCAATAGCCATCTCAATGATTTTTAGAACAGCAGTTAGTTCTGCAACCTGACTGGATCTTGGTCCAATGTTGAAACCTACAGAAATATTTGGGAAACCATTTGCCCAAATTATACCAATGCCGGTGACTAATCTGCACTCATTATCAATAGTGACATGGTAAGAACAACCATCAATATATACCCAAGCTAAAGTTTGACAATGGTCCTCATTGTATATTTTATATGGGGAAAGCAATTATTCCTCCAGGAAATCATCTTCTAATAACTCTTCCCCATGATCCTTAGCAGTACAGTTGTCGAGCTCAACAACTGGATTCTTTTTGTTTTGCTTGTAGCAAATTTCTAAAGGCCAGCCTCGTAAGGAAAGAGTCCAAGCTGTTATGCGGCTATTAGACAAATTTCCATCTCTTATTCTCTCACTTTGCAGATATAGCAAAGGCTGGTGGGCCATTTCTACAATAATTTTCTCGCCCTGTATATAGCTGCAGAAATTTTGTAGAGCCCATACAATAGATAAGAGGGCTTTTTCACAATCGCTAAATTGTATTTCTACTGGGGATAAAGTTTTACTTGCATAAGCAATGACTTTACTTAAAGGGACACTGAGTAAGTTTAAGATAAGTTTAGATGCTGGCCCATTTTTTTTTAACAACCTGGGTTGTCCTTGCTGATTGGACAGCACCAATAAACAAGTGCTGTACATGGTCATTAACCAAAAAATGCTGGCTCCTTAGCTTAGATGGCTTTTTTCAAACAAAGATAACAAGAGAATGAAGAAAAAAATGCTAATATAAGTAAATTAGAAAGTTGCTTAAAATTGCATGCTCTATCTGAACCATAAAAGAAAAAATGTGGGTTCAGTGTCCCTTTAAATTATCATGCTTTTGGTACAAAACAGCACTCATGATTATATCTGTGTAACCTGTCTCTAAGTAGAAACTTTTACCCCCTTCAGGGTACGCAAAGTAAGGTGCTTGAGTTAGTTTTCTCTTCAGCTCTCTGATGGCACTCTCTTGAGTCTCCCTCCAGTGCCATTTCACATCCTTCTTTACAAGAAGTAGCAGTGGTTTAGCTAATTCTGCATAATTATCAATACATTTGTGAGAATAATTCGTTATACCCAGGAATGATCTCAATTCCTTTAAGTTAGTTGGGTTCTTAGAATTTATTATAGCTTCCACCTTTTTCCTCTGAGGATTTAACCCTTCAGAAGTAACTTCATGTCCTAAGAAGTTTACATGAGAGCGGCACCATTGAGCTTTTTGTAGGGATAATGTGACACCTGCCCTTTTAAGTTGGCTGAGGACGTGTTTAAGTTCTGTGATTTTGATTAAAACATCATCAACATAAGATAAGGTCCCCCTTTCCAGTGCATCAGGCATAGTCTTATGCATGAATACAGCAAATTCATGTCCTGAATTTATGTATCCAAACGGGAGTCTCTGAAATGCATACTGGACCTTTTGGAACGAGAATGCAAGCTTATACTGGTCCTCCTCATGTACCTTTATGGTCCAATATCCTTGTGCACAATCATTGGCAGTGAATATTTTGGATCCCTGCATCTGCGCTAGGCTCTGGTCAATATATGGCACAGGCCAGCAAGATATGTACACTTGTTTGTTTAGCTGTCTTAAGTCAGCACACAAACGCCATTGTCCATTGGGCTTAAGAACACCTAGAATAGGATTGTTATAAGAGCTGTGCACCTGTCGGATGATACCCCTTTCTTCCAAGTTTCTTATGATTTCTGAAAGAGAATCATATTCGGCTAAAGGAAGTCTGTATTGTTTAACAAAGACAGGTGGTGCATTGGGATCTGTTTGTATTCTTGCAATGTGCAAGTCTGTAGTCCCACAGTCATAAGAATCCCTAGCAAAAATATCCTTGTACTCCATCAGGAGTTCTCATAGCTGTCGGCGTTCATCATCACTGGAACAGCCATTAGCTAAGGAGATTTGCACTTTGAATATTTGCTAAAATCCTGGAAAGATTTCAGGCTGTCCTATCTCATAGGCTTCTTCCAATCTAGAGGTGAGATCCTCTTGATTATAATTTACATTGCCCCCATGACTCTGGGTATTGGGGTATTCTTGCTCTTTGATCGGCTGATCAAATACTAGAGAGGCTTCTTCAATTTTACAGATGCCTTCCTCTGAGCTGAATGGATAAATAGACTGAATTGTAAACAATCCCTCTGGTATAGATGCAAAGGATTGTTCTATTAATTGTTCTTCAGTTAAGTATGCTTCAGGTATTAGCCCAATTACATTATTCTGGAATCCAAAAGTGTAATAACTTGATTCCAGCGCATATCCTATGGTAGTTCCCTTGGATAAGATGATATCCCATGGGGTCATGTTATGCACAATAACATGTATTGGAATAACTCCAATATTTACCATCGGAGTATGGGTCATTGTTATACCCAGATTTTGCATTCTATGGGAGATGCAAATTAGCATTTCAGAAGTTTTTAATTTCTGACCTCTTTTTACCTTTAAGGATAAGAGGAATTTATCAGCCCCAGTAGGGATTATAACATCGTTAGACACCTGCATATTCACAGCATATGGTAATTGCTGGTTTGATTTCAGGGCTGTATTTTCCACCATGAAATACTTCTTGGTCCCCCTTTAACTTGCTCCAGAGGCAAAAGTTAATCAACTCTATTTGTATGGCATACCTATGTAAGAGATTGTTGCCAATATATATTTGATTATGGGGAGCATTTAAAACTAAAAACAGGTGCTTCCCTGATTTATTACCTATAGAGATAGATAATAAACATTTAGCTGTGCCATTATAGCTTTCACTCTTGTCATCCAGGTCATGGGCAAAGAGATCTTGGGGAGAAGGATATTCAATCACTTTAGGTTCTGCTATCTGCGCTAATAAGCCTTCGCTTATATAGCTAGCTTCCTGTTTTAAGTTTAATTTGGCATACTTGGTTTTTCCAAGGTCATGCACTTGCATAGGGACAAATAGATCATCTTTAACATTCAAAATTTCTGTGAGGAACTGAGAATGATCTCCCCCTTTAGGGAATTTAGGGTCCCCCTTGTGGTGGTATATGGTTAATACATCGCCGTCTAAGAAAATATTTGCTATCTTTCCAGGTGAAATTTTAAAATTATTATAATCAGAGCTGCTTAAGGGAGTCTGGTCATCTATTCGTAGGATAGTGATTTCAGGTACAATTATTCCTGAAATGAATCTCCACAGCATCTGGTTTCTCTTCCACCACGTGACAGTTATGTTACTTGTGACCAAATTATATTATTTATGCAATCAATTATGGTGCTTAATCGCTTCAGGAGATCACTACCAATAATTAAACGATCAGTTGGCAGATCCACTATAATGACAGGGTGTCTTATTACCCTGTTCCCCAGCCTTAGTTTTAACCATGCCGTACCGTAGACTTTGAGAGAGTCACCCCCAACACCTATTAGTGAACCGTCAAATTATTTTAGTTTAGGTTTGTGGGGTGTTAGCTCATTTAGCTGTGTGTAGTACCTATGGGATAAAATAGTTGCCTGAGATCCAGTATCAATTAATCCCATGATAGGGTTAGCAACTGAATCCTGGAGCTAAGCTAATACATAATATCTTCCTGCAGTCTTCCTGCAGTCTACCATTTCACACATAAAATTAGCATGATTACATAATCGTGGGCTTCGTCACAATTTACCTGAATTCGCCACTTTACCTGATGCAGAAGAATTTTCATCCTTACTGGTCCTTTCCTCTATAATAGGGCTGACAGGGTTCCTGTGTACTGCATCTGCGGGGAATAAGGTTAGTGGACAACTGCAAAAGAAGAGGTTTGTTAGAGCTTCCTGGCTGATGTTGCTTGTCATCACAGCTAAAACGTCCGTTTCTCGGCTGTAAGGAGAGAACATGATTAGTACCATTATTGACATTTATCATTTCATTTGGTATATCTCTCCCCTCTCTCTCAGGTAATACCGCAGTATTTATGACTGTGCTTGTGGCCCAATGCTGGCCACTGGCTGTACCCTTATAAAAGGATTACTAGGGTTTTGAGCTGTCAGAGCTTGACTAATATTAGTAAATAGTGTACATAATTGACTTACTTGCATACTGAGTTGACCCACTTGATTGGACAAGCAATTTCTACCCATGGACTGATTTTTTGATATCCCAGGGTGTGGATTCCTGGATCCTTGGGATCCCTCAGAATCATAGCTATTGTTCGATGTGGTTGTCTTTGGGGTTCAACTTGTTACCCTTGTTACCCTGAGAGTATTTTGACACTTTTGGTATTTATTTCTAAGGGATAATTATCTATTTGGGTATGCCCCCCATTTTGAGTATATTCTCTCTGCACCTCAGCCCGTGTTGGGGGAGGGGCTGAGTTAAAACTTTGCGGGGAAGGCCAGTTTTCTCAGGCCACCTCCGCATATGTTTTCTTTTTAGGCTCCAAATTGATTTAACTTCAATTAAAAACATCAGAAATTGTATATATTATTAATGCAAACAGCACATTTATATGAGATTCCACAATAATAAACCTGACTTAGAGATATGAAATACAAAAAAAACTTTATCTAGCAAATACGATTACTTAGCATTATTGTGACTACTTAAAACTACACAGGACTATGGATATAAACTTAAAATACCAATTGTGCTCTTTAAATTAGCAGCTGCAATCTAACTGTAGCAACAAAATACCTTTGATTTAAATATAAAAGTATGAAACAGCCCTTTATACGTTACAAAATAACCAAAAGAGTGTTTCGCTTCCAGAATTTCTTGTGGGTCATCTAAGAAGGATTTATCCACTATGTGCTAAGGTACAGGCCTCAAAATGTTATCTTCCTTTGTTCACGAAAGTGTCCCAAAATGGCAGAGAATATACTTGGCACCAAAACCTGTCTATTTTTCTCTCCAAAAGTTATGCTTCCTTGAGTCTGTCCTTTTGTCTACTGTGTGTGTGGGTCTTTATTCAAAATAAAGAATCCCTCCTCCTTTTCTTTAATCATTCCCACAGAATTGGATAGGCCCTTTCTGATGCTTTTCCCTGATTGGCCCTTGGATCTGAACATCTCATAGGTTATTTTGGGAAACGCCTCCCTGAGCAGCCAAATGCCTTTTGGATGTAATACCATTTTTTAACTATAGGGAATGCAGAAGTAGAGAAGGCGCTCAGGTAGAAAAGGATATGATGCTGAAAGTGCTATAGAAAGCACTATACTCAAAAAGAGCAAATAATGTCGAGTTCCAGGCAGCAGAGTATAAAAAAGAAGAACTTTATTCCATATGTTAAAAAGGACAAAACCAGGATGTCCTATACAGAGCCAGCAGTGACTCTAACAATCAGGCAAGTGAGCTGATCCCCATTTTTTAACTATAGGTGGCAGCAGTCAACCAGAAATGCAGTTTTACCATCAAATATTGCTGCAGTTTAAATATCTAGAAGAAAATGTTTATCAAATATACTATTTCTTGATATTAATAAACCTGTCTGGTCATATATCTGTCCCATCTAATATAATCTAGCATGCATTTATAGATACCAAACATGAGTATGTCTCTAGGAATATTTAAAAATGCATTTAAAATCACATTTTCTATGTGGGACTAGTGGTATAAATCAATAAAATATATGTGTCTGACTTATTCTGTATATCAGCTCATTTGATATACTGGTACATATTTCATTTCCTAGTCACATCTTATATCATAGATATACATATGCATTATAGTTATTTATTAATACATGTCTCAACAGTGTTTAAGACATGTTCTCAACATCTATGCATTTATATATTAGCTTATAGTACCTTATTTATAAACCTCATCTTAACATCAGATTATTCCCTGTAATGTTCACTAGATTTTTGGAAAACAAAGAAAAATGTATTTATTTTGAAATAACTCAAACTTTTATATATACCAATGCAGTTATTCATTTAGTTTATTACAAACCTGAAATGCATCTTTCAGATCCATTGATATATATATATATATATATATATATATATATATATATATATATATATATATATATATATATCATTTATACAGTCTGAGTATCAATTTAATCTTTGAGAATTATACAGTTCATATAGATGAATTTCTAACTTCTCTTTCCAAAACCAATATTTAAATTCTTATATGCTTTCAGCAAAATATGTCTCTCTGTTTTCTCCTGCTTTTTTTCCTTTGAGATGTATGTCTGAGCTTTGTGTATTTGAAACTCAGTAGGGGACACTTAACACTTAGATGGTAAGAGCTATGTTTGTATATTCCATTATCAGTTCAGACTGAGTGACATTTCCTTCACATTAGAAAACTCTTTGTACAGTCCTCTTTTGAGGTGGATAAGTTAGACATATTGGCTTGCAATGTGTATCTAATCACAGCAAGGGGGGGGGGGGTTGTGTTACCCAGCCCAGACCATCTGACTGAGAGAACTGCAATTTATAGTGATGCAAATAGTTTCATGTATAATGAACTTCATATCTCAGGTGTAGACAATTGGGAAGCGGATTATTTCAGCCGTCATTTTATTCATCCGGGGGAGTGATTTCTCCATCCAGATGTGTTTTTTTCAACTTGTACAGATGTGGGGTCTTCTAGAAAAAGTTCTGTTGGCCTCTCGCCTGAACAGGAATTTTCAGATACCTTTCCAGGTTTGGTGATTTTTCAGGTGGAAATGATGAATGCTTTAGCAGTTCTCTGTTTTCTCAACCTGCTTTCTTTTTTTTGTCTCTGGTTCTTCTTCCAAAAGGTGATCTCCATGATCATAATAGAACAATTTTATGTGTTTCTGATAGCACCAGTATGGCTTTTCAGGTTTTGGTATGCGGACTTTGTCCGAATGTCCAGTTGCCAGCTTTGGTCTCTTTTTATAAGACCAGACCTTTTTTTGTCTCAAGGCTCAGTTTTTCATAGGATCTCAAATTTTTAAATTTGAAGGCATGGAATTTGAACACTAACGGCCAGATTACGAGTTTTGCATTATGAGAGGTGCGGTGCTAACTTGCACGTTATTGTCACTGCTCACTTCCCTACAGCGCTGGTATTACAGGTTTTTATAAACCCAGCGTTAAAAGGCAAGAAGTGAGCGTAGAGCAAAATTGTGCTCCAAAACGCACTCCAATACCAGCCCTGCTTAAGTCAGCGGTGAGCTGGTTTTACGTGCTCGTGCATGATTTCCCCATAGACAACAATGGGGAGAGCCGGTTGAAAAAAGCCTAACACCTGCAAAAAAGCAACGTGAAGCTCCGTAACACAGCCCCATTGATTCCTATGGGGAAACAAAATGTATGTTTACACCTAACACCCTAACATGAACCCGAGTCTAAACACCCCTAATCTTACACTTATTAACCCCTAATATGCTGCCCCCAACAATATGCCGCCCCCTAACCTTAACACCCCCTAACTTAAATATAATTAAAATAAATCTAATTAAAACCTACAATTAATAACTAAATAATTCCTATTTAAAACTAAATACTTACCTGTAAAATAAAACCTAAGCTAGCTACAATATAACTAATAGTTACATTATATCTAGCTTAGGGTTTATTTTTATTTTACAGGCAAGTTTGTATTTATTTTAACTAGGTAGAATAGTTACTAAATAGTTATTAACTATTTACTAACTACCTAGCTAAAATAAATACAAATTTACCTGTAAAATAAAACCTAACCTAAGTTACACTAACACCTAACACTACACTACAATTAAATAAATTACCTAAATTAAATACAATTAAATACAATTAAATAAATTAAATACAATTACCTAAATTAAACCCCCCCCCCACTAAATTACACAAAATAAAAAACAAATTACAAGATATTTAAACTAATTACACCTAATCTAATAGCCCTATCAAAATAAAAAAGGGCCTTTTGCGGGGCATTGCCCCAAAGAAATCAGCTCTTTTACCTGAAAAAAAAATACAAACAACCCCCCAACAGTAAAATCCACCACCCACACAACCAACCCCCCAAATAAAACCTTTACTAAAAAAAACTAAGCTTCCCATTGCACTGAAAGGGCATTTCGAAGGGCATTGCCCTTAAAAGGGCATTTAGCTCTATTGCAGCCCAAAGCCCTAACCTAAAAATAAAACCCACCCAATAAACCCTTAAAAAAACCTAACACTAACCCCCTGAAGATCCACTTACAATTTTGAAGATCGGATATCCATCCTCTACAAAGCCGGGAGAAGTCCTCATCAAAGCGCTATTAGATTAGGTGTATTAGATTAGGTGTAATTAGTTTAAATATCTTGTAATTTGTTTTTTATTTTGTGTAATTTAGTGTTTTTTTTGTAATTTATTTAATTGTATTTAATTTAGGTAATTTATTTAATTGTAGTGTAGTGTTAGGTGTTAGTGTAACTTAGGTTAGGTTTTATTTTACAGGTAAATTTGTATTTATTTTAGCTAGGTAGTTAGTAAATAGTTAATAACTATTTAGTAACTATTCTACCTAGTTAAAATAAATACAAACTTGCCTGTAAAATAAAAATAAACCCTAAGCTAGATACAATGTAACTATTAGTTATATTGTAGCTAGCTACGGGTTTATTTTACAGGTAAGCATTTAGTTTTAAATAGGAATTATTTAGTTATTAATAGTAGGTTTTAATTAGATTTCTTTTAATTATATTTAAAGGGACATTATACACTTATTTTTTCTTTGCATAAATGTTTAGTAGATGATCTATTTATATAGCCCATAAAGTTTTTTTTTAAAAATAAATGTATAGTTTTGCTTATTTTTAAATAACATTGCTCTGATTTTCAGACTCCTAACCAAGCCCCAAAGTTTTATATCAATACCGTCAGCTACCTTCTCTAGCTTGCTGCTGTTTGTGTAAAGGGTCTTTTCATATGCAAAAGAAGGGGGAGGGGGGGGAGTGTCTTATTTCCCACTTGCAGTGGGCTTTCCAGCTACCTTTTCAACAGAGCCAAACTGACAGCTTCTAAGTAAGTTTTTAAACAGTTTTATACTGGATTTTTATATCAGTATCTGTGCATCTTATTCTTTATAGTAGTGTCTATTACATGCAGTTATATGAAAATGAGTGTATACTGTCCCTTTAAGTAAGGGGGTGTTAGGGTTAGGGTTAGACTTGGGTTTAGGGGTTAATAAATATAATATAGAGGCGGCGACGTTGGGGGCGGCAGATTAGGGGTTAATAAATGTAGGTAGGTGGCGGGGATGTTTGGGACAGCAGATTAGGGGTTAATAATATTTAACTAGTGTTTGTGATGCGGGAGTGCAGCGGTTTAGGGGTTAATATGTTTATTATAGTGGCAGAGATGTATGGAGCGGCAGATTAGGGGTTAATAATTTTATTTTAGTGTTTGCGATGCGGGAGGGCCTCGGTTTAGGGGTTAATAGGTAGTTTATGGGTGTTAGTGTACTTTTTAGCACTTTAGTTATGAGTTTTATGCTACGGCTTTGTAGTGTAAAACTCATAACTACTGACTTTAGAATGTGTTACGAATCTTGCGGGATAGGCTGTACCGCTCACTTTTTGGCCTAAAAAAAAAGCTTGTAATTCCGGCGCAATGGAAGTCCCATTGAAAAAAGACTATACGCAAATTGCGTAAGTTGATTTGCGGTTAGGCAAAAAAAGTGTGCGGGACAACTGTACCTACAAGACTCGTAATAGCAGCGGTAGTAAAAAAGCAGCGTTATGAGGCTTAACGCTGGTTTTTTACTCATAATGCAAGACTCGTAATCTAGCCTTTAGTTTTTATTCATAGAAGTTTTATGACTCAGTTATATCCTATATTTCATGGTGTTCCACTCATGATTATTCTTGGCATTCTTTTGAATTCCTAGGATTTTACAGTTTCTTCAGGATGATCTGAATTCAAGTTTTTGTATGTAAATCCTTTGAAAGGACAAATCTCTGCTTGTTTGTCTTATTTCATAAACAGATTGTTCAGCTTCCTGATTTTCACTGTTTGGTTCAGGTTTTGTTTCGTATTAAGCCTGTTATTAAATCAATTTCTCCTCCTTGGAGTTTCGATTTTGGTTTTTAAGTTTTTGCAGGTTTTTCCTTTGGAGCCTATGCATTCTTTGGTTATTTATCTACTTTCTTGGAAAGTGTTATTTCTTTGGTTTTCTCTTCTGCTAGAAGAGTTTCTGAATTGTCTGTTCTCTCTTGTGAGTCTCCTTATCTGATTTCCATCAAGATAAGCTGTTTTGCGACGTATGTCTTACATTTTTTTGTATTAGGTTGTTAACTTTTAACAACATTAATGGAGAGATTATTGTTTCTTCTTTGTGTCCTATCCCTAGGAATACTCCTAAGGGGTCTTTACATTCTTTGAATGTGGTAAGAATTTTGCAATATTATGTTGAAACTACTTAGATTTCAGTAAGACTTCTAGTCTAATTGTAGAAAAACTCTCAAAGCTTCTGCCAATTCTTTTGCATCTTGGTCAGAGCTTTTGATTTTCAAAGCTTATTTGGAGGAGAAGCAGTATTCGCCTCAGCATATTACAGCTCCTTCTACTAGATCAGTCGCTATATCTTGGGTTTTCAAGAATGGAGCTTCAGTTGATCAGATTTGCAAAGCAGCAACATGGTCTTCTTTGCATACATTTACAAAATTTTACCATTTTGATGTATTTGCTTCTTCAGAAGCAGTCTTTGGCAGACAAGTTCTTCAGGCAGCTGTCTCAGTTTGATTATTTTGCCTATGATTTGAGTTTTTTTAAATTTAAGAACACTTAATTATTATTTGCATTTCATTTTTACAGCGGAAATAGCTGTTTTTATTTTATCCCTCCCTCTCTAGTGATTCTGTGGATTTCCACATCTTGGGTATTATATCCCATA
Source organism: Bombina bombina (assembly GCF_027579735.1). Taxonomy (NCBI): domain Eukaryota; kingdom Metazoa; phylum Chordata; class Amphibia; order Anura; family Bombinatoridae; genus Bombina; species Bombina bombina. The sequence goes on from NC_069499.1 coordinate 875,012,898, forward strand.
CATCACTAGCTCATGGACACTTGCCACTTACATGAAAGAAAACATAATTTATGTAAGAACTTACCTGATAAATTCATTACTTTCATAGTGGCAAAATTTTTTGGTGGTTATGATTTTTTTGTATAAAAGCACATAATTTTTTTTCCAGTTCCTCTTTTTGTATGCTTTTTAACTAATTTTTACACCTTACTACTTGGCTATACGTTAACACTGAGGTATGTGTGTGGTGGGAGGTGTATTTATAGGCATTTTGAGGTTTTTCAGAAACTTTACCCCCTCCTGGTAGGAATGTATATCCCATGCGTCAATAGCTCATGGACTCTTGCCACTATGAAAGAAATAATTTTATCAGGTAAGTTCTTAAATAAATTATGTTATTTGCTATTTTGTTTAACTTAGGGGGTGTTAACTTAGGGGTCTTGAGGGGTTTAGCTGTTAGGTAGTTAAGTAGTGTAGGGCTAGTTTGCAATGGGGTAGTGGCATTTTAGGGGTTAATAGGTTAGGGGAGTTTGTGTTGGGGGCTTGTGATGGTTTAAGGGTTAAGAGGTTAGGAAGTTTATTGCGGTGGGCTATTGGTGGTATAGGGGGTTAATAGGTTAGGAAGTTTATTGCCATTGGTTATTCGTGGTTTAGGTGTAAGTTAGTGTAGGGTTAGTTTGCTGTGGTGGGTTATGTCGGTTTAGCGGTACATAGGTAAATTTATTATTCTTGGTGCTATATATTTAAAACGGATCCTTTACATCACTAGTCGGTGCCAATGCTGCTTGGAATATGTCACCAGCATTGCCATCCATTGTGATCTATAGTAAAACGCCTATTGGCAATGCTGCCTTTAAACAGTAATGTCAGCACTTTTTAATATTTTGCCAGAATTCTCAACATCGCGTTGGATCTCTTTTGAATAAATCGTCCCTTCACAGCACTTTCGATCATCAGGGTCTTAGAGACTTTGTATGCTGACACTTAAATACAGGGATCAGATTTCTTATTCTTACTTGAGGCTACATTTTTGTTTTATCTTAATAAACTTTAACAACATAGAACATTATAAAATACAACAAAATAGTTCCAAACAAATAATAATTGATTTGCCTAAACATTACGTTACAGTCTAAGCTGTCACACTCTTATCAGGTCATGTCCAGTGAAGAGGGGGGAGAGAGGGGACATGAGGCCCCCACACCCACACTGTTTTTTGTTTACTCAGCATGGCAGATAATTCCAGTCATTTACTTACCTCTGTCTTGTGCTGTATTATGCGTGAGTTGCACTATGTTAGGGTTCGCTTGTTACCAAAGTGGGTCAGTATTTTGTTTCTGATAGCATAAGGGAAATTCCCACTGACTTTATGCATTGTTCAATGTCCCACTTCTGCTTGTTCTATAAATAATTGGCTGTATGCTAGGTGTTTTAGTTGTGGAAAAGTTGAAAGTAAAAAGTTAGCACACAAGTAAAACCCGATGCATGCTAACTTCAGATATCGCGGCCAAGTTAACTTCTCCCTATAATCTTCAATGGAGCGCACTTTTAAAAAAAAAAAAACCTGACACGCATTAGACCAACTGTGCTAACCCCGAAGGTAGTTATGCATATTTTACATTCCAATGCTCTTCACATAGAAGAACATTTTATTTTATTATATCTTTTCATGTGACAACACTGAAGAAACGACACTTTGCTACAATGTAAAGTAGTGAGTGTACAGCCTGTATAACAGTGTAAATTTGCTGTCCCCTCAAAATAACTCAACACACAGCCATTAATGTCTAAACCGTTGGCAACAAAAGTGAGTACACCTCTAAGTGGAAATGTCCAAATTGTGCCCAATTAGCCATTTTCCCTCCTCGGTGTCATGTGATTTGTTAGTGTTACAAGGTCTCAGGTGTGAATGGGAAGCAGGTGTGTTAAATTTGGTGTTATCAGTCTTACACTTTCTAATACTGGTCACTGGAAGTTCAACATGGCACCTCATGGCAAAGATCCCTCTGAGGATCTGAAAAAAAGAATTGTTGCTCTACATAAAGATGGCCTGGGCTATAAGAAGATTGCCAAGACCCTGAAACTGAGCTGCAGCACGGTGGGCAAGACCATACAGGGGTTTCACAGGACAGGTTCCACTCAGAAAAGTAGAATATAAAGAAGAACAGAGGGGCGCCTCATGTGCAGGATCATAAAACACAAATATAAACTCGATATAATATAGGCCAAATGGGTACTCACATATTGATAGAGCACACCAATGTGCTAGTAGGTGCAGGCTGTAGAATTATCAGGTGTAACAGCTCACCCACAGCTGGGATTTTCTGTGTGCTGCAATGGATATAAAGCATAGATAGAAGGCACTACATGTGCAAATCAATCAGAGTATAACCATATATCTTGCTAATGTCAAATGGGTACTCACATATTCACCAAGCACACCAATGTGCTGGTAGATGCAGACTGACAGATTTATAGCAGGTGTGTCAGCTCACCCACTGTGGTTCTCCCAATGAGTAGCCTCCAGGTGCAGGGAAGTGCCAATAATGGTACTCCAATAGGAACTCAATAATCACAGGCAGGTAACGTCTTTCCACTTAATTTGGATTTTTGTAAAATATGGTATTTATTAAAAAGGTTTAAAAACAAATACAAAAGTGGAATAAGGGTATCCAAATATCCCCCTATACATGCAACACGTTTCTCTGCGCTATAAGGCAGTTTCCTCAGGCATAGTATACACCTTACCAATACACCTGCTTTATATAGCTCCTACCTAACTCAAATGAACCATATCCTCCCTTTTAGGGGGTGTGTTCTCTAATTGATTAGTTTCATACACCTGCATACTCAGGCTCTACACTCAGATTCTACCCATATGACCATTAAAGCTGTATGCCCCATCTTACATCACATATATGGAGCAGCGATCTTAATAAGCAACATATATCCTATACCCACAAATGGTAACATAGAAAATAAATATACATTTCATTTCATTATACATCTCTAAAATAACATATATATATATATATATATATATATATATATATATATATATATATATATATATATATATATATACACACATATACATATACATTTCATTATATATTGCATCTCATCAGTCTCATCAGTAATGATTTTCACAGTTAACCAGTTGATAAAATACACATGCAATGATTTACATTCCATCTTTAATTGAATACATTTTTATCTCACAAATATCTTCACTCTGTCTTACAATAATTGATGATATCATATCTTTTTATAAATCCTTATTCCATCTATATATAAGACTCAATACATGGATATAGGGGATGTAATATTTTTTCTTGGTGTTTATAAAGACGATTGGCATATCAATCTACTTTTCCCATCTGTTATTATTTTTATTAATGTTTTCCACAATCATTTTTGTGAATAAAGCCCCTTAGCTATCTTATCTACGTGAATCCTACCTTTATTATTTTATTTAGTTGCGCTGTGCAAGATGTTATAAGTATGTGTCCGTTTTCGTCAGTGCAAGATGTTGAAAGTATGTGTCCAGTTTGTTCCCCCCACACTCCGGTTTGTTTGTGTACACAGCATATTACACTTACTTCCGTGTTTCATTTATGCTAAATTTTTATTTAGTCAATGGATGCTCTATCCTATGTAGGAAGTGAATTTTAGTTCAAGGGGCCTATCACAGCGGAGGTGTGTCCGTCCTCATCACCACCCACTCCATATCCATACCTCACAATAAACCTTCCCTCAAATATACAAACTGATGAATCAATAGCTTTTAACTAGGCCGGTTCCCCATCAAAGCCTCCACAACACACCAAATCTGATCAACACCAATGTGGGTAATGTCCGCAAAACCTATCTACGTATAGATGACTATCTGCCTCAAACCCAAACAGAGGCACAAAACGGATACTTCAGCCTCAATAGTGTGATAAGGTGTTAATGTGTAATTTGTGATTGAATGGATTAGTTATGTGTTTAAATTAGTAAATAAATATACAAATAAATAAACCCCCTAAAAATAAGGTGCTATGTAATGAATCAAACCAACTGACTTATATTCTAGTATTCCATTAGTCTTATTTGGTGTGTTTAAATATCATGATATATATGTGTTTCAGTGTTATATATAACTCAAATTATGTGATAATAATCTATATAAATGCCCTACTTATGAGTATCCTATTACCTATACCTAAATATAGTCATTGGGAGGTCAATAGATATTAACCCCCATACCTTATTAAGGGTACATTTATATATACTGTTGTGATATATATTTAATATAAACTCCAATGATCGGCCTATTGCGGCGATCATTTACTTTAGTCAGTAACACTGTTGATGAATTATAAAGGCCAATCATATGGTAGTATTGAGGGGCAGAGTACACAGTAGCCTATCAGGCACAGAGATGGAGTGGGTGGTGATAAGGACGGACACACCTCCGCTGTGATAGGCCCCTTGAGCTAAAATTCACTTCCTACATAGGTTAGAGCATCCATTGGCTAAATAAAATTTAGCATAAATGAAATACGGAAGTAAGTGTAATATGCTGTGTACACAAACAAACCAGAGTGTGTGTGTGTGGGGGGGGAAACTGGACACATACTTTCAACATCTTGCACTGACGAAAACGGACACATACTTATAACATCTTGCACAGCGCAACTAAATAAAATAATAAAGGCAGGATTCACGTAGATAAGATAGCTAAGGGGCTTTTTTTCACAAAAATGATCGTGGAAAACTTTAATAAAAATAATAACAACAGATGGGAAAAGTAGATTGATATGCCAATCGTCTTTATAAATACCAAGAAAAAAATATTACATCCCCTATATCTATGTATTGAGTCTTATATATAGATGGAATAAGGATTTATAAAAAGATAAGACATCATCAAATATTGTAAGACAGAGTGAAGATATTTGTAAGATAAAAATGTATTCAATTAAAGATGGAATGTAAATCATTGTGAGACAAAAAATGTGTATTATATCAACTGGTTAACTGTGAAAATCATTACTGATGAGACTGATGAGATGCAATATATAATATAATGTACATATATATATCTGTTATTTTAGAGATGTATAATGAAATTAAATGTATATTTATTTTCTATGTTACCATTTGTGGGTATAGGATATATGTTGCTTATTAAGATCGCTGCTCCATATATGTGATGTAAGATAGGGCATACAGCTTTAATGGTCATATGGGTAGAATCTGAGTGTAGAGCCAGAGTATGCAGGTGTATGCAACTAATCAATTAGAGAACACACCCCCTAAAAGGGAGGATATGGTTCATTTGAGTTAGGTAGGAGCTATATAAAGCAGGTGTATTGGCAAGGTGTATACTATGCCTGAGGAAACTGCCTTATAGCGCTGAGAAACACGTTGCCTGTATAGGGGGATATTTGGATACCCTTATTCCACTTTTGTATTTGTTTTTAAACCTTTTTTAATAAATACCATATTTTACAAAAATCAAATTAAGTGGAAAGACCTTACCTGCCTGTGATTATTGAGTTCCTATTGGAGTACCATTATTTGCACTTTCCTGCACCTGGAGCCTGCTCATTGGGAGAACCACAGTGGGTGAGCTGACACACCTGCTATAAATCTGTCAGTCTGCATCTACCAGCACATTTGTGTGCTTGGTGAATATGTGAGTACCCATTTGACATTAGCAAGATATATGGTTATACTCTGATTGATCTGCACATGTAGTGCCTTCTATCTATGCTTTATATCCATTGCAGTACACAGAAAATCCCAGCTGTGGATGAGCTGTTACACCTGATAATTCTACAGCCTGCACCTACTAGCACATTGGTGTGCTCTATTAATATGTGAGTACCCATTTGGCCTATATTATATTGAGTTTATATTTGTGTTTGATGATCCTGCACATGAGGTGCCCCTCTGTTCTTCTTTATATTCTACAGCTTTAACCCGGTGATGAGGAGGCAGCCAACATACGAAAATGTATTTTAAGGTGGATTCTCCTATATCAAAGAAGTATATTTTGTTCACTTGGGACATTTCTTTGTAAAATCTGTATATATACTTAATATGATTATTTCTATATTAAACATTGTATCAGACATACTGTATACTGCCAACTATTAAGTAGTTTTACTCTTTTACAAGCGCCCCCTTAGATTGTATTATATTATTATCCACTCAGAACAGGTCTCGCCATGGTCAACCAAAGAAGTTGAGTGCACGTGCTCAGCGTCATATCCAGAGGTTGTCTTTGGGAAATAGACGTATAAGTGCTGCCAGGATTGCTGCAGAGGTTGAAGGGGTTGGGGGTCAGCCTGTCAGTGCTCAGACCATACGCCGCACACTGCATCAAATTGGTCTGCATGGCTGTCATCCCAGAAAGAAGCCTCTTTCAAAGATGATGCACAAGAAAGCCTGCAAACAGTTTGCTGAAGACAAACAGACTAAGGACATGGATTACTGGAACCATGTCCTGTGGTCCGATGAGAACAAGATAAATGTACTTGGTTCAGATGGTGTCAAGTGTGTGTGGCGGTAACCAGGTGAGGAACACAAAGACAAGTGTGTCTTGCCTACAGTCAAGCATGGTGGTTCGAGTGTCATGGCCTGTGCCTGCATGAGTGCTGCCGGCACTGGGAAGCTACAGTTCATTGAGGGAACCATGAATGTCAACATGCACTGTGTGTGTGTCCATACGGAGCTTGATAAATGGGCCCCCAAGTCTTTAGGCACGCTAATTCGTTGAGCACCCCCATTTACTTTCAACTTTTAATATACGGGTAAGTTAGCATGGTTGTGATATTGCTTATTGCAACCCGTGCTAACGTTAGCGTGACACTTTTAGCCCATTGTGTTTTCCCCTATATTTTTTTATTTCTGGGCAGTCCCAGAAGAGATAAACTAAGTCTAGGCCATCAGCTGACCATATAGGACAGATATTTTATTCCTCTGGGACCCATTTGGCTTTCATTCTAAGGGGTGCTGTATCCCTTATGTATGAATTTCACAGACAGTTGCAAGGCTGTTAAATATCATGTCCACACTTTTGGTGCACAATGGGTTACTGGTGGTCATAGATGTGCAATATGTAATAGATTCCTTGTTTTGTCAATGAGCAAAATCTTTCAATGTTTGTGATGGTCCATATGAGCTTAGTTAGATAATGTCTGATCTGTAAATACACAATGATGCTGCTGCGCTGTAAGCCATATTTTGTTAGTAGATCATGCAAGTGATGAAGTTGTGTAGAATTTCCCCGGAGAGGTAAAAATTTACTTGCCTTATATGATATGCGCAACAAGTTGTATAGCTTAGCCCAGGCCCATAGGGGGATGCAGTGACAGAATAGTTTATTGTTCCTGATCATATTTGGCAGAGTGTGGATAGGTTCATGAGGTAAGAAGAATGCTGGATGCAATGGGAATACCATGGTCCTCTCAATTTCAACCCCTATGAGTGGACTAAAATGGAGAGTTCTATGTAGCAAACACCCTCAGTTACTCTCCAACAGAAAAGTATCCTAAAATAGCTCAACAGAAAGTGGCAACCCTAGTGCTCGTCAATTGCCAAACAACCTGTGGGATGAGGATTGTGTGGGGATCTCAACCTATTCACTATTTATATTGTTCCCTATATAACTTAATATTGCCCCTTAGCTTCATGTACAGGGAGTGCAGAATTATTAGGCAAATTAGTATTTTGACCACATCATCCTCTTTATGCATGTTGTCTTACTCCAAGCTGTATAGGCTCGAAAGCCTACTACCAATTAAGCATATTAGGTGATGTGCATCTCTGTAATGAGAAGGGGTGTGGTCTAATGACATCAACACCCTATATCAGGTGTGCATAATCATTAGGCAACTTCCTTTCCTTTGGCAAAATGGGTCAAAAGAAGGACTTGACAGGCTCAGAAAAGTCAAAAATAGTGAGATATCTTGCAGAGGGATGCAGCACTCTTAAAATTGCAAAGCTTCTGAAGCGTGATCATCGAACAATCAAGCGTTTCATTCAAAATAGTCAACAGGGTTGCAAGAAGCGTGTGGAAAAACCAATGCGCAAAATAACTGCCCATGAACTGAGAAAAGTCAAGCGTGCAGCTGCCAAGATGTCACTTGCCACCAGTTTGGCCATATTTCAGAGCTGCAACATCACTGGAGTGCCCAAAAGCACAAGGTGTGCAATACTCAGAGACATGGCCAAGGTAAGAAAGGCTGAAAGACGACCACCACTGAACAAGACACACAAGCTGAAACGTCAAGACTGGGCCAAGAAATATCTCAAGACTGATTTTTCTAAGGTTTTATGGACTGATGAAATGAGAGTGAGTCTTGATGGGCCAGATGGATGGGCCCGTGGCTGGATTGGTAAAGGGCAGAGAGCTCCAGTCCGACTCAGACGCCAGCAAGGTGGAGGTGGAGTACTGGTTTGGGCTGGTATCATTAAAGATGAGCTTGTGGGGCTTTTTCGGGTTGAGGATGGAGTCAAGCTCAACTCCCAGTCCTACTGCCAGTTTCTGGAAGACACCTTCTTCAAGCAGTGGTACAGGAAGAAGTCTGCATCCTTCAAGAAAAACATGATTTTCATGCAGAAAAAATGCTCCATCACACGCGTCCAAGTACTCCACAGCGTGGCTGGCAAGAAAGGGTATAAAAGAAGAAAATCTAATGACATGGCCTCCTTGTTCACCTGATCTGAACCCCATTGAGAACCTGTGGTCCATCATCAAATGTGAGATTTACAAGGAGGGAAAACAGTACACCTCTCTGAACAGTGTCTGGGAGGCTGTGGTTGCTGCTGCACGCAATGTTGATGGTGAACAGATCAAAACACTGACAGAATCCATGGATGGCAGGCTTTTGAGTGTCCTTGCAAAGAAAGGTGGCTATATTGGTCACTGATTTGTTTTTGTTTTGTTTTTGAATATCAGAAATGTATATTTGTGAATGTTGAGATGTTATATTGGTTTCACTGGTAAAAATTAACAATTGAAATGGGTATATATTTGTTTTTGTTAAGTTGCCTAATAATTATGCACAGTAATAGTCACCTGCACACACAGATATCCCCCTAAAATAGCTAAAACTAAAAACAAACTAAAAACTACTTCCAAAAATATTCAGCTTTGATATTAATGAGTTTTTTGGGTTCATTGAGAACATGGTTGTTGTTCAATAATAAAATTAATCCTCAAAAATACAACTTGCCTAATAATTCTGCACTCCCTGTATATTTAAAGAGCCATTATAGTGGAAAAAATACACTTTCTTAAAAATTAGAGAGTCCCCCCCCATTATAATAGCCTTTTAATTATCAAGTCATGGGTTCCTCAGATCTTCCTGACCAAAGGTTTCCTTTTAGCATTTAGTCTCAGCCATTACCTTAATCTATGCCTTCTTCCCATCTCTTCTCCTGTCCTCTCCAATTCAGATTTTACATTTTTTTGGGAGTGCTGCAGATAAAGGGTCCAAAAAGCCAAATATATGTGTTGTGTGTGTGTGTTTGGGGATGGGTTATCACTTTTCCCTATCTTCTTTAAGTATTGTACTCTTTCTCTGTAGACTCTGGATCTTTATGTTTCTGAGAATCTACAAAGACACACAATAGCACTTCACATTCACATTTGCTAAACGATTTTGCATCTTTTTCCTGTTCTAATGATTCAGGTTGCTTTTTATGCTGGTCAGATGGTGTGACAGTTGGGACTCTGCATTACTGGACACCATCAGTGAGCTTGGTAGATTGTACAGCATGTCATAAGGCAATTGTCAGACAAATTCAAGGCTGGTGCTAATCATACTAGGATATAGAAGTTCATGCTGACTAGTGTTGATAAAAGTGTTTTGTTTTTTTCTTGAGAAAAGTGATAGCTTCCCTCACTGTCCTCATGGTAATTGACTTGTATCTTAAAGGACAACTCAATACAGTAACATTACATTTTACCAAGTGCATAATAAAAAGACAATGATTTAACACCTAATTTCAAATAAGCAGTAGATTTCTTTTTCTGACAAATTAATTTTTCTCCCATTTTCCACCCCCCTGTATCATGTGACAGACATCAGCCAATCACAGACTAGAATACTTATACCCTGTTATCTTACGCACATGCTCAGTAGGATCTTGTTCCCCAGAAAATGTGAATATAAAAAGATGGAGCAAAATTTGATAATGGAAGTAAATTGGAAAGTGTCTTAAAACTGCAGGTTCTATCTGAATCATACTTTTTTTTTTTTTTACTTGAGATTCCCTTTAAAGATATATATTTGTGATATCTGCTGTTTGTATTGTTTTTATTTATATTTTTGTTCTGTTTTCTTTAGCATGTATTGTAGATTTTATGGAACCAAGAGAAGTTGTGTTAATGAAACCAGTGCAGCTGAAAATTAAATCAAAATTTGAAGACCATATATTGGTATGTAACATTTTTCATTCAGTTCTAAAATTAACATCTTTCAAACTCGTATATTTATTACAATTGCATACATTTATTTAATGAGTAAAGGAAATCACTAGGACATGTAACTAAATATACTACTAGATTCTAAGATCCATGGATAACATTCTTCCATCATACCACTAGATTGCATGCTCCATGAAACATTATATTATTAGAATATCTATTCTTTGAGTCAGGATCTGCCACTCTTTTACTTGTTTGTAAGCACCTTCTGCTGGGATTCCAATGCTACCACTATTTTAAATGCTCCTTGGCTCAAGATACCTATAATCTTAAAATGTAAACTAAAGTGGTTGGCCCATTATACCACCAAATTGCTGGGTCCTTGGAGTATTATGCCACTAGATAGTAAACTACTTTAGATAGAGTGACTGATAATACCCAGGCTAACCAAAGTGTTCTCAGGGTTGCAATTAGTATAGTAATAAATATTATTTAACTATTACAAATATCTTGAAAGCTATAAGAACATAAAACCACTTATTTGAATGGTGGGACTCTTTTAAATTAGGGTTTTTATGATGCATCTATAGTAAAGGGGTAATAAAGGCCTCTTAAAAAATTGCCAGAGCCCCCAAAATAGAATAAATGATATAAGGTATGTTTCTTTGTTATGACACTATCCTGGTGCTGGAGAGACAAAGGGCCACTCATTAGGATTGCTTCTTACTATCCTAATTGGTTTATGTATTTTAAGATCCAAGCAAACAAATTAGTACAGGACAGTGAAATAATAACAAGGTGCAAATCTCTGCACAGTAACCTTCAAGAAAGCCAGATCTTGATAAAGATGTAGCAGCACTCTCCACAATGTCTTTAACTTCAAATTATATTTATAACCCAAAGATACAATAGGCCTGGATATTGCAGACCAAGGGCAATAAGCTCCAGTCTATTGTATCTTTGGATAATAAATCAAATTTGAACTTAAAGTGACTGTGGAGAGTGTTGCTGGTTCTTTATCAAGATCTGTATTATGAGGGCAAGATAAGGTACGCCACAACCATCATTTGAAAGAGGGGCATCCTGTTGTAGTGCTTATTTAAGGTGCTAGGAGCTAGGAGCACCATAAAAAGCACTAAGTAGAAATTTTACAGGTATTTCTATGGCATTTACCTGTTAGATAAATTGGCATAAGACTCCTGATTTGAAAATGGTAAATAATTTCTTTGATATGAGGTATATTGTGTGTGTTGTACACTGTCTATTGGGATTAGAGGCTACTTTGGAGCCACTGCCTCTACATTAAATGCATTAGGCGATTTCCATTTTCAGATGAGCAGTCTCATACCTCTCTAATAGAATCAGTGGAAGAGTTAAGGGTTCTAAAATAGTCCCCATCCCCTGCCACTAGAAATGACCTGGTTTTTAGTGGTGCAGGTGATCACCATGTTTAAGGGGAATCAACTCAATCCTATTACAGCCTCCTACAGTTTTGGAATATTTTGAAATATTTTCTTTTATATATTAATAGTTTAAGGAATTTAAACATTACAAAGTAATATTAAAAAGTGTAATAATTAAAAGAAATGTTTTTATTAAGGCCCCTGGGTATTAAACTATTCAATAAATGTATACATTTAATTTCCAATGTGGTCCGAATTTTCTGATCCCCAAAAATTCCTAATTTTTTAGATTTTGATTATAGAGTTTTTAAAATGAGCAGAAAGGAAGTGTTTTATAAAACCTTTCTTTATATTAAATAAATGTTCACACAACCTCCTTTTTTAAAAACCTAGTTGTGCTAACTATATAATAGTAACCACATGATAATTTTTTAAAATGTATTCAATTTTTACTGTTACAGATTATTAATTGACCTATGTTGTATGTTTTTTTACTGTTACAGATTATTAATTGACCTATGTTGTATGTTTTTTTTACCATCCATTGAATAAACTCTTGGTACATTTCTCCTCAATTATTTTGTTAGAAAGGGGCTCAATATACATCCAAGGTTGTGTGCTAGGGCCACTCCAATTAGGAAAACAGCTGGTATATGCTCCAATCATTGACTGTATCCTCATTTGGCGTTTAATAGGTGGCAGATGATCAAAAACTTGATGGCGTGGAGAGAAATCACATCAAATCTTGTGGATTTTTTTTTTAGACCGTGTTAAGTCTCAGATCGCCACGTACCACTTCATAATCTTTACAATAATAATCACTATTCTACACATCACTGGAAATTAGTATTTTACATTCAAGGCCTTGGAGAGCAAGAATCAGACATGCACACACAATGGAATCTAAGTCTGTTCTAATTTATTCTTAGCAGGGCTGGGTAACATATTACATTACATACATGTAAAACACAGAGGGTCTTCATACACGCCCCCTATTACAAATTAGGTAATACAACATAACAGACAGAAAATCCTTTGTATAAGACTGGAGACATTCATCCTTGAACAACAAGATAACATAGGAATATAAAAATGCTCTTAGCTGCATGGTTACGTTAGTAACAAGATAAGGATGTTAATCCCCAAAGAACAAATGTCATATAACAAAATACAGAAAAAAACTACAGTTCAGTATCAGTACAACAGTTCATAATTAGTTCATGGCTTCTTAGATACAAACTGGCAACACTATGGTTATATATTCTAACAGACTGTATATTGTAATAAGGAGATAAACATCTCTCAAGATAAAATTTGAGTTTTTAATATTTTTTGAGGAACCTCACTGTGCTCACGAGACTTCTTAGATCATCTCGCCTATACGGACAACTATAGATCATTGGTCGCTTAGAGTGAAATTTTGACTTTACATTTAAAGAAGTTAAACACTTAGTAATAAAGGTTAATTTGCTTAAAAACTAAAATGATCTAATGCAGTACAGCATTTTATTTTTACATTACAAAGTTCCTTTGTATTTCAAACTGCCATTAAGAGCATGCTGAAAGTAAGATTATTTTTTTAGTTAAAATCTTGGACTAGCTGAAATAAAATGTGATTTTAAAATTGCCCTACAGAAGACCATAGAAATTTGGATTTTAATGCATTCAAAGGAGCTGAATTAGTTTCCTCATACTCTTTTTTTTTTTCTTTTTTTTTTTTCTCAGGTCTTAACCATTTGGAGAGCATTCCTGCTCCAGCCAATCCCTCCCCTTCGGGTAAGTAAATCTAAAGCAACATGTACTCAATGTACAATGCACTGCTGACCTTCCCAGGTGCTTAACAAATATACCCAAAATAACCCAAACTATAAAACTGTATAAAATACACTCATTGTTTTATATGCAATAAAAATAATAGTGTTTGAATGTACACGTAGCCCCTTGACAGCAGAGGACAACATGCGGTCATATATAGCAAAGGATCATGATCCTTAACTCAGTGAACACCTGCCCTTCACAAACACACAGACTTATACAAAGGGCATGATTATGAGTGGAGCAGTGTTTTGCAGTCCTGCTCACACGTTAACTTCACTAGACCAGTGATTTTTAACATTTTTTTTTGCCGTGGCACACTTTTTTACATTAAAAAATCCTGTGGCACACCACCATCCCAAAATTTTAAAAAAATCACACATTGTAGCCTAATACAGCATATATATATATACACATACACACAAACACACACATACTGTATGTATTGTGCTGTTATGCCATGCCTCCTACAAACTACCCCTGCACTGGGAGTAAAAAACAAGCAAAGTTTAAAAAATATGTCTCACTGTTGTCAGTCTGCCGTGGCACACCTGAGGATCTCTCACGGCACACTGGTTGAAAAACACTGCACTAGACAAAGACTTTTTCACATGCGTTGGGTAGCCCATGTATTACAAACTGAAAGTAAAAAGTTTTCACAAAAGAACTAACCTAACGCGCACAAAAAGCTGAAGTCCAAATATCATGACTGAGTTAACGTAGTCCCCCATAGGCTTTAATGAAGCACAAAAAGTGGGGGAGGAAAAACCTTGCTTGCGAGCAAACCCAATCGCATTTTCTCTAGTGTGCTAACCCAACATGAAATATTAATATTTCACATTCCAGTATATTCTTCACATTTCAGAATACATTATTTTTATTCATAAATAAATATTTCTATATATATATTTGAGGGTATTTTGGTAATCTTTATATATATATATATATATATATATATATATACACAGTATATATATATATATATATATATATATATATATATTTACACGTATATATGGATTATTGATAGGTATAGATGTATACAGATATATATGGGAATTGGTAATATCTATTTAAAAATTCAAAGGACATATTTCCTTATGTGAAGAAGATTGGAATGTGAAATATTTACAGTATATACATAGTTACACACTTTATTAAATATGAATATTGCACAAATATGATTTTACATGTTTTCATCTACTTGACTGCAAAGGGCTCCAGTACACTTATATATATTATATATATATATATATATATATATATATATATATATATATATATATATGTCTATATTTGTGTACATATGTATTAATGTGTTTATATGTGTATATATGTCACTAAAAACATATATACACATATAAATACAATAATACATCTGTACACTCAAATAAACATATGTGTTTTTTTCTAACTGAGACCTTATGGCTTTGAGCCCTTATAACTTTTTATGCAATACTTTTATTAAATATTTTTATCAGACATGTTATGATGAGTGTAGCTATACTTTTAAATGTATTTCTGATGTGTTTTGTGCAACTTTTTTGTTTTGTGAAACAGTTTACCAGTTCTTAAAGGGACCCTAAACACCATCTGTTTTAATGTAATTATAATTTTTTTAAATCTATTTTGCTTTGTTTGATATATTATTTCTTTCTTTATTTCTTTATTTAGCATCTGCACATTTTTTTTTTATTTTCAATAATACCCCTAAACCACCGCCTACTGAATGCAGTGCTGGCTGACATGTTGTAACGCACGTTCTATGCGATACTCAATGCACACTCCCTTCTTCACTTGCATGCGCATACCAAGTAAAGGGACTTTAAACACTTGCCATTAGGTTATTTTGTTTTTTTTATTCATAATGTTTGTTTTGTTTTTTTAAATGCAATTTGCTATTTATTTTTATTATATGTTTACTTTTTTTACATTTATTTCACTTTCTGACCGCTCCGTGCAGACATGGCAGAAAGTTATGTGTAGACAAACCTCCCAGAAGTCTCTGCTTTGCTGTGAGCGCGCACGTCTGTAGAGTTGTAGACAGCACACTGAGCACAGCATGACTAAATCTACAGCGATTATCTTAGTGTTTTTCCCTGAATAGTATCATTTGAACTGGCCTCATCTGTAAGCTAATAATTCATTATCATTTTTTAAAAACAAAATGTATTTACCCTATTTTTTAATCTTACTTGTAGTGCGAGTGAAAGAGGGACCGCCCAACACACTGCTCAGGGAGACAGCTGCTGTCTCATAAATATTACCCCTCTGTTTTTTCTATCCAAGCTCCCGGAGTCCCGCTCAGTTTATTGCACATCTTATACAGCTCACGCTCTCTGTGCATCTCAGGTTTTGTGACCGCATCAGTGGTTTGTCTATTTAGCAGGCATTCCAAAGATCCTAAAAGATAGTGTAGGGAAGGGAATGCTTTATTTGTTTTGTGTTACGAGTATGTAGAGGTCAGCCACAGTGCTCTGTTCTATGTACATCAATTTATAATGTCACATAACCTGAGATGCACAGAGAGCGTGAGCTGTATAAGATGTGCAATAAACTGAGCGGGACTCCGGGAGCTTGGATAGAAAAAACAGAGGGGTAATATTTATGAGACAGCAGCTGTCTCCCTGAGCAGTGTGTTGGGCGGTCCCTCTTTCACTCGCACTACAAGTAAGATTAAAAAATTGGGTAAATACATTTTGTTTTTAAAAAATGATAATGAATTATTAGCTTACAGATGAGGCCAGTTCAAAAGATACTATTTAGGGAAAAACACTAAGATAATCGCTGAAGATTTAGTCATGCTGTGCTCAGTGTGCTGTCTACAACTCTACAGACGTGCGCGCTCACAGCAAAGCAGAGACTTCTGGGAGGTTTGTCTACACATAACTTTCTGCCATGTCTGCACGGAGCGGTCAGAAAGTGAAATAAATGTAAAAAAAAAAAAAAAGTAAACATATAATAAAAATAAATAGCAAATTACATTTAAAAAAACAAAAGAAACATTATGAATAAAAAAAAACAAACAACCTAATGACAAGTGTTTAAAGTCCCTTTAAGTCATGACATCCCGACGTGCGTTTAATCAAATTGTACGCAAGCGAACGCATTTACTTTCAATCTGTGGTGTGCGCACTACTTCCGACACGTGCAAAGAGCTATGATAAACCCCTTTTTACAGAAATGCCAAAACATTGATGTTTAAATGCAGTGATTGCAATAGTCCCATTTTGGTATATTTCATGCCACCGTTTCTCTGCCAAATGTAATAATATAAAAAAATTAAAAACTTTGGGTTTCCCGCTTGTGCTTTCATATGACCCGCTTGTGCAGTCATAACACAAATGGTTGTAAAAGCTTCTCTGGCATCCCCTTTGTTCAGAAATGGCAGACATGCATGACTTTGCCATTGCTTTTTTCCTAATTAGAAGGCCACTAATGGCAGCTGCACACCACAATTCTAATATTCCCAGCAGTGTAGGGGTTAATCAGGTAGCTTGTAAAGTTAATTTTAGCTCTAGTGTAGAGATTGCTCTCCCACCTGACACCTCCCACCCCATGATCCCTCCCAAACAGCTCTCTTCTCTCCCTTACCCCCCACAGGTCACCACCATCTTATGCAGTTTTAGGGTATTTGTTTTAAAATTATTTTTATTTTTTTATGTAGGGCTCCCTTCTCAAACCTTCCAACCTCTAACGATTCCTCCCAAACAGCTCTCTAACCCTTCCCCTTACCAATGGTTTCCGCAATCTTAGGTACTGGGTGTGGAGTTATAAAATCATGATTAGAATAAATTATAAAATCATGATTAGAAAAAATATACAATTTCAAAGAAGAATTACACATTAAATATGTTCTTCATAGATAAAACATTTAGATATAAATTAAGATATAGAATATGGAATAAAGAGTTATAAATTAAATTAACTTAGATAGGATTAGTCAGTTTAGTTAGTAATGGGTTAAATGATGTTTTAAAGACAATGTATTTAAAACTGTGACATTTACATTCAGTTGCTGTTGTCAATCAAAACACCTATACTGCGAGCTAGACATAGTATTATTAACACTCTAATGCACTGCGCATGAACAAGTTAAAATAGTATTTTCCATATGTCAGCCAAAATTCTAAAGTCTTTTAAGGAAGTTTAAATATACAAAGATAGCCTTTTCATTTATGGTATGCTTTGATTTCATTGGCTTAAAATGTGTATATAAGCTTTGCATTTGTATAAGGCTATTGTTATCTTCTGCCTTCAGATCTCGAGGTATGTATTAATCTTTCTGTGATTAATAAATGATTTATGTCAACTAATATTTGATAAATATGAGTATTAATTTAATCTGTTAGATAACCCAGATTAAATATTTGTCTATAGTTAGGGTTTTGTCTAACGAAGGCGAAATAAAGTCATATTAAAGAATAATTCTTATAAGCATCTCATTTTTATCCTCTTTTGCGAGAATCATACATATACATCTGTTGTTAAACACTCATTTAGTGACAGCCCTTAGGCAGAGGTATATACGACACTGGGTACTGAGTGTCACGGTCTGTATAGGCAATCTGCTTTTAGATGGTAAGAAATAACAATCAGTTTTTCCTTACCATATGAAGGCAGGTGCCTTCTCTCTGGCTACAGTCTTTGCTGTCAAAGCTAACAGCGCGGACTGCTACATGAGCCAGAAGGTTGAACGTAGGTTCTATATCAACAGGGTACGCTAGGCAAAGGGGTTAAAATTACATTTCTAATGTTCTGCTGCTGAGCTTAGAAGCTTTCTTTAAAAGGGCCTCTACTGTAAGTCATATAAGTCTTACAGATAATTTCTGGACTCATCTTCTATAACTGCTTTCTCTCTTTTTTTAAAAAAAATTTGTTCCTCTGACTAATTTAAATTTTTAAAGGGACAGTCAACACCAGAATTTTTGTTGTTTGAAAAGATAGATAATCCCTTTATTACCCATTCCCCAGTTTTGCATAACCAACACAGTTATAATAATACACGTTTTACCTCTGTAATTACCTTGTATCTATGCCTCTGCAAACTGCCCCCTTATTTCAGTTCTTTTGACAGACTTGCAATTTAGCCAGTTAGTGCTCACTCCTAGGTAACTTCACGTGCATGAGATCAATGTTATCTATATGACACACATGAACTAACGCCCTCTAGTGGTGAAAAACTGTCAAAATGCATTCAGATTAGAGGCAGCCTTCAAGGTCTAAGAAATTAGCATATGAGCCAACCTAGATTTAACTTTCAACTAAGAATACCAAGATAACAAAGCAAAATTGGTGATAAAAGTAAATTGGAAAGTTTTTTAAAATTACATGCCCGATCTGAATCATGAAAGTTTATTTGGGACTTGAGTGTCCCTTTAATTTTTTTTCTATGTATTCACCAACCTATATGTGTATTACAATTTTATTCACTACACATATATTCTCCAACCATTTCATGTTTGTTGAGACATGATTATTTGGGCCTGCAAGACTTCAGGTCAACTATGTATTAGACCTATTCAGAATTCTTTCTCTTATCTTTCTTAGGTGGAAAGTACCTTTAATTATTTGGAAATCAGTGATATTGAAATAAGAGACCAGAATCTGGTGAGTATTTTTTTTTTCTGTTTCTGTTGCTCATGAAGGGCAAACCTGTTTGTTTTCTTCAGTACTCACTCACAAATCATGTATTTCTACAGGTTTACATATCTTATCCAGTGTAATGTCACCAAAGAATACAAGTTAGAGCTTCTTACCGGCAGGTTTCAGCTTTTGGCCACTTATAACACTGTCAGTGCAGTCTACCACCTCATACATCCCATCTAAAGGTGCAATTGTTTCTAATGTATCTATTGCAGCCAGGTCCGGTGCTAGGATTTTTGGCTACACAGGCAAAGACACATTTTGCCT
The DNA here is from genome assembly GCF_027579735.1 of Bombina bombina. Lineage (NCBI taxonomy): Eukaryota > Metazoa > Chordata > Amphibia > Anura > Bombinatoridae > Bombina > Bombina bombina. Next base: position 875,032,437 of record NC_069499.1, read on the forward strand.
CCCCCTCCCCAGGCCATTTCTATAGAACGGGGCAAATTCCAAAGACTTGCCCAAATTCTAAAGAACACTCTTTACAGTGTACAATACTCAACAAATATGTTAAAAATTTAGGAGAAAGCGCAAAAATCTAGAATCCAGGCTTTTTTGGGATATGCAGTATATATATAGTGATGTTGCGAACAGTTCGCCGGAGAACAGTTCCCGGCGATCTTAGCTTGTTCGCGTTCGCCGCGGCGGGCGAAAATATGCGATGTTCGATCCGCCCCCTATTCGTCATCATTGAGTAAACTTTGACCCTGTATCTCACCGTCTGCAGACACATTTCAGCCAATCAGCAGCAGACACTCCCTCCCAAAACCTCCCAGCTCCTGGGCAGCAGACAATTTAGATTCATTATGATCCTGCATTCTTAGTGAGAGGAGTGATAGTGCTGCTGCTGGTGATTTCATAGGGAAATTGATAGCTAGGCTAGTGTATTCAGTGTCCACTACAGTCCTGAAGGACTCATCTGATCTCTGCTGTAAGGACAGCACCCCAAAAAGCCCTTTTTAGGGCTAGAACTTCAGTCGTTTTTTGTTTTTTTTGTAATCTAATTGCATTTGCCTGCCTGTCAGCCTGTGCGTGAGGCTCACAGCATATAGTGTGCCTACTTGCTCACTGCCACCACTCATATCTGGTGTAACATTAGTGTAAACATTTTTTTAAAAAAACTTTTACATCAGTTTGCTAGTGTAATCTAATTTCAGTTGCCAGCAGGCCTGTGTGTCAGGCTCACAGCATATACTGTGATTAATTGCTCTGTGCCACCACTCATATCTGGTGTAACATTAGTGTAAATTTTTTAAAAAAAAACTTTTAGTTTACTAGTGTAATCTAATTTCAGTTGCCAGGCCAGCCTGCCACTGCCAGCCTCAGTGCCACCACTCATATCTGGTGTAACGTTAGTGTAAATTTAAAAAAAAAAAAACTTTTACATCAGTCTGCTAGTGTTATTTAATTTTAGTTGCCAGGCCAGCCTGCCACTAGTGCCAGCCTGTGTGTCAGGCTGACAGCAAATACTGTGCCTACTTCCATTCTCAGTGCCACCACTCATATCTGTTGTAACATTAGTGTAAATATTTTAAAAAAAAACTTTTATATGTCTGTTAGTGTTATTTAATTTTAGTTGCCAGGCCAGCCTGCCACTAGTGCCAGCCTGTGTGTCAGGCTCCCAGCATATACTGTGCCTACTTCCATCCTCAGTGCCACCACTCATATCTCTTGTAACATTAGTGTAACTTTTTTTTAAAAAAACTTTTACATCAGTCTGCTAGTGTTATTTAATTTTAGTTGCCAGGCCAGCCTGCGTGTCAGGCTCACAGCATATACTGTGCCTACTTCCATCCTCAGTGCCACCACTCATATCTGTTGTAACATTAGTGTAACTTTTTTTTAAAAAAACCTTTTACATCAGTCTGCTAGTGTTATTTAATTTTAGTTGCCAGGCCAGCCTGCCACTAGTGCCAGCCTGTGTGTCAAGCTCCCAGCATATACTGTGCCTACTTCCATCCTCAGTGCCACCACTCATATCTGTTGTAACATTAGTGTAAATTTATAAAAATAAAACTTTTACATCAGTCTGCTAGTGTTATTTAATTTTAGTTGCCAGGCCAGCCTGCCACTAGTGCCAGCCTGTGTGTCAGGCTCCCAGCATATACTGTGCCTACTTCCATCCTCAGTGCCACCACTCATATCTGTTGTAACATTAGTGTAACTTTTTAAAAAAAAACTTTTACATCAGTCTGCTAGTGTTATTGAATTTTAGTTGCCAGGCCAGCCTGCCACTAGTGCCGCCAGCCTGTGTGTCAGGCTCACAGCATATACTGTGCCTACTTCCGTCCTCAGTGCCACCACTCATATCTGTTGTAACATTAGTGTAAATTTAAAAAAAAAAAAAATTTACATCAGTCTGCTAGTGTTATTTAATTTTAGTTGCCAGGCCAGCCTGCCACTAGTGCCAGCCTGTGTGTCAGGCTCACAGCATATACTGTGCCTACTTCCATCCTCAGTGCCACCACTCATATCTTTTCTAACATTAGTGTAAATTTATAAAAAAAAAACTTTTACATCAGTCTGCTAGTGTTATTTAATTTTAGTTGCCAGGCCAGCCTGCCACTAGTGCCAGCCTGTCTGTCAGGCTCACAGCATATACTGTGCCTACTTCCATCCTCAGTGCCACCACTCATATCTGTTGTAACATTAGTGTAAATTTTTTTTAAAAAAACTTTTACATCAGTCTGCTAGTGTTATTTAATTTTAGTTGCCAGGCCAGCCTGCCACTAGTGCCGCCAGCCTGTGTGTCAGCCTCACAGCATATAATGTGCCTACTTCCATCCTCAGTGCCACCACTCATATCTTTCGTGACATTAGTGTAATTTTTTTTTAAAAAAAAACTTTTACATCAGTCTGCTATTGTTATTTAATTTTAGTTGCCAGGCCAGCCTGCCACTAGTGCCAGCCTGTGTGTCAGGCTCACAGCATATACTGTGCCTACTTCCTCAGTGCCACCACTCATATCTGTTGTAACATTAGTGTAAATTTTTTTTAAAAAAAACTTTTACATCAGTCTGCTAGTGTTATTTAATTTTAGTTGCCAGGCCAGCCTGCCACTAGTGCCAGCCTGTGTGTCAGGCTCAAAGCATATACTGTGCCTACTTCCATCCTCAGTGCCACCACTCATATCTCTTGTAACATTAGTGTAAATTTATAAAAATAAAACTTTTACATCAGTCTGCTAGTGTTATTTAATTTTAGTTGCCAGGCCAGCCTGCCACTAGTGCCAGCCTGTGTGTCAGGCTCACAGCATATACTGTGCCTACTTCCTCAGTGCCACCACTCATATCTCTTGTAACATTAGTGTAAATTTTTTTAAAAAAAACTTTTGCATCAGTCTGCTAGTGTTATTTAATTGCATTTGCCTGCCTGCCAGCGTGTGTGCCAGGCCCACTTGCCAAGTTAGTGGCACCACTCATATTTGTTGTAACAGTAGTGTAAATATTTAAAAAAAAAAACTTTTTTGACTGTGAAACATCAGTCTGCTAGTGCAATCTAATTGCAGTTGCCTGCCTGCCAGCGTGTGTGCCAGGCCCACTTGCCAACTAGTGCCACCAATCATATTTGTTATAACAGTATTGTAAATATTTAAAAAAAAAACTTTTTTGACTGTGAAACATCAGTCAGCTAGTGTAATTTAATTGCAGTTGCCTGCCTGCCAGCGTGTGTGCCAGGCCCACTTGCTAAGTGCCACCAATCATATTTGTTATAACAGTATTGTAAATATTTATAAAAAAACTTTTTGGACTGTGAAACATCAGTCAGCTAGTGTAATCTAATTGCAGTTGCCTGCCTGCCAGCGTGTGTGCCAGGCCCACTTGCCAACTAGTGCCACCAATCATATTTGTTATAACAGTAGTGTAAATATTAAAAAAAAAAAAAAATTGACAGTGAAACATCAGTCTGCTAGTGTAATCTAATTGAAGTTGCCTGCCTGCCAGCGTGTGTGCCAGGCCCACTTGCCAAGTTAGTGGCACCACTCATATTTGTTGTAACAGTAGTGAAAATATTTAAAAAAAACTTTTTGGACTGGGAAACATCAGTCTGCTAGTGCAATCTAATTGCAGTTGCCTGCCTGCCTGCCTGCCAGCGTGCGTGCCAGGCCCACTTGCCAACTAGTGCCACCAATCATATTTGTTATAACAGTAGTGTAAATATTTTTTAAAAAAACTTTTTTGACTGTGAAACATCAGTCTGCTAGTGTAATCTAATTGAAGTTGCCTGCCTGCCAGCGTGTGTGCCAGGCCCACTTGCCAAGTTAGTGGCACCACTCATATTTGTTGTAACAGTAGTGTAAATATTTAAAAAAAAAAACTTCTTTGACTGTGAAACATCAGTCTGCTAGTGGAATCTAATTGCAGTTGCCTGCCTGCCAGCGTATGTGCCAGGCCCACTTGCTAAGTGCCACCAATCATATTTGTTATAACAGTAGTGTAAATATTTCTAAAAAAAATTTTTTTGACTGTGAAACATCAGTCTGCTAGTGTAATCTAATTGAAGTTGCCTGCCTGCCTGCCAGCGTGTGTTTACCTGGCCCACTTGCCAAGTTAGTGGCACCACTCATATTTCTTGTAACAGTAGTTTAAATATTTAAAAAATAAACATTTTTGACTGTGAAACATCAGTTTGGTTTTTGTGTCAGGCTCACAGCGTATACTGTGCCCACTTGCCCAGTGCCACCACTCATATCTTGTTTAATAGTAGTGTAAGTGTACATTTAAAAAAAATAAACTTTTTGGATTGTGAAACATCATTCTGCTTTTTTTCTGTCAGGCTCACAGCGTATACTGTGCCCACTTGCCCAGTGGCACCACTCATATTTTGTTTAATAGTAGTGTAAGTCTACATTTAAAAAAAAAATGACAGGCAGAGGCAGGCCACCCAGCAGGTGCCATCGTGGTCGTGGTGCGGTGATTCCCTTTGACCCTACAATAATGCACAGTGTTCAGAGGCCACGTGCCATGAACACGAAAAGTTTTGAGGAGGACCTAGTTGACTGGCTAACACAGGACACCCAATCTTCTACAGCTTCCGCTCGTAACCTTGACGCACCATCCACCTCGAGCTTAGCTTCGGGCACCTCTCAAGTGACCAGTGCCACTCGCCCGCCTGCCGCCACCACCAACACTAGCACCACAGCCGCTTCACTTGATCTGTCAGAGGAGTTATTGACACATCAGTTGGAAGAAATGAGTGATGCGCAACCATCATTGACAGAGGATGTAGATAACAGTGATATGTCTCAGTCAGGCAGCATTACAGACATGGACATATGCTGTGATGATGATGGTGATGTTGTACCCGCTGCTGCTTCCTTTGTTGATTTGTCAGATACAAGTGAAGCGGTTGATGATGATGCGTCCGTGGATGTCACGTGGGTGCCTGCTAGAAGAGAAGAAGAAGAGGGGGAAAGTTCAGATGGGGAGACAGAGAGGAGGAGGAGGAGATGAGTTGGAAGCAGGGGGAGGTCGTCGCAAGGAGATAGTGGCACAGTCAGACAGCATGCATCGGCACCCGGGGTCAGCCAGACAGCATGCCAATCAACGCATGCTCTTGCCACCACCAGAATGCCGTCATCGCAGAGCTCAGCAGTGTGGCATTTTTTTTTGTGTGCCTGCCTTTGACAACAGCAATGCCATTTGCAACCTGTGCCAAAAGAAACTGAGTCGTGGGAAGTCCAACAACCACCTAGGTACAACTGCTTTGCGAAGGCACATGGTTTCACATCACAAACGCCGATGGGATGAACACATGAGTAGAAGCAGCACACAAACTCAAAGCCGCCATCCTCCCCCTGGTCCAACATCTTCACAAACGTCAGACACTGCTGTACTCCTTGCCCCCTCTCAACCATCCGCCACTCCGTCTCTCTTCTGTAGCAGTTCCTGCTCATCTGCCCACAGTCAGGTGTCTGTCAAGGACATGTTTGAGTGTAAGAAGCCAATTTCCCAAAGTCACCCCCTTGCCCGGCGTCTGACAGCTGGCTTGTCTGAACTCTTAGCCCGCCAGCTTTTACCATACAAGCTCGTGGAGTCTGAGGCGTTCAAAAAATTTGTATCTATTGGGACACCGCAGTGGAAGGTACCCGGCCGAAATTTCATTTCACAAAAGGCAATCCCCAACCTGTACTCGATTGTGCGAAAGGAAGTAATGGCATGTCTGGCACACAGTGTTGGGGCAAGGGTCCATCTGACCACTGATAGCTGGTCTGCAAAGCATGGTCAGGGCAGGTATATCACCTACACTGCGCATTGGGTAAACCTGCTAAAGGCTGACAAGCATGGAATGCGTGGTTCTGCAGAGGAGTTGGTGACACCGCCACGACTTGCAGGCCTGCTGCTACTTCCTCTACTCCTACTACTCCATCCTCTTCCATAACCTCTTCCTCGACTGAGTCCTCTTCTGCTGCTGCGTCTTGCTCCACATCAACGGCACCCCCCAGCTCCCCAGGTACTATTCAACATCCCGGATACGGCAGTGTCACGCCGTCTTGGGGTTGACTTGCCTGAAAGCAGAGAGTCACGCCGCAGCAGCACTCCTGTCCGCCCTGAACGCACAGGTGGATCAGTGGCTGACTCCGCACCAACTGGAGATCAGCAAAGTGGTTTCTGACAACGGAAGTAATTTGGTGGCAGCATTGAAATTGGGCAAGTTGACACATGTGCCGTGCATGGCACATGTGTGTAATCTGATTGTACAACGCTTTGTGCATAAGTACCCAGGCTTACAGGACATCCTGAAGCAGGCCAGGAAGGTGTGTGGCCATTTCAGGCGTTCCTACACGGCCATGGCGCACTTGTCAGATATCCAGCGGCGAAACAACCTGCCAGTGAGGCGCTTGATTTGCGACAGCCCGACACGTTGGAATTCAACACTCCTAATGTTCGGCCGCCTGCTACAACAAAAAAAAGCTGTTTACGAGTATTTGTATGACCGGGGTGCTAGGACAGCCTCTGGGGAGCTGGGGATTTTTTTGCCACGTTACTGGACGCTCATGCGCAATGACTGTAGGCTCATGCGTCCTTTTGAAGAGGTGACAAACCTAGTCAGTCACACCGAAGGCACCATCAGCGACATCATACCATTTGTTTTCTTCCTGGAGCGTGCCCTGCGAAGAGTGCTGGATCAGGCCGTAGATGAGCGTGAAGAGGAAGAGTTGTGGTCTCCATCACCACCAGAAACAGCCTTATCAGCATCGCTTGCTGGACCTGCGGCAACGCAGGAAGAGGATTGTGAGGAAGAGGAGTCAGAGGAGGAATGTGGCTTTGAGGAGGAGGAGGAAGACCAAGCACAACAGGCATCCCAGGGTGCTCGTTGTTGTCACCTATCTCTTACCCGTGGTGTTGTACGTGGCTGGGGGGAAGAAGATACCTTCAGTGAGATCAGTGAGGATGAGGAATGGGACATGAGTAGCTCGGCATCCAACCTTGTGCAAATGGGGTCTTTCATGCTGTCATGCCTGTTGAGGGGCACTCGTATAAAAAAGCTGAAGGAGAACGAACTGTACTGGGTGTCCACAATACTAGACCCCTGGTATAAGCATAAAGTGACTGAAATGTTACCGAATTCCCGCAAGTCGGAAAGGATGGAGCAGTTCAAAAATAAATTAAAAAGTATGCTTTACACAGCGTATAAGGGTGATGTCACAGCACAACGGGAATCGAACAGGGGAACAGATGAAAGTAATCCTCCTCCTCCCACGACCACACCGGCAAGGACAGGATGCTTTCCAGACGTGTTGTTGATGGAGGACATGCTGACCTTTTTAACTCCTATGCATCGCCACAGCCCTTCGGGATCCAGCCTCAGAGAACGACTCAACCGACAGGTAGCAGACTACCTCGCATTAACTGCGGATCTCGACACTGAGGAGCGATGGACCCCTTGACTACTGGGTGTGCAGGCTTGACCTGTGGCCTGAGCTATCCCAATTTGCAATCGAACTTCTGGCCTGCCCCGCTTCAAGTGTCCTGTCAGAAAGGACCTTCAGTGCAGCAGGAGGTATTGTCACTGAGAAGAGAAGTCACCTAGGTCAAAAAAGTCTTGATTATCTCACCTTTATTAAAATGAATGAGGGATGGATCCTGAAGGGACTGACATTGGGCGATACATTCGAGTAAAAAAGGCCTGATGAGATGAGCTGCCTTGGGCTAAAAATGGTACACACGCTGCTGTATTTTATCTTTGAATGCCGGATGACTTGCGTGACTTATCCGCCAACAACTAGGGTTCAAGCCGCAATGTTTCAGGGCAATTTCTAACTGTCAAACAAACATCAATTTTTCTGGCCGCTGCTACAGCAGCATCTGCAAAAATACCTAATTTTTCAGGCATGTGTACATGCCTAATTTTTCTGGCCTCTGGTGCTGCACTGTGGCTTCAAAGCCAAAACCAAAAAAAAGGCACATAACAGGGATTAAACTGCTAAGAATAGTACTACTTAACACACCACTCATATCTGGTGGCACAGTAGATTGCACGCGCAGTGCCCCAAATTTGAAGTAGGAGGACCCACCAAGCATCTTTTTCCATCTCCCGGTTCTTAAAAATTATCTCCGGGTTCCTAAAAACGATGCCATACCTGTACTCGATTGTGCAAAAGGAAGTCATGGCATATGTGTTCTTTCATGCTGTTGTGCCTGTTGAGGGTCGGGGACCCTCGTATAAAAAGGCTGAAGGAGAATGACCTGTACTGGGTGTCCAAGCATCTTTTTCCATCTCCCGGTTCCTAAAAATTATCTCCGGGTTCCTAAAATCGATGCCATTGCTGTACTCGATTGTGCAAAAGGAAGTCATGGCATATGTGGTCTTTCATGCTGTTGTGTCTGTTGAGGGTCGGGGACCCTCGTATAAAAAGGCTGAAGTAGAACGACCTGTACTGGGTGTCCAAGCATCTTTTTCCATCTCCCGGTTCCTAAAAATTATCTCCGGGTTCCTAAAATCGATGCCATACCTGTACTCGATTGTGCAAAAGGATGGCATATGTGGTCTTTCATGCTGTCGTGCCTGTTGAGGGTCATGGACCCTCGTATAAAAAGGCTGAAGGAGAACGAGGGTGTCCAAGCATCTTTTTCCATCTCGAGGTTCCTAAAAATGATCTCCGGGTTCCTAAAATCAATGCCATACCTGTACTCGATTGTGCAAAAGGATGGCATATGTGGTATTTCATGCTGTTGTGCCTGTTGAGGGTCGGGGACCCTCGTATAAAAAGGCTGAAGGAGAACGACCTGTACTGGGTGTCCAAGCATCTTTTTCCATCTCCTGGTTCCTAAAATTGATGACATACCTGTACTCGATTGTGCAAAAGGATGGCATATGTGGTATTTCATGCTGTTGTGCCTGTTGAGGGTCGGGGACCCTCGTATAAAAAGGCTGAAGGAGAATGACCTGTACTGGGTGTCCAAGCATCTTTTTCCATCTCCCGGTTCCTAAAAATTATCTCCGGGTTCCTAAAATCGATGCCATACCTGTACTCGATTGTGCAAAAGAAGTCCTATGGGGTCTTTCATGCTGTCGTGCCTGTTGAGGGTCGGGAACCCTCGTCTAAAAAGGCTGAAGGAGAACGACCTGTACTGGGTGTCCAAGCATCTTTTTCCATCTCCTGGTTCCTAAAAATTATCTCCGGGTTCCTAAAATCGATGCCATACCTGTACTCGATTGTGCAAAAGGATTGCATATGTGGTCTTTCATGCTGTCGTGCCTGTTGAGGGTCGGGGACCATCGTCTAAAAAGGCTGAAGGAGAACGACCTTTACTGGGTGTAAAAGCATCTTTTTCCATCTCCCGGTTCCGAAAATCCATGCCATATACACGTCCCCTGATAGGGGACACCGCAGTGGAAGGTACACAGCCACAATTTCTTTGCACAAAAGGCAATCCCCGACCCCAACCTGTACTCGATTGTGCAAAAGGAAGTAACCTTACCATCTAACTATCAATCGTATCTATCAAATGTATATTGCATCTATTGATCTATGTAATTCGTATCTATCCAATGTATATTGCATCTATTGATCTATGTAATCTATGTATCTATCAAATCTATCTATCTCGTGGCCGGACTGTTTTGTGACACTGACAGCCACTTGTGTTTCGGCCAAATTTGAAGTAGGAGGACCGACCAAGCATCTTTTCTTTCATGTAATTAGCAAGAGTCCATGAGCTAGTGACGTATGGGATATACATTCCTACCAGGAGGGGCAAAGTTTCCCAAACCTTAAAATGCCTATAAATACACCCCTCACCACACCCACAATTCAGTTTTACAAACTTTGCCTCCCGTGGAGGTGGTGAAGTAAGTTTGTGCTTAAGATTCTTCGTTGATATGCGCTTCGCAACAGGTTGAAGCCCGGTTTTCCTCTCAGAGTGCAGCGAATGTCGGAGAGATGTGAAGAGAGTATTGCCTATTTGAATACAATGGTCTACCTCTAGGGGATCTATTTCATAGGTTCTCTGTTATCGGTCGTAGAGATTTCTTCTCCTACCTCCCTTTTCAGATCGACGATATACTCTTATATACCATTACCTCTACTGATTCTCATTTCAGTACTGGTTTGGCTATCTGCTATATGTAGAGGAGTGTCCTGGGGTAAGTAAGTCTTATTTTTTGTGACACTCTACGCTATGGTTGGGCACTTTATATGTAAAGTTCTAAATATATGTCTATAAACTTATATTTGCCTTGATTCAGGATAATCAGTATTCCTTTTCAAATACAGACTGTCAGTTTCATTATTGGGATAATGCATTTAATTATTTTTTCTTACCTTGAACAATTTCATTTGGCCATTTTTTCCTGCATGCTGTTAGGCTCGCGGGGGCAGAACATGTTTCTTTTTATTACGTCTTTTATTGGTGCGAACTTTTTTGGCGCTAAAAATTGTCATTTCCGGTAACGTAATTTACGCCGGAAGTTGTATTCTGTTATGCATGCGTATTCAGACATTTTTTTGCGCCAAAAAAATGTGGGCGTCTTTTTTACTCACATTATTTAAACATTTCTTTTTCTTTGCTTCTGGTTCTAGAAGCTTATTTTTTGCATTCTTTCCCATTCCTGAAACGGTCATTTAAGGAATTTGATAATTTTGCTTTATATGTTGTTTTTTCTATTACATATTGCAAGATGTCTCACCCTGACCCTGGATCTAAATCTACTAATGGACAGACGCTGTCTGATGCTGGTTCTACCAAAGTTAAGTGTATATGTTGTAAACTTGTGGTAACTGTTCCTCCAGCTGTAGTTTGTGAAAGCTGTCATGATAAACTTTCCAATGCAGATTGTGTTTCCATTAGTAATAATCCTTTACCTGTTGTTGTTCCTTCAACATCTATTGTTCAGGATGTTCCTGTTAATGTTAAAGAATTTGTTTCTAATTCTATTAGGAAGGCTCTGTCTGCTATTCCTCCTTCCAGTAAACGTAAAAGGTCTTTCAAAACTTCTCACACTTCAGATGAATTTTTAGGTGACCGCCATCATTCTGACTTATCTGTTTCTGATGAGGTTTTTTCCGGTTCAGAAGATTCTACTTCAGATATTGATACTGATAAATCTTCATATTTATTTAAGATGGAGTTTATTCGTTCATTACTTAAATATGTTTTGATTGCTTTAGATATGGAGGAGTCTAGTCCTCTTGATACTAAAACTGCTAAACGTTTAAATTCGGTTTATAAACCTCATGTGTTAATTCCGGAAGTTTTTCCAGTTCCTGATGCTATCTCAGATGTGATTGCTAGGGAATGGGATAGTCTGGGTAGTTCATTTACTCCTTCTCCAAGGTTTAAGAAATTGTACCCTGTGCCATCTGATAGATTGGAGTTTTGGGATAAAATCCCTAAAGTCGATGGGGCTATCTCTACTCTTGCCAAACGTACTGCTATTCATACGGCAGATAGCACTTTGTTTAAAGATCCTTTAGATAGGAAAATTGAATCTTTTTTAAGAAAAGCTTATTTATGTTCAGGTAATCTACTAAGACCTGCTATCTCTTTGGTTGATGTTGCAGCAGCTTCAACTTTCTGGTTGGAGGCTTTAGCGCAACAAGTGACAGATCATAATACATATAGCATTGTTAAACTTCTTCAACACGCTAATAACTTTGTCTGTGATGCCATTTTTGATATCATTAGAGTTGATGTCCGGTATATGTCTTTAGCTATTTTAGCTAGACGAGCTTTATGGCTTAAATCCTGGAATGTAGATATGTCTTGTAAGTCAACTTTGCTTTCTCTCTCTTTCCAAGGTAATAAGTTGTTTGGTTCTCAGTTGGATTCTATAATTTCAACTGTTACTGGAGGGAAGGGTGCCTTTTTGCCTCAGGGTAAAAAATCTAAAGGTAATTACAGGGCTGCTAATCGTTTTTCGTTCCTTTCGTCAGAATAAGGAGCAGAAGTCCGATCCTTCCCCTAAAGGAACAGTTTCCGGTTGGAAACCTAATCCAGTCTGGAATAAATCCAAGCCTTCTAGAAAGTCAAAACCAGCTCCTAAATCCGCATGAAGGTGCGGCCCTCATTCCAGCGCAGCTGGTAGGGGGCAGGTTACGATTTTTCAAAGAGGTTTGGATCAATTCGGTTCACAATCTTTGGATTCAGAACATTGTTTCGCAAGGGTACAGAATAGGTTTCAAAGTAAGACCGCCTGTGAGAAGATTCTTTCTCTCACGCATTTCAGTCAATCCAGTGAAGGCTCAGGCATTTCTGAAATGTATTTCAGACCTAGAGTTAGCTGGGGTAATTATAACAGTTCCAGTTCTGGAACAAGGTCTGGGGTTTTATTCGAATCTATTCATCGTACCAAAGAAAGAGAATTTTTTCAGACCAGTTCTGGACCTAAAGATATTGAATCGTTATGTAAGGATACCAACATTCAAAATTGTGACTATAAGAACTATTCTGCCTTTTGTTCAGCAAGGGCATTATATATCTACAATAGACACAATGCATACCTGCATATTCCAATTCATCCAGATCACTATCAGTTTCTGAGATCCTCTTTTCTAGACAAGCATTACCAGTTTATTGCTCTTCCATTTGGTCTAGCAACAGCACCAAGGATCTTTTCGAAGGTTCTCGTGCCCTTCTCTCTGTAATCAGAGAACAGGGTATTGCGGTATTTCCTTATTTGGACGATATCTTGGTACTTGCTCAGTCTTCACATTCTGCAGAATCTCATACGAATCAACTTGTGTTGTTTCTTCAAGGTCATGGTTGGAGGATCAATTTGCCAAAGAGTTCCTTGATTCCTCAGACAAGGGTAACCTTTTTAGGTTTCCATATAGATTCAGTGTCCATGACTTTGTCTCTGACAGAAAAGAGATGTCTGAAATTGGTTCCAGCCTGTCGAAGCCTTCAGTCTCAATCGTTCCCTTCGGTAGCATTATGCATGGAAATTTTAGGTCTCATGACTGCTGCATCGGACGCGATCCCTTTTGCTCGTTTTCACACGAGACCACTCCAGCTTTGTATGCTGAACCAGTGGTGCAGGGATTATACAAGGATATCACAAATTATATCCTTAAATCCCAATGTTCGATCATCTCTAACTTGGTGGATGGATCACCATCGTTTAATTCAAGGGGCCTCTTTTGTTCGTCCAACCTGGACTGTGATCTGAACAGATGCGAGTCTTTCAGGTTGGGGAGCTGTATGGGGATCTCTGACAGCGCAAGGGGGTTGGGAATCTCAGGAGGCGAGATTACCAATCAACATTTTGGAACTCTGTGCGATTTTCAGAGCTCTTCAATTTTGGCCTCTTCTGAAGAGAGAATCGTTTATTTGTTTTCAAACAGACAATGTCACGACCGTGGCATATGTCAATCATCAAGGTGGGACTCACAGTCCTCAAGCTATGAAAGAAGTATCTCGGATACTTGTATGGGCGGAATCCAGCACCTGTCTAATTTCTGCGGTTCACATCCCAGGTGTAGACAATTGGGAAGCGGATTATCTCAGTCGCCAGATGTTACATCCGGGCGAATGGTCTCTTCATCCAGAGGTTTTTCTTCAGATTGTTCAAATCTGGGGTCTTCCAGAAATAGATCTGATGGCCTCTCATCTGAACAAGAAACTTCCCAGGTATCTGTCCAGATCCCGGGATCCTCAGGCGGAAGCAGTGGATGCGTTGTCAATTCCTTGGAATTATCATCCTGCTTATATCTTTCCGCCTCTAGTTCTTCTTCCAAAAGTAATCTCCAAAATTCTAATGGAGCGTTCATTTGTACTGCTGGTGGCTCCAGCATGGCCACACAGGTTTTGGTTTGCGGATCTCATTCGGATGGCCAGTTGCCAACCTTGGACACTTCCATTAAGACCAGACCTTCTATCTCAAGGCCCATTTTTCCATCAGGATCTCAAATCATTAAATTTGAAGGTATGGAGATTGAAGACTTGATCCTCAGTCATAGAGGTTTCTCTGACTCAGTGATCAATACTATGTTACAGGCTCGTAAATCCGTCTCTAGAAAGATTTATTATCGAGTTTGGAAGACTTACATCTCTTGGTGTTCTTCTCATAAATTCTCCTGGCATTCTTTCAGAATTCCTAGAATTTTACAATTTCTTCAGCATGGTTTGGATAAAGGTTTGTCTGCAAGTTCTTTGAAGGGACAAATCTCTGCTCTTTCTGTTCTTTTTCACAGAAAGATTGCTAATTTTCCTGATATTCATTGTTTTGTACAGACTTTGTCTCGTATCAAACCTGTCATTAAGTCGATCTCTCCTCCTTGGAGTCTTAATTTGGTTTTGAAAGCTTTGCAGGCTCCTCCGTTTGAGCCTATGCATTCTCTGGACATTAAATTACTTTCCTGGAAAGTATTGTTCCTTTTGGCTATCTCTTCTGCTACAAGAGTTTCTGAGTTATCTGCTCTTTCTTGTGAATCTCCTTTTCTGATTTTCATCAGGATAAGGCGGTGTTACGGACTTCTTTTCAATTTTTACCTAAGGTTATGAATTCTAACAACATTAGTAGAGAAATTGTTGTTCCTTCATTGTGTCCTAATCCTAAGAATTCTAAGGAAAGATCCTTACATTCTTTGGATGTAGTTAGAGCTTTGAAATACTATGTTGAAGCTACTAAAGATTTTAGGAAGACTTCCAGTCTATTTGTTATCTTTTCTGGTTCCAGGAAAGGTCAGAAGGCTTCCGCCATTTCTTTGGAGTCTTGGTTAAAGTCTTTGATTTATCATGCTTATGTGGAGTCGGGTAAGTCCCCGCCTCAAAGGATTACGGCTCATTCTACTAGGTCAGTTTCTACTTCCTGGGCTTTTAGGAATTAAGCTTCTGTTGATCAGATTTGCAAAGCAGCGACTTGGTCTTCTTTGCATACTTTTACTAAATTCTACCATTTTGATGTGTTTTCTTCTTCTGAGGCAGTTTTTGGTAGAAAAGTACTTCAGGCAGCTGTTTCTGTTTGATTCGTCTGCTTATATTTTCAATTTTTTTCATTATAAAGATTAAAACTTTTAATTTGGGTTGTGGATTATTTTTTCAGCGGAATTGGCTGTCTTTATTTTATCCCTCCCTCTCTAGTGACTCTTGCGTGGAAGTTCCACATCTTGGGTATCTGCTATCCCATACGTCACTAGCTCATGGACTCTTGCTAATTACATGAAAGAAAACATAATTTAGGTAAGAACTTACCTGATAAATTAATTTCTTTCATATTAGCAAGAGTCCATGAGACCCACCCTTTTTTGTGGTGGTTATGATTTTTTTGTATAAAGCACAATTATTCCAATTCCTTATTTTTTGATGCTTTTGCTCCGTTCTTATAACCCCACTTCTTGGCTATTCATTAAACTGAATTGTGGGTGTGGTGAGGGGTGTATTTATAGGCATTTTAAGGTTTGGGAAACTTTGCCCCTCCTGGTAGGAATGTATATCCCATACGTCACTAGCTCATGGACTCTTGCTAATATGAAAGAAATTAATTTATCAGGTAAGTTCTTACATAAATTATGTTTTTCCATCTCCCGCTTCCTAAAATCCATGCCATATACACCTCCCCTGGCGCCGCAACTGCCTCTGGGAACCTTACCATGGGTCCCAGACCGCACGTCTTGTAATTCTCTGTCTGTGAAATTATATATCTATCAAATCAATCTATTTATCTATCAAATCTATCTAACTATCAATCGTATCTATCAAATGTATATTGCATCTATTGATCTATGTAATTCGTATCTATCCAATGTATATTGCATCTATTGATCTATGTAATCTATGTATCTATCTATCAAATCTATCTATCTCGTGGCCGGACTGTTTTGTGACACTGACAGCCACTTGTGTTTTGGCCAAATTTGAAGTAGGAGGAACGACCAAGCATCTTTTTCCATCTCCCGCTTCCTAAAATCCATGCCATATACACCTCCCCTGGCGCCGCAACTGCCTCTGGGAACCTTACCATGGGTCCCAGACCGCACGTCTTGTAATTCTCTGTCTGTGAAATTATATATCTATCAAATCTATCTATTTATCTATCAAATCTATCTAACTATCAATCATATCTATCAAATGTATATTGCATCTATTGATCTATGTAATTCGTATCTATCAAATGTATATTGCATCTATTGATCTATGTAATTCGTATCTATCAAATGTATATTGCATCTATTGATCTATGTAATTTGTATCTATCATATGTATATTGCATCTATTGATCTATGTATCTATCTATCAAATCTATCTATCTGGTGGTTGTGCAAATGGACTGTTTGCGGTTGTTTGTGGTGCGTTACACGGGGAGTTTGGTCTGTCACTGTGAAGCGGGTGTAACCCTTACACTACCTGATCGATACAACATCATACCTGATGTTTTAAAGCACGTTATTCCAAACAATTTAGGAATGTTAGGTGATTTATGCCCTTTATGGATTAAAACCAGACTCTGCATCAACTATGTAATTTTCCGTGGGAGTTTTGCCATGGATCTCCCTCTGGCATGCCACAGTCCAGGTGTTAGTCCCCTTGAAACAACTTTTCCATCACTATTGTGGCCAGAAAGAGTCCCTGTTGGTTTTAAAGTTCGCCTGCCTATTGAAGTCTATGGCGGTTCGCCCAGTTCGCCGGTTCGAACAGTTGCGGAAGTTCGAGTCCGCCGTTCGCGAACCGAAATTTTTAGGTTTGCGACATCACTTTATATATATATATATATATATATATATATATATATGTAACTATTATGATAAATCTTAGGCCTGGCGGTGCTGTGTATTATATGTTATGGAGTTATTATGCAAATACTCTGTTTGTTTATGGTAACATTGCATTGCCTTATACTTATGAAAGGTATGTGTTTGGATGCTGCAAACAAGAAGAGGGAGAATCTCTTGATAACTTTGTTACACGCTTGAGAGAAAAGGCAGCAACTTGTGAATATGGTACACTAAGGGATGAATTAATAAGGGACAAAATTGTTCTCGGTGTAGCTAGTGAGAGCATGCGCAGGCATCTACTAAGAGAACATGACTTAACTTTAAACACAGCCATTGAAACGTGCCGTACAGCAGAGATAACTGACAGACGTCTGAAAGTTCTGGAACAGGACAGACAGCAGACCGACAGCATAAACATTGCAATGCAGCGGCAACACATAAGCAAACAGCAGCAACGCCGCCTGTTTAGCACAAATGCTGCAAACCCTACAGCAAGCAAATATTGTGGGACTGTGCATCAGAGAATTAAAGAGCAATGTCCAGCATATGGGAAGTCTTGTAGGTCTTGTGGAAGAACAAATCACTTTGCTAACGTTTGTTTGTCAAGTAAAAGACAGCCATCACTAGGAAAGTTACACACCATGGAGAACACATCTGCATATGAGGAAGAGCCACACACCGCTGAAGTGATGTACAGTAGTGAATTGATCGGCACTGTGCAAGCTAGAGGAAAGAAATGGTTTGTAACTTTAAATTTAAATAATAAGCCCCAATCCTGCCAGCTCGATTCAGGAGCAACATGTGATGTAATGTGCTCGAGAGACAAAATGATGTTAGCACCAGAAGTACGTCTACTGCCAAGTGACACCAGACTAAAGTTATACTCAGGTGAGCTTATGAAATCTCTAGGACTCTTCAGGACAGAATGTGTCATACGTGGAAGGACACACAAGCTAGAGTTCGAAATTGTGGAAGCCTGCCAAAAGCCACTGTTATCCGGCTCAACCTGTGAGCATCTAGGGCTGATGCATTTCTCTATCCCCGCAGAGCTCAACGTGATGGACAATAAATTCAAAGGGCCCTTGACAAAACATTTGCTATTAAAGGAATTTAGTGATGTTTTTAATGGGCCAGTAGATTCTGTACCAGGGGAAGTTCATTTCGACCTTGACATAAGTGTCCCTCAAGTACAATGCGCACCACGCAATGTGCCAGTGGCCATAAAACAGGCAGTTAAGGCGCAGCTCGATCAGTATGAGGCTGATGGATATTTAGCTACAGTGACTGAACCAACTGATTGGATAAGTAACATGGTGATTGTAAAGAAGCCTGATAAGCTAAGAATATGCATAGATCCCAAATTCTTGAATCAGGCACTGAGGTTATATTCCCCGGGAGGGAGTTGTATGGGGCTCCTCTATTTGTTTTAACTTGTTCTCTAACCTGACCTTAAATATTATTATTATACTTTAAACCACTAATGAGCTAAAAAATTGCCTGATACTATACTAGTGATAGATAGGCTTACAACAGATCTGCCTTAACTAACAGATCAGAGGTTTAGTTTTTGATTTAAAGGTCTCATGGTCTTGTGGATTTCTCTGTCTCTTTATTCCTCTGAATGTATATATATATATATATATATATATATATATACACACATATTGTAGTAATAATTAAAAAAAAGGTCACTAAGATTAGTGTATGTTTTGTATGTATGTGTATATATATATATATATATATATAAATACACAGTATATATAAATATATATATATATATATATATATATATAAACACACACAAACATACATACATACATACATATACCTATTAAGGGATAAGGAAGTATTAAATTTCAAGGTTTCTATAGAGGCAGAGGAGGAAGATAACAGAGGGAGAGAGAACAAAAAAGGGGAACAGGGAGGACACAGAAAGAAAGTAGAGACAGGGAGGGAGGGAGGGAGGGAGGGAGGGCAGAGAGAGGAAATTAAACCTGACAAAGGGAGAACGACCAAAGAGAAGGAGAGAGACCCGAGAGAAGGAGAGAGAGCCGAGGGAGGGAGAGACCCCAGAGCGAGAGAGAGCAAAGATAAGGAGTGAGGGCAGAGTGTTAGAGAAAGCAGAGAGAGGGAGACACCAGAGAGAGGAATGGAGAGACCAGAGAAAGGGAGGGAGAAGCCAGAGGGAGGGATAAAGACTAGAGAGGGAGGAAAAAGAGAACATAGGGAGTGAGAGACCACAGAGAGAGTGAAAGAGCAGAGGGAGGGAGAGACCACAGAGAGGGAGAGAGAGGAGAGGGAGGGAGACACCAGGCAAACACCAACTGCTCCATGCTTGTGCCTACACTGCTGGGGTACCCTAAGGCGGTTGCCTATTCGGCCTTATGGAAGTGACGGCACTGATTGCAGCATAAGTTCCCAGCTTTTATATATTACCCAGCACATAGTTGCCTAAGCCGTAAGATCATGAATCCCCTCAACGCTTCTATGTATTCATTATATTAATCTCTTTCAAATTTATTATTATGTATTGCTTCCAGAGCAGAACCTGGGTAGCGCTTGCTGAGTGGTGGCTAAATGTTTCTGTAGCCACCAATCAGCAAGCACTACCCAGGGTGCTGAACCAAAAATGGGCCTGCTCCTAAGATTACATCCCTTCTTTTTCAAATAAAGATACCAAGAGAATGAAGAAACATTGATAATAGGAGTAAATTAGAAAGTTGCTTAAAGAGATAGTCTAGTCAAGATTAAATGTTCATGATTCAGACAGAGCATGCAATTTTTTTTTTTTATAAATTTTTATTTATTTTAACAGTAAACAGTTTTCTATTAACACAAACAATAAATCAGAAAAGTGTCAATTTAAATAAGACAGGTTAATTTGTGATCATCATTTATCCGAGACATTATTAAACAAGAAAAAAAACAGTTTACTGGGTTTTTCCCAACTTTTTTGACCCAATCAGAGCAAAATAACAAACAAGACAAAACAAAACAAGAAAGAGAGAGAAGGAGAAAAAGAAAAAAAAAAAAAAAAAAAAAAAAAAGGGGGGGGATAGACTCTCCGTTCCTCTCCTCTCCTCACTCCTCCCCTCTCACCAAATATTTAGCTGAACCAACTCTGAATTTCTAAATGGAAAAATCAAATATTCTATCTCTCTTGTTGGGAAACTTTTAATGAAAATTGACAATTTCTTAAAAAATAACCTGATATCATCCTCATTATTCAGATTGGTGTCCCTTTGTTCCAGCATACATTGTTTTTTGAGATAATTCTTTACTTCTAAGATTGAGGGGGCCTTATGTTTTTTCCAACATTTCAAAATTAGATGCCTAGCTGCTAAGATTGAGAGTATTATCAGTTTTTGCTGAGGGTGTTGTTCTTCCAACTTAATACAAAATACTACTTGTGTAAATGTGAGACCCAGGGGGGAGACCCGCAGTATATTGTTAAACCAGTGTTCAAATTTAAACCAGAATTGCCTGATTTTCGGGCAGCTCCAGAACATATGTTTTAGATCAGCTGCATGTAAGGAGCATTTTGGGCATTTTTTAAATTTTGCGTTGTGTATCTTATGTCCCTTCTCTGGCGTAAAATATACTTTATGGAGTAGTTTAGTATGTGCTTCCCTCCAGTTTGCTGACAGCGTAGTCTGAGAAACCTTCCTGATAGACTTTTGAATGAAGTTTGATTCTATGTCATTTGGTACAATAAGTTTATTCCATCCCGACTCTATCTGTTCTAAGGTAAGATGTCCTTTGATGTCACTTATGGCTCTATAACAAAAAGAAATTGACGTGTAGCCAGACTTCATTAATAGGAGCCAGTTTTCAATTTTTCCCATACCCCAGTTCCAATCTGACTTTCTAACTAGTTCAAGGATGTAGTGTCTTAGTTGAAGATATGCGAAAAATTCGTTATTAACCAGATTAAATTCATTTTTTAGTTCATCGAATGTTTTTACACATTTCCTGTCTATCTTAACGAATTGCTGGACTTTCTTTAGGCCCCTAGATGACCACCTGTCAAATATATCCAGATTCAAGCCCGGTGAAAAATCGGGATTCCCCTTTATTGGCATGTATTTAGAGACGCCACAGTTAACTTTCAGGTGGGTCCCTATCTTCCACCAGGCTCTAATGGGATTCAGGACAGTTTTAAACTTTTTAATTTCCTGTGGTAATGCTTTGGGTTCACAATGGGCCAATCCTATTGGAAGAAATGGAAAGCAGATATTTTCATCTACTAGATTATTGGTCACATAATTTCTCTGAAGGAACCAGTCAGACACTGTGCGCGCTAGAAAAACCAAGTTATATAATTTGATGTCCGGAAGGGCTAATCCCCCAAATTCTTTCCCTACTGATAATTTTGAAATTGAGAGCCTGGATCTTTTCCCTTGCCATATGAAGTCTCTAATCGCGGAGTTAAAAGATCGAATGTCTTTTTCAAATAATAATAAAGGAATATTTTGTAATACATAGAGAAGTTTAGGGAGGAGAACCATCTTGAACAGAGCTATTCTCCCTGAGAGTGAAATTGGTAAATTTCGCCAGGTTTTCATTTTCTCTCGAATTGTAGAGAGTATGGGGATTATATTGATTTCATACAGCTCTGAGGGGTTAGCTGGAACATTAATTCCCAGATATTTAAAGGAATCTTTCACTTCTTTAAAAGGGCAGTCTCTTACTGAATCAGTTTTCTTTCGGAGCCATAGTATTTCAGACTTGGATGGATTTATTTTGTATCCCGAGAAGGACCCAAACCTAGATATTATACGCATTAGTTTAGGTATATTTCTTTTTGTATTTGAAATGTAGAGGAGTATATCGTCTGCGTAGAGAGCGATTTTTAGTTCGTGCTTAAGAATTGTGACCCCTTGAAGAGACTGTCTAATTTTTATTGCCAATGACTCTATAGCCAGATCAAAAATGAGTGGAGACAGGGGGCAACCTTGCCGCGTTCCTCTTTGAATTTCAATTTCTGGTGATAATAAGTTGTTAACTATTAATTTAGTGTTTGGGTTTTTATACAGATTTTCTATAAAACTAAAAAATTTGCCTGTGATTCCAAATCTAGCCAAGGATGAAAATATATGACTAAAATGTACAGAATCAAAGGCTTTCTCAGCGTCAATTGCGACTATTGCCATGTCTGGATCGCCCCCTGTCTCTTCCTCGTTGTAAGGTTTCCGAAAGAAGTATTCTGTAATTGTTAATACTTCTCTGATTTTGGATGCTGAGTTACGAGATTTAAGAAATCCTGCTTGGTCACTATGTATAACCTGTATAAGACCAGTTTGGAGCCTACTGGCTAAAATTGAAGTTAATATTTTATATTCCGTGTTAAGAAGCGCTATCGGTCGGTAAGACTCTTTTCGTGTTGGGTCTTTCCCCCCTTTTAGCAGCAGAGTTGAGTAGGAAGCCGTGAAACTGGGTGGTATGACTTTACCACTTATATAGAAGTCATTAAATAAGTTACATAGGTATGGTACTATTTCAGGGGCTAGGATTTTATAAACCTCGTTTGGTAGCCCGTCTGGGCCTGGCGCTTTATTTGCCGACAGCTCAGATATTGTTTTACTTACTTCTTCCTCAGATATCGGATTGTTCAGGTTTAAAATTATTTCCTCAGGAACTGTGGGGCACGAAATTTTGCTCCAAAATTCCTGAGACTGAACCGTGTCTGAGGCTTTCACTGAATAAAGATTTTTAAAGTAATTTGTGAAAACTTCTAAGATATCTTCTGATTTTGTAAATGATAAGGTATCCTGTTCTATTCTGTCGATAAAAGACGGTTTCTTTTCCCCTTTAACTAATCTGGCAAGTAACTTGCCGGATTTATTCCCGAACCTATATAGTTTGGACTGAAATTTGAGATCTTTTTGGGTTTCTGTAAGTAGTGTTAAAGCGTCCCTTTCGTTTTTGGCTTTAATATATCTTGACCAATTGAAAGACGTCTTATGTAAGAGAAAGTGATTGTAAGAATTTACTACAAAATTAGTGGCTTCTTTCTCTCTCTTTTTTAATTTTTTATTTAGTTTAGCAGCATAGGCAGTTATTTCTCCTCTGAGAACTGCCTTTGCGGCACCCCAAAAAATTTCTGGTCTGTCAATGTAGTCTATATTAAATTGAATGTATTCTTTAAATTTATCGTTCAGATGTTTTTTGAATTTTATATCATTGGCTAGATAGAAAGGAAACCTAAATCTCGATAAGATTTTATTTGGACTACTTAGTTGAACCTCGAGGGAGATAGGGGAGTGGTCTGAGATGATTATAGGTGTGATTTCTGCTTTTATATTTTTTGTACAGAGCCTCTCGTCGATTAGGAATATATCTATTCTAGACAGGGTTTTATGCGCCCGCGAGAGGCAAGTATAATCTCGTATATCCGGGTTCTGGGCGCGCCAAATGTCTTTGACCAATAAATTCTGGTAGAGGTTTTTAAATATTTTAGTTTCTAGTTTATCCTTTTTAGATTTTAATTGTCTGCTGTCAAATCTCATTCTATCTAGAGGAGATTGAGGAGCCATATTGAAATCTCCTCCTAAAATTAAAAAGCCTTCAGAATAAGACAATAACATGGATTGTATTAGATTCCAGTATTCGTAATCTAACTTGTTAGGCGCGTATAAGTTACAAAGTGTATAGATTTAATTAGAAATTCGAATTTTCAACACTACGAATCTCCCCTCCGGGTCGCTTCTGGTCTGAAGTAACTCATACTTTAGTCTTTTACCTATCATTATTGCCACACCTCTTTTCCTCCTAATGCTAGGTGAGGAAACAACCTCTTTTATCCAGGAACCTTTCAGCTTCATTGTTTCTTCATTATTTAAGTGAGTTTCTTGAAGAAACATAACGTCTGCTTGTAATTTTCGCATATGGGACACTATAGCTTTCCTCTTAATGGGAGTAGAAATTCCCCCAACGTTCCAAGATATTATCTTGAACTTATCTAATGACATAATCAATCAATTATAAATTTACTTATATATGGATGAACTAGAAAAAGAGGAGGGGAGGGGAGCGAGAGAGGGGAGGAGAAGAGAAAAAAAAAAAAAAAAAAAAAAACCGAAAACACGAAAAACATAAATTGTTATTATTGGGTCTAGAACCTCAATTTTATGATTAGAGGGGGGAACCCACCCCCGTCCAATTTCCCTGCCTCGAAGGGAACCTCTTACTTTAGATTGAGTTCTTTCTTTTGAATCCATAACCATATTTTAATATGAAAAACAAAATAACTGGGCAGAGTTCAGTACAATCTTTAAACCAATAGGCTCTTACTGAAAAAAGGATTATCCTACGGATTCTAGTCCTGCATATAGGCATTCAGCCTCTTTAGGGTTATCAAAAAAATGGATACTATCACCAACAACTACTTTAAGTTTAGATGGGTATATTAGAGTTGCCCTATACCCCTTTTGGATAAATTTTGTACAAATGGGTGTTAATTCTCTCCTCTTTGAGGAGGTTTCTGCCGAGTAATCCTGGAATACCAGGATTTTATTCCCATCAATACTGATCGGTTGTTTTTTCCTGTACTGTTGCATCAATTTCACTTTATCAAGATAATTTAGGAAACGGGCAATGACTGGCCTGGGTCTTCTAGGGGAATTATTATCCAGCTGAGGGGAACCCAATCTATGTGCCCTTTCGATTATTATCTGCGTGTCTGATATTTCCAAAAGTTGACCTAGTGTTTCTGTTATGAATAAAGCTAAGTTCTCATATTTTTTCGTTTCAGGTATGCCAATTATCCTTACGTTGTTTCTTCGAGACCGATTTTCAAGGTCTTCTAACCTCAGCTGCATTTTTTGTAGTTTAATTCCTGACTCATCTAGCTTGAGACCTTGGGAGACTGTGAGGTCTTCCAAGTCCGACACCCTTTGCTCCGCCTCTTGTAGTCTATAAGAAAACTGCTTAAATTCTTGAGATAGTAAATCGATGTCATGCTTTATTTCAGATCTTAGGGCGTCGAACTTGGGAGACAAGGCTTCTGTTATACTAGTAACTAGGTTTTGTAAATTTAAGGCCTCGGTACCAGGATTCAAATTACTTGTAGAATATAATTCTGCTGTTGTCTCTGTAAGTCCTTTTGACTTCTTGTCTCTGTTTCTGGCTGCCATATTTGGAGGTGTAGTTTTTGAAGATGTGTTAAGAAACTTTTCCATGTGCCGAGTGAAAAAGTGGATACAAAACTTTACTATTGTGGGGAACACCCCTGGATTGTGTAAAAAGAACAAAAAAAGTGTGCAAGTGATCCGTGGGGGAGAAAGAAGAAAGAGGGAGAAAAAAAAAAAAAGGGGGAATTAAAAAGGGGAGAAGAGGGAGTGGGGAGTGAGGGAGAGGGATCCAAATTGTGTGACTCTTTATAAATGGTGTAGGAGGGATAAAACCCTAAAGTGCATTAATGGGAGAAGCTTCCAGATTGTATTTGAATGATTCTGGCAGTCAGAAAAAACAGGAGACAAAGATCTTATCTTATTTATAAGTTTGCTACTGTATATACTTTCAAACTAGATTTAAGTAGACAAATTTTGAGTAGTGCTATTAATTTCACAGTATATATCCAATAAATATTAGAGACTAGGATTCAAGTTTCTAAAATATTAAGAGCCACTTAAACTATATGCACAGTTAAATGCTCGCAATGATCTGGGTTATTCAGTTTTAACACCTTATTCCTAGGATACATTAACCCTATCAGTCTTCTAACTCGAGTATAGGCAATTCTCGAGAGCTAGTTAATGCGCTTTGTTATATACGTGATGATTGATCTATTTCAAATATTTAACTATGTGAATCAATTTGTTGTGAAACATTTCGAAATTTGCCACAAATAACCCATCAGTTTAGAGGCCAGTTTGTACATTGAGAGCTAAACATATAAGGAACTGCATATATACATTTTTTTTGTTTGCAAAACAAAACTATCGTGTGTTGTACACAAATTTCAAAAAACAGAAAGACATAGGAGTCGACTTAATTCAATAATATGTGGGGCTTGTCTGCAATCAACGAGTGGCTTATCCAGATTTGAGTGGAAAAAAGAAGAAAGATTACAGAGGAGCAGTTTATTATCCCATTTGTTTTGTGATCCTTATAAGTTCCTTTTGACAAAAATAAACCTTTTTAATTTTGGCATGTGTTTTTGCAAGACAAGGTATTATGGCTACTTGAGATGATTGTGTCGCTCTTAGAAGATTGTTAGTTCGTGCTCCTCTGAGCCTTCATTGATTTTAGCGTGTGTTTTTTACTGAACAGGAAAAATGTGGCTGTTTGTAGTAATTATGCCACTCTTGAAAGATTGTTGCTTTGTACCTCTGTTAGGTTAAACCTTGACAACCTTGTGTTGTGACGTGAGCAGTCTCAAACACTATTTTTCCCCTGCAGAGCATGCAATTTTAAGCAACTTTCTATTTTACTCCTATTATCAATTTTTCTTCGTTCTCTTGGTATCTTTATTTGATAAAGTAAGAATTTAAGCTTAGGTAGCGCTTGCTGATGGGTGTTTAAATGTAGCCATGGTGCTGAACTCCTAAACTTTCATTCCAGCCATTTCAAATAAAGATACCAAGAGAATATGAAAAAATAGAAGCAGATTAGAAAGTTGCTTAAAATTGCATGCTCTACCTGAATCATAAAAGAAAAAATTGGGTTTCATATCCCTTTAAGTAACCTTTCACACTGCACAATATACTTAGGGCTACATTACAAGTGGAGCACTATTTTACGCTTCCGCTCGAGTGTTAGCTGTGCTAGAAGTAAGATTTTTTTGTGCGTGTCGGGTTGCGCTCGTATTATGAGTTGAAAGTCAACTGTTTTCGCTCACACGCTAACCAGACACGCATAAAAAACGACTTAGAATATCACATGCACGATAACCTATTCCCCCATAGTCAATGCAGCAAAAAAAGTGGGGGGAAAAATCTATCACCCTATGACTGCATATTCTCAAGTGCGCTAACCCAACATGAAAATATGAATGTTTCATATTCCAATGTTCTTCACATAGAAGAATATGTTCTATTTATTCATAAATATGAATACATATACTGTATATATATATATATATATATTTATATATATATATATATATATATATATATTTATATATATATATATATATATAAAACATGGAAGGGAACTGCACTCCAAGACCGGACCAGGTACACATCATGTGACTCAGCAGCATCCAGCCCTGGGTGCTAAATAGCACTCCAAAAAAGCTGTGATGTCACCAGAGCCACAGGCAGTTAACCCCAGTCCGGAATGGGTGCAAGAAACAAGGGGGATTACAAATAAAAAGTAATACAACACATAGAAACACCCAGCACTCACCAGCTAGCTCACAGCTAAGATAAAATCACAACTGGAAAGGTTAGTCACCGCATCTGGCCAAATGGGAAAGCTCAGGCACCACGTCAAGGTCCTTTCCATTGCATGAGTCCCTAACACAGCCACACCATCATGCGAGCTCACAAAGCCAAACAGACTGAGAACAAAGAAGGGGTGCACAGGTGGCTGTAATCACCCAGAGAAAATACAAAACATGGAAGGGAACTGCACTCCAAGACCGGACCAGGTAAACATCATGTGACTCAGCAGCATCCAGCCCTGGGTGCTAAATAGCACTCAAAAAAAGCTGTGATGTCACCAGAGCCACAGGCAGTTAACCCCAGTCCGGAATGGGTGCAAGAAACAAGGGGGATTAAAAATAAAATGTAATACAACACATAGAAACACCCAGCACTCACCAGCTAGCTCACAGCTAAGATAAAATCACAACTGGAAAGGTTAGTCACCGCATATGGCCAAATGGGAAAGCTCGGGCACCACGTCAAGGTCCTTTCCATCGCCTGAGTCCCTAACACAGCCACACCATCATGCGAGCTCACAAAGCCAAACAGACTGAGAACAAAGAAGGGGTGCACAGGTGGCTGTAATCACCCAGAGAAAATACAAAACATGGAAGGGAACTGCACTCCAAGACCGGACCAGGTACACATCATGTGACTACACAGCATCCAGCCCTGGGTGCTAAATAGCACTCCAAAAAAGCTGTGATGTCACCAGAGCCACAGGCAGTTAACCCCAGTCCGGAATGGGTGCAAGAAACAAGGGGGATTACAAATAAAAAGTAATACAACACATAGAAACACCCAGCACTCACCAGCTAGCTCACAGCTAAGATAAAATCACAACTGGAAAGGTTAGTCACCGCATCTGGCCAAATGGGAAAGCTCAGGCACCACGTCAAGGTCCTTTCCATCGCCTGAGTCCCTAACACAGCCACACCATCATGCGAGCTCACAAAGCCAAACAGACTGAGAACAAAGAAGGGGTGCACAGGTGGCTGTAATCACCCAGAGAAAATACAAAACATGGAAGGGATTACTTTTTATTTGTAATCCCCCTTGTTTCTTGCACCCATTCCGGACTGGGGTTAACTGCCTGTGGCTCTGGTGACATCACAGCTTTTTTGGAGTGCTATTTAGCACCCAGGGCTGGATGCTGCTGAGTCACATGATGTGTACCTGGTCCGGTCTTGGAGTGCAGTTCCCTTCCATGTTTTGTATTTTCTCTGGGTGATTACAGCCACCTGTGCACGCCTTCTTTGTTCTCAGTCTGTTTGGCTTTGTGAGCTCGCATGATGGTGTGGCTGTGTTAGGGACTCGGGCGATGGAAAGGACCTTGACGTGGTGCCTGAGCTTTCCCATTTGGCCAGATGCGGTGACTAACCTTTCCAGTTGTGATTTTATCTTAGCTGTGAGCTAGCTGGTGAGTGCTGGGTGTTTCTATGTGTTGTATTACTTTTTTTTTTTTTTTTTTTTTTATAAATGTGTTTTTTTTTATTGAGGGATTAACAACATCAAAACAAAAGTCAGTTTGCTCAGACAAACACGTTGCATAATATATAACAAAGCAGATATCATAGGCATAAACAAGTGCTTAAGATCATATTAGGAGTAAAGCCATCATCATTACATTCATAGAAAGCTCATAGACAAGGATATAACTAAAATGAAAGAGCAAACCTCTAATCGCCCTCTTTTCCCCTAATGTTAGCCGAGGCCACTTTTGGACCTCATTAAAGTGAAAGTACTACTCAGAGGGCTTTTGGATAGTGCAGGCCCAATCAAGACCTACACTTTATAGTCTCCTTCATATGCCAGCTAGGACCATGGGTAGGTCCAGGCAACCTGTAACACAATTGAAGGTGATGGAAAAGTTAAGAATAACAGTATACATATATATGTACCCAACACTGCGTCAGGGAAGTAAACTATAGGGACTGCTTCACATTTACACTTAAACATCAATAGGTATAAGCAGGTAACCATTCACATTAAACATCTGTCATGAGGTCAATGAAAGTGGGCATCTAGAAGTTGTAGGATCAAAAAGGGCAAGTAATCTAGTAAGAAATAGAAGATCTCTGACCCCTTAACATCATGCCAGCAGTTCCATCACACAAATTAGATACACAGGTGGGCTAACACTTATGCTAAGATGAGAGTGGTAAATATTCTATAGGTATTGAACACATAATAACAATCAAGGTAAAATTCCAAAGAGCCATTTTTACAGTCATACTATGACACATTAAAACAGGGGGTCTACGGACAGGGCAGAGACTACCCAACTCTGCCAGAAGGAGATGTGGAGGATACAATGTTTATCCCTTACCACATGCTTAAAAGAGGGAGAGAAAGAGAGGGACTGGGGGGAGGTAGGAGGGGGGGGGGGAAAGGGAGATAGTAGGGGGGAAGGAAAGGGAAGGAAAAGGGAAGAAGAGAGGAGTTAGGGAAAAATAAAAAAAGGGGGGGAGAGAGAGAGGGAAGAAAAAAAAAAAAAAAAGAGGAGGGGGGGAAGAGAGGGGAAGAGGAGAACAAAGAGGGGAGAGAGAGGGAAAGAGGAGGGGGGGGAGAGAGGGAAAGAGGAGGGGGGGAGAGAGGGAAAGAGGGGGGGGGGGAGAGGGAAAGAGGAGGGGGGGAGAGAGGGAAAGAGGAGGGGGGGAGAGAGGGAAAGAGGAGGGGGGGAAGAGAGGGAAAGAGGAGGGGGGAGAGAGGGAAAGAGGAGGGGGGGGAGAGAGGGAAAGAGGAGGGGGGGAGAGAGGGAAAGAGGAGGGGGGGAGAGAGGGAAAGAGGAGGGGGGGAGAGAGGGAAAGAGGAGGGGGGAAGAGAGGGAAAGAGGAGGGGGGGAGAGGGAAAGAGGGGGGGGGAGAAAGGGAAAGAGGGGGGGGAGAAAGGGAAAGAGGGGGGGGGGGGGGAGAAAGGGAAAGAGGGGGGGGGGGGAGAAAGGGAAAGAGGGGGGGGAGCGGATCCAGAGCTAACAATTTACAGAAAGACTCATAATAGAGGCTCTAAGGGTACTGGGTTCAGTGGTTGTCAGTTTGTGTGCTAAAATAAACTAGTTTAATTCGCTAACAAGTGCTCATCGAATCCAGTCTTCAGTGACCCTTCTCAGAAGAAATATTTTCAGTTTAAAAGGTCTCTAAAATAGATTCTATGTGAGCAACTCCCCCTCCTACTCTTAAGTTAAATACATGGTCACCTAGATAAAGTCTAAGACAGCATTTCCAAAACAGTTGCTCTCATTGTTATATTGCATTAGAGTAAGAGCTGCTCCTAAAGAGCCCAAACTATAAGTAACCTCTTAGTGGTCAAAGAGTCATAACTTAGTGAGTTAAGACAATTTAAGGGGTCCACGGATATATACATGAATACTTAGTCTTCTGGGGGAACCCATATATGGTTAAAATTAAAATTCAAAAATTACATACAAGATTAGTAATGTACTAGCTTAGACACATACTGTAAATACCCCCATCAGACTAATTCAAGTCTTCATAACGTATCATCCTGCAAAGTGTGAATAATGATACTAGAGTACTGACAGGCAAATTCGTACAGTAAACAGCTGGTTACAGCGCGGCCATACAGTCCCATACCCTAGGCTCAACCAACACCCTGTTTGGGTCTCTTATATGCAGGAGGGTAGCAGTATTTCAGGTCAAGTCTCTGGGGCTGGGGCACACCACAGGGAGACAGCCGGTCATACTTCTCAGATAGCAAGTCTAATGCAGGTGTCGGGCTCAAGGGATCAGCTGCGTGATCCAAGTTGTCGGCTCTCACAAGCGCTGCCACCCCACCACTGTGCCTCTGCTTCACATGCCATAGAGACTCTGTCTCACCTCTGCCATCAAGCAAGCTCGATCTCCCTTGCTGCGCAGCTAATATAGGGGCCTTAGATGAGATCCTCTGTGACGTTCGCCTCATGCTAGCCTCTTCCCTTGGCTCAGGTTCACATGCGGGTTGTAATGGTTGCAAAGAAGGGAGCAGCAGATCGTGCTGATGTATGGCCTCCTCTACTTCTTCTTCCGTGACTGACTCCCTCGTGGGAGACAATGCGTCACATGTTGGAGTAGCGCTCCGTTGCGATGCGGCTAATATCTTTTCGATCCTGTTCAGGAAATGCCTTTCAAAGTGGGCCGTTAACACTCGGAGGATTTCAGCCGGATTCTCCATACCTAGTATAGGTTTAACAGGCACAGTGCAGCTTAGAACTCGAGACATAGGATAGGGATGTGCCTCAAGGCCCCATTAAAGAGATGGCCGCTGAGCGATGTAGGTTATCTCACCATCGATGCATGAAGTCCAGCTATGTCACCCCTCCATAAACTCACTCCAATCAGGACTAAGCTACATGTGTACAGCTTTTCTTTAATAAAGATTTATTTTAAATGTATTTAAACACCATCTATATCGTAATAAATTCAGGAGCTCCTCACACACACGTCTAGTTCCTTCAGATGCTGGCTCCGCCCCGTTGTATTACTTTTTATTTGTAATCCCCCTTGTTTCTTGCACCCATTCTGGACTGGGGTTAACTGCCTGTGGCTCTGGTGACATCACAGCTTTTTTGGAGTGCTATTTAGCACCCAGGGCTGGATGCTGCTGAGTCACATGATGTGTACCTGGTCCGGTCTTGGAGTGCAGTTCCCTTCCATGTTTTGTATTTTCTCTGGGTGATTACATCCACCTGTGCACCCCTTCTTTGTTCTCAGTCTGTTTGGCTTTGTGAGCTCGCATGATGGTGTGGCTGTGTTAGGCACTCAGGCGATGGAAAGGACCTTGACGTGGTGCCTGAGCTTTCCCATTTGGCCAGATGCGGTGACTAACCTTTCCAGTTGTGATTTTATCTTAGCTGTGAGCTAGCTGGTGAGTGCTGGGTGTTTCTATGTGTTATATATATATATATATATATATATATATATATATATATATATATATATAATGTTTTTTTGTAATATATATATATATATATATATATATATATACACATACATATAATTCCAGGCAGAGTATGGCACTCACAAATCTTTGACCGGGTTGCTGCAGCAACAACACATAAGCAAACAGCAGCAACGCCGCCTGTTTAGCACAAATGCTGCAAACCCTACAGCAAGCAAATATTGTGGGACCGTGCATCAGAGAATTAAAGAGCAATGTCCAGCATATGGGAAGTCTTGTAGGTCTTGTGGAAGAACAAATCACTTTGCTAACGTTTATTTGTCAAGTAAAAGACAGCCATCACTAGGAAAGTTACACACCATGGAGAACACATCTGCATATGAGGAAGAGCCACACACCGCTGAAGTGATATACAGTAGTGAATTGATCGGCACTGTGCAAGCTAGAGGAAAGAAATGGTTTGTAAGTTTAAATTTAAATAATAAGTCCCAATCCTGCCAGCTCGATTCAGGAGCAACATGTGATGTAATGTGTTTGAGAGACAAAATGATGTTAGCACCAGAAGTACGTCTACTGCCAAGTGACACCGGACTAAAGTTATACTCAGGTGAGATTATGAAATCTCTCGGACTCTTCAGGACAGAATGTGTCATACATGGAAGGACACACAAGCTAGAGTTCAAAATTGTGGAAGCCTGCCAAAAGCCACTGTTATCCGGCTCAACCTGTGAGCGTCTAGGGCTGATGCATTTCTCTATCCCTGCAGAGCTCAATGTGATGGACAATCAATTCAAAGGGCCCTTGACAAAACATTTGCTATTAAAGAAATTTAGTGATGTTTTTAATGGGCCAGTAGAATCTGTACCAGGGGAAGTTAATTTCGACCTTGACATAAGTGTCCCTCCAGTACAATGCGCACCACGCAATGTGCCAGTGGCCATAAAACAGGCAGTTAAGGCGCAGCTCGACCAGTATGAGACTGATGGACATTTAGCTACAGTGACTGAACCAACTGATTGGATAAGTAACATGGTGATTGTAAAGAAGCCTGATAAGCTAAGAATATGCATAGATCCCAAATTCTTGAATCAGGCACTTAGGTTATATTCCCCTGGAGGGAGTTGCATGGGGCTCCTCTATTTGTTTTAACTTGTTCTCTAACCTGACCTCAAATATTATTATTATTCTTTAAACCACTAATCAGCTAACAAATTGCCTGATACTATACTAGTGATAGATAGGCTTACAACAGATCTGCCTTAAATAACACATCAGAGGTTTAGTTTTTGATTTAAAGGTCTCATGGTCTTGTGGATTTCTCTGTCTCTTTATTACCTTGAATGTAATATATATATATATATATATATATATATATATATATATATATATATATATATACATACACACATATATACACACACACATATTGTAGTAATAATAATAAAAAGGTCACTAAGATTAGTGTATGTTTTGTATGTATGTGTATATAAATATATATATAGTAAATATTGTCAGTATATTTATGAAAATCTTAGCAGTGCTATCCAAATAATATATATAAGTTTATGGCAGGGTTATAAACACAATACAAAGAAATAGAAACCCTTATCAACCATGCACCTACTAGACCATACAATTAATATAAATATCTGAATTCTTTTATTTAGTTAATATCCATAAACATATTGAAGTATACTTGCAATAAAAGGAAATGAAACAAAATTTATATGCGTTAAAACCAACTCTTAAGATATGCTATCCTTCTTACAAAACCCAGAAAGATATACCTTCACAATTCAGCCTTTTATTTATTTAACACAATGGGACTAAAAACCTTTAACATCCAAGCAATACAATTCTAAACAGTGTTTATAAAACAATAGGATAATATATATATTCTGCTATTTAACTGCAATTTATCCTAATACAAAATTAACTGACAATATCAGAACTTGCATAGATGAGTTACTTGGTCAATCAGACGCAGATTTAAACAATATATATATATAGGCTGTGAAATGCTAACTTAAAAAGAAAAACACACTGCTTCTTTAAATCTATTAAATACAAATTAACTATGCATATAACTTATCTTACAAAAACCTTGTATACATCACCCAAATAAACAGCAATCCGGTTCCCAATGTTTTGCAACGGATCCAATTCACCTCAGAAATTCAAAATTGGGGTAAAGCATATGGAGTCCAATGGTAGATGTGTGCTTTTGATTAATAACTGCCGCAGTTACTCCTTTCTGGCTCAAAATAACACAACCCTTTTTAGTCTCTATGCTGGGGTTTTAAATCATCTGATCTCACCCCTCCCCTTTTTGATTATTTATCAGTCATTGGCCTTGTCTTGGATTAGTTCTTTGCAACTGAACATGGATTGGTTTATTTGGTAAATGTGTTGTCAAGGAAATGCATTCTTTGCAACAACCAATCATCTCATGGTTGCAATTCCGCATCATAATACTAGGTGGCAGCAGACGTACAAACAAACAAATACAACAAGACCATCTCTAACATTTTTAAGCAAGTTAAAAAAAAAATTTCTTTCATAAAATGGTTATTTAATCAGATCACACTCTCTGCATTAATCATATATAACCCCAATTATAGATGGTTAATATTAGGTTATTTTTTTCTGATTATTCTGATACCAAATATGTTATATTATTAACATTTTATTATATTAAGGTAATTTAACACTGCCAATTACTAGCCCAAAATGCATCACAACTTTGTCAGCATTCTGGCACTTCTTTGCAAATAACAGCCTATTTTTATTTCAGTATTGTACTGTATTCCAAGTGAATCCTGTCTATGTAGATCTGAAATAAAAAAAATAAATGTCAATAATCACCTCTCCTCAGGTCCACAAACATCCACTCATGTTTTCAAACACACAGAGGCCAAGATATTCATGCCTTCAAAATATACACATATCATATCCATTAAAATATATACAGTTGTTTTAAAATCATAATGTAAGTCATGTGCCTTCACTGTATTATCCTAACGTAACGTTCTAACTGCCCTTTCAGTAACTTCAGAGTCCCTGTCTCCCATTCACTACATGGGGTCCCCTGTATCAAAGGGCAGATGCTGAAAATCTCACATGACTTGTCACCTGAGCTAGATTCCTAGGTATATTGGGAGGGGTAAATAGATTTTATCTCACATTCCCAAGCAATCATACATATGGTCTTCTGAAACTGTGGCTACATTTTAATTAAACCAAATGTTGTATTGTCAAGCTTTTGGAGACATCCTGGAGATGTGTATTCAGAATTTTACCTGTGTTAATGGAAGAAGTGGGGGAAGAGCTGAACATGATTGAAGTCAGTTTGTCTGAGAGGAATGAATCAATTTTTTTTTTTTTTCTCAGTGAAATATCTGATCAAAAATACAGATTTATTAATCTTGAGATATATGATTAAAATATATATATTTATTAACCTCACATATACCATGACATAAATCCCCCTTCCAATTTTAAATAGATGTAGGACACATGTATTTAAATTGGCCTAAAGTCAATGGTATTTGATGAGGATCAACCGTATATCTCAGTTCATTTTATGACACTTCATTCTCCCTCTATGACTTGTAGTTGGGATCTGGGATGACACGCTCGCAATTGATTGATATGGACCCATTTATCTATGAAACTTTCATTTTTGGGGATCCGTATTTTATAGGCCACTGGAGATATTTTGTCAGTAATGACGAAAGGACCTTTCCATGAGGGAAGAAATTTCTTCTCCCTAACCTGATCTCTTCCAAAGTTGTAAAGATAAACTTTATCATTTATTTCATATTCCTTTTTGGATGTTTTGAGATCATAATAGGTTTTAGTGGCAGTTGCGGCTCTTTCTAAATTCCTTTGAGCAAATGCAAAGGCATATTGCAGGTGCTTTCTTAAGTTTTCCACATATTGATGTGTATTGGCAGCGTTTATCAAATTTTGGTCTGATGTACGGTACAGCAGATGCTGAGGTAGAACCATTCTTCTACCAGTCATCAGCTCAAAAGGTGACATCTTGGTAGCACTACTTGGAGTTGCCCTTAATGCCATTAAGACTAGAGGTAGTTTTATATCCCAGTCTTTACCTGTTTCACTCACAAACTTTTTGAGGATTTTAACAATGGACTGGTTGTAACGCTCTACACCACCACTTGAGGCAGCTCTATAAGCAATATGGAGCTTTCTTTTAACCCCTAGTATTTTCCACATTTTTGTCATCACTTCGCTAGTGAAGTGGGTCCCCCGATCTGATTCGATTCTTTGGGGCAAACCAAATCTGGAAAATACATGGTTGATGAGCAATGCTGCACATGTTTCAGCACTATTGTTAGGTGCACTAATGCACTCTACCCATTTAGTGAACAGGCATGTCACTGTTAACATGTACTTGTTACCTCTTGATGATCTTGTTACTGGACCGATAAAATCAATTTGTATATCTGACCATGGCATTACCATCCCCCTCTTCTGCAATGGCGCTCTATGCGTTGGTGCAGTGGGTTGGAACTGTGGACAGATTAAACACCCTTGACAGTAGGTTTGAACATCTTTCAACATGTGTGGCCAAAAAGCGTAATCACACAATATTTCATATGTGAGTTTGGCACCACGATGACCAGAGGTGGGAGCATCATGGGCATGTTGAAGCATTAGACCTCTGAACTTGGTGGGTACTACCCACTGCTGGATGCCAGTTTTGGAGGTTTTAATTAATAAACCATCCTGTAACTTGAATTGTGATCTAGATTTTATTAAGATTCTAAGATCTTCTTTGCCAATACAATCATCTTTTGAGATGGGGTTGCTTTCAGGATCTTCTATGTGTTTATAGAAGATGCCTACAATGGGGTCTTCTTTTTGACTAGTGATCAGGTCCTCACTAGGAGAATCCTGACTCCATTGTACTAAGTTAGGCTCACTCTGTTGTTTTGCCTGGTTTCTGGTAATGGCTTCTACCTGAATTGCACCCATTAAGTGGTCAATATTAAGGAGTTCTCCAGTTATGGCTCTTTGTTTGGCTAATGAATCCGCAAGGTCATTGCCTTCCTTATCAGGACCTAGAACTCTGGAATGACCCTTGGTCTTTTTCCAGTGTATGGTTAAATCATTGGATACTACCAGATTATCAATCTCGCAGAACAACTTGCCATGCTTGACTGGTTTGTTATTGCTTTTCTGCATGCCATTTCTTTTCCAAGTTGGCAGGTATTCAACAAAACTGTCACGTACATAATTTGAGTCAGTTATGATCACAAATTCATGAATACCATGTTCAATAGCCATTTCAATGGTTTTGAAAACAGCAGTTAGTTCTGCAACTTGACTGGATCTTGGCCCAATGTTGAAACCTACAGATATATTTGAGACTCCATTTGTCCAAGTTATACCAATGCCAGCGACTAATCTGCGCTCACTATCAATAGTGGCGTGGTAAGAACAACCATCAACATACACCCAAGGTAATGTTTGACAATGGTCCTCATTGTATATTTTATATGGGGAAAGCAATTGTTCCTCCAGAAAATCATCTTCTGATAATTCTTCCCCAGGATCTCTAGCAGTACAGTCGTGGAGCTCAGCAAGCCCTTGTGCGACTGGATTCTTTTTATTCTGTTTGTAGCGAATTTCTAAGGGCCAGCCTTGTAAGGAAAGAGTCCACGCTGTTATGCGGCTATTAAACAGATTCCCATCTCTTATTCTCTCACTTTGCAAATATAGCAAAGGCTGGTGGGCCGTTTCTACAATAATTTTCTCGCCCTGTATATAGCTGCGGAAATTTTGTAGAGCCCATACAGTAGATAAGAGGGCTTTTTCGCAATCGCTAAATTTTATTTCTACTGGGGATAGATTTTTGCTCGCATAAGCAATGGCTTTGTTCAAATTATCATGCTTTTGGTATAACACAGCACTCATGCTTATATCTGTGTAACCTGTCTCTAAGAAGAAAGGTTTACCACCTTCAGGGTACGCTAAGCAAGGTGCTTGAGTGAGTTTTCTCTTCAGCTCTCTGATGGCTGTCTCTTGAGACTCACTCCAGTGCCATTTCACATCTTTCTTTAGAAGAAGTAGTAGTGGTTTAGCTAATTCCGCATAATTATCAATGAATTTGCGAGAATAATTTGTCATACCCAGGAATGATCTCAATTCCTTTAAGTTAGTTGGGTTTTTAGAATTCACTATAGCTTCCACCTTTTTCTTTTGGGGATTTAATCCTTCAGAGGTAACTTCATGTCCCAAGAAGTTTACACGAGTGCGGCACCATTGAGCTTTTTGCAGGGATAATTTGACACCTGCCCTTTTAAGTTGGCTGAGGACGTGTTTAAGCTCTGCGATGTGTTTTTCAAAGTCTGTGCTTTTGATTAAAACATCATCAACGTAAGATAAGGTCCCCCTTTCCAGTGCGTCAGGCATAGCCTTATGCATGAATACAGCAAATTCATGTCCAGAATTTATGTATCCAAATGGAAGTCTCTGGAATGCATACTGAACCTTTTGGAAGGAGAATGCTAGCTTATATTGGTCCTCTTCATGTACCTTTATGGTCCAATATCCCTGTGCACAATCAATGGCAGTGAATATTTTGGATCCTTGCATTTGTGCTAGGCACTGGTCAATCTATGGTACAGGCCAGCCAGACATGTATACTCGTTTGTTTAGCTGTCTTAAATCAGCACACAAACGCCATTGTCCATTGGGCTTAAGGACACCTAGAATAGGATTATTATAAGAGCTGTGCACCCGTCTGATAATACCTCTTTCTTCCAAATTCCTTATGATCTCTGCAAGAGAATCATATGAGGCTAAGGGAAGTCTGTATTGTTTGATAAATACAGGCGGCGCATTAGGATCTGTTTGTATTCTTGCAATGTGCAAGTCTGTGGTACCACAGTCATAAGAATCCTTAGCGAAAATATCCTTGTACTCCATCAGGAGTTCTCGCAGCTGTTGGCGTTCATCATCGCTAGAACAGCCATTGGCTAAGGATATTTGCTCTTCGACTATTTGCTGAAATCCTGGAAAGATTTCAGGCTGTCCTATTTCATAGGCTTCTTCCAACCTAGAGGTGAGGTCCCCTTGATTATAATTTACATTGCTCCCATGATTCTGGGTATTGGGGTAATCTTGCTGTTTGATTGGCTGATCAAACACTAGAGAGGCTTCTTCAATTTTACAGATGCCTTCCTCTGAGCTGAAGGGATAAATGGACTGAATATTAAATAGACCCTCTGGCATAGATGCAAAGGATTGTTCTATTAATTGTTCTTCAGTTAAGTATCCTTTAGGTATTAGCCCAATTACATTATTCTGGAATCCAAAAGTGTAATAACTTGATTCCAGTGCATATCCTATGGTAGTTCCCCTGGATAATGTTATATCCTGTGGGGTCATGTTATGCACAATAATATGTATTGGAACAGTTCCAATATTCACCATAGGAGTGTAAGTCACTGTGACACCCAGATTTTGTATTCTATGGGAGAGGCAAATCAGTGTTTCAGAAGTTTTTAATTTCTGACCCCTCTTTATCTGTAAGGGTAAAAGAAATTTATCAGCCCCAGCGGGAATTATGACATCGCTAGATACCTGCATATTTACAGCATATGGCAATTGCTGGTTTGATTTCAGGGCTGCATTTTCATCCTGAAATACTTCAGGGTCCCCCTTTAACCTGCTCCAGAGGCAAGAATTAATCAAATCTATTTGTATGGCATATCTATGTAAGATATCATTGCCAATGTATATTTGATTATGGGGAGTATTTAAAACTAAAAACAGGTGCTTCACTGACTTATTACCAATAGAGATAGATAATAAGCACTTAGCTGTGATGTTATAGCTTTCAGACCTGTCATCCAGGCCGTTGACACAGTGGTCTTGGGGAGAAAGATATTTAATCACTTTAGGTTCAGCTATTTGCGCTAATAAACCTTCGCTTATACAGCTAGCTTCCTGTTTTAAGTTTATTTTAGCATACTTGGTTTTACCAAGGTCATGCACTTGTATAGGGATAAATAGATCCTCTTTAACTCTCTCAATCCCTGTGAGGTATTGAGCGTGTCCTCCCCCCTTAGGGATTTTATGATCCCCCTTGTGGAGTAATATGGGTAATACATCGCCATCTAGGGAAATATTCGCTATCTTTCCAGGCGAAATTTTAAAAGTATTACCATCAGAGCCACTAAAAGGAGTCTGATCATCTATTTGTAGAATAGTGATTTCAGGTACAGAGTTATTTCTGAAATGAATCTCCACAACATCTGGTTTCTCTTCCACCACGTGACAGCTATGTCGGGCGCGAGATATACCAGATTTTTCATAATTGATAGGCCGTCTAACTTGTGACCAAATTACATTATTTATGCAATCAATTATGGTGCTTAATCGCTTCAGGAGATCACTACCAATAATTAAACGATCAGTTGGCAGATCCACTATAATGACAGGGTGTCTTATGACCCTGTTCCCCAATTTAAATTTTAACCAGGCAGTACCGTAGACTTTTAGAGAGTCACCCCCAACACCTATTAGAGAACCGTCAAATTCTTTTATTTTAGGTTTGTGGGGTGTTAGCTCATTTAGCTGTGTGTAGTACCTGTGGGATAAGATAGTTGCCTGTGACCCAGTGTCAATTAATCCCCTTATAGGGTTAGAGACTGAATATTGCAGCTCAACTAGTACATAATATCTTCCTGCAGTTTCTATCATTTCACACATAAAATTTGCATTCTTGTACATCTGTGGGCTTCGCCACGTTTTACCTGGATCCGCTGTGTCATTCGATGCAGAGGAAATTTCATACCTACCTGTTTCCCCTATGACAAGGTCAGCTGGGTTCTTGTGTACTGCATCTGTGGAAATAATGTTAAGAGAACACTGCAGAGGAAAAGTTTGGTTAATTTTTCCCGGCTGATGTCGCTCATTGTCACAGCTAATTTGTCCGTTTCCGGTCTGTGGGGAGATAACATGATTAGTATCGTTGATATTTATTACTACATTTTGTATATCTCTCCCCTCCCCTTCAGGTGATACTGCAGTATTTATGACTGTGCCTGTGGTCCACTGCTGACCACTGGCTGTACCCCTAAAAAAGTATTGTTCGGTTGCTGAGCCGTAGATTTTTGACTCATATTAGCGATTTGTTCGCTCAACCGATTTAATTGGGTAAACAGCATATCTACCTGATTGTACAAGTTACCTCTACCCCTGGGCCTATCTCTTGGTGCCCTATTGTACTGATTCCTGGACCATTGCGTTCCCTCAGAATCAGGGCCACTATTTCTATTCTGGCGTGGTTGCCCCTGGGGTTCAGCTTGTTCAGCGTTAGTACTTTGGGGAGCATTATATACCTGGGGTGTCTGGTTACCCTGAGAATATCTTCGCCGTCTATTGTATCTACCCTTGCGCGGATACCAATTATTTGGTGAGTATTCTCTTTGTGAGTAATTATTCACCTGATTATGTCCCCCACTTTGGTTATAGTCTCCCTGCGCCTCAACCTGTGTAGGGGGAGGGGCAGAATTAAACCTCTGTGGAGATGGCCTGTTTTGACTGGCCACCTCTGCATAAGTCCTCTTGTTAGACTCCAAATTGAGGGGGCTAGGTGACACCCTAGTTTCTGCCACAATTTTGGGTTTTGACTCCTTTTTAACCCCCTGCTCACTGGACTGCTGAATAGAGTATAACTTCGTACTCTCTTTGATCAGCCATTCCAATGAGCAGTCCTCATCAAAATCTCTAGCTAAGTTGATTTTGATGGGTGTAGGCAATGCTTCAAAAAATAAATTTACAAATTCTGAGCCATCGAATCTGGGATTATCTTCAGCCATACTGTACGCATTTTTCAATACAGAAAGGAATTCGACTGGACTCTGATTTGCACGACACTTTAAACCATATACCGCTATTTTCGCGGCAGTTTTAGTGCGATATTGCCCGAATTCTTTTCTGCATTGTTGTTTTACCCCATTCCAGGAATGAATATTCATATCCTTTAGTGAAACAAAGAATTTGTGATACCTACTGTCAAATACCCAAGGCAGAAATTCAATTTTCAATTTCTCACTTGTAACATTCATTATAGCTAACGCATTTTCAAAAGCCTGTAAATGATCAATTACAGATGTTGTTCCCTTATTGGAGAATATAGGTACTGCGCGTTGTACGAAGGTGATTATTTTATGGGAATCATAGACTTTATCAGACTTATTTTGGGATTCTCTGTTAGAGTTTCCCTCCCCCGCATCAGCTGCGCTACAGCTGTCCTCTGGATTTACATCCTGAGGGGATTGTCTATTTGGGAAATCTACTTCTGACCCGTTAGGGGTCATTTGTCTATGTTGTTCTATATATTTTCGTACCTCGTCCCTGACGCGTTCGCTAAAGGAGTTAGCATTATCTGTATTATTCTCATTGCTAATATAGGGGTTTTCATTATGGCGATATGACCTTTTTAAATCGCTTAATTCTCTCTGGCTTTGCGCAAGCTGTTTATTTAAATCTTGTATCTGCGCGATTAAGTCCATATTGTGCTTATCTAAGGTGGCTAGGTTTTGGGCAAATTCATCCATTTTATTTTTGGCTATTTTTAAACCCTCTTCGCGTCTGCGCGAGGAACGAATACTATTTTCTAGCTCCTGTATTTGCAATCGTTTGTCTGTGACACAAAACGACATTTCGTCAATTATGCATATTAAAAGGGGCCAGGATTTTAGTATTAGTTCGTCTCGCTTTTTGGGAGCTTCGCATTGATTAATCATTAATAATTCCTGGAAGAATTCATTCTCTTCATTCCACATATTATTATTAACGGTAATATTTTTAGCCCTAGTTTCAAGCATATCCATAAAATCATTTAATTCACCCGCAATATTAAACTTCCC
This sequence comes from Bombina bombina, assembly GCF_027579735.1. Taxonomy (NCBI): domain Eukaryota; kingdom Metazoa; phylum Chordata; class Amphibia; order Anura; family Bombinatoridae; genus Bombina; species Bombina bombina. The sequence goes on from NC_069499.1 coordinate 875,075,360, forward strand.
TTTAAGGTAACTTAAGATATCTTTCTTAAGGACCTAACCTTTAGTAATAGGTATGGTTATGGGACCAATTTCATTGCTATGTATAGAATTAAATGAGTCACTTCTGGCTACAGACATTATTGTATTGGTTTAGTATTTATTTAACTAAAATGCTAATACAATTTTTGCCGATAAAAAGAGAGAAAAATTTTATATTTCAAAAACAATATATTATTAATTTTGAAATATGAAAAATTAATATTCCGAAATATGAAAAATTAATATTTTTGATTAACTTTGAAATTATGAAAAATTAATATTTTTGACTAATTTTGAAATATGAAAAATTTATATTTTTATTAATTTTTCAAAATTAATCTTTAATAATATTTCAAGATATTAATGTCAATCTCGAAATATGAAAATTAATATTTCAACTTTTCAAAAAAAAAATATATCTTCAAAATATTAATATCGAAATATGAATTTTTTTTTTTTTCTCTTTTATAATAATTTCTGTTTATTTACAAATATATTATATCAATTATGATGGATATTATTAAATCTCAGCAGTGCCTCCAATTATTATGTCAGTATATTTATGAAAATCTTAGCAGTGCTATCCAAATAATATATATAAGTTTATGGCAGGGTTATAAACACAATACAAAGAAATAGAAACCCTTATCAACCATGCACCTACTAGACCATACAATTAATATAAATATCTGAATTCTTTTATTTAGTTAATATCCATAAACATATTGAAGTATACTTGCAATAAAAGGAAATGAAACAAAATTTATATGCGTTAAAACCAACTCTTAAGATATGCTATCCTTCTTACAAAACCCAGAAAGATATACCTTCACAATTCAGCCTTTTATTTATTTAACACAATGGGACTAAAAACCTTTAACATCCAAGCAATACAATTCTAAACAGTGTTTATAAAACAATAGGATAATATATATATTCTGCTATTTAACTGCAATTTATCCTAATACAAAATTAACTGACAATATCAGAACTTGCATAGATGAGTTACTTGGTCAATCAGACGCAGATTTAAACAATATATATATATAGGCTGTGAAATGCTAACTTAAAAAGAAAAACACACTGCTTCTTTAAATCTATTAAATACAAATTAACTATGCATATAACTTATCTTACAAAAACCTTGTATACATCACCCAAATAAACAGCAATCCGGTTCCCAATGTTTTGCAACGGATCCAATTCACCTCAGAAATTCAAAATTGGGGTAAAGCATATGGAGTCCAATGGTAGATGTGTGCTTTTGATTAATAACTGCCGCAGTTACTCCTTTCTGGCTCAAAATAACACAACCCTTTTTAGTCTCTATGCTGGGGTTTTAAATCATCTGATCTCACCCCTCCCCTTTTTGATTATTTATCAGTCATTGGTGAATATTGGAAACGCCCACGGCCTTGTCTTGGATTAGTTCTTTGCAACTGAACATGGATTGGTTTATTTGGTAAATGTGTTGTCAAGGAAATGCATTCTTTGCAACAACCAATCATCTCATGGTTGCAATTCCGCATCATAATACTAGGTGGCAGCAGACGTACAAACAAACAAATACAACAAGACCATCTCTAACATTTTTAAGCAAGTTAAAAAAAAAATTTCTTTCATAAAATGGTTATTTAATCAGATCACACTCTCTGCATTAATCATATATAACCCCAATTATAGATGGTTAATATTAGGTTATTTTTTTCTGATTATTCTGATACCAAATATGTTATATTATTAACATTTTATTATATTAAGGTAATTTAACACTGCCAATTACTAGCCCAAAATGCATCACAACTTTGTCAGCATTCTGGCACTTCTTTGCAAATAACAGCCTATTTTTATTTCAGTAGTGTATTCCAAGTGAATCCTGTCTATGTAGATCTGAAATAAAAAAAATAAATGTCAATAATCACCTCTCCTCAGGTCCACAAACATCCACTCATGTTTTCAAACACACAGAGGCCAAGATATTCATGCCTTCAAAATATACACATATCATATCCATTAAAATATATACAGTTGTTTTAAAATCATAATGTAAGTCATGTGCCTTCACTGTATTATCCTAACGTAACGTTCTAACTGCCCTTTCAGTAACTTCAGACTCCCTGTCTCCCATTCACTACATGGGGTCCCCTGCATCAAAGGGCAGATGCTGAAAATCTCACATGACTTGTCACCTGAGCTAGATTCCTAGGTATATTGGGAGGGGTAAATAGATTTTATCTCACATTCCCAAGCAATCATACATATGGTCTTCTGAAACTGTGGCTAAATTTTAATTAAACCAAATGTTGTATTGTCAAGCTTTTGGAGACATCCTGGAGATGTGTATTCAGAATTTTACCTGTTAATTGAAGAAGTGGGGGAAGAGCTGAACATGATTGAAGTCAGTTTGTCTGAGAGGAATGAATCAATTTTTTTTTTTTTTTCTCAGTGAAATATCTGATCAAAAATACAGATTTATTAATCTTGAGATATATGATTAAAATATATATATTTATTAACCTCACATATACCATGACAATATATATATATATATATATATATATATATATATATATATATATATATATATATATATATATATATATATATATATATATATATATATATATATATATATATATATCTATAAACACACACAAACATACATACATATACCTATTAAGGGATAAGGAAGTATTAAATGTCAAGGTTTTTATGGAGGCAGAGAAGGAGGAAGATAACAGAGGGAGAGAGAACAAAAAAGGGGAACAGGGAGGACACAGAAAGAGAGTAGAGACAGGGAGGGAGGGAGAGTAGAGATAGGGAGGGAGGGCAGAGAGAGAAAATGAAACCTGACAAAGGGAGAACGACCAAAGAGAAGGAGAGAGACCAGAGAGAAGGAGAGAGAGCAGAGGGAGGGAGAGACACCAGAGCGAGAGAGAGCAAAGATAAGGAGTGAGAGCACAGTGTTAGAGAAAGCAGATAGAGGGAGACACCAGAGAGAGGAATGGAGAGACCAGAGAAAGGGAGGGAGAAGCCAGAGGGAGGGATAAAGACTAGAGAGGGAGGGAAAGAGAACATAGGGAGTGAGAGACCACAGAGAGAGTGAAAGAGCAGAGGGAGGGAGAAACCACAGAGACACCAGGCGATCACCAACTGCTCCATGCTTGTGCCTACTCTGCTGTGGTGCCCTAAGGCGGTTGCCTATTCGGCCTTATGGAAGCGCCGGCACTGATTGCAGCATAAGTTCACAGCTTTTATATATTACCCAGCACATAGTTGCGTAAGCCGTAAGATCATGAATCCCCTCAACGCTTCTATGTATTCATTATATTAATCTCTTTCAAATGTATTATTATGTATTGCTTCCAGAGCAGAACCTGGGTAGCGCTTGCTGATTGGTGGCTAAATATTTCTGTAGCCACCAATCAGCAAGCACTACCCAGGGTGCTGAACCAAAAATTGGCCTGCTCCTAAGCTTACATCCCTTCTTTTTCAAATAAAGATACCAAGAGAATGAAGAAACATTGATAATAGGAGTAAATTAGAAAGTTGCTTAAAGGGATAGTCTAGTCAAGATTAAATGTTCATGATTCAGACAGAGCATGCAATTTTAAGCAACTTTCTATTTTGCTCCTATTATCAATTTTATCTTCGTTCTCTTGGTATCTTTATTTGTGAAAGTAAGAATTTAAGCTTAGGTAGCATTTGCTGATGGGTGTTTAAATGTAGCCAGGGTGCTGAACTCCTAAACTTTAATTCCAGCCATTTCAAATATAGATATCAAGAGAATATGAAAAAAAGGAACAGATTAGAAAGTTGCTTAAAATTGCATGCTCTACCTGAATCATAAAAGAAAAAATTGGGTTTCATATCCCTTTAAGTAACCTTTCACACTGCACAATATACTTAGGGCTAGATTACAAGTGGAGCACTATTTTACGCTTCCGCTCGAGTGTTAGAAGTAAGATTTTTTGTGCATGTTGGGTTGCGCTCGTATTATGAGTTGAAAGTCAACTGTTTTCGCTCACACGCTAACCAGACACGCATAAAAAGCAGCTTAGAATATCCCATGCACGATAACCTATTCCCCCATAGTCAATGGAGCAAAAAAAGTGGGGGGAAAAATCTATCACCCTATGATTGCATATTCTCAAGTGCGCTAACCCAACATGAAAATATGAATATTTCATATTTCAATGTTCTTCACATAGAATATGTTCTATTTATTCATAAATATGAATAAATATATATATATATATATATGATTTTTTTTTGTAATATATATATATATATATATATGATGTTTTTTTTGTAATATATATATATATATATATATATATATATATGTTTTTTTTGTAATATATATATATATATATATATATATATATATATATATATATATATATATATATATATATATATATATATGATGTTTTTTTTTGTAAAATATATATATATATATATATATATATATGATGTTTTTTTTGTAAAATATATATATATATATGATGTTTTTTTTGTAAAATATATATATATATATATATATGATGTTTTTTTGGTAAAATATATATATATATATATATATATATATATATATATATAATTCCAGGCAGAGTATGGCACTCACAAATCTTTGACCGGGGTGCTGCAGCAGGCAAAGCATACACAACAAAAAGAAGCAGGCACTCACCGGTATTTAAATAAAGGATATCTTTTAATCCCACAAGGTGTGACGTTTTGCAGTATTACCTCCTTCCTCAGACATCCGACATGGGCCCGATCCGATATGCAGCATCGCCCACAAAACCCGGCGACGCCAAATTTTGCGTGGGTTTGGTATCCTATATACGGCGTAACCTAGAAGTTACGCTCGTATATTTCTGCCTTCGCCCGTAGTTTTTTGGGCCATAGACAGGTATACCAAACCCGCGCAGTTTGGTATCCAATATACAGCGTAAGTACTTACGTGGCGAAAATGGAGAAATCTTACTCCATTTTCACCTCGCCACAAATTGCAGGCGTAGTAAGCCTTACGCTGTCTATTGGAGCCCCGTAACTCCCTAAACAAGCTACAAAATAAAGCCTAACACCTAACGCATGCGCAATGTCTATCTACCTGTCAACCGCGATCCCCCGCCGCAATCCCTAATAAAGTATTTAACCCCTAAACCGCCGCTCCCGGACCCCGCCGCCACCTACATTAAATGTATAACCCCCTAATGTGATCCCCCTACACCGTCGCCACCTACATTACATACCCCCTAATGTGAGCCCCTTACACCACCGCCATCTACATTACCTACCCCCTAATGTGAGCTCCTTACACCGCCGCCATCTACATTACATACCCCCTAATGTGAGCTCCTATCCCGCCGCCAGCTATATTAAAATTATTAACCCCTAATCTAATCCCCCTACACCGCCGCCAGCTATATTAAAATTATTAACCCCTAATCTAATCCCCCTACACCGCAGCCAGCTATATTAAAATTATTAACCCCTAATCTAATCCCCCTAAACCGCCGCCAGCTATATTAAAATTATTAACCCCTAATTTAATCCCCCTATACCGCCGCCAGCTATATTAAATACATTAACCCCTAATTTAATCCCCTAAAGTAATCACCTCTATTACTAGCCCTTAAAAGGGCTTTTTGCGTGGCATTACCCCAAAGTAAACAGCTCTATTGCCAGCCCTTAAAAGGGCTTTTTGCAGGGCTTTGCCCCAAAGAAATCAGCTCTTTTACCAGCCCTTAAAAGGGCTTTTGGCGGGGCATTGTCACAAAGAAATCAGCTCTTTTGCCTATAATCTAAATCCCCCTACACCGCCGCCACCTATAATAAATGTATTACCCCCTAATCTAATCCCCCTACACCGCCGCCACCTATATTAAATAGATTAACCCCTAATCTGACCCCCCTACACCGCCGCCACCTATATTAACTATATTAACCCTAATTATATTAGGGTTAATATAGTTAATATCGTTATTATATTATATATATATATTAAGTATAATAACCCTATCTAACTCTAACACCCCTAACTAAATTCTTATTAAAATAAATCTAATTAATATTAATATTATTAATTAAAATATTCCTATTTAAATCTAAATACTTACCTATAAAATAAATCCTAAAATAGCTACAATGTAATTAATAATTACATTGTAGCTATTTTAGGGTTTATATTTATTTTACAGGTAACTTGGTATTTATTTTAACTAGGTACAATAGCTATTAAATAGTTAATAACTATTTAATTGCTACCTTGTTAAAATAATTACCAATTTACCTGTAAAATAAATCCTAACCTACGTTACAAATACACCTACACTATCAATAAATTAAATAAACTACAAATATCTAAACTAAAATACAATTAAATAAACTAAACTAAATTACATAAAAACAAAACACTAAATTACAAAAAATAAAAAAAGATTACAAGAATTTTAAGCTAATTACACCTATTCTAAGCCCCCTAATAAAATAACAAAGCCCCCCAAAATAAAAAAAATTCCCTACCCTAATCTAAATTAAAAAAGTTAACAGCTCTATTACCTTACCAGCCCTTAAAAGGGCTTTTTGCGGGGCATGCCCCAAAGAAATCAGCTCTTTTGCCTGTAAAAACCCCCCACAATACCACCCCCCAACATTACAACCCACCACCAACATACCCCTACTCTAAACCCACCCAAATCCCCCTTAAAAAAACCTAACACTAAGCCCCAGAAGATCTCCCTACCTTGAGTCGTCTTCACCCAGCGAAACGCGTCAGTGCAGTGTGGAGGATGCTTTTTAATCTTTAAATGTTAAGATAGAACCTGTTCTAACCATGTGTTACTGAACGATATTATGGTGAACAGATATAGTGGAAGTATTGGTGGATATTAGTTAATTGACACCAGTAGACTATAAAGCAGCAGGGATGATGGTTGATAACATCTAATAACTCGCGCTAATGAAAATAGCAAATCCAAGGGAGAGGAAAATTCTCTGTTGGCCGAATAATGGCATATATCTTTAGTAATTGCATTGAGTATAAGTGCAACTGCTCACAGTGCAATCCAAACCTCAGAAAAATAGTGAAACTAAAGGTGGGCACCTGTTAACCGACACCAGTGGAAACACAAATTGGTAGGGATAATGGTTTAAAATATTGACTAACCTACGCTGGTGTAAACAGTATATCTCAAGTGTAAATTACTATTGGCTGAACAACAGCACATAAATTCAGCAGTTATATTGAACATAAGTGCAACTGCACACAGTACAATTCAAAGGGATATATTAACCCCAGAATAGTAGTGGAATTTAAGGTGGACATTAGCTAATCGATACCAGTGGACCCAAAATCAGCAGGGATAATGGTTTAAAACATTCATTAACTTGCGCTGGTTAAAATAGCAAACTATAAGGGGAAATTACTGTTGGCTGAATAACGGCATATAATTCTAACAGTAGTATCGTATACAAGTGCAATCGCACCCAGTACAACCCAAAGGGATACATTTATTATAGAATATAGATACAGAAACACTTTATAACGGCATACAAATCTTACAGCTGTATCGAACATAAGAGCAAATGCACCTAGTACAACCCAAAAGGATAACTTTGTCATATAATATAGATACATAACGGCACATAAATCCTACAGCTGCATCGTATGCACCCAGTATAACCCAAAAGGGTAAATTTGTTATATAATATAGACATATAAATGCAATATGTGTTAATAAGTATATATATATAATTTAATATATTTTTTATGTCGTCAGAGACATACAAATCTATCATCTACCAGTGAGAACAAAGCGTAAGATTATATAACATAACCGAAACAGGTGCACATTAACTACCCGTTGTCAGTGAACAGATAACAACATGAAATAATCTAAGAAATGCTGAGACACCTATAGAAATGGTAGGAACCAAGAAAAACAATATATAGACCTAACTCCTGTCTATGATATTTAAAGCGATTATATAAAGCTCTATTCTGAACGAGACAACATAATATTCAACTAGTTGTTCTAACTATAAATCCCTATCATGAAGATATAGGTGAAACACAGGCATATACCTAAATTGACAGGCAGTATAATCAATTTCACACACATTAATTAATAAATAGCCATAGACGATTCTCCATCCCACCATACTAATGTTATATAATCTGCCAACAATTTACCACATTTATAATTATGCTTGCCATATACGGAAAACCAACCAACTGAGAATGATACAACTCAACAAGCTGTGACGGCTAATTCTAACCAGAATGATTGATTTAGAATAATATGATGATCATATCAGTTTGATTTATGTGATATGAGAAATATACGCATACAGAATAGGAGATTTATTATTATTTGTGAGTCAATACAATGAGCTGTAACGGCTAAACTCTATCTTAGCCGAACAGACACGTACAGTTAAATACATATGATGCTCATGCACCAATTTAGTACATCTTGATACCACATTAACCCTTTGCGATAATATCCATAATTATGCAAGAGATGAACTAGTCCCAACCATTACAACACACTCTGTTAAGCTAGATACTATATCTCTTTAACCTAAGTGAAATTAACCAACACTAGGTATTAGAATATACCACAAACCGTATGATGATGCCTTATAATATACTGTACTAAGTATTGATAATAAAGTATTACATTCACCATTACCCAGGTTCTATCTAACATTTGTGATTTTAACCATTTGAGTGTTTTTGTTCTAACATAATTTTTAACACAATAATAAAAGTTAAATTTTAACCTATTCTGTAAATTCTTGCCTCTAAGTCTGGGTATTAGAGTGCTATAAGTGCATACTGTCCAGTGGAACAATTCTAGTTTCACATTCTTTCAGTATATATTAATTTATGCACAAGCACTAACCCAGTGATACCAACAGAATAATACAAGTGAAAAATTTGAACTGGAACGGATCCAGTCTTCACTATACTGAAATTTTAACAAAGTGGAGTCTGCCAAAAAAGTGGAGTAGCAACTGCTACTTGAAGTTGAAAGTCCCTTACACATGTGCCTCTATTAGAAGCAAGCACCACTTACTGGGTGGGTTGCCAGTGGCCCATATCTCCTCTTAGAGGATAAAAAAGTGCCTAACAAATCATTCGCAGGAGGTCGAAGCACTGCAGCCAGTTTTTAAGTGATGGGATCTATACGCTTTAGCATATTGATTCTTTTTTTTTTTTCCATCAATTTATTGACATTACAATGAAGTTACAGGTTGTTATTTTACACTTAGTACATATCCGTTATTGGTAATTATACCTGTTTGGAATATATATTGAATGATGGATAGAACATTTAAACTAATAACAATTAACAGTAACCACCCTCAATAAGGGCATTGCTCGCTCGCTACTATATACATGTAATAAATTCTCTGTCTTTTAATAGAGTCTCTTTGTTTTCTCTGTGTTCCAAGTCCTTCTCTAAGGTGTCCCTTCTATGGGATATCTCTCTCCTAGTTGTTCCACATTTTGGGTAGATAGACCTTGAAAGAACAGCAGAGTATTTCAAATGTTCAGGCAAGAACATGAGATATAATAATAAGGGTATTAACAAAAATAACCGTTCTTAACCAGTTAAGGAGAGAAAGAGTTGCAAAAGTAAGAGAAAGATAAATAAAAGGAAAAAGGAGGGTTTTTTCAGTACTTCAATAATGTGTGGGAACTGCAATCAGCAGTAGCATATTGAGTCTAATACAAGGTCAAGTATTAAACACAAAAACCAGATATCTGACACAGTATATGACGAAGGTCAAGTATTAAACACAAAAAACAGATATCTGACACAGTATATGCCGAAGGTCAAGTATTAAACACAAAAACCAGATATCTGACACAGTATATGCCGAAGGTCAAGTATTAAACACAAAAACCAGATATCTGACACAGTATATGCCGAAGGTCAAGTATTAAACACAAAAACCAGATATCTGACACAGTATATGCCGAAGGTCAAGTATTAAACACAAAAACCAGATATCTGACACAGTATATGCCGTGGTATCAGGGAGAATCCCTACTAGTAAATACTACACCTAGGGTAGAGAAGGTGATAGTTCCTCTGTCTGCATTAGTTCATGGGCATGTACACTGTAAAGTGAGATGCAGATGGGAAAATATTTAAGCTACTAACAAAAGTTCAATGTACTTCAGCTCTTTGCAGCAATATGAGGGGCTGCGCACCAGAAGACCAAAGCAAGGCCTCTTAGGGGACATCCCAGTTGAATAGAACAAACATTCTGCAATAGATCCATAATCCTAAGGCATTAGTATTCTCTCATGCCTGCAAATGAAGTTACATCTTCATAAGGATATACTACCTTTTAGGAACCTACAGGAGCATTAAAGGAATAGTCTAGTCAAAATTAAACTTTCATGATTCAGATAGAGCAGGCAATTTTAAGCAACTTTCTAATTTATTCCTATTATCAATTTTTCCTCATTCTCTTGGTATCTTTATGTGAATAAGCAGGAATGTAAGCATAGGAGCCCACCAATGTTTTGTTCAGCACCTGGGTAGCGCTTTGTGATTGGTGTCTAAATGTAGCCACCAATCAATAAGTGCTATCCAGGTGCTGAACCAAAAATGGTCCGGCTCCTAAGCTTTACATTCAAATAAAGGTTGCAAGAGAACAAAAATAAATTGACAATAGGCGTAAATTAGAAAAATTGCTTAAAATTAAATGCTCTATCTGAATCATGAAAGTTTAATTTTGACTAGACTATTCTTTTAATATAAACCACGTTCAGAACTGATCCCTGCAAAGCATAAGCACTATTTCCAGTAGAATTTATTTTAAAAACTGTTTCTGTACATCTGACCATTAAACATTGAACATAAAATGTATATGCATAGGATTAGCTCATTGATAAAAAACAATAGTTCCACATTAGTTATTAACACACTTTTTTTTACAGGTGGTTATTGATACAGATTCCTGTGTTTATCCCTTTAATTTTACATCCCTGGAAGATTTAGAACACGTCATCCTTCATGTTATTACTTCAATTAAAAAGGTGTTTCCAGACTCCTCTCCAGGGTGAGCAATGTTTTGTTGTTGGATACTGAGCATTTTATTATATGACATAATATAACCAGAATGAAAATAATCATTTATATGCTGTATTTAAATAAACATTGCATAGATATCTATGCTATTTTTTTTTTAAAGGGACATGAAACCCAAAATGTTTCTTTCATGAATCAGATAGAGAATACAATTTTAGACAACTTTGCAATTTACTTCTATTATTATTGCTTCCTTCTCTTGTTATCCTTTGCTGAAAGGTTTATCTAGTTAAGCTCAGGAGCAGCAAACATAACCTAGGTTCTAGCTGCTGATTGGTGGCTGCATATATATACTGATATTGGCTCACCCATGTGTTCAGTTAGAAACCAGTAGTGCATTACTTTTCCTTCAACAAATGATACCAAGAGAATGCAACAAATTAGATAATAGAAATACATTAGAAAGTTGTTTCAAATTGTATTCTCTATCTGAATCATGAAATCATTTTTTTGGGTTTCATGTCCCTTTAAAGCTGATCCAAAAATAATTCCATAAAACTGGTGTCCAACTGTCCATAAAGACTTTAAAAATTAGATTGTATTAGATCTAATACTGATCTAATACTGATACTTACTCAGGAGTGCAGCAGCTCCCAAGGGATACAGATGACTATGACTTACTGTAGGGGCCTCTATGACGACTATTGTTATTATGTGGCAGGCTGCATTGCTCCGGTTGACCCCTTTCTCTTTGTAAGCTCTAAGAGCTGCTATACTTTCAGGTAAATAAAAATGCAGAGGATACAAAAATCTGATACATTGAGTTTATCCAAGGTATAGATTAACCCTAACCAACCTCCTCTATACAAAAACATAAACCTAACAGCTACCACCCAGTGCACTTTAACACTAACCAGAATTTTCTGAAACCTACCATAACAAAATACCCAAACTATGTGTATCTGATCCTCTCCATCACTATTAATCCTAATAGAGACCTCCTCCCTCAGCCATTAGCTATAACAACTTTCCCAATCCCCATTACCACAATGACCATGACCTACCTCTACACATTACCCTAACTACACTGTCAGCTGCACCCTCCATCATACATAAATCCTAACCATACAGTCTGGAACCCACCACCCCATATTAACTTAAGTGCACTGGCCAGATCCCACCACCACAATTCATCCTAACTGTGACCTCACCCTCAGCCATTAGCTTTAAAGTCTGACTTGATTTCCTGATCACTGTTTAACCCTAAATATTGGCTTCACCCTCAATCATTAAGTATAATTGGTGACCCAATCTTTACCCACTGCAAACCCCCTATGCTCTAATTCCCTCGTCCATCAGTAATACCCCAACATAACATATAACCCATCTAGAATAAAAGAAAAAAACATTAATTTAAAAATAATTTTAAAAAATCCTTGCAGCTACCTTTCTTGGGTTCCTCTGATCATCAGCCACAGGGTCTTATAGTTTTTACTCCACACCACAGGCTTAATTGTTCTTAAACTGCCCCTTAACCTTATAAAAACCTGTGATTTGGGTCAGAGATCTACCGTTACCATGGTAAACAGCTCATTTCAAAGAAGGAGATCCCTTCTTTCAGATGAGAGGTCTCATAAAATGTATCTTCTCATTCGTCCAGTAGAAAATGAAAAATCTTAGGCTGCTCTTATTAACCTCTTTGCGCTGAAGAGATTAAAAAAACACATCTAACCCTTACATTTTTCTCACCTGAACTCACTTTAGAGACAAATCCTCTTTAAATTTGTCTTTCCAAGTAGATTCTAGTTTGGCTATATATAAACTAAAAATGGGCATGGAAAAGAGGTTATATGGGGGACAGGGTCATCCAAACAATTCTTCACAGGTCTATATGCGTACCAGTTCTAAATATGCAAATGTTTCTCATAATGCACTTTATAAAAGTATTTAGTTTACAAAAACATGTTTAATCCCTGCAGAAAACTAATAAGGAAAACATGTCTAACTCTCTGGGACAAATTCAGTCAGATAGCAGAATCTCTGGAAGAATTTATACAGAATAATCAAGGACCATGCGGTAAGTTGTATGTTTAACTACATTATCAAAAGGATACACCACAAATACAAATACAACAAAAGAAATAACTTGCATTTATTCAGGCAAATACAGCAACTTTTTAAACTCAAAATGAAAGGTTCTGTTGCAGTTTTGGTTAAACAAATAAATAAATCTCCAAACCATAATTTAGCAAACCGTAATAACTACATATGGACTTGTTGTAGGGCACTGAGAAAGATAACGGGACAAAAGTAACTTTTTTTAAACAAATCAAAATTGGTTAAACATCATCTGTAACTGAAGCTGTAGTTGGTGGGAAGTCCTTAAAAACAAAGGCTCGGATTACAAGTTGTGCGGCAAATCCATTGCGAATACACCGCACGCAAGGTGGATGTACCGCTATTTCCATTGTGCCGCCATTCCAAGTAGCAATAAAATTTTCTTTTTGCATGCATTATGGTGCGGTAACCCGCAAACTGCACACAAGCCAAGTTCCGACTTGGCATGCTTGTGCACGTATTCCCCCACTGAGATCAAATGAGAAAAAATGTTGGGAAAAAACTAACACCTGTGATTGCGAAATCGCCATCGCATTTTCGCATTCCCCATTGAAGTCTATGGATAAAAGAAAGTTATCAAAAAACCTAACACCCTAACATAAACCCCTTGTCTAATAACCCCTAAACTGTTGTCCCCCCACATCGCCAACACTCAATTAAGTTATTAACCCCTAAACCGCGGTCCCCCCACATCGCCAACACTAAATAATGCTATTAACATCTAAACCGCCATCCCCCCACATCGCCAACACTAAATAAAGCTATTAACCACTAAACTGCCGTCCCCCCACATCGCAACTACCTAAATTAAACTATCAACCCCTAAACCTAACACCGCCAAACTTTAACAAAATTAAAATACACCTAAATTAAAGTTAAAATATACTAACTACCTTAAAATAAATAAAAACTTACCTATGAAAAAAAATTAAAACCTAAGCTTAACCTAAAAAAACCCTGACATTACTTGTTTTAAAAAAAAAATACAAAAATAAAAAATATAACATAACAAAGAAAACAACCATTACAAAAAATAATAAACACTAAAATTATAAAAAATGAAAAAAGTACCATTACAAAAAATAACAAACAAAATTATCCAAAATAATAATAAAATTTCCTATTCTAATACCCTTGTTTAAAAAAAACAAAAAAACACATAATCTATACATAAACTACCAATAGCCCTAAAAAGCTTGATGAAGGTCAATGAAACATCTTTATCCCTGCGGCAACATCTTCATCCATCGTGGGACCATCTTCTTCAATCTTCATCTAGGCCGCAATCCATCTTGTATCTTTATCCCGGTGTCAACAGCGAAGTCCTCCGGCGATGTCATCTGCAACGTCGGTCCTCCTCTTCAGAGCATCGACACGGAACTCCTCTTCATGCGGTCCCTAGCCGCACACTGAAGATTAAATTCAAGGTACCCCTTTTATATGGGGGTACCCTTGCATTTCTATTGGCTGACAAATATAAATTAGCCAATAGGATGAAAGCTTTGTACTTAGAGCAAACTTGAAAAAAGGATAGAAAGAGCTACCAGAAATTTCCATTTTGGTCTCGCCGGTCTATCAATCTGTTGGTGGTGATGTGCTTTTCTTATGAAATAATAGGGATTGCAGTTTCAGAAAATATCTGCCTTCATCGCCAGTGATCTCAGATATCAGCGGAGGGGGTTGCGCGTCTATTCAAAGTATGTTTACACAACATAGACGGGATTTCACTAAAAAGAAAAATGTTTTTGTTTAGTAAAAGCTCAGAAAATGCATATGTAAATTAATGTTCACTGTACATTCAGAAGATTTCTTACAACTGAAAATCTTGTTACTGAAAAGCTGGCGAGACTGATATGGCTAAAAAGGTGCATCTAAGATGGTAGATAGCCCTTTTAAAATTAGAAACTCGCACTGATGTTTCCTCATTAAAATACAGGTTACTCCCATGGAAAGCCCATGAAACTACCACGGAACGCCTATATATTTATTTTGTCTGCAATTCTACCTTGTTAATAAAAAAAAAATGTAGGTATTTTATACATTTGTATACAATCTTTTATTTATATTTATATATTGTATAATGCTATAATATGTATATAAAGTGTGTTTTTAGCTTTTGTCGTGGTTTTTTTTTTCTTTTTTAGGAAGAAAATTTTGTGTTCAGGATATAAATATTTCATAGAAGACAGTCGCCACGATATAAGCTCTCACTGTTATGAACGTGTTTTATTAACCCCTTAATGACCGAGGACGTGCAGGGTACGTCCTCAAAAAAAAGGCAGTTAATGCCTGAGGACGTACCCTGCACGTCCTCGGTGTGGAAAGCAGCTGGAAGCGATCCTGCTCGCTTCCAGCTGCTTTCCGGTTATTGCAGTGATGCCTCGATATGGAGGCATCCTGCAATAACCTTTTGAAGCCATCCGATGCAGAGAGAGCCACTCTGTGGCCCTCTCTGCACCGGAGATCGGTGGCTTCCTTCGTTGGTGGGTGGGAGCAGTACCGGGAGGCGGGTGGCGGCCATCGATGGCCCTGGAGATGTGGAGGGGGGCGGGATCGTGGGCGGGGATGCCCAGGGGCGCGCACGGACGCGCGCGCGTGCACGGGAGGGCGGGGGCGGGCGCGTGCACGGGGAGGGAGCGGGTGGGAACCGCTACACTACAGAAAAAGGCAATCAGTTCAAAAAATGTATATAAAAAAAAATACGATCAATGAGATGGTGGGGGTTTGTGGTGGGGGGGGGTGTTTGGGGAAGCTACACTACAGAAAAAAAATACATAAGAAAGAAAAATAACACTAAGAAAGAAAAAAAAAAAGCCCTTTTTTGTGCAAGCTGGGTACTGGCAGACAGCTGCCAGTACCCAAGATGGCCCCCAATAAGGCAGATATGGAAGGGTTACAGAGCTGTTTTGGGGGGGATCAGGGAGGTTGGAGGCTAAGGGGGGTCCTACACAGCAGAAGAATTATTTTTTTATTTTTTAAAAAAACCTAAACCCCCAAAAAGCTTTTATTTTAGTACTGGCAGACTTTCTGCCAGTACTTAAGATGGCGGGGACAATTGTGGGGTGGGGGAGGGAAGGGAGCTGTTTGGGAGGGATCAGGGGGTCTGATGTGTCAGGTGGGAGGCTGATCTCTACACTAAAGCTAAAATTAACCCTGCAAGCTCCCTACAAACTTCCTAATTAACCCCTTCACTGCTAGCCATAATACACGTGTGATGCGCAGCAGCATTTTGCGGCCTTCTAATTACCAGAAAGCAACGCCAAAGTCATATATATCTGTTATTTCTGAACAAAGGGGATCCCAGAGAAGCATTTACAACCATTTGTGCCATAATTGCACAAGCTGTTTGTAAATGATTTCAGTGAGAAACCTAAAATTGTGAAAAATTTAACGTTTTTTTTTTTATTTGATCGCATTTGGCGGTGAAATGGTGGCATGAAATATACCAAAATGGGCCTAGATCAATACTTTGGGTTGTCTACTACACTACACTAAAGCTAACATTAACCATACAAGCTCCCTACAAGCTCCCTAATTAACCCCTGCACTGCTGGGCATAATACACGTGTGGTGCGCAGCGGCATTTAGCGGCCTACTAATTACCAAAAAGCAATGCCAAAGCCATATATGTCTGCTATTTCTGAACAAAGGGGATCCCAGAGAAGCATTTACAACCATTTGTGCCATAATTGCACAAGCTGTTTGTAAATAATTTCAGTGAGAAACCGAAAGTTTGTGAAAAAATTTGTGAAAAAGTGAACGATTTTTTGTATTTGATCGCATTTGGCGGTGAAATGGTGGCATGAAATATACCAAAATTGGCCTAGATCAATACTTTGGGATGTCTTCTAAAATAAAATATATACATGTCCATTGATATTCAGGGATTCCTGAAAGATATTAGTGTTCCAATGTAACTAGCGCTAATTTTGAAAAAAAGTAGTTTGGAAATAGCAAAATGCTACTTGTATTTATGGCCCTATAGCTTTCAAAAAAAGCAAAGAACATGTAAATATTAGGTATTTCTAAACTCAGGACAAAATTTAGAAACTATTTAGCATGTTTTCTTTTTGGTGGTTGTAGATGTGTAACAGATTTTGGGGGTCAAAGTTAAAAAAAGTGTGTTTTTTTCCATTTTTTCCTCATATTTTATAAATTTTTTTATAGTAAATTATAAGATATGATGAAAATAATGATATTTTTAGAAAGTTAATTTAATGGCGAGAAAAACGGTATATAATATGTGTGGGTACAGTAAATGAGTAAGAGGGAAATTACAGCTAAACACAAACACCGCAAAAATGTAAAAATAGCCTTGGTCCCAAACGGACAGAAAATGGAAAAGTGCTGTGGTCATTAAGGGGTTAATAATATTGTGACTGCACATTAACAAACGTGTTCTATAATAACAAGACATTTTCTACAGTGCAGTCACTATTTTATAAGTAAAGAAAAGTTCAGAACAAGAAGCAAAAGATAATACTGTGCGTGCAGTTCATTTAATTGAATATGCTTCTATCCATCAGATTCCCTAGTGCAGTGTTTTTCAACCTCCGGTCTTCAAGTACCCCCTACAGGTCATGTTTTCATTACAGTTGAACTAGAGCATAGGAGAAATAATCAGCTGATCAGTAACCATGGTTACTAACCTGCTCTCACCCATCATCTGATTATTTCACCTGTGCTCTAGTTCAGCTATAATGAAAATCTGGCCTGTTAGGGCTACTTAAGGACTGCTGTTGAGAAACACTGCCCTAGCGGTCACATCAACAAATGCGGATAAAGCGTATGATCGCATCTGCTTGCAGTTTCTAAAAACGGTTTTACACAGGATGGGCTTGGGATTGGAATTTGTTTCTAAGGTTTTTGCTATGTATTCTTCACTGATGGATAGAGTTCAGTTAAATAGTTGTCTATCTACACCATTTCTCATCTCCAATGGAACCAGGCAGGGGTGCCCACTCTCACCTCTTTTGTTTGCATGTACTACAGAAGTCCTAGCTATAAAAATATGTAACCATTTAGAGATAATGGGGCTTAAAGTTGCTGACTCTAACCATAAACTTTTGCTCTATGCTGATGATGTCCTTTTTTATATAACTAACCATGTAACATCAATGTCCTTACTATTGCAACAGCTGGAAGACTTTGGATAAGTTTAAAACTTTCTCGTAAATCAAATCAAATCGGAGATTCTAAATATTAATCTTCCAGATACACTTGAGCAACAAGTTAACCACTTGCTAAAATACTTTATTTGATTTTTTAGCCCTACAGCCGAAGAGATGTTATCTGCCAATTATAGAACCCTCCAATCGTCTTTTATAGCTGATCTTTAATCTTGGAGAAGAAAGCCAATATCTTGGTTGAGCAGGATAAATACCTTTTAAAATGACCCTCTTACCAAGAATTCTCTATCTCTTACAGACTTTAACGATTAGTTTTATTTCAGAAAACTTCTCGCTTAAAACATGCCTTTTCCTTTGCTTAATCTTTATTGCAACAAGTTACTTCTGGTTATGTGCCATATTATATAGATAGATGGAGTACGGAACTGAACGTAGATATTTCTCATATTGACTCCACTCATATATTCCAATTTGTAAAGAAATCTGTTATTGCTTTTATATAGATGCCGAGAGTCCATGAGCTGTTACGTATGGGATATATATTCCTACCAGGAGGAGGCAATGTTTCCCAAACCTCAAAAGTCTATAAAAACCCTCACACATACCTCCGTTTTTAAACTTTGCCTCCGTTGGAGGTGATTGAAGCATGATGATATGCTTGATTTCTTCAGTGAAAGGCGCTTTAGAGCATATTGAAGCCCAATTCCACTCAGAGTACAGTGCTTGTCAGAGGGATGTTATTGGAGTACTGCCTCATGATAGTATGTATTCCCATCATGGGAAATCCTTCATAGGCTCTCTGTAAATTCAGTTGCAGGGACTAGTCTTCTGCCTCCTTTTACAAATCAAAGTCATACTCCTATTCCATTACGTCTGCTGATATGTTTCAGTACTGGTTTGGTTGTCTGCAACTAAGTGTACAAGTGTCTATGGTTAAAGGGACATGAAAGCCAATTTTTTTCTTTCGTGATTTAGAAAGAGCATGTCATTTTAAACAACTTTCTAATTTACTTCTATTATCTAATTTGCTTCATTCTCTTGATATCACTTGCTGAAAAGCATATCTAGATATGCTCAGTAGCTGCTGATTGGTTGCTGCACCTAGAGGCCTTGTGTGATTGGCTCACACATGTGCATTGCTATTTCTTCAACAAAGGATATCTAAAGTATTAAGCAAATTAGATAATAGAAGTAAATTGGAAAGTTGTTTAAAATTGCATGCCCTATCTGAATCATGAAAGTTTAATTTTGACTAGACTGTCTCTTTAAGTATATTTTTGTATTTTGAAATAGACACTCACAGATATCTTTATGGTCAGTTTTAAATGTTTAAAAGTTTAACTATGTTTGAATATATGTATATGTAGGCCCTGGGACAGATTCTTACTATTCCCCTTGCATAATTTTTTTTGCACGTTATCCATTGCGCATATTTATTCTTCAGGTTTGTGCACCATATTACATGGGTTACTGTTTGCACGCAGGCGCACATCAAAACCAGCGCATAATTGCTCATCGGGTTCACGTGCCTTTTTCCATGCAAGCAGCGCACATCAAATTAAATGCCATTATACACAAAATTAAAAGTCAAAAGAAACATGCGTCACTATTAGCGCAACATCTCGTTATGAAATGCACACATCTGACTAACTGTCAGACGGCATGTCATCAGATGCGCACACTTGCGCACCTTAATGGGGCCTATTTATGAAAGGCCTGTTGGACATGATCTGACATTGTGAATCATGTCCGACAGACCTCGCTGAATGCGGAGAGCAATACGCTCTCCGCATTCAGCATTGCACCAGCAGCTCTTGTGAACTGCTGGTGCAACGCGCCCCCTGCAGATTCGCGGCCAATCGGTCGCTAGCAGGGGGTGTCAATCAACCCAATCGTATTCGATCAGGTTGAATTGCGGCGATTTATGTCCGCCTCCTCAGAGCAGGCGGACAGGTTATGGAGCAGTGGAAACACGGGGCTTCAAGCCCCATACGGAGCTTGATAGATATGCCCCTTTGTCTTTAAATCAGTAATGAACATTGAGCACAACTGTCAATTACTGCTTACCTAGGCTGCATTTGCTTAGCGCTTTAAATGTCCATGCAAAGCTATATATATATATATATATATATACACACATACACGGCAAGCAGGAAACAGCACTCACTGGACTTAGTAAAAAGGTAATTTTATTCAGTAACGTTTCGGGGAATGCTCCCCTTCATCAGACCAGTGTTTCATAAGTGAATCAAACATTTAAACCCTCACATAGGACCCTCCCCAGTGCAAAAAAAACACCAAAACCGTAAGACTCCCCTTAGTGCCCGTGGTCCTCACCGGCCTGTAACCCGTCACATTAGGGGCCTCTGCTCCCTGATGGTTGCGGGTCCCGTTTTTACTCAGGTAATTGCTGCAGGGGATGTAGTTTGTGGGTCAGGTCACGGAGTGCCGCAACGTTGGTATCATTGCTCTGCAGGATTATTAATATGTATTTACGTATCTCGCATTTGCACTGATGTATATCTAGTAATCTTCTGCTTCTTTTTATGTTAAAACTGGCTACCGTAGTGGTTACTTTGGTCCATTGTTTGGACACTTCACAGTCACCCTCTAATACTTAATACCCTTTGTTGTAGCCCCTATAAGGTCCCTATGCAAATTTTCTATGCACGCACATTTTCTATTTACTCATGTCTGCTCCTTAAGATGCTTGAACGACATGGTGGTGACCTCCTATACTGGTACATTCATGGCCCAGTGGTAGTATGGGGCATATGCCTCCTTTTTGATCCCTTTTACCTGATTTAGACTTTACTCTATTTTTTAGATATAGGGGCTTGCCCCTTACCTCCTATCCCGTAGTCGCTCGAGGTTACTAGGGAATGCGCTATTCATTGCGATACTCATGCGCACTTAGGTACAATCCGTAAGACTCTACTTAGTGCCCGCGGTCCTCACCGGCCTGTAACCCGTCACATTAGGGGACTCTGCTTTCTGATGGTTGCAGGTGCCGTTATAACTCAGGCAACTCCTGTTGGGTATGGGTCAGGTCACAGAGTGCCGCGACGTTGGTATCATTGCTCTGATGGCTTATTAATAGGTATTAACGTACCCCGTATTTGCACTGATGTATACTTAGTAACCCTATGCTACTTGTTGTCTTATGATGTTAAACTGGCTACTGTAATTTGAGCAATACTACATTATCTGGTTCCGGTAACGGTTTATTATGAGGGTATGAGCAGGCTGATTAACGATCGGACTGGGCATAGTTTCAGTTAGGCAGATCTTAGTTAATTACCTAATTACAATGTATTAACGAATCGTATGTTCACTCTTAGTAATCCTTTATTACGTGCTGCATGCTTTTGTTTTAGACTTCACTTATTGCCTACGAGGCAATTGCTATTTGAGATTCAAGTTCAATCGGATGCAAGTTCAATGGGATTGGCTGATCCAATCAGCCAATCAGATTGAGCTTGCATTCTATTGGCTGATCGGAACAGCCAATAGAATGCAAGCTCAATCTGATTTTTTTATTTTGGGGGGCTTTGTTATTTTATTAGGGGGCTTAGAGTAGGTGTAATTAGCTTAAAATTATTGTAATCTTTTTTTATTTTTTGTAATTTAGTGTTGTTTTTTTTGTAATTTAGTTTAGTTTATTTAATTGTAGGTAATTGTAGGTAATTGTAGTTAATTGATTTAATTTATTTATTGATAGTGTAGTGTTAGGTTTAATTGTAACTTAGGTTAGGATTTATTTTACAGGTAATTTTGTAATTATTTTAACTAGGTAGCTATTAAATAGTAAAAAGCTATTTAATAGCTATTGTACCTAGTTAAAATAAATACAACGTTGCCTGTAAAATAAATATAAATCCTAAAATAGCTACAATATAATTATTTGTTATATTGTAGCTATATTAGGGTTTATTTTACAGGTAAGTATTTAGCTTTAAATAGGAAGACTAATACTAATTAATAATATTTAATTTATTTTGTTAGATTAAAATTATATTTAATTTACGGGGGTGTTAGGGTTAGACTTAGCTTTAGGGGTTAATACATTTATTATAGTAGCGGCGAGGTCCGGTTGGCAGATTAGGGGTTAATAAGTGTAGGTAGGTAGTGGCGACGTTGGGGGGGCAGATTAGGGGTTAATAAATATTATGTAGGTGTCGGCGATGTTAGGGGCAGCAGATTAGGGGTTCATAGGGATAATGTAGGTGGCGGCGGTGTGCGATCGGCAGATTAGGGGTTAAAAATTATTATTATAGCGGCGGCGATGTGGGGGGGCCTCGGTTTAGGGGTACATAGGTAGTTTATGGGTGTTAGTGTACTTTAGAGCACAGTATTTAAGAGCTTTATAAACCGGTGTTAGCCCATAAAGCTCTTAACTACTGACTTTTTTCTGCGGATGGAGTCTTGTCGGTAGAGGGTCTAATGCTCACTTCAGCCAAGACTCTAAATACCGGCGTTAGGAAGATCCCATTGAAAAGATAGGATACGCAATTGGCGTAAGGGGATCTGCGGTATGGAAAAGTCGCGGCTTGGAAGTGAGCGTTAGACCCTTTCCTGGCTGACTCTAAATACCAGCGGGCGGTAAAAAGCAGCGTTAGGAGCCCTTAACGCTGCTTTTGACGGCTAACGCCAAACTCTAAATCTAGGCGATTATCTTCAATGTAGATGGCCAATATCAGAAAAGCAACACCACCCACAGAGATGTATAGTAAAAAACCTCTTGATGAGACTGCCTTCAAACACTGGGCTAGATTACAAGTGGCGCACTATTGTTAGCGAGGGACTGATAAGCAGTATCGCCACCGTGCTTGCACATGTATTACAAGCTGAAAGTAAACGTGTGCGCTCCATTACAAATACATTTTATGCTCATCGGGTTAGCCCGAGTAAAGACCTCAGGTAAAGTGCAAGGGTTAAAAAAAAGTGCACCAAACACATCAAAAATATTTTAAAATAAAGTGTTTTTTTATAAGGGTTAAAAGGTATATGACAAGGTATTTGACTGGAAAGGGCTATAATGTATATGTGGCAGGCAAATAGTAAATTCAGGCAAATAGCTTTTGCTTAGGCAAATAGTTTTCAGAAATTAAAATTATTCAGAAAGTGAAATTAGCTGTGCACAGATTTTTTCAGCTTTTCAAAACCAAGGGAACCTGGTTAAGTGGTCCCCCCTGCTCAACAATAAGTTTCCAGACACCTTGAAAAAGTGGCCACTGCTCGCCAATTAGTTCCCAGGACCTCCTGGGAAAGTGGCCCCTGCTTGCCAATAAGCTCCCAGGCATCTGGAAAAGTGTCTCTTGCTTGCAAAAAGTGTCCCCTGTTGGTCAATAGACTCCCATGTAACTCGGGAAAGTGGCCCCTGCTTACCAATATGCTCCCAGACAGCCCCATAAAGTAGCCCCTGCTCCCCAATAGACTCCCAGACAGCCCAGAAAAAAAGTTGCCTCTGCTCGCCAATAGGCTCCAAGCCCCCCTGGGAAATTGGCCCCTGCTTGCCAATATATTCCAAGGCACCCTGGAAAAGTGGCCCCTGATCAACAATAGGCTCCTAGGCACCCTGAGAAAGTAGACCATGCTTGTCAATTAGTTCCCAGGCCCCCTGGGAATTGAACCCTGCTTGCCAATAAACTCCCAGTCAACCATTGAAAGTGGCCCCTGCTTTCCAATAGATTCCCTGACACTTTGGGAAGGTGGCCCCGAGCAGGCCAATAGGCTCCCAGACACCTGGTAAAGTGACCCCTGCTCACCAATAGTCTCCCAGACACCCCGAGAAAGTGGCCCCTGCTTGCCAATATGTCATGGGAAAGTGGCCCCTGCTCACCAATAAGATCATATACACCACAGGAAAGTGGCTCCTGCTTGCCAATATGCTCCCAGAAACCCCGGGAAAGTTGCCCCTGCTCGCCAATAGGCTCCTAGCCCCCCCGGGAAAGCAGCTCCTGCTCACCAATAGGCTCCTATACACCACAGTAAAGTGGCTTTTTCCACGCTTGAGGTATCGCTCGCATTACTAGTTGAAAGTAAACTGTTTTTGCACAAGCGCTAACCCATTGCTTTCACAAAACCAAACTTAGAATATTGCGTGCGTGTTCACATATTCCCCCCCCCCCCCAGAAGTCAATGGAGCAAAAAAAGTTTTTAAAAATCCTAACACCCTACTCGCATGCAAACACAAACGCATATTCTCCAGTACGCTAACCCCACATGAAAATATGAATATTTCACATTCCAATGTTCTTCACATTGAAGAATATGAACTAGTTATTCATAAATACATATTTCTACATATATCTGATGGTATTTTGGTACAATATATATCTATACCTATATATATTTATATACATGATTATATATAGGTATAGATATTTAAAAATACCTAGAACATATTCTGCTATGTGTAGAGCATTAGAATGTGAAATAGTTAAAGGAAATACACAGTATAACACTTTATTAAAAATGAATATTGCATAAATATGCTTTTTCATGTTTTCATCTACTTAACTGCAAAGGACTCCAATGCATATATATATATATATATATATATATATATATATATATATATATATATATATATATATATATTAATGCCCTTTGCCTGCCTTTTTTTATCTATCAGCTGAGACCTCATATATTTGAGTCCTTATAACTTTTTTTATGCAATTTTTTTTGGAAAATGTTTTATTAGGTGTTGTTAATATGAGTGTAACTGTACTTTGTAATGTATTTTTGATGTGTTTTGGGCAACTTTTTGTTTTGTGAAACAGTTAACCAGAGCTCTGAGGACTCGGTTATCATTCTAGCGTAAATCGCGATTGCACTCAAGCGATCATGTTTACTTCCAACTTGTAATACGAGCAGTAAACCTGACTCTCGCAAACACCCGCGATAAACTCCTTATCACTCATGCATAATTGTTAAGAGCTCTACTTGTAATCTGATGCCAAATTATTTATATAGCAAGGATTCATCAGAAAACTAATTTAAACAAACAATATAATTGCAACCTATAAAACCAAGCAATGTGGTGATAGTTATGGAATTTGTGAAAGCCACAGGTTCTCGTCAACTACCCTAGTTAATTTAGTTGTACTCTGATTTGTTGAATATGAATTATCCACTCTACTGTTTCTTTTCATTTTTTCCAGGTGGTTTTTCCCAAACATATGCGGCTTTGTGCGACTACAATGGGTTTATTCTTCGGGAAGAAGTGCAATGGGTAAGATAACAAAATATAAACCTAACATACCGGCTCTCTTAGTAGTTACTGTTGCAAATATTTTTGCTTTTCCCATACTAGGCTATATTCATTCTCTAGGAAGGTCCCTATTGTTATTATTATAAATATTTATAAAGCGCCAACAAATTCTGTAGCGCGGTCTATGGGTACAAAAGGTAAAAGTACAATGATGATTTTTTTGAGTCAGTACAAAATGTATCAAACAAATACAGGAGGAATTGAAGGCCTTATTCATGTGGGTACTTACAATCTAGAAGGGTAGGAGGGTGAGTCATCATATTGCTCACAGTAAAACTTTAAAAAGGACATCAAACAACATTTTTTTTTCATGATTCATACATAGCATACAGTTTTAAACAGTTACAATTTATATCTATCTAATTTGCTTCTTTCTCCTAGTATCCTTTTTTGAAAAGCATACCTCGGTAGGCTCAGGAGCAATGCACTATTGGGAGCTAGCTGCTGATTGGTGGATGCACATATATGCCTCTTTTCATTGGCTCACCTAATCTGTGCAGGAAGCTCCCAGTCATGTATTGCTATTCCTTAAACAAAGGACACCAAGAAAGTGAAGCAAATTTGATCATTGAAGTAAATTGGAAAGTTGTTTAAAATTATATTCTCTATCTGAATAATGAAAGACAAAATATGGGTTTCATGTCCCTTAAACTAAAATGGCCCACTATATTTTACTAAAGGAAAGAATTTTACTGTTCAATTACAGAGGTCATTCTAATTATATTGCTTAGGTAATAAGAAGCTATGAGAACTACTTTAAATTGACATTAATTCCATTAAGGGTTTAATTTTGTACTGTAACTGCTTGTTTTGCCTGTTGCAGTTTCCACTCTCCCATAGAGAAAACTGGCCATCAAGATCTGAAGATGATTTGTGTTGCCTTTACTTGCCTTTATTATAGATAAACAAAAATTCACGGGAGTGAGGTATATCCAGCAGTAAATGGACCGAGATAAATTCAGATAAAAAGTATCTTTATTAGTATCAAAGGTAAAACTTGACTGTAACTGAGTCAAAAAGTAACGATACCACAGCCAGAGTGTCAACCTAACAGCATAGAGGTTTTACATCCAACATGTTTCGTGCCATTACAGCACCTCTTTCCCTAGGCTTTGCAAACAGCACTGCTGATTAAGCTTATAAGGGATATTATTCAGACTTTTTCTAAGTTATATTTCAGCTTTATTATAGATACTAAGGGGTAGATTTATTAAATATTGGACGGACATGATCCACTGTAGCGGATCATGTCCACCCGACATCGCTAAATGCCGACAGCATACGCTGTCGGTATTTAACATTGCACAAGTGTTTCTAGTGAAATGCTTGTGCAATGCCACACCCTGCAGATTCGTAGCCTATTGGCCGCTAGCAGGGAGTGTCAGTCATCCCGATCATATCTGATCCCGTTGCTTGCTATCCGCCACCTCAGAGGTGGCGGATGAGTTAAGAAGTTAAGGAGCCTGAAGGCTCTCGCCGAAAAACAGCTGCATTTGCAGCTTAATAAATCGACCCCTATAAATCTTCTTCAGATCTTTAATAGTTTTGAATTGCTTACTGGTTGACAGATGTGTGTACTTCACACCAACTTGAAAGAGGCAATGAACTAAAATCTGTTGCTGAAAATGTCTCACACCAATTAATTTAATTTATTCCAGCAGTCCTAGATTTCCTTCTAATTTACAACTATTTTCTATATGATTTCTATTTTTTTTCCAAACTGTGGGATGGCTACAGTGACAACATTTGCTCCTTCTTGTGCCACCATTTTTTTTCTTTTGGTTAGATCGAAGCCTTCAATATCTTTGGAGAAAATAATCCTTTTTTATCCCTATATTAGACTACATGTTAAACATACAGATGATGTACTAATGGTTACAAAGGGTGATTAAGAAGAGAGAAAGGGCCCAATTTAATTAAGACTGGAAGGACAAGGTTCAAAGATAGCAGACAGCAAAACGCTGTCCGTATTTAACATTGCACAATCATGTGCTTATGCAATGCTGCCCCTGCTCACGCTAGCCCAATGGCGCGTGAGTAGGGGCTGTCAATCACCCTGGGCAAATTTGCACGCTTCAGCAAAGGCCATCCAAAGCTGCAAACACAGCTTGATAAATGGAGCCCTATGTCTTTGGGCATAATCTTATTAATAATTATTGAAGTCGAACTCTTTTCCCTCAATGTTGTGAAGGGATTATTCATTTTTCGGATGTCAAAATAAAAGCAAATTATCACAGTCAGAACTTAGATATTGAACTGTAAAGAAAATAAATTACAGGAAATACCATTCAGAAGGCAGAATCTTGCCATCCAATCCCCTTAAAAAAGTGCTTTTAAAGGTCAATTGATCAGAGTAAGAAGCAGATATGCAGTCCTATGCCAAACACTCAATTGAGTTAATACCTAGTTTAAAATGTATGGCTATGATTTAAAGCAACTTATGTATGTTAGGGATTAAAATGGATAAAACGGAAGCGAAACATGTGTCGGATTAACTTACTGGGACTCTATCACTGGCTTTACACAGGGACTTTGGGAAATAGTAAGGTGTTTTGGACCCTTTCACTATAGCTTTATATGACCTTAGAAGGTGTGGTTAACTCAATCCTATGCCCTATGTATGTCCGTTGTTATGCTAAAGTGTTGAGATCATTCTATTGGGTCAATTTATCAAGCTCCGTACGGAAACAGAAGTTATGAAGCAGCGGTCTAAAGACCGCTGCTCCATAACCTGTCCGCCTGCTCTGAGGCGGCGGACAGAAATCAACCTGATTGGACACGATCGGGTTGATTGACACCCCCTGCTAGCAGCAGGAACTGCTGGTGCAATGATAAATGCTGACAGCGTATGCTGTCAGCATTTATCGATGTGCAGCAGACATGATACGCTACATCGTATCATGTCCGCTCGCACATTAGTAAATTGACCCCTATATGTTTTTTTTTTTTTGTTTTTTTTATTGAGGTTGTAAGAAAAGTTACATAACATATTCATCCGATAACAATGATAGCATAATTCTGAAAGGTAAATCCTAAATACATAAACATAGCCATGAAAGAAAGATGTAACAGCTCAGAGTAAATTCTGTGCATCTTTAAAGGAAGACAAATACAATGATCATGGAAAATACATCTATGTCCCGTAGTCATCACTCCCTTATGAAAAGAAAGATATTTGCAACGAATAGGAGGCATATGTGATTGCTATAGCTAACTATGCAAAACAGGGATGTCAGTAAAGGACAAAAAATGTTTGTACATAAAATAATGGAACCTCAGTTTTATATTTTATATATAAGAAATGTGGCCCACGCCTTACCGTGGAGAAAATTTATATAATTATTTATTCTAGTAGAATTGGGGCAAGTGTGGGATAGTATTTGTTTGGTCGCTCTTGGACAAAGTTTGTCAAAAAAAAAGGGGGAGAGGGAGTGCAGCGGGCCAGAGCCGCTCGTATTGAAATAAGGAGGGGGATGAGGGGCGGAGCTATCTAGACTGCCAAATTGATAATGTGGATAGGGCCATTAAAGGGTATATTATATAGTTACAGGTATGGGCTCTTTAAGGAGTAACGTGCGGTTTAGGTGACTACTGGGGAAGTACATAGGGATAACTATTCGGCTTAATGAGATAGAAGAGCTGCAACATAAGGTACTGTGAGCTATTCAAAGTGGTTAGGATACATAAACAAACTGCTTGTGAAGAGTGAGGGGTTCCAGGGATCAATTATGTTGCAAGACTCCCATATGGAAGAGAAATATGGGCTATAAGCTTGGCGGCAATTGGTGACTTGGTATCTGTGAAAGATCCACAATACAAATAAATGGGGTATACCTTACAAACCATAATAGCTTAGTTAACAAGATGTCAGACCTCTTGAATTACATATATACACCGGGGCCCATGACATTTGGTATTGGAAGTTATAATTCACATATGTTGGGAAGGGGGTGAGGTTCTGTAGCAAAACCAGGTCTATATATCTATTGCAAGGTAGCTGTCTACATGTAGTGTTACGCGTTATAACTTAAGCTAAGGCTTTAAAGAGAAACAGCGTAAAGCATGGGAGGAGCAAGCATAATAAGGAATAGTCACAGTAACCAACATGTAACACTTATCCCACATCATATCATTAAGTTATATCACCAGCCAAATAAAACATAGATGAAAGTATCCAAAATAGATATATGAGTTCAAGACCAGATATCTCTGAATAGATCAGCTATTGACCATAGACATTATTTAGGTAAATTTAAAAAACAATAAACAATAAGAGTGAGCTCATCAGGGGAGTAGAAAACGGCGCTCCATAACACAGCAAACATGTAAATTGTGTAGTTAAGGGAGTTCTATTACTGAGATATGGTATGTAGTGGCAACACATGCAACCTTGAACCCTAAAGTCAGCACAACATAAGCTGACACTCAATTATTAGCTTAACATTAGGCTGCAGACAGTGGACATGACCTCAGGTAAATCTTCTAGTATGTTAGATAGGGCAGAAGAGACCAATCTTCAACAGATAAAACAGCATGCAAAAAGAGCATCAAACTAAACTATGCACTTATATGAGACAAGACAAAATATATAAGAACAGGATATATTCAGATATGTATATAACTGTAAAACCAAAATATGAGCAATATGCTATAAACGTACAGCCAACTTTTTAACCTAGATAAAGTCCCAGTTAATTTTATTATCACTTAGCTTTAGCCTATTCCCCGAGTCCAGTGTGTGATTCCATTCAGTCCAGAGTACACAGGAAAGTGCCAATGGGATCAGGGAACTGCTGAACATGTAGGTGAAAGCAGCGTTCTGATTCATATCATAGTTAGCCAAGCCTAAGGCTTTGTGCGTAATGCCTCCCAATAGATGTTCTGGGCTGCCGCGCTGAAAGCATCTGCTACAAGTTCCGCAAGAGCCGGGGCCACTCCAAGACCAGCAAAACAGCCTTCCTCATAAGGATGCAGTCCTCCAGTCAGTGGTGAGGTATTAGGAAATAGCGATGTTTTGTCCAGTGTAGATCTTTTTCAAGAGAATCTAGTGAAATAATACTCCTCTCAAGTGCGAGATTAGTTGTTGGGTACAGATAGGATTCATGTAGATGTAATCTCGTATGGGTCTGTGATATGTTCACTCTCCACCCCGAGGGGATGATCGGCTTCTTTGTAGAATCTTGCCCCATACGTTCAGTTTCCATCTCAGTAGTTAGTGCTCCTGCGGCAATCAGGGAGGTCTCAATATTCTTGTCGGAATCTATATTCACCTTCGGTTTAGGAACCGAGTTTACTTCTCCCCCATGCTGATCACGGATTATAAGTGTTAAGTCATTGAAGTTGCGACACATCTTCTCCCCTAAATCATCTAGCCATGCCAACACCAGCTCGTAAGAAACTGCCATTTTTGGCTTAGTAGGGAATGACTCTGTATAAAGCAGGCTGCGGCTATAGAGCAGGCACCACGTCTACCTCGTGGTCACGTTAGTCAGTAAAGGCCCAAAACAGGATTATCATAGCAAATGGTTAAAACTTTGTCTAATTAGGCTCTAAGGAGACAGCTCACTCCTTTCATAAGTATATATCCAGGACTTAGGTAGGAAATATGAATTTTGCTCTCTTATAAAGGTAAATGTTCATAAATTTTGCAGGAGCTCATAAGATATGCGTCTTGACTCCTCTGTAGTTAGCTCCGCCCCCGACCCCTAAATGTTTTAATAAAACCGTTTTTCTACAAGCCGGGCTGAAGGTTGGTTATGTACCAAACGTAACACTGCTGTATACATTTAAGCTTGTTGCCACAATCTATTAGAAAGGTTTAACAAGATTACACTATTGTGTTCTTTTTTCTCTTTTTTGTGTTCATGTGGATTAAGTGTTGAATCAGAAGGAAAGACTCCAAAATACCTTGCACCCTGTATACTCTTTTGAATATATCTCAATATACAGATATATTACCACTTTTCCACTTATACCATTTTATGCTTGTTGATGTTTATTTTTTATTCAATTATTTTTATTTTTTTATTTATTGTATTTTTAAAATTTTACAAACAGTAATAGAAATAGAACATAACCAATAGGATTGAGATCGCATTCTATTGGCTGATTGGAACAGCCAATAGAATGCAAGCTCAATCCTATTGGCTGATTGGATTAGCCAATAGGATTGAACTTCAATCCTATTGGCTGATCCAATCAGCCAATAGGATTTTTCCTACCTTAATTCCGATTGGCTGATAGAATCCTATCAGCCAATCGGAATTCAAGGGACGCCATCTTGGATGACGTCATTTAACCCCTTAATGACCGGACCATTTTTCAATTTTCTTACCCTTAATGACAATGGCTATTTTTACATTTCTGCAGTGTTTGTGTTTAGCTGTAATTTCCCTCTTACTCATTTACCGTACCCACACATATTATATACCGTTTTTCTCGCCATTAAATGGACTTTCTAAAGATACCATTATTTTCATCATATCTTATAATTTACTATAAAAAAAATATAAAATGAGGAAAAAATTGAAAAAAACACACTTTTTCTAACTTTAACCCCCAAAATCTGTTACACATCTACAACCACCAAAAAACATCCATTCTAAATAGTTTCTAAATTTTGTCCCGAGTTTAGAAATACCCAATGTTTACATATCCTTTGCTTTTTTTTGCAAGTTATAAGGCAAAAAATACAAGTAGCACTTTGCTATTTCCAAACCACTTTTTTTCAAAATTAGCGCTAGTTACATTGGAACACTGATATCTTTCAGGAATCCCTGAATATTCCTTGACATGTATATATATTTTTATTTAGAAGACATCCCAAAGTATTGATCTAGGCCCATTTTGGAATATTTCATGCCACCATTTCACCGCCAAATGTGATCAAATAAAAGAAATTGTTGACTTTTTCACAATTTTTTTCACAAACTTTAGGTTTCTCGCTGAATTTATTTACAAACAACTTATGCAATTATGGCATAAATGGTTGTAAATACTTCTCTGGGATCCCCTTTGTTCAGAAATAGCAGACATATATGGCTTTGGCGTTGCTTTTTGGTAATTAGAAGGCTGCTAAATGCCACTGCACACCACACGTGTATTATGCCCAGCAGTGAAGGGGTTAATTAGGGAGCTTGTAGGGAGCTTTTAGGTTTAATTTTAGCTTTAGTGTACTGTAGTAGACAACCCAAATTATTGATCTAGGCCCATTTTGGTATATTTCATGCCACCATTTCACCGCCAAATACGATCAAATATTTTTTTTTTTTTAATTTTTCACAATTTTAGGTTTCTCACTGAAATTATTTACAAACAGCTTGTGCAATTATGGCACAAATGGTTGTTAATGCTTCTCTAGGATCCCCTTTGTTCAGAAATAGCAGACATATATGGCTTTGGCGTTGCTTTTTGGTAATAATAAGGCCGTTAAATGCTGCTGCGCACCACACTTGTAATATGCCCAGCAGTTAAGGGGTTAATTAGGTAGCTTGTAGGGTTAATTTTTAGCTTTAGTGTAGAGATCAGCCTCCCACCTGACACATCCCACCCCCTGATCCCCCCTGACCCCCCTCAAACAGCTCTCTTCCCTCCCCCACCTCACAATTGTCACCGCCATCTTAAGTACTGGCAGAAAGTCTGCCAGTACTGAAATAAAAAGCATTTATTATTATTTTTATTTTTTTCCATACAGTCTGCAGTGATGGATCCCCCCTTACCCCACAACCTCCCTGATCCCCCCATACATCTCTCTAACCCTCCCCCTCTACCTATTTGCCGCCATCTTGGGTACTGGCAGCTGTCTGACAGTACCCAATTTGCCCCCAAAAATTGTTTTTTTTTATTTGAAATATTTGTTTTCTGCAGTGTAGCTGCCCCCCCCTGAACAATCTACATCCCTCCCCCTCCCAGATCCCTTACTAAACAACGGAGATACCACTTCAATTGTTTGTTTGTTTTTAACTTCAATGCATATTTTGCGGGCCCACGTGCGCGCACACGCCCACCCCGCCCCCCCGGCCGCAACCACCCACAAAGCTAAAACCGATCGGGACTATTTCAAATGCAACAAACAGCCTGCCGTCAACAAGGAAGCTGCTCACAACCAACAAACTTGAACTAATGATTTGCCATCACTGGCCGATGCAGAGAGGGCCACAGAGTGGCCCTTTCTGCATCAGTGGATAAAATAGGGGATTGCAGTGATGCCTCAATATTGAGGCATCACTACAATCCCTTGTAAGCAGCTGGAAGCGATCATGATCGCTTCCAGCACTTCAAACAACAGAGGACGTACCAGGTACGTGATTTGTCGTTGAGGGGAGATTTTTCTATGACGTACCTGGTACGTCCTCTGTCATTAAGGGGTTAAAGGAACCTTCATTCGTCGGGAGTCATCGGAAGAAGAGGATGCTCCGTGTCGGCTGGCTTCAAGATGGACCCGCTCCGGATGGATAAAGATAGAAGATGCCGCCTGGATGAAGCCTTCTGCCCGTCTGGAGGACCTCTTCTGCCCGGATCGGATGAAGACTTCTGCCCCTCTGGAGGATGACTTGTGCCCGGCTGGGTTAAGACGGCTCAAGGTAGGGTGATCTTCAAGGGGGTAGTGTTAGGTTTTATTAAGGGGGGATTGGGTGGGTTTTAGAGTAGGGTTGGGTGTGTGGGTAGTGGGTTTTAATGTTGGGGGGGTATTGTATTTTTTTTTTACAGGTAAAAGAGCTGATTACTTTGGGGCAATGCCCTGCAAAAAGCCCTTTTAAGGGCTATTTGTAATTTAGTATAGGGTAGGGAATTTTATTATTTTGGGGGGCTTTTTATTTTGTTAGGGGGATTAGAGTAGGTGTAATTAGTTTAAAAAAAATTTAATTATTTTTTTATTTTCTGTAATTTAGTGCTTTTTGTACTTTAGTTTATTTAATTGAATTGAATTTAGTTTAGGGAATTAATTTAATTATAGTGTAGTGTTAGGTGTAATTGTAACTTAGGTTAGGATTTATTTTTCAGGTAAATTTGTACTTATTTTAACTAGGTAATTATTAGATAGTTAATAATTATTTAATAACTATTGTACCTAGTTAAAATAAATACAAAGTTGCCTGTAAAATAAATATAAACCCTATATAGCCGCAAAAAGGTGAGCATAGAGCAAAATTTAGTCAGGGTTCATGTTAGGTGTACACAAAACTTTTATTTCCCCATAAGAATCAATGGGGCTGCGTTAGGAGCTGAACGCTGCTTTTTTGCAGGTGTTAGGTTTTTTCAGCTGAATCTGCCCCATTGTTTCCTATGGGGAAATCGTGCACGAGCACGTTTAGCCAGTTTACCGCTACCGTAAGCAACGCTGGTATTGAGGTGAGATGTGGAGCTAAATTTTGCTCTACGCTCACCTTTTTGCGGCTAACACCAGCTTTAAAAAATAATACCAGCGTTGTCTTAAGGGAGCGTTGAAAAAAAAATGCTCGTTAGCTACGCACCCCTGTTACCGCAAAACTCGTAATCTCGGTGTATGAGTTTAGCTCTAATTTTGCAGATTCCCTTTATTGGCTTATTAAATAAGGCTGTAAATATGTCTTGTTCAAAATCAGTTTTCTCTAAGATATGTTGAATGCAAAGGGTAACTTCAGACCACGCATTTTTATTTATAGGGCAATCCCACCATATATGTTTCATGGTTCCTGTTAACTATTTTTTCTTTTTTTATGTCACATTGCACATTGCATTTTTTAACCTGTGATTGATTAGTTACACGTTTATAATGTAAGTATTAAGCCTTAAACATTAATTTAAAGGAAGTGAATAAATACTGATGAATTTTGTCAGTATTATTTTGATTTTCTTTAAATTTCGTTAGTGCATTCATTCGGAAATTTGTTTACTTTTATAAAAATGAGAATCCTATTTTCTGTATTCATGTACATTTCTCTGAAAACGAATGCACATCTGTACAAATAATCTGTTAGCTACATACCCACATCAGACTCTGGGCCTACATACCCTTTGCCACTCACATAATCTCAATAAAGAGGAAATATCAAATCAGATTCTTGACCCTTCAAGCTTTCTATCACTACCCACATCAGACCTCAAATCAGACTCTTTTCCATACAAACAGATGTGCAGGGAAGAACATTTTGATTCGGATGAAATTTTTGCTCCAAATATTCAAGGAAATTCTTTTCCCCTGAATATTCGTTTCCTGCACTATTAGATTTTCGTTTCTTTTAAACTAAACGGAAACCGAATAGTGCAGGGATATTATTTGATATTTCATCTTTACCATTATTATTAATAATAATTATAATAATAATCAAACCATATTCAGGAAAAATGAGGGTGGCACAAAGCGCATTAATAGTTACTAACCCCTGCATTAAACTATCTTTTCTGCAGGTTTGATGTGTTCCTCTCTAACCACATTATTTATTTATTTATTTATTTATTTATTTAAAAATGTTTTTTGTTTCAGGATGTGGACA
Organism: Bombina bombina; assembly: GCF_027579735.1. NCBI lineage: Eukaryota > Metazoa > Chordata > Amphibia > Anura > Bombinatoridae > Bombina > Bombina bombina. The sequence continues at coordinate 875,111,436 of NC_069499.1, forward strand.
ACATTTATCACAGTCAAGATTGTAGAGAATTCAGATTATTAGATTTCAGTCACCTGGACACAAGGTGAGCATGTCAATTTATCACTGCTATTTCTTAACAAACAGTTCTGTAACTTCATAGATTTGCAGTATATTATAGACATTTATTTATGTCTATAGAGAGATGAAATCTGTTAAACACTCCACATATCAGTGCATTAGGATTATTCACAGCCCTCTGAAACTGCATAGAACAATATAAAGTACTGACATTCATTTTATGCTAAGACCCAAACATATTTGAGGACCAGTGCCCAGGTGTATCAGTAATTTCTACAGAATATGCACATTATTCCAAAACTCTATTCCCACTAGGACAGAGGTGCTCAACCTTGTCCCTCCAGAGGTTTTGTAACTACATTTACATCATGGAAAAGGTTGAGTGGCAAGGTTGAGCACCCCTGCTCTAAGGCATGTAATCATGAACAAAGATATTTACACAAGAAAATACAAATAGTTACACGCAGTTTGCTCACACCTAAAAAGTTAAGTTTTTATGACAAATTTATAACAGCTTTCATATTAGTTTGAAGATTTTTTTTTAAACCTTTATTGTATGTAATTGTTATTTATTGTAGTTCCTTTTTTATATGTTCGTTTGGGTGTGAAAATTTGAGCTCTGTCTTCAAAGTGTGTTACAGACAAAATATTTTTCTTTCCAATGGCATGGAGAGTCCACAAATATATTCTTATTACTAGTGGGAATTTAACTCCTGGCCACCAGGAGGAGGCAAAGAACACCCCAGCAAAGCTTTAAGTATCCCTCCCACTTCCCATAAACCCCCAGTCATTCTTTGCCTGTGTTCATCAGGAGGTGTGCGAAGATGGTGTCTGAAGAAAATGAATCCTTTAATGAGTAGTTTCCCTGCAAGCAAGGATTGGGACAATGCTGTGTCCATGTAATCCTCTTTAGTAAGGGTTATGGTGGCTATTAGCTGTTGGAGGTCGGTAAAGTAGTCCTTGCTTCTCCTCCAACAATTTATGCTAACCCCTATATAGAAAACCAGGGTTGGTTACTCTGGTTTTCTTTTTCCTCCAGGTCCCTGTCAGAAGTCGTCTGAATTTGTCAGACCTGGGAATCTATGCCTGCCCCACAGCTGCAGCTCCAAGGTAGGTGCTTTTTTTCCTTCTTATGTTTAGAAGGCGCAAGCACTTTGGGGGCTATTATCCTCTTAGCAAGAAGTAGAGGTATTATATGCCTACAATATCCTACGTATGGGATTGTGCACCACTTGAGTTCAAGCTGTATTTAGTAGGCTTGCTTTAAAACTCTGGTTTTAATACTTCCTTGGGGTTTTATAGCTCTTATATGGCTCTTACAATTACTAAGGTAGTGTTTACTTTTATTAATGGCGAAAGCGCTGATGTGTCGGTTTGGCGCCATCTGCCAGTCCTCCCTCAATTACTACAATTCAGCAAGGTAGTGTTTACTTTTAATGGCGGCAGCACTAATATTGGGTTTTTCGCCATCTACCCGTCCTCCCTCATATCTTGCTGCCGGTAACGTGGCAATCTCATTGCCTGCTAATAGCATAAGTCTCCTTTCTTAGGACACAAGATTAGAGAGGAAGGTTCTCCGGTAAATATATTGACACTATTTTTTCCTATTGAGGTCATGTATGAGTTGTTGGTGACATCATATTTTGTCCACTTTTATTTATCAATATAGTGATCTTAGGGCTCTAAGATGATTATTTAATCTCTCTCTTGTTGATATTTTATCTTATGCCCATGACATCTTGTATGGTACTAGGTCATATGTTTTCCTTAGTAATCTTAGGAATCTATTTGGACTGTAGTACTCTGAAGCTGCCTAGCAAGCGGATGGTTAGCAGTTCAAATGCTGCTATAGCTACTTCCACCTTGAATGTGTGTTTGCATTATTTCTTCTTATCTTATTTAGATAGAATTCCATGATATTTCTCATTCAAGAAGGTATTATGCCTGGGACTGTTGCATCTTGTCCTATTTCTTCTTCTTTTTTACACCATAACTTGCATTTCTCTTCCGAGAATAGTTTGTGCAATATATGTGATTTATCTAAGAGGGGGAAATATTAGATCTGAAATGCCTCAATAAATTTCTAATGTTGCGGCCTTCTATCCGTAGTCTTCAAGGGACATGTGGTTTAGTGATTAGCTCCATCTTTCCTGATTCACAGTTTGTGGGTTTGAACCCAAGTAAGCTCATGCTCCCTCATTTGGCATGTGCTTCTGATGGAGACCTTCCTTTCGGCCTGGCCATAGTTCCCTGAGTTTTTCTTCGGTTCTACAGCTCTTTTAGTGCACAGGTTCTATTGTGCTACTAATCAGAGGAAGCGTTTAAGCAGTGGCCAGGTCTCTAAGGATTGCGGTGGCGCCATGCCTGGATGATATCTTGCTTCTGGTGCCATCTTTTCTTTAACAATAGCCAGGTCTCATGGTAGCTCCTTGGACTTTATTCCTTTTTGCTCTTCTTCATCTGAGATATATATGTTATTCTTAGACTTTGGATCAGAGTCCTTTCGGACTCCTCTCAGTGGCTAGTCCTCAACATCCTGTTAAGAGACCATTACTATCCTGATGGCTTCCTTAGGATCATATGTACAAGGTTCTTGTCATTTGACCATTTTGGGAGATTGTGTCTTTTGATGTCAGCCTTTTCGGCTGGGGAGTTCTTTGGGGTCCTTTAAGTGGGATCCTGATCTTGGATGGAGTCCGTCCTCCCTATAAATTATTTATAATTGTAATCAATCTCAATGCTCTGATAGCATGGCTCATCTGAATCAGTCCGGTTTATCTGATTCCAAGCAGACAACGTCTCTTCTGTAGCTTATCTCTTCCCGCAGGGAGGAACGAGAAGTTACTTAGCGATGAAGGAGGAGTTTCACTTCTTCGGAGAGCCTTTCAATGGTTCAAGAAGGAAGGCAGAAGACTCAGTGACTGGAGGTCCCAGGATCAATTCTGGGTATGGGCATGTCCATATACATGTGTTTATATGTATATATTTACATACATATACATTGGGCCTATTTATCAAATGTCTGTCAGACCTGATCCGACAGTCGGATAAGGTCCGACAGACATCGCTGAATGCAGAGAGCAATATGCTCTCCGTATTCAGCATTGCACCAGCAGCTCTTGTGAGCTGCTGGTGCAACCGCCACCCCCTGCAGACTCATGCGCCAGCAGGGGGGTGTCAATCAACCCGATCGTACTTGATCGGGTTGAATTGTGGCGATCTCTGTCCGCCTCATCAGAGCAGGCGGACAGGGTTATGGAGCAGCGGTCTTTAGATTAGCCAGAAACACGGGCCCTCAAGATCCGTTCATAGCTTGATAAATGGGCCTCTTTATATTAAAGGTATATAAAATCCAAAATGTATCTTTATAATTCAGACATACAATAAAATGATATTCTGTGTTGAAGAGATACCTAGGTAGGCATCTGGAGCACTACATGGCAGGAAATAGTGCTGCCCTCTAGTGCTCTTGCACATGGATAACATTCTTGCAAAACTACTACCATATAGTGCTTCAGACACATGCAAGCTCTTGGGCTTACATCCCTGTTTTTTAACAAAAGAAACCAACAGAATTAAGAAAATTTGATCATAGAAATAAATTAGAAAGTTGTTTCAATTTAAATCATGAAAGAAAAATGTTGTGTTTCACGCAAGTGTTTACTGGTGGAAGGGGTTAAACCAGCACTCTGTATGCGTGTTACAGGCAGAAAGAGGGTTAATCACCTTTTCTGTGCGCTAGTGTTATTGATAGAAAGGGAGTTAAATCCCTTCTCTGAGTCAGTCCCTGGATTAAAGGGGGTTAAATGATTTATGTGTGTAGGTTACTGATAATAAAGTTATGCATTTAATAATGGTAATGGGGGTTACATTGCTGCTCTCTGTGTGTGTTACCTGTGGCAAGGGAGTTAAATTACTGTTCTGTGTATGTTACTGCCCTGTATGTGCGTACTCGATCAGGTTGAATTGTGGCGATCTCTGTCCGCCTCATCAGAGCAGGCGGACAGGGTTATGGAAGACTCTGAAGACTCGCCAGAAACACGGGCCATCAAGCTCCGTTCGGAGCTTGATAAATGGGCCTCCAAGTATATATATATTATAGTTCTTTCCATTCAAATTCCTTGCCATATACCTTTCAATGGGTGAAGCCTCTCTTCTGTCTATTTCCTAATATTCTTCTCCCAGGTGTGGACATTTTGGAAGCAGAGTACCTGAGCAGGAAGATTTTTCTCCAGCGGAGTGGGAATCATATCTCTCAGGTAGGGGGTTTCTGAAGTTGGACCTGATGGCCTCTGGTTTAAACGCCAAGCTTCCCAGATACGGATCAAGATCAGGGGATCCACAAGCAGTTCTGGTGGATGCTCTAGCGGTTCAATGGTATTTTCTAGACAAGGATTTTCTGAAGGTGTTATGGATAACCTGATCCAGGTGCGTAAGACAGTTCCTCGCAAAATTGATCTTAAGTTTTGGCGAACATATAATTTCTGTTGCGAATCTTGGGGGTTTTCTTGGTGTTAAGTGAGAGTTTCCAATTTTTTGTCTCTTCTCCAGGAGGGTCTGGAGAAGGGTTTCACAGTCAGTTCCTTATAAGGTCATATTTCTGCTCTTTCTGTTCTGCTTCTCAAGCATTTAACTGACTTACCAGATGTTCAGTCCTTTGTCCAGGCTCTGGTCAGCTCAGGCATGTGTTCAATCCTGTTGCTCCACCTAGGAACCTTCTCTCTGTTTTTCGGGTTCTGCAGCAGGCTCTATTTTTTATATTTTGCATTTTTTATGTTATTTTGTTGTCTTGGAAAGTTTTTATTAGCTTTCTTCTGCTCATAAAGTCTCTATGTGATCCGCATTATCTCATCCATGCAGTTAGGGCGGCTCTTTGTTCCAATTTGATTCCTTCCTAAGGTTGTTTTCGGTTTGCAATATCAATCACATATTGCCGTTCCTTTTTATGTCCCAATCCTTCTTCTCAGAAGGATCGTCTGTTACTCTATTGGATGTAGTGAGTGCTCTGAAATCCTATCTCCAAGCTACTAAGTATTTTATGTATTTTTTATAGTATTTGCTAGCAGACGTAATTGCTAGAAGACTACATCAACTTCTCTTTCCTTTTGGTTGAGGAGTGTCCTCAGTTGACTTATGAGTCAGCTGGACGACAGTCTCCTGAGAGGATTACAGCTCATTCATCTTGGGCTGTTTCTTCTTCCTGGGCCTTTAAAAACAAGGTTTTGGGGGAGCAAGCTCCTAAGGTTGTTTCGGATTGCAATATCAATAAGATATTGCCGTTCCTTTTTGTGTCCCAATCCTTCTTCTCAGAAGGATCGTCTGTTACTCTATTGGATGTAGTGAGTGCTCTGAAATCCTATCACCAAGCTACTAAGTATTTTATGTCTTTTTTATAGTATTTGCTAGCAGACGTAAGGGCTAGAAGACTACGTCAACTTCTCTTTCCTTTTGGTTGAGGAGTGTCCTCAGTTGACTTATGAGTCAGCTGGACAACAGTCTCCTGAGAGGATTACAACTCATTCATCTTGGGCTGTTTCTTCTTCCTGGGCCTTTAAAAACAAGGTTTCGGGGGAGCAAACTTGCAAGGCAACCTTTTGGTCCCCGTTATATACTTTTTCCAAATTTGTTAACATGATGTTTTTGACTCAGCTGAGGCTTCCTTTAGGAGAAATGTTCTTCAAGGGGTGGTGCCCTCAGTTTGGGTCCACCTGTCTTGTTTCTCCCTCTCCATTCTGTGTCCCCTAGCTTGGGTATTGGTTCCCACTAGTAATTAGAATGGATTTGTGGACTCTCCATGCCATTGGAAAAAAAACTAAATTTATGTTTACCTGATAAATTCTTTTCTTTCCTGGCATGGAGAGTACATGACCCACCCTTGTCTAAATTAAAGACAGCTTATTATTTTTGTTTCTTCTAGACTTCAGGCACCTCTATACCCTTTGTGTCCTCTACTCTTTCCATATTCCTTCGGCTGAATGGCTGGGGAAAGTGGGAGGGATACTTAAACTTTGCTGTGGTGTTATTTGCCTCCTCCTGGTGGCCAGGAGTTGAATTCCCACTAGAAATTAGAATGGATTCGTGGACTCTCCATGCCAGGAAAGAAAATAATTTATCATTTAAGCATAAATTTTGTTTTTATGCACATGGCTTCAATATATGTACTCTGTGAAAATGTCTTGTGCTATTTTATATTATTATTCTCTGTTTCTTTTTTTCCATTCATATCAGAAAATGCAAAAATATCAATACGTTTGGGAGTGTTATCTAACCCTTGGTATATATACGCTAATGAAAACGCTAAAAGAAAAATTGTACACATAAAATGACCATAATATCTGTCCACCATACATATTATCTTGTCTATGACTATAGGCTTAATATTTAGCCAGGTAGAAAATTCCATGTGTTATTAAATTCCTTTTTTTGTATATGTCACTATCATATCTGCTGGGGAACCTTGTTATTAAAAGTACTGTTTTTGTGATCTAGGAATTACACGTTTCAGTTTTCTAGCTTTCCCAAATTAAAATGTTAAGCAAAATCTCCTTTGGTTAAATCTTTATTAGATGTAGGTAACAAGCATAGTAGATGAGGTTGAAAGAAGACAGAAGTCCAACAAATTCAGTCTACACAGATCCTACTTGGTTTACAATAAAAAAGCTCTTATTGAGATTATATCAATATAATTAGAAAGCTTACCCTTTTAACACAAGCAATCATGCCCCTGGATTCTGTTTCTAGCCAGAAATGCATCTAAGCCATTTTTAACACTTTATGTAGGGATGACAACACGTAGTCGTCAATCACACTATCGCCTAGATTTGGAGTTCTGCGTTAGCCTTAAAAAGCAGCGTTAAGGGGTCCTAATGCTGCTTTTTAACGCCCGCTGGTATTATGAGTCAGGCAGGAAAGGGTCTACCGCTAACTTTGTTTCCGCGACTCGAGGCTACCGCAAATCCCCTTACGTCAATTGCGTATCCTATCTTTTCTATGGGATTTGTCTAACGCCGGTATTACGAGTCTTGGAAGAAGTGAGCGTTACAGGCTCTACCGCCAAGACTCCAATTGAGGCCCCCCCACATCACAAACACTATATTAAAAATTATTTAACCCCCTAATCTGCTGACCGGACATCGCCGCCACCTACATTATAGCTATGAACCCCTAATCTGCTGTCCCTAACATCGCCGACACCTACATTAAATTTATTAACCCCTAATCTGCCCCCCCAACGTCGCCGCCACCTAACTACACTTATTAACCCCTAATCTGCCGACTGGATGTCGCCGCCACTATAATAAATGTATTAACCCCTAAACCGCTGCGCTCCCGCCTCGCAAACACTATAATACATTTTATTAACCCCTAATCTGTCCTCCCTAACATCGCCGCCACCTACCTACACTTAATAACCCCTAATCTGCCGACCGGACGTCGCCGCCACTATAATAAATGAATTATCCCCTAAACTGCCGCACTCCCGCCTCGCAAACACTATAATACATTTTATTAACCCCTAATCTGCCCTCCCTAACATCGCCGCCACCTACCTACAATTATTAACCCCTAATCTGCCGCCCCCAACATCGCCGCTACTATAATAAAGTTATTAACCCCTAAACCTAACACCCCCCCTAATTTAAATATAATTTAAATAAATAAATAAATCATTAAATAAATGAATCCTATTTAAAACTAAATACTTACCTATAAAATAAACCCTAATATAGCTACAATATAACTATTAGTTACATTTAGCTAGAATTGACCTCGCATTCTATTGGCTCATCCAATCAGCCAATCGGATTGAACTTCAATCCGATTGGCTGATTAAATAAACCAATCAGATTTTTCCTACCTTAATTCCGATTGGCTGATAGAATCCTATCAGCCAATCGGAATTCGAGGGACGCCATCTTGGATGACGTCATTTAAAGGAACCTTCATTCGGACTTAGGACATCGGAAGAAGAGGATGGCTCCGCGTCGGCTGGATTCAAGATGGCTCCGCTCCAGTTGATTGATTGGATGAAGACATCTGCCGCTTGGAGGACCTCTTCTGCCCAGATCGGATGAAGACTTCTGCCGCTCCGGATGTCCATTTCTGGCCCATCGGTGGCCGGCTGGCTGAAGACGACTCAAGGTAGGGTGATCTTAAGGGGTATAGTGTTAGGCTTTTTTAAGGGGGGGTCGGGTGGGTTTACAGTAGGGGTGTGTGGGTGGTGGGTTGTAATGTTGGGGGGGGGATTGTATTTTTTTTTTACAGGTAAAAGAGCTGATTACTTTGGGACAATGCCCCGCAAAAAGCCCTTTTAAGGGCTGGTAAAAGAGCTGATTACTTTGTAATTTAGTTTAGGGTAGGGAATTTTATTATTTTGGGGGGCTTTTTTATTTTATTATGGGGCTTAGATTAGGTGTAATTAGATTAAAATTCTTGTAATATTTTTTATTTTTGTAATTTAGTGTTTTGTTTTTTTTGTATTATAGTTTAGTTTATTGAATTGTATTTGAGTTTAGATAATTGTAGGTAATTTATGTAATTAATTTATTGATAGTGTAGTGTTAGGTGTATTTGTAACTTAGGTTAGGATTTATTTTACAGGTAATTTTGAAATAATTTTAACTAGGCAGCTATTAAATAGTTATTAACTATTTAATAGCTATTATACCTAGTTAAAATAAATACACAGTTGCCTGTAAAATAAATATAAATCCTAAAATAGCTACAATGTAATTATTAGTTATATTGTAGCTATCTTATGGTTTATTTTATAGGTAAGTATTTAGTTTTAAATAGGATTAATTTATTTAATGATAGTAATTTTAGTTCGTTTTATTTAAATTATATTTAACTCAGGGGGGTTTTAGGGTTAGGGTTAGACTTAGGTTTAGGGGTTAATAACTTTATTATAGTAGCGGCGACATTGGGGTCGGGAGATTAGGGGTTAATAATTGTAGGTAGGTGGCGGCGATGTTAGGGAGGGCAGATTGGGGGTTAATACAATTTATTATAGTGTTTGCGAGGCGGGAGTGCGGCGGTTTAGGGGTTAATACATTTATTATAGTGGCGGATATTTCCGGTCGGCAGATTAGGGGTTAATATGTGTAGGTAGGTGGCGGCGACGTTGGGGGGGGGACAGATTAGGGGTTAATAAATATAATATAGGTGTCGGCGATGTTAGGGACAGCAGATTAGGGGTTCATAGCTATTATGTGGGATGCAGCGGTGTCCGGAGCGGCAGATTAGGGGTTAATAATATAATGAAGGTGTCAGCGATAGCGGGGGCGGCAGATTAGGGGTTAATAAGTGTAAGGTTAGGGGTGTTTAGACTCAGGGTTCATGTTAGGGTGTTAGGTGTAGACTTAGAAAGTGTTTCCCCATAGGAAACAATGGGGATGCGTTAGGAGCTGAACGCTGCTTTTTTGCAGGTGTAAGGTTTTTTTTCAGCCAGCTCAGCCCCATTGTTTCCTATGGGGAAATCGTGCACGAGCACGTTTTTCCAGCTTACCGCTACCGTAAGCAACGCTGGTATTGAGGGTTGAAGTGGAGCTAAATTTGGTTCAACGCTCACTTTTCTGAGGCTAATGCAGCCATTCAGACAACTCGTAATACCAGCGTTGGCTTAAGGGTGCGCTGGAAAAAAAAAGGAGTGTTAGCACCGCAGGTCTTTACCGACAAAACTCCAAATCTAGACGTATGTCTTTAGTAGGGATGGCAACCACTTTGTCATCCGGTGGGAGGGGGGGTGCGCGCTTTTAGATCTCATCGTGCCCCCATACACTTACACTACATATGAGGTAGCCATGTGGCTGGCATCGCCTAGGGAATCCTGGGATGCTGGTGACATTACCAACCCGTAGACCCAGAAATATAGGCAACAGCTAGGAGCTTAAGTCCTTCGCTACTGGGGTTTTTAGAAAAAAACTCGCCCAAATTACCAGAGAATTTTTAGCATCTTTGCTATCACTAGATTTAAACAGAAACAGAGCCTTGTTTTTTAATTTACCTATCAAAACTATATTGACTAGATTATAAGTGGCACGCTAATGTTAGCCAGCATGATATTGGAATATATATTATTAGTGCAACTGAAGTCCTCATGTAAAGGGTTAGGGCTAAATTAAAAATTTTTATACTTGTATATTTACTATGTGATATAAATTATTTAAAAAAAACAAACTATTTAAGGCAAAAAGTAATTCAGCTTTATAGATCTTCATTGGATTACTTTAGATCAAATGTGTATTTATTAAAGTGTATTTATTAAATCTAACATGCAAGAGGCAATAATATATCTTGCCAAATGTTATCTTAACAGTTGGACAAAACTTTAATTTGTTAGATTTATGTTAGAGCTGGTGTTTCTCTGTTAGATCTAACATTAGTTTTACAAGACTTGTACTGTTCTTTGTTGACTTTTTGTCTATACAAAAAGTCCCCATGCTGTTACACAGGACAGTCTATCTCACTGCAAACAACAAAGTCATTCTTCCTCTTCATCAACACTGAAAAATAACAAATAAAACAGATTGTTAGCTCTGACTGTACATTAATAAGCAAAGTTACACAGATAGGCACAAATCCTTACGCACAATAAATGCCCAGTTCCTACATGCCACCATTACAAGTAATAATAACTTTCCATTGAATGACACCAAATGATTCTTGATGCCACACCCTGAATGTTGAATCCAACATTAAAAAAATCTAAAATAAATCTTAACAATTTATAGTTTTGCCCAACTCCACCCCAACAAACAATTGTTAAGATAATATTTGGTAAGATAGAAGTTATTATTGCTTCTTTCATGATAGATCCAATGAAATACACACTTGATCTAATCTATTCTAATGAAAAGCTATTAAACTGAATGGATTTTTTTTCTCAAAATGGTGTTTGGTGAGAAAGTCCCACATGACATATCTTATATCTTATCAATTATGTTAGAGCTAACAAAATATTGGATCGGATTATTGGAAAAGTCACCTACACAATGCATGGACAACATCAAACTTAGTAATCATGATCCAACCGACCACCATAAGTTATCAACTACATTTTGACAACAAAATGGGCACATTTGACTGAGGATACACGTATTAGCTAAACGATAATGATATCAGCCACCAATGTGTGCATTCCCAGACCAGAAAAACAAGATGGATCTCCCCATGTCAACAACAGTGACAGGTCTTTTTGAAGAAGATTGAATTGTGTCAAATAAAAAATAAACATTCTGAAGACGTCATCACCCTCAATTAAATGTAAAAAGACAAAGAAAACCTATCTTCAAGGTATTAACAGTTGCTACATGAAGAGAGAGAAGAGGCTGAAAGGAGGGAATGCGGGACCAGCAAATTGAAGATGAGTGGATTGATCAGTTGGTGAGAGCAGCTGGGCAGCAAGATGAGCAGTGCATTTTTCCTTGCATCAGTTTTCAGTCATTAATGATGCAAGATTGATGCATGGGGAAATAAATATTTAATATTGTCGTTCAAGTGTGGCTGTGTTTGACTAAAAAAGACTGAGATATTTTAGTTTGGAATCAAGACCTATATAATATTTTGTCTAATGTTTTGTCATAGGGGGCTAGCATACATAGGGGTCAATTTATCAAGCTCTGTATAAAGGCTCACCGGAAACAGAAGTTATGAAGCAGCAGTCTAAAGACCGCTGCTCCATAACTTGTCTGCCTGCTCTGAGGCGGCAGACAGAAATCAACTCGATCACATACAATCGGGTTGATTGACAAACCCTGCTAGCGGCCGATTGGCAGCGAATCTGCAGGGGGCAGCATTGCACCATGAAATGATAAATGCCAACAGTGTATGCTGTCAGAATTTAACGATGTGCAGCGGACATGATACGCTACATTGTATCATGTCTGCTCGCACATTAAAGGGCCACTAAACCTTAAAAATAATGTTATATAATTCTGCACATAGCGCAGAATTATATAACATTATATTAGCGCAAACATTATAAAACATAATTTCCCCTTTGAATTTTTATAAAAAAAGGCTGTTTTACAGACCCGCTCTCTGTGATCTTCTGAGCGGGTCTGTTTTTTTCAAACAGCGCATCGGGCCAGCTGTATAGTCACAGCCCGGCCCGACTGCGCCATAGCACTAAGTGCAGCTCGCTCCTGCTGTTTGACAGAGCAGGAGCGAGCTGCACTTAGTGCTATGGCGTGGTCGGGCCGGGCTGGGACTATACAGCTGGCCCGATGCGCTGTTTGAAAAAAACAGACCCGCTCAGAAGATCACAGAGAGCGGGTCTGTAAAACAGCCTTTTTTTATAAAAATTCAAAGGGGAAATTATGTTTTATAATGTTTGCGCTAATATAATGTTATATAATTCTGCACTATGTGCAGAATTATATAACATTATTTTTAAGGTTTACTGTTTTTTAATAAATTTACCCCATAGAGGCTTCCACAATCTGATTATTAATACCACATTTGCATGTTATATCTAAAGTAAAAAAAAACACTTGATCTAAGCTGATCTAAGAAGGGTCTATTAACCTGAGAATTTTTTTGTCTAAAATTCTTGTGTGGGGGCTATTCCCCTCATTACATACTTAATATATCTGTAATTATGTTAATAATGTAACAGAACCATTGACTGATCATGTCTAATCTAATAAATAGCTATCAAATTATCTAATTTCTTGTCCGATTTTTTGTTAAGGGGGGACTTATGTCAGGTTAGGCCCCCCACCAAATATTTGTTAATACCAACTTTTATTTGTTAGATCTAATGAAACCAACAATAGATCTAACCTGATTTAACAAAAATCTAACCAACTGAATAAGGTTGTGTTCAAAATTATGATTTGGGGAGCTATCCCAGCGGATGTTGCTTTGAATATACCTTTTCTAACCTTAGCCTTTTTACTTTCAGTGATGTTGCCCTGACAGTGGCTTCTTTATCATTCAACCAATGGTTCACAAAACTTCATTGCAAAGACTTTAAACTGGTGAGTGCAAAGTAATCTGACAGGTGTGGGGGGAAAAAAACAATGTTTGTAGGTTGTACAAAAGTTGTTGAATGATTTGTTATTAACATTGAGAACTGTCATTTTAAAATATAGGTTTTAAATGAATCCTTTACTATACTTCATATTTAATATTTGAATCAACACATCTGAAAATTATAGTGAAATTACTCTTATATATGCATTGATATGGGATTGTATTTCATTTTGTCATCAGTGTATTGAGAATTCATTTTGTGTAACTAAGTATAGATGTTTTAATACTTATTTTTTTCTGAAGGGTTCTAATACTCCATTTAAAACAATTAGTTATCTTTGATTTGAGGAAAAAAGATTAATAACAAAATTAGTAATGCTGGAATAATATAATTATTGACAATACCATCTTAGATCTTGCAGAGTTGCTTCCTATGCAGCAGACAGTAAACAAAGAGACTCTTCAGCATGCACTGGTGCTTTTAGGCTTGGGAGTGATGTGTAGAGTGGGTGGGATTGCCCTACATGTCACTACATTGATGAATACAGCCATTGAGGGGGTTGAGGAACACTTGATGATTGACAGGAGATCATTTATCAAATATTACAAAATGTAAGTAATTTAATTGAAAAAAAAATAATGATGCGGTTTGTTACGTTATAGGGGCCGATTTATCAAGGGCCCAAAGGATCCTCATGCTCCTGTTTCCTTAACTGGCCTGCTGCCTCGGAGGCTGCGGACATCAATCCGCCAGATCCTATATGATTGGTTTGATTGACACCCCCTGCTAGCGATTGGCCGCCAATCTGCGGGGGGCGGCATTGCACAAGCAGTTCACCAGAACTGCTTGTGCAATGATAAATGCCAACAGCGTATGCTGTCGTCATTCAGCGATGTCTGTCGGACATGATACGCTACAGCGTATCATGTAGGACAGACAATGATAAATCGGCCCCATAGTATTATCTGTCTTTGGGGGTATTTTACTAATGATAGAGTTTACCATCACTTTCAATGATTCGAATCAGCCAATAGAATGAGAGCTGCTTAAATCCTATTGGCTGATTTGAACAGCCAATAGGATTTTAGCAGCTCTAATTCCTATTGACTGAATCAAATTTTTCAGCCAATAGGAATACAAGGGACGCAATCTTGAATCGCGTACCTTGCATTGAAGATTCAGTGTACGTCGGCGACCGTATGAAGAGGATGCTCCGCACCGAATGTCTTCAGGATGGACCCGCTCCGCCCTGCCGGGATCAAGATAGAAGATGCTGCCTGTATTTAGATTGAAGAGGCCGTCTGGATGAAGACTTCTCGCCGCTTGGATGTGGAGTTTGCCGCCGGGATGAAGATCGTTCAAGCTGGCTTTCAAAAACTTTAAGTGGATCTTCGGGGGTTAGTGATAGTTTTTTTTAAGGTTTTTTTGGGTGGTTTTTTTTTTAGATTAGGGTTTGTGCATGTAAAAGAGCTAAATTCCCTTTTAAGGGCAATGCCGATCCCAATGCCCTTTTCAGGGCAAAGGTTAGCTTAGGTTTTTAGATAGTTTTTTTTATTTTGTGGGTTTGGGAGGTGGGGGGATTGTAATGTTAGTGGGTCTTTGTATTTTTTTTTTTCAGGTAAAAGAGCTGTTTAACTTTTTAACTTAGGGCAATGCCCTACAAATGGCCCTTTTAAGGGTCATTGGTAGTTTATTATAGATCTGGTTTTTTATTTTGGGGTGTTTTTTTTTTTTAGATTGGGTATTAGAATAGTCATTTTTATTATTTTTAATAATTTGTTTTTGTTATTTTGTGTAATGTTTTTTTTTTTTTTCATTTTGGGGTGGGTTTTTATTTTTAGATTAGGGCTTTGGCAGCAAAAGAGCTAAATGCCCTTTAAAAGGCAATACCCATACAAATGTCCTTTGCAGGGCAATGGGGTAGATTAGGTTTTACTTTATTTTTATTTTGTGGGTTTGGGGGCTGCAGGTTTGTATACTGTTAGGGGGTGTTTGTTTGTTTTTTGTAGCAAAAGAGCTGTTAACTTTAGGGCAATGACCTACAAAAGGCCCTTTTAAGGGCCCTTGGTAGTTTGGGGGTGGGGGTTTGTATAGTGTTAGGGGGGTGTTTTATTTTCTTTTGTAGCAAAAGAGCTGTTTAACTTAGGGCAATGCCCTACAAAAGGCCCTTTTAAGGGCCTCCAAAGGGCCCTTTTAAGGGCCCTTGGTAGTGGCGGAATAGGGGTTAATACCTTTAGTATAGTGGCAGCATTATCGGGAGCAGCAGATTAGGGGTTAATGGTTTTATTTAGGTGGCAGTGATATCGGAGGGTGGCAGATTAGCGGTTAATAACATTATGTAGGTCCCGGCGATGTTGGGGGCGGCAGATTAGGGGTGTTTAGACTCTGGGTTTATGTTAGGGTGTTAGGTTTAAATGTAACTTTTCTTTTCCCCATAGATTTCAATGGGTCTGCGTTACGGAGCTTTTCTTTCCGCGATCGCAGGTGTTAGACTTTTTTCAGACTCCTTCTCCCCATTTATGTCTATGTGGAAAGTGTGCATGAGCACGTCAAAACAGCGCTTGTTTTGTGTGCGGTATGGAGCTTAAAAGGTTTTGAAAAATTTGTAATGGCTGCGCTATAGGGGATTAAATAACGCAACTTTTCTTGGGTTTGTTAATTTCCCTATAGCGCGCATAACTCGTAATCTAGGTGTGTATTAGTTATCGCTAAACATAATAAATTATCTTGTAGGTTGAGCTATGCCTATCTAACTTGCTGTATTCATTTTAGTGACTGATAACCCTCTTTCAATTGTTTTAAATATCTGTGTTCATGTTTGATTCTCCTCAATAAAAATCACTTAAAGGGATATGAAACCCAAGAGCATGCAATTTTAAACAACTTTCTAATTTACGTCTTGGTTCTCTTGGTATCTTTGTTGGGACGTAAGCTTATGAGCTGGCCCATATTTGGAGCACTATATGGCAGCAGTTTTGCAACAATGTTATCCATTTGCAAGAACACTAGAGGGCAGCACTATTTCCTGCCATGTAGTGCTCCAGATGCCTACCTAGGTATTTCTTCAACACATAATATCATGGGAACGAAGAAAATTTGATTATAGAAGTAAATTGAAAACTTTTTTTAAATGGTATGCTGTCTGAATTACAAAAGAAATTTTTTGGGTTTCAAATCCCTTTAAAAAAAAAATGAGTATATAGATTTTTTTTTCGTTAAATAATACTAGCCATTTTATATATATATATATATATAGGTGCTTACTGTCTCTTTAACTGGAAATTGAGTATGTTTTTCAGTTTAGTTGTTTTTTCAATCACATTTACAATTATTAAAGGGACACTGAACCCAAATTTTTTCTTTCGTGATTCAGATAGAGCAGTAATTTTAAAGGACAGTATACACTCATTTTCATATAACTGCATGTAATAGACACTGCTATAAAGAACAAGATGCCCTGATACTGATATAAAAATCCAGTATAAAATGGTTTAAAGACGTACTTAGAAACTCTCAGTTTAGCTATGTTGAAAAGGTAGCTGGAAAGCCCACTGCAGGTGGGAAATAAGACACTCCCCCCCTCCCCCCTTCTTTTGCATATGAAAAGACCCTTTACACAAACAGGAGCAAGCTGGAGAAGGTAGCTGACGGTATTGATATAAAACTTTGGGGCTCGGTTAGGAGTCTGAAAATCAGAGCAATGTTATTTAAAAATAAGCTAAACTATACTTTTTTAAAAAAATCAAACTTTATGGTCTATATAAATAGATCATCTACAAAACATTTATGCAAAGAAAAAATGAGTGTATAATGTCCCTTTAAGCAACTTTCTAATTTACTCCCATTATCAAATTTTCTTCAGTCTCTTTGTATCTTTATTTGAAATGCAAGAATGTAAGTTTAGATGCCGGCCCATTTTTGGTGAACAACCTGGGTTGTTCTTGCTGATTGGTGGATACATTTATCAACCAATAAAAAAGTGCTGTCCAGAGTTCTGAACCAAAAAAGAAGCTTAGATGCCTTCTTTTTCAAATAAAGATAGCAAGTGAATGAAGAAAAATTGATAATAGGAGTAAATTAGAAAGTTGCTTAAAATTGCATACTCTATTTGAATCACAAAAGAAAAAATTTGGGTTCAATGTCCCTTTAAGTATTTCTTTCACAGTTTCCGCATGTTTCATTTAATGCATTACACAGAATTGTTTCCAGCACATCATTCAAACTTGCTCAGTGTATTTTCTCTCTTTATTCTGTATTTAGAGACTTGAGATTACAGAGCAAATTTTATACATGATCAGCCGGTCTTTAAAATTAGAGGAACTTGTGCTGGAAAACTGTGGTCTAAAATGGTGAGAAAAAGAAAAATTTAAATAAATGACATAAAATCTTTTGTTTATATTTGTAAATGTGTTCTTATAATGACAAGGTTAATTTTTGTTGATTTTTCTTTCTCTTGACAGTGACTTTGCCATCAGGATGGCTCAGGCTTTAGATACCAATTCTGGGTCTGTCTTACACACTATAAACCTATCTGGGAACCAAGTGGAAGACCGAGGTAATTTCATGTTACCTTAATGTCTTTGGTTCATTTATCTATTTCTAAATTCTGGCAAAAGTAAAACAAAAAGCCATAGGGGTTGATTTAATAATGGTCGAGCGGACATGATTCGCTGCAGCGAATCATATCCCGCTAAATGCCGACAGCAATCGACCGCTAGCAGGGGCCATCAATCTTCCCAACCAGTAACGATGGGGCTTTGATGCAGCATCCAATGCTTAATAAATCGACCCAATAGAGTCTACCAAATATCCTTTCTTAAGACATTATCATATTCAATGTTTTTCTGTGCAGTATCTGAAAGAAAGTATTTATTTTTTTTAAAGTACAGGTACAAATCCCCAAATCTAGAATTTTAAAATAAGGAAATATTCTGAAATCCAGAATTTTTAATTAACATATATTATTATTTTTTTAAATATAATTATTAAAAAAATTCCATTTCCCCCCACCAGTAAGTCACAATCTTCTCTGCTTGTTTTTGTTGTTTGTTGTTTTATTTTATAAATGCAAATAGTAGTGCATATTAATTTAAAACAACAACCTTATCTTTCTACCAGGAATTAAAAATTGTATTTGTGCACATAATTTCTGCTGGAATTTTATTCCAAATATCCCTTTATATAATGTAACTTCATATCTTATGGAAAAGCAAATGGAGATATCATATTGTAGGGGGAGTTGGAGTAGCTATTATAAATATTTTGTTAAATTCTTGTTATTGAGAGACAAGACAATGAAATAAAAGTTACAAAGTACAATAAAAATAATAATGTTTTCAGATTCAAAAGGGTCATACTCAGATCACTCGTGATACGCAGATCACATTATGGGCTAGATTACAAGTGGAGCTCTAAATTATTGCACTCCTGCAAATGGGCAAATTTGCCAGTTTGCTGGCGCACAATAATTAACCAGCAATTACAAGTGGCTGGTTATTGCTACCGCACTCCGGAAATTAACCAGAGATCAGATCTCTGCTTAATTTTCTAAAAGTGCTCCAAATGCCCTCAAAATATAGGGCATTGTAGTTTTTTATTTAAAAAAAATCTAGCATTTTTTTTAAATACAAGAAAACTGTACTAGACTGTTTTGGGGCTTTAAAGTTGGTGGGAGTGGAATGTTAGAAAAAAAACGGCACTGAAAAGTGCCTTTACATTGCGGTCTATGGAAACTGCCCCCCCCATGAACCGCAATGTAAATATATATGTATATGAATATATACAGATATATTTATGTGTTAATATGTGTATATAAACATATTAAGACATAAATATATGTATATATTCATATACATATATATTTAAAAATGCTGCGCTACTTACTGTGCAAGGTTCTGATGCCATTTTCAAAATGTGCCCCAATTGCCCCCAAATTGTAGAGTAGTATTCTTTATTAAAAAATAAAAATAGTAGCATCTTTATTTTTTAATAAAATTACTGCACTAGGCAGTATTTGGGGGCTAAAGTTGGTGGGAGTAGGTGGTAGGAAAACGGCACTGAAAATTGCCTTTACATTGCGGTCTTTGGGAACTGTGTGTTCCCTGTAAATATATATGTATATGCTTATATACATATATATTTATGTATGAATATGTGTATATACACATATTAACACATAAATAAATATATATGTATATATTTATATATATATATTTATATATATATATATTTATATTTGCTGCCCATCACTGCATGACTTACCGCCTTCGCTGCGCTAGTTCTGATGCTGTGTCTCACGGCATGAGAACGAGGCTCACATTGGAGCCTATGGAAGCGCTGCACTGGTATTACTATGTTGAGTGCAAATATCGATTTTGTGGAAGTGATATTTTACACTCAACTTGTAATCTAGCCCTGTATAAGTTACAACCATAAAGGATATAACTGAAAAAATCTAATTGTACATCATAAGCAAGAGGAGAGAAATTTAATAAGGGAGATTATATTCTACTTCAAAAAGTAAGAGACTATAGCACTCTTTGTCCACCAAATATTTGTATTTATTTATTATAAAATATATAAATATATAGGAAAAAAGGGGACAAACTCCATAGACTAGGACAAACAAATACTGTACATGTATACAATACAAATATAAAACATTGGAAACTCATTACTAAGAGCATGTATGCATAGAGCAGGGCTTGACAAACCCAGGGCTCCACTGGCCACTGGCTCCTAGAATTCTACCCCTGGCTCCTAAATGTTTGTGTTATTATCTATATAGCTATATACAAATACCACTGTCTGGTTTCTAAAAGTATGTGTGGCTCCTAAATATTGTCACTGGTTTCTAATTTTTGAACAGATATATTGAGCACTATCATAGAAGATTGTGCTAGCACAGAAAAAGTAAGATGCCCCTCCTTAAAGTTGGTTACACCCCAGCCAACAAACAGATCCCACTAAAATTATAAGTGGGTAATGTCTGAGCGGTGCAATATAGGGATCTATGCTAATTTAAGGTTAAACAGACAGTGTACAGGAAAATTGTTTCCCTTAATGTGTTTCCACATACCAGCTGCAGATTATAGAATGTATGAGAAATTGCTTCTTTAGGTTTAATTTTGTATATGGAATAGCTGATTTTGTTCTTTTAAGCCACAACCCTTTAAAATGGGTGAGCTTGTATGGAAATCAGTTCTCCTTATTTTATCACTTTCTGAACACATACATGCCTTCTTGTATTATCTCTGTCTGTGGGCCTGATATACAAAAGCTCTCCGCACAGGCGTGATGTTCTAAGACATCTTGTTAGTATGGAAGGGTCCCTCAGAAAACAAAAAGTTTACGAAGCACTCAGCCATCATAGTGTCTATATAGATTATTATTATTCTAAAGGAATAGTTCTTTGACAACCATGTCTGATTTTGCTCCTGTACCTTCCAAGGCCACAGCAAGATCTGCCCAGGCTGCAAACTGCAGCACTAGCTTGGAGTCTCTTATGCGGGAACAATGGAGCCTCTCGGACTGCAGGAGATCTTCCAGTGGCAAGACAGATGTTGGAACACTCTGAATGCAAATTAACCAAGCTTGCTTAAGGGAGGCGTGTCTTCTTCAAAACACAGCCGATGCGCATTTCACCTCCAATTATCATGTCATGCAGCTTCTTTCAGCCTGGAAGATAGTACTTAATTTATTGGGCACAAAGAGAACACAAGGCACTAAGAATGGGTTGAAACAGCTGCACCACTTTTATGAATTTACATTTATATACACATATAGAGCTTTGTTGACTAATTGGTACGGTGGGGCATTTTTATC
Source organism: Bombina bombina (assembly GCF_027579735.1). Lineage (NCBI taxonomy): Eukaryota > Metazoa > Chordata > Amphibia > Anura > Bombinatoridae > Bombina > Bombina bombina. The sequence continues at coordinate 875,132,278 of NC_069499.1, forward strand.
AAGCTCCGTATGGAGCTTGATACCCCTTGGTAACTGCTGGTGCAATGATAAATGCTGACAGCGTATGCTATCGGGATTTATCGATGTGCGGCGGACATGATACGCTACTTCGTATCATGTCCGCTTGCATATTAATAAATATGCCCCAGAATGTTGACATTGCCAGGATATTGTTAAAGCAGACTTAACGTATATATATATTTGCTTTTCTCTTAGGAATAATTGCATTCAGTCGACACTTTGAAAAGCATCATAAAGGAATTAAATATCTCAACTTTTCCAAAACATCAATCACATCAAAAGGTAACAATTTACACTGGTCCAATAACCTAATGAAATGTATTGGCTAATCTTGATAATGTATTCTTTAATTAAAATGTAATAATGTTTAACATATATTTAACAGATTTCAGATTATGTTATTATATGTATAACATATCCACCTGCAAACAGAAGACAACTTTAGGGACTTCAAATTTCCTGTATAATTTTTTTTTTATCCTGTATAAAAATAGATTGAGCCAATATTTTGACCTTGGCATAATCCACAAGATACTTTTTCCTTTTAATTATTGTCTGCTGATCTGTTCTCTTTCGCAACACTTATTACAACATTAATGTTGAAGAAATTGTGTCTAAGGTGTTTATAAAACTCCCTCTCATTCTAGGAAATCCTAAATGTTTGTGACACAAAGAATGCAAACACATTTCCTCTTCACTATATGAACTGCTTTCTGGAAGTAAGGCTTTTGGCTAACCAGTAACGTAAAAGTTTCATAGTCTGAGCTATATTATTATCTTTTTAATTGCTAGGAAATAATTGTGTTTTAAATTAACTAAGCATGCATATAAGCATAAACATTAAAAAAACTAAAAAAAACTCACAGGAAGAGACCAAAATGTTTTCCAAGAGGTCAAGGCTTTTAAAACAGCCCACAAATCATGTGAAAATCTATTCAAAAAGTGTTTTCGGATGTACTGCAACAGAATCAGATTACTTGGTGTAAAGTATTAGCCAAAATTAGATGTTGCAAATTGATTTTGAAACCACACAAATGGGTATTCTAAATGAATTCTTATAGATTAAATTTCCTCAATTTTGAGAATCCCCTAAACACCCAGACAAGACAACTTGCATGGCTCTTAGATTGCGTAAGACTCCAATATCTAATAAAACTATTTTCTTATACTTCTTTTTAAATCACAAGCTGATCTCTGGCTCTTAAAAAAAAATATGTTCTCACAAATATTCAGTCTCATACTGAAAATATGAGAAGGGGGCTGTGGACTATAGTTATAGGCTCTCACTGTGTTCACATTTTATGTACAACTATATACAGTGCTAAAGCATGGAATAGCCTTGGTTTGATTAAAGCTTAATCAAATCTTTTCTTCAAACATAACTGTGTCATGCATCAAAATATTCTTGGATATAATATTTACACCTCCTAGATCTAGCTAGGTCTGTAGGAACCAACGCAAACGATGTATCTAAAAATAACACATTCATTTTTTTTAACTATATATAATAGTTTGGTTTATTTAAGCAAATGTCAATAAACATGCTTTAGAAGAACTAAATAAACCTTAGTTATAAACACATAAATGTTTCAAGGCAGATCAATCATCCCCTTGAAGATACATGGTATATTATAACACAGTAAATATTACATGCACATAGACCATTATCTTGTGTTTTTTGATATCACATCCTAAACTATCCATTTCCCCTTTTTATTTTTTCAAAATTGATCTGTTAATATGCTCACTATATGTTCTGGTAACTAAAGAGGCAACACATCTGTTATATGGTCTCACATTTCTACATTATCTTTTTGTGGTTTTAGACATATGCCAAATACAGAACAAGAATTAATCCACACATCTCAATAATATCTATTCCTTAAATGTAACCTAATCATTGGGAGAGCTATGAATAGCATAACCTAAATGTCCAAGGTCTATTTTTTAATTTATTTTTTAATAATTTTTAATAAGGTTCAATTCACGCATACAAACATTGATTGTCAATACATAATAGACAATATAAAGAAAAATAGTTTCAAGGCATACAGCCTGTATGAGTCAGAAAAGATATACATTACATGTTTATATGACAAATTACACATTATTTGCCAGCCAAATGATATACCCACTGAATGACTCATGAAGTCACTCTTGGACTTCTCTGTAATGTATACGATGTAAAGTTATAGTAGGTAATCTAAAACAAAAGGAGACCACTTTTGGGTCCCAAGTGATGAACCTCTTTTTTCTTTTTTTTTTTAAGAAGTACTCAACCATATTTATTACAAACGCATAGAACTCGGGGGGGGGGCAACAGTCTTGTGCAACTGAAATGGTCAAACAGTGGGCCGTTATTGAACCCCTGATTGTATGGAAATAAAAACTATAAATTGAATAGTATTAAAATGGCAAAGTATGAAACTCTTATGAAATACTTAGATGTCTAGAGAAATTAGGAGAAAGAAAAATATTATGGAAAACCCTACTGGGGAACATAAGGTCTTTCTAAAACCCCTAGATTTTTAATAAACTTTCTACAGAGAAGAAAATATGTAACATAAATAAATTGCATACCCATAGTTAAACATTTAAATGTAATTAGATTTATAAATATATGTGTAAATATGCTTGAGATAACATATATGGCACTTTACACTTATGGTATCTAAGAACAATGGCCTGCACTAGCGGACCAGTAAGTGTCTCCTGAACTTGAGTTTTAATCACTATATTTATTGCAGAGGTTTTGATTGCTATGTAACTCATTAGAGTCATAGCTGCTGACTAAGAAGTTGATAAAGTGTCACTCAGAAATATATGTCTTTACTGATAGATAGGCAGTTCTATATAATTTTGATAAGCATAGGATGAGGGGGTTTACCAACACAATTATGAAAAGTAGGCTGAGGGGGGCCCTGTAGGGGTAAGTCTTAATTATGGGGATATCTTGGTCGATAGTATTAACAGAGAGGAGTATGTTTGCTATAAGGACTCTCATTTTGTGAGAGTGTAAGGGCCATGAAAATATCGTAATAGTCTGTTATAGATATTAACATACCAATCACAAATGAGAAGTTTGACAAGTTTTTTATATCATCAATTGATACTGAATGCATGTATTATCAGTTATACCCAATCTTTTATTGGAGGGTTATTATGAGGGGGTTAAATTACATATTTTTCTATGCTGTTAATTGGAGCTAGGTTGGTTAACAGGGTAACTTCTACATCAGGACTCAACATGTGAAGTGGATTTTAACAATACTAGTCCTAAAGCCCATGTACACGGGACATTTTCTGCAGTGCAACAGTTCCGCCCACCCGGCCAAGCCCCTGGCATGTCCGGCCACGTCCGCTCCTGCCTACCCTCTCTGCTGTCTGATCCTCATGGCGGTCACTGCTGATCTTTCCTCACGGCCAGGTATGTTTGTCTCACGCTGCAGTCTCTACTGCGCATGACTGCATCGGACATACATACCTGGCCTTTTATAATATAGGATGAGGTAGTCTAACTATAAAAAGGAAGCAGGGATAATACAAACAGCGCTTCTAAACTTAACACTATAGTGATGGAATAGGAATAACTATAATATGAATAAAATATATTTTAGTTAGGTCAGTATCATATTAAGTGTTATTGTCCTTGAGCATCTAAGTATCTCCTAAGTGGTATGACTGTCTCCATAACTGTGATCACTACTGATCCCCAAAATAACCACACCTATAGTACAAGGCTACTAACTAATAGTGCTAGTGTGAGTTTATATGGGTGTGCTACATGTATAGACATAGATCAGATATTTACATCGTCATAAGGAATAGTACATGAAGAATTGATGGCAGTAGCAGTTTCCAGAAAGACAATAAAACAGTCTATGCTTGACTTATTGTTATAGGTGGTATATTCTAACCAACACCAGATCTAATAACTGTACTGTAGCTTTTGTACTTCTTGGGTAAAATAAAACTGACTGAGTCTCTGTGACTATACCAAATCTGGGTCGTTCTCGGCCAGTGACTCCGACCTGTAAGAACGTGATCAGCGTCTAGCATGTTTAGTCATCAGCACATCTAACATCTTGCTGGCCCTCTGCCTTCTCGTATGTGGATTTGGTCTGCTTTAGAAAGGCTTTAGGTGAGTTATCTTTATCTTCCTTCGATCCAGTTAATGTAATAGAGACTTGAATTGTCGCCGGTACCTCACTACTTGTGTAGCAATCAGCAACCGCCAGCTGCATTTCTTGAAGAGAGCAGAATTGCCATAGGGAGTTTGCGCTTTGTTCACAGGGGCCAGCCGCACCCCTATGTATGTTGGCCAGTGATGCATGAAAGAGGGACTCTGTTTTGCTCAGATTTACTAGGCAAACCGGTCCGTTGTTTCTTTCAGATATCTGGGCTGTGCAGCACGACAGAGATTCTTGTTGATTAGTAGGTACGCTACTTGCAGTTTGAGAATCTTAGATAGTCGATCAAATCTTTCAAGTATGACACATTCAAATTCCTCCAGGGCTTGCATTATTGAATAGACGTCTGCCATGATATCCAGTCAAAAGTTGTAGCAGCTTAAAGTTAGTTGCTCTACCCGGATAACCCCAGGGTGGGGGTGTTAGAGGTCTGAGAACTAGGCTGCCACCTCGGATTCTAACAGTCCAGTCTAGGTGGCCGATTTACTATGCTCCGAATGGGATCAAGTCGCCCTGTTTCCGCACAAGCCTTCAGGCTTGCCGGAAATAGGAGTTAAGAAGCATCGGTCTTTAGACCGCTGCTCCTTAACTGGATCCGCCGCCTCTGAACGGCGTACAGCAATCAACCTGATCTTATACGACACCCCCTGCTAGTGGCCAATCTGCAGGGGACGGCATTGCACAAGCAGTTCACTAGAACTGCTTGTGCAATACTGAATGCCGACAGAGTATGTTGTCCGCATTCAGCAATGTCTGTCGGACATGATACACTGCAGTGTATCATGTCAGACAGACATTGTTAAATTGGCCCCTAGGGCTCCAATTTAAGTGTAAATTACCAATAAAGACATATATCAGCTCAGCAAAGTATCTTGCACACATTTCTATGATTTATTAGCATGGATGCTTGATAAATTCACAGATAAGTGACGGATTATCTGTTATGAGTGCGGGAATTCTATTTTTTGCAGCCTGTCATGGCCGATGCTTGGACACGCCCCAAAGGTCTATTTTTTTTATTATATTTTTTACAAATGTTAAACCAATGATACACATACCTCTAGACTCCACTTGCAAAGCAGTTCCTGATGCATTTCCTCCCTCATACAAGCACTTCATTTATCAGAATTAAAGGGACAGTCTGCTTGATGTTTTTTATTGTTAAAAAATAGATAATGCCTTTACTACCCATTCCCCAGCTTTGCACAACCAACAATCTTATATTAATACACTTTATAACCTAATCTAAAGCTCTGACTGTTTCTAAGCCCTTGCAGGCCACTTCTTATCTCAGTGCATTTTATTAGCTTTTGTGCTCACTCCCATGGAGTTATGCAGGAACCAGCACTAATTGAATAATATGCAAGTTTCTAAAAAGCACTGAGATAAGGGGCAGTCTGCCGAGGCTTAGATACAAGGTAAGCACAGAGGTAAAACATATATTAATAATAAACTATAGAATTTCTTAAAGGAATAATTAAATACACATTGCAAAACAGATTAAAGGGACGATACAAATAGGCAGTGCATAATATTAAGGAAATGATTAGCATCAAGCTATAATTCATAGTTTTTTTTATGAAAATGCATCCATCTATAATATTTTATTTCGTACTTGCATGTGAACTGATCCCTGTTTTAATTTAACCCTATATATACACAAATATCTTATATGTAATAGTTGCCAACACCTAAAAATTTAAAATAACATCTTCAAATATCTAAAAAAAAAATGACAGAATTTGAGCAACCTGAGAATGTCTTATATATAAAATTACTTTTACAGGGGGGCTGATTCTTACAATGAGAAATCATACTCTATGACGCCACAATACACAAAGTTATTCAGTTTTCTAATATTAGTGGCTCATACATTCCTCCATATTTTCATTCTTTCTTGAATTCCACAAATCTTAGTGTATCTCTTATGTGTTATGTTTCAGAGGAACCAATAGATTCACATTCTTAAGAGTCCCTTGCTCTACCGCAGATTGTAGTTTTAGGCCTATACCATTTTGCTTCCCTTAAAGGGAGAGTCAACACCAGCATTTTTGTTGTTTAAAAAGAAAGATAATGCCTTTAGTACCAATTCCTCAGTTTTGCATAACTAACACAGTTATATTAGTACACATTTTACCTCTGTGATTACCTCGTATCTAAGCCTCTGCAAACTGCCCCCTTATTTCAGTTATTTTGACAGACTTGCTTTTTAGCCAATCAGTTCTCACTCCAGGGTAACTTCACGTGCATGAGCTCAATGTAATCTATATGAAACACATGAACTAATGCCCTCTAGTGGTCAAAATGCATTCAGATTAGAGGCAGTCTTCAAGGTCTAAGAAATTAGCATATGAACCTCCTAGGATTAGCTTTCAACTAAGAATACCAAGAGAACAAAGTGAAATCTGTGATAAAAGTAAATTGGAAAGTTGTTTAAAATTACATTCCCTATTTAAATCATGAAAGTTTTTTTACTTGACTGTCCCTTTAACTGTTCCTTCATATAAAACAAATTGAAGGCAATTATTACTCAACCTTATATGCTTCAAGAAGTTAACAGTAAACACCTTGTTATAATAAGACATTCCTGTTGTATTGCTAGAGAATAACATAGCAGCCATGTTTACATTTTTTTTAAAAGAAATTAATATTGTATTTTCTGCAATTATTTTCCAATAGCCACACTCGACCCACCTCTTGCCTTATTTTGAGGAGTCAACCTGAGCTTAAGTCTGCAGACAACAAGACTAGCCACTTTCATTAAGTGCATTGTTTTCCAGTTATTATCAGCTAAAGCCAATTAGGGTAATATATGTAGCAGGATTAGCCTTGAGAAGTCTGCAGTGTACATTTCCAGCTCTTAGAATTAGAAAAGGAGACACAGATAATGAAAGTATATTGAAAGTTGTTTTGCAACACATAACTAGACATTTTATATACAAATATCAAGTATTTTACTGTCACTTTAATGTTTGTTTTGTTAAATAAGCATATAGATTGTTGGGAATACTGTTGGAAGCAGCTGATGTGCATGGGCAACTTTGTGCCATTACCATTATATGTATACGACCACAAACGCAACTCCTCCTGTTGTTGCAATGGGGCAAGAAGGAAAACAGTGCTAAGATAGACAATCCTATCCCTTTTTGAGAGGGGTGGTAAAAAATTCCCCTGAGGAAACAATTATTCCCTTTTCACTAGTATGCAAGATCGTCAACAGATATAAAAAGCAGTTTCCTGCTTGAAATATTAAAGGGACAGTCAAGTATAAATTAAACTTTCATTATTCAGATAGGACTTTTAATTTTAATCAACTTTCCAATTTACTTTTATCATCAAATTTGCTTTTTTCTCTTGGTATTCTTAGTTTAAACTAAACATAGGTTTCTAAGCCTTTGAGGGCTGCCTCTTATCACATGCTTTTTAAATCTCTTTTCAACACATAGAGACAGAAAGTACACGTGGGCCATATAGATAACACTGTGTTCAGGCACAGGGGGTTATTTAAGATTTAGCACAAAACAATGCTAAATGCAAGACAATAGATAATAAACAGTCACAGTCATGTGATCAGGGGGCTGGAAGAAGGTTCCTAGATACAAGGTAATCACAGAGGTAAAAAGTATATTAATATAACTGTGTTGGTTATGCAAAACTGGGGAATGAGTAATAAAGGGATTATCTATCTTTTAAAACAATAACAATTCTATGGTTGACTGTCCCTCTCTTGCTAACAGCTATTTCAGACATCAACCTAATTGTATCAATACTCAAGACATAAAGTATATATCGATACATTTTAATTTATCTACACAAAATAGGACAGAATACACGGACACTTATGTAACGGAACAACAACTTTATTGTTCACTTTGATTTTGTGGAACACATCCATTTTGTTGGCATCATCTTGCATATTAGAATTTTATTGTATATTGTTTATCCTATTGTCATTTTTTAGATATAGCCTTAAGATAAGTATCAGATATTTTAGACTAGCGCAGATAAGCATTGCTCCTTTATCAACATATGAGTTTTAAATATAGTTGTGGCCACAACTCATTTCTTTTTTATTTGTATCATTCATCTGATTAAATATCTATTTAATATTTTAACAAGTATAGTGTGGTTTATTATACATATTATCTGTCATACCCATAAAGGGTTTTTTATGTGATACATGGTAACTAATATTTCATTATAAGAATCTTTATCAATTCTGATACATAGAATCTATAACTTTTCCCTCAGCTCCTACTAGCGCCTTTCATATATCTTAAAAATTATATTCCCTGTACTTGACTAAGTTGAGAGATCTTAGTCTAATCTGAAAGGCTAAGAGGGCGAGACAGTGTCCAGACTATTTTTCTATTGAAAGCATTGAAAAAATGTTGTATTAACTAATTTTAGCTTAATATTGCCTTAGATTCTAGCTGGGTGATCAGTAAAATCAGTGGTGTGATGTGCCCATTAAGAGCCATATTACAAGCGGCATGCTAACAGTTATGCATAAGCAAAAAGGGGTTTTATCGCAGGTGCTTACGTCCATCAGGTTTAGTGCTTTTAAGCTGAAAGTAAACTAAAATGTGTGAGCTCAATTGCAATTTACGCTAGAATAATTACTGCATCCTCAGAGCTCTGGTCACTTGTTAAAACACATAAAAATACATGAAAAAAAAAGTAAAGTTACACTCAAATTAACACTATCTAATAAAAAAAAAATATTTTTAAATTTGCACAAAATAGTTATAAGGGCTGAAAGATATGAGGTCACTCTCAAGTGCTAGGGGGGGGAAAAGCCTGCAAAGGGCTTTAAAATAGAGATACATATACATGTATAAATATGTGTGTATATATATATATATATATATGTATGGGTGTGTGTGTCTCTTTGTATTTATATGTGCATATATGTATTTACCGACATATTTACATATATAAACACATAAATATATAAGTACACATATATAGACATATATATAAGTACTTTTGAGCCCATTGCAGTTAAGTAGATGAAAACATGTAAGAGCATATTATGCAATATTCATATTTAATAAAGTGTTATACTGTGCATCTACTGTAAATATTTCACATTCCAATGTTCTGCACATAGAGGAATATGTTCAAAGTATTTTTAACTAGATATTCCTATATATATCTGCATATATGTATATCTACAGTATCTCTCTCTCTCTCTCTCTCTCTCTCTCTCTCTCTCTCTCTCTCTCTCTCTCTCTCTCTCTATATATATATATATATATATATATATATATATATATATATATATATAGGTATAGATGTATATTGTACCAAAATACCATTATATATATATATATATATAAAAATATGTATTTATAAATAAATAGAACATATTCTGCTATGGGAAGTACATTGGAATGTGAAATATTTATATTTTCATGTCGTGTTAGTGCACTTGAGACTATGCAATCAGGTTTGCATGCAAGTAGGGTGTTTTTTCCACTTTTTTTGCTCTATTAACTTCTATGGGGAAATAGGTTAACTCTATTGTGATATTCGAAGTTTAGCTTTTTGCGCGCATCAGGCTAGTACGCAAGCAAAACCTTTTTACTTTCAACTTTTAATATGAGCGCTACCCGACGTGCGTAAAAAGCTTACTTCTAGCGGAGTTAGTGCGTGAGTGGGATCGTTAAATATCGCTCCACTTGTATTCTAGTCCTAAATTGGCCCTGGGGAGAGCACTACATTATTGTTAAGGCTTGCATCCATAAAGCTGATTATCCTGTGTCCCATTTTGTTGAAGTATGAAATAAAGTTCTTTGTTACTAAAAATCCCATCTCCCCATTCACAGAAGCAAAAGACATTTTGTATCCTGTGTTATTTCTGTAATCTACATTATATATTTAATATCTTTCAATAATCACACACATACTTTATGGCTTCTTTTACTCATTGCTCTGTAAAAAGTTGCTACCAACTACATTTTCATAAACGTGATGATCAATGTGCTGGCAACAAACAACAGAAGAACACACTTTATTGAACTATGATTTCAAGGTGAAATCAACGCCTGTGTTATTTTTGGATAGTATTTTTATTTTTTTAAATGTTAAAAGTCTAAACAGAAGAATTATTTTTTAATTCCATCATTTAGTCATTACCTTTCATTTGTTAATTGCTCATAATACAGAATGTTATATTGTCATTATGATAAAAATGATTAATCATTCAGTGGGCAGACAAGAGAGCCTTATTTTACATGAAATTAGATTGGTTTACAGCAAACATGGCTGACTTTAGTTGGTGTGGTTTTTCACCAAACATACTGCTGACTGCATGGGCAGCTTTATGTTTCGCAGAACTGAAATGCCCTGGACACGACTTTACTGCTCACACTGGATAAGGCTAAAAAATAAATGCACTTTGTATTTATCCCAAAACAAGATTTACTAAAATATAGTTAACAATATTTTCCAAGATGACACTTCCTTATGAAAGCTTATATATAAGGATTATTTTCCACAATTGTATAGAGTCCTCAAACTGTTCTGGTACTATGAACATATTTATATTATAAGTATTTTGTCTTGTTTGGTAGGAATTGCAAGTTTATTCCAATCATTTGCTTCCAATGACACTTTCAGTAATTCCCTCCTCCATCTTGATCTGTCTGGAAATCCTGGGATTCTTGCTACTGAAGATTCCAAAGTAAGTAATTCTTGTTACTATATTTACTGTTTATTTTTTTAATGAGTGTGTTAAATATCCTGTTTCATTCACCACAAACCATAAACCAAGCAAGACATACAAACTATAATCCTATATCCTCAAACAGCTGTCTATGAGGTGTATTGTCTAAGAATATTTTAAAGTTTGTTAATATAAAATGCATGGCCTCCAAGAAAGCATGTAAAGGACAGCTACATTATAAATGTGTCACCATTAAGTCTAGTATTATAGCAACATTTAGAAAGAATGTGACCGCGTCATCTATTCTTTTCAGTTTCCAGTAGACTCATTTTAATAATGAGAAATTATGTAAATCTTCTCATTTCACAAACTCCTTCACATCTCTTCAACATAAAATCTTACTGACAGATTTACATTTTATTTTATTTTTCATATGACACATACATATAAAACACATTCTTTTAATTGTGTAATAAACTAATCGCTAATAGTAAGAAAAACTTACAATTCTTTTAACAAAAAAGAATCTAAGAAAATAAAAAAAGTTATTTTTAAGTAACTTTACTTTCTTGTATACAATTTATCATTTTTATCTAATCTTCTTTGATAGTCGTAACTTTTCCCTGTATGGAGTTTGATTGTATAAGCTATAGCGTTTTTGTTCACATGAACAAAGAAGAATGTGTAACATTTCAGTACAGTCTCTAGCTGCAAGTGCCAAGACATAAGGGCTCGATTTATCAAAGCTGAGGCGGAAAGGGGCGGGGCGAGTTCCCCAGAGGAAAGTACCATTGCACACGAGCGCTATTTGGCGCTTGCGTCCAATCCCACCCCTGCCCGCGCACAGCAAATCATGCGCGGGCAGGAGCTGTCAATCTCCTCGGTCGAACTAGACCGCGAAGATTGAATTTCGCCACCTTAGAGGTGGCGAAGAGGTTAGGATGACCGCTGCTTGTTAAATACAGCGGGCAGGTTCTTGTGAGAACTTGCAGCCATAGGGGCTTTGATAAATAGAGCCTAAAGTATCTTGCATTATCCCCATGTGTTCTGATAACAAAGTGTGTGGCAGGATAAAACATACTGTCGAAATGCACTATAGTATCTGTACCAACAGCCCTGATTTATCTAGTTTTACCTGTGACGTTAAGTCTAATTATTGTTTCTAATGCCACAGTCGTTTTGAAACTCTTCAACTGAACCCTTTCTAGAAGGTATGGATGGGCCTATATCTACCTTATCCAAAGCTATTACTATTGTTCAAAGAATGATACTTCATTCATCATTGTACTGATAGGCTTAAGTTGTGTAGATTATGGATACATTATCCCTCTTTCAGATGGATTTGTCAACTGTGACGCTTGGAAACTTTGCACTTGGCTGCTTACAATACATTTACAGCTTGGGCTCCAAATATTGGTTTATAAATCATTTTTTTAAGAGAGGACATGGCTTATTGACTTTAATATTCTTGTGTAAAACATATTGTTTCCATAGTTTACAGCACAGACATTTTGGCTTATTGTTAAAAGGACAGGAAACCTCAAACTTTTATTTCATGATTTGGATAGAACATGCAAATGTAAACAATTTTCCAATTGACTTATATTACCAGATTTGCCTCATTCTCTTGTTATCCTTTGCTGAAAGCATTGCACTACTGGCAGCTAGCTGAACACATCTAGTTAGCCAATCACAAGAGACAAATGTGTGCAGGCACCAATCAGTAGCTAGCTCCAACTAGTGTAGGATATGTGCGTATTCTTTTCTTCAACAAGGGATACCAAGAGAACGAAGCGCATTCGAAAAAAGAAGTGAATTTAAAAGTGGCTTGAAATTACATGCTCTATCTGATTCTTGCAACTTTAATTTAAGGACATTTAAGTACTTGGAGTAATTAAAGGTTGATTTTATTATTATTATTATTATTATTATTATTATTATTATTATTATCATTTATTTGTATAGCAGCTTTTCTACTCATTCACCACTAAATATTCATGTTTTATTCCAAGAATATTATTATTATAATTATACTTATTAGTATTATCATCATTTGCCACAAAATCTGTAGCACTATGAAATAAACATAATTTAAATATGATAAAGCAACAGTTTTATATTTTATTCTTCTCTGAGACAGTTTTGCTATACTGCTCCTTTTGTTTTATTCTCTCCATCTGCCTCTATCTGTCAGCAGTTTGTTGAATCCCATAGTAAATGAACACAAGTACAAATCTGTTTGTTTTTGTGCTGCTGTACCTGTAACTCTATCAGTGGGGCTCATTTATTTTGTAATCCTACATCTTGGAATTGTAAGTCACATGACGTTGTCAGTAATGCAGTGCACACCTGAAACTGTCTCATTTGTTTTCAGAGTTTGTATCATTTTCTTGGCTGCTGCAAGTCATTGAACCACCTGAATCTGGCAGACACTGACTGCGCCTTAGATTCTGTAAGTACCTTTCTAGTAAAGGGAATAATGTTATGTTTTAGAATGTGTCTACAGTTTTAATTGAATGAATATTCATAACTTTTTTTTATCTTTTTTAGCTCTTTGAGTCCTTGATTTATTCCTGCTGCTCCAGCCTGGTGTACTTAAATGTATCTAGGAACATTTATTCACACAGGTATGCATCATAAAGATACATATAGACACAGGTATGCCTCATATAGATTCATATAGACACAGGTATGCATCATAAATATACATATAGACACAGGTATGCATCATAAAGATACATATAGACACAGGTATGCCTCATATAGATACATATAGACACAGGTATGCCTCATATAGATACATATAGACACAGGTATGCATCATAAAGATACATATAGACACAGGTATGCCTCATATAGATACATATAGACACAGGTATGCATCATAAAGATAGATATAGACACAGGTATGCATCATAAAGATACATATAGACACAGGTATGCCTCATATAGATACATATAGACACAGGTATGCCTCATATAGATACATATAGACACAGGTATGCCTCATATAGATACATATAGACATAGCTATGCATCCTATAGATACATATAGACACAGGTATGCATCCTATAGATAAATATAGACACAGGTATGCCTCCTATAGATACATATAGACAGAGGTATGCCTCATATAGATACATATTGACACAGGTATGCCTCATATACATACATATAGACACAGGTATGCATCATAAAGTTACATATAGACACAGGTATGCCTCATATAGATACATATAGACACAGGTATGCCTCATATAGATACATATAGACACAGGTATGCCTCATATAGATACATATAGACACATCTATGCATCCTATAGATACATATAGACACAGCTATGCATCCTATAGATACATATAGACACAGGTATGCATCCTATAGATACATATAGACACAGGTATGCCTCCTATAGATACATATAGACACAGGTATGCCTCATATAGATACATATTGACACAGGTATGCCTCATATAGATACATATAGACACAGGTATGCATCATAAAGTTACATATAGACACAGGTATGCATAATAAAGATACATATAGACACAGGTATGCCTCATATAGATACATATAGACACAGTTATGCCTCCTATAGATACATATAGAAACATGTATGCCTCCTATAAATACATATAGACACATGTATGCCTCATATAGATTTAAAGACATAGCTAATTTCTTATAAAAACTGTGTTTTAATTTCCACTGACATATTTAAAGGGTCATTAAACAGATATTGTGATATCTTTAATTGTATATATATATAAAAAAAACTTTGCATTATATCTTAATTTGTCCCCTTTTCCTGTAAGTTAATTCTGAATTCCTGCTTAAAGATGGAAGTGTAGACACCAGACTTAACATGGCTATATTCCACACAGTCTTTGGGTTACACACACTCATGACTCCTTTATAACTTCCCCTGATTGGCCTCAGCAATATGTCTGTTATAGATACTAAGGGCTCGATTTAACAACTGCCGGGCGGGCGGCCCCACAGCAGCATTTTGAGTGCCTAGGGTAGCATAAAACCTAAATACGCCACTGCTCTGAATACATCATTCTGTCTAGCTTGCTTTTAGGGCTCCATGTATTATAAGGTGAGTGGACAAGCTTCTCAACTTGAGAAGTTGTCCGCTCATCCTTTGCGCCATATGGCAGCGGATCCTGTTTGTTCCATGTCCATATGTATCATTATACGCTCATATGAGTGTGTAAAGCCAGCCCCTTCTCTCTCATGGCCAATTGAGTGAGAGAAGGGCCTTTCAATCACCCCTAGCACGTGAGTTCTGGGTGCTTTTTCTTCGCCACCTCAGAGGTAGAGAAGAGTGTAAGAAGCAGCGGTCTAATTTTACATTGTGGGAAGCTGGCTCACTTTCACTGCTTCGTACATGGAGCCCTTTGTGTTTAATGTCCCTTTAAAGTTTCATACTATTTTTTTTTTAAATAGATTTGATTATTTTTCCTTATAAGTGGACAATATAAATGTGATTCAAATATGTGTAATTTAGGAGCACAGTATGCGTTATGACATTAACTTCTAGTTTACTTTATGGAATGCAAATTTAGTTGCCTACAGTATTTAGTTAAACCAACATGAGAGGAGTGCATGTGAGTCCAAGAACACATGTATGATGAAAGAACAAGATTATTGCCAGTCATTTTAGTGGATCATAGTTCACCAATGTTGCTAATTTCTCAGTTAAAATCATTGATGTTTCACTATTGCCACCTAGGGGTGAAAATATATACAACATTTTAAATTAAAAAGAACAATAGTGGATGGATTTATAAACTACAGTCCCATTCACCATTGGGTTTGAATTTAGAATTTGATATGTTATTTTATAGATTAAATATGATTTTCTTTTTCAATTGATCTGTGATTAAACTTTTTTTGTATCCAGTATGATTTTAAGGTTCATGAACGTTAAATAGTGACTGTAGTTGCATTGGTTTATTTGGTGTATTTTTTATTTTTAGAACAATAATATTGATTTGTGGCTAATAATTCATCTGCAGTTCCATTAGTTTATAAAACAAATGTGTAACTGTTTTGTACTAACTAGTGTTTTACTGGTATGCTTGCAAAGGGGTTAAACACATATATAAAATTGTGCTTGAAAGCCTCAGAGAACTTCTGCTTCTGAGTAGAAAACAGCTGGTGAGTAAAAAAGCAGTGGCAGGGGCTGTGTTCTGCACTGGAGCGCACGTACAGAGAAGCACTCAACCAGGAAAGAACAACGGCTCAACAGCTTGTTCTTTGAAAGGTCACCATCTGAGAGAAGGCTTTTTATGGATCCTGTCTTTATAAGAAGGTCCAGCCACAAAATCCCAGGCAACCCTCCTCCGATGGCAACCCCAGACAGCCATTTCAGCCTTCGGTGGAGTGAGGTGCAGTCATATACCTGTAGGCACATTGGGTAGGTAGTCCACATCTGGTTCCCCCATCTCTCTTAGGGAGATTTTCCCCACGGTCATAATACAAATATACAGAGAGCAGCTCTTAACTGCATGAACATCGGCTCAGTAGCTTGTTCTTTGGCTGCTCATCACCTTGGAGCAGCCTCTTTTAGCCAAATTGTGACTTTTGACAGAGGAGAACTTTCCTGAAGTGTATCAGTCTGATCGTGCCATAAAAAAGATAGTCCAGCCTTGAAATACCAGCCAATCCTCCTCCAAATGAATCATATGGTCAAATACCTTATTGGTTTTAATTTGCCACAAAACCTTTTTTTTCATTCAGAATAATTTTTATTCTGCATCCAAAATCTAACTTATATCCTTTATTTATTTTTATGTGGGTTTTGTAATTCAAACTAGCAAGTGCTGATCCGTTTACTTCTTGTCTTAAAAAGTGCTACATTTTACTGCTTATTGTTTTAATGGATAGCTTAGGTAATGCTATTAACATACTCACTGTGATGTCCATTAAAAGTATGGGGTGAACTAAAAATGTATTCTTTGGCTAAAATTTGTAATTATCTACCTGTAATACCAGATTTTGCACTATTATTTGCACGAGACAGCCTGCGCTTCACTAGCGAATAGAGTGTCACAGTGAGCAGGAAAAAAAGTCAAAACCAACGTCATTTCTTTCCTAAGATATGGTGAGTCCACGGAATCATCAATTACTAGTGGGAATATCACTCCTGACCAGCAGTAGGTGGCAAAGAGCACCAAAGCAAAGCTGCTATATATGTCACTTCCCTTACCCATAACCCTCAGTCATTCTCTTTGCCTCTGTTCATGGAGGAGGTGAAGTTTTTGGTGTCTGAAGAAAATTGAACTTCAATTAAGATTGTATTATTTTAAAGCAGAGTAGCTTTGCTCTGATCTTTCCTGGGGTCTAGGCTTAGCCTACGTCAGTCTCTTCAGTAGGGCAGTGATGGCTTTTAAGCAATTGGGAACTTGTGGGGTACAATCCCCACTACGTTTTCCCAATCAGTTTGCTGCCCTATTCAGATAGCCTGAGTAAGATTACTCAGTATTTCTTTTTCCACGGGTCCATGTGAGGGAAAGCACACTCTCAAACGAGGTGAGCTGTCCTGCTGCCGGACAGATGAAAAGTGCCATTAATATTTGTCTTATTTTTAAGGGAAAATCTGGCACTTATACAGCTTTAAGGCTGCATGGGGACGTTATTTGCATATTAACTATAGGGTTAATTATAGGGTTAATTCAGAGGCAGCTATGCAGGCACTGTGGATAAGAGGAGTTTTTTTTTATTATTAGTTTATGTGTTTTATCTTCGGTTTAGCTCTGGGCTAAGACCGTTTTTGTGTTTGTTTGGTTTTTTACTATTACACCGCTTTGCCTGCTTTACTTTTTGTCTCCCTTGCCTATCGGATGTCAGGACCGCCCCTGTTGTGGAGGTAGTTCCGGTTTAGGAGGCGGTATATTGTGGCAGGTATTTCTCACTCCCTGTAAGTCCGGAGTTGAGAGGCGCGTGTTGTTATAACGGCTCTACTAACAAGGAGCCTCTCTCTTTTTGCTGTCGCTCTCTAGTCCTTTGATGCAAGGGAAAGCGCATTTTAAAGTCGGAATATCTCATTTTGATTTTGACTGCTGCAGCAGGACAGGTAGGCACCTCAACAATATTGCTGAGGTATAGATGGTTGCCTGGGGTTGATTGTTGCTTCATTCAGTTACTGCTTATATTATTTAAAGATGCAGTAATGGTTTTAAAAAAAATAAAAAAAATAATTTGTTTAACCTTTTATTTATCTTGTGGGTAAAGATGGATCAGAAGGCTCTGCAGAATGTTACTTGTAGCATTTATTTTGACACTCAGGTAGAACCTCCAGTTCTTTTTTGTTTCTTCATGTATTGTAAGAATGTTTTGTTACAGACATAAACTTTTTGATTATGAACCATCATTAGCTAAGGCAGATGCTGTTCAGGTGTCAGATCCTGTATCAGATAAGCCGCAGCTTTCTCTTCAAGCGTCCCAATCTTTTTTGTCTACTCATGCAGTGCCCTGCGGTTCCTCGCACGCTCCGGTAGGAGTTTTCTTTGCTAGACTTTGTTGCCCAGGTATCCTTGGAGGTATCTGAGGCGCTATCTGATTTTCCCATGCTGCAGGGAAAGTGCAAGAGGAAGCTTAAAGAGTCAGTGAGTAAGGTTTCTGATTCAGTTGGGGCTATTCATAGTGGTTTTTCTCACAAGTCTGGGGAGAAGGACACTTTGGTAGCGTCCGAGGGTGAAATTTCAGATTGTGACAGTTTAATTCCTTCTTCTGATGTTGAAGTTGTATCCTTCAGATTTTAGCTGGAACACCTCCGTCTTTACTTAAGGAGGTTTTGGCTACCTTGGACGACTCTGATATGTCTGTCGTAGTCAACCCTAAGACGCCTAGTAAGCTGAACATGCACTTTAATATTCCCGCCGTGGTGGAGGTATTTCTAATGAAAATGTATGTTCACCAGGGTCTCTAATGGCAGCTTGCAGTGTGTATTGCCACTGTCACTAGTGCAGCAGCCTACTGGTTTGATGCCTTGTCTGGTTCTATTCTGACAGATTCTCCCCTTGAGGATTAAGGCTCTTAAGTTAGCCTATTCCTATATTTTGGATGCTTCCTTACAGGTTATTTAGCTGGGAGTATAGATTTCTGGTTTTGTGGTTCTTGCCCGCAGAGTCTTATGATTGAAGTCCTGGTCTGCAGATGTTTCATCTAAGTCTAAGCTTTTAGCAATCCCTTACAAGGGTAAGACCTTGTTTGGTCCTGGCTTCACTGAAATGATTTCAGATATCACAGAAGGGAAGGGATTTTTTCTCCCTCAGGATAAAAAGAATAAGCAGAAAGGATGTCAGAGTAATTTTTCCTTTCTTTTGTAACTTTAGAGGTAAATCCTCCCCTTCCTCCTCCAAGCAACAACAATCTAAATCTTACTGGAAGCCTAGTCAGTCTTGGAATATGGGGAAGCATTTTAAAAAGCCTGCAGCTGACTCCAAGTCAGCATGAAGGGTCAGCCCCCAATCCGGGAGCAGATCAAACAAGGGGCTGTCAGTGTGCCGGGAATCAGACTGAGACGAGAAGTGCAAAAATAATCACACCTTTATTAATAGGAATAAATAATAAAAAGTCCACAAGTCAAATAACAAGCCAGGAGTCAAAACCAGAGATGGTAGTCAGACGAGCCGAGTCAGGAGCCAAAGCGAATAGTCAGACAAGCCGGAATCAGGAACAAGGAAAACAGCAGAGTCAGGAACAAGCCAGGGATCAGGAACCAACAGGTCTGAGACAACGCAAAGGCAAAGCATACTGAACAGGGGCCCTTTAAATAATAAGTGATGACATCACAATTCTGAAACTGCATCCTTCCTCACACGGATGATGCACACCAGTCTGGCCATAAAAGGAAGTGCAGGAAATGAGCAGCATCCCCCACAATGCACCATAGTCAGGAAGAGAGGTGAGCAAAATGGCTGCCAGCAGCACATGGCAAACAAAACAACAGGGAAAAAACCCTGACAGGGGCAGACTCTCTCTATTCGTTCAAGCCTGGATGCAAGATGTTCCGGACCCCTGGGTGGTGGAAATCATTTCCCAGGGATACAAAATAGAATTTAAGACTTTCCTTCCCAGAGGCAGGTTTCTTCTCTCAAGATTATGTGTAGTCCAGATAACGATAGAGGCGTTCTTAATTTATGTCAAGAACTGTTTGTAGTTCCCAAAAAGAGGGAACTTTCAGACCAATTTTGGACCTGGAGTGTTCAAATAAGTTCCTCAGAGTACCATACTTCAAGATGGAGACTATACGTTTCATTCTCCCTTTGGTCCAAGAGGGTCAGTTCTTGACAATCATAGACCAAAAGGATGCGTATCTTCATATTCCTATTCACTGGGATCATCACAAGTTTCTGAGATTGACTTTCTTGGACAATTACTCTGTTTGTGGCTCTTCCATTCAGCCTTGCCACAGCTCCCAGAAGTTTTTTCAAAGATTCTGGATGCTCTATTGGCAGTAATTTGGTCTGGCATTGCAGTGGTGCCATATCTGGACGACATTCTGGTTCAGGCGCCGTCTTTTCAGCAAGCATAATCTCATACGAGATCTTGTTGTCTTTTCTTCATTCCCTCGGTTGGAAGGTGAATATGGGAAAGAATTCTCTGATTCCAGCTACAAGGGTAGTGTTCTTGGGGACCATAATAGATTCCCTATTAATGAAGATTTTTTTGACAGAGGTCAGAAAATCAAAAATTCTCAACTCTTGCCTTGCCCTTCAGGCCTCTCTCTATGTGGCTCAGTGTTTGGAGGTAATTGGTCTGATAGTAGCTTTCATGGACATCATTCCATTTGCTCGGTTCCATCTCAGACCCCTGCAGTTATGCATGCACAGACAATGGAATGGGGTCTATGTGGATCTGTCTCCGCGAATAGATCTGGATTTGGTGAATAAAGACTCTCTTCTGTGGTGGTTGTCTCTGGAACAACTCTCACAGGCAACTTGTTTTCACAGACCTTTCTGGGCGATTGTGACCAAGGATGCCAGCCTTCAGGGTTGGGGAGCAGTCTGGTGCTCATTGAAGGTTCAGGGTCTATGGACTTGGAAGGAGTCAGTTCTTCCCATAGTCATCTTAGAACTGAGAGAATCTTCAATGCCCTGCTGGCCTGGCCTCAGTTAGCTTTAGCCCAGTTTATCAGGTTCCAGTCGGACAACATTACATCAGTGGCGTACATCAACCACCAAGGGGGGAACTTGGCCATGTTAGAAGTGGCCCAATTTATTCAGTGGGCAGAGACCCGCAACTGTTGTCTATCTGTGATCCGCATTCCAGGAGTAGACAATTGGGAAGCAGATTTTCTGAGTAGACAGACTTTTCATCCCGGGGAGTGGAAACTTCATCCAGAGGTGTTTTCCAGTTTGACCCTTAAATGGGGGTGGCCGGAGCTGGATTTTATGGCTTCTCAGCAAAATGCTAAGCTTCCGAGGTAAAGGTTCTAGGTCAAGGGATCCACAGGCTGTCTTGATGGATGCTCTGGCGGTCCCTTGGAATTTCAGTCTAGCATACCTTTTTCCTCTGTTCACTCTCCTTCCAAGAGTTATTGCTCGGGTCAAGCAGGAGAGGGCGTCACAGAATCTGGTATGCAGACCTAGTGGAAATATCATCTCTTCCACCTTGGAGACTTCCTCTGAGGAGGGACCTTCTTCTTCAGGGTCCCTTCCTTCATTTGTATTTCATTTTCTCTGATGCTGACTATTAGGAGATTGAACGCTTAATTTTAACTAAGCGTGGGGTTTCAGAGTCAGTCATTGAAACCTTGATTCAGGCTCGTAAGCCTGTAACTAGGAAGATTTACCATAAGATATGGTGTATATATCTGTATTGGTGTGAATCCAGAGGTTACTCTTGGAGTAGAGTTAGGATTTCTAGGATTTTGTCCTTTCTCCAGGAGGGTTTGGAGAAGGGTTTGTCGGCTAGTACTCTGAAGGGTTAGATTTCTGCATTGTCCATTTTGTTGCATAAACGTTTTGTGGATGTGCCAGATGTGTAGTATTTTTGTCAGGCTTTGGTTAGAATTAAGCCTGTATTTTACCCTGTTACTCCTCCTGGAGTTTTAACCTTGTTCTTAAAGTTTTGCAGCAGGCTCCTTTTGAGCCTATGCATTCCTTCAATATTAAGATATTATCTTGGAGGTTTTGTTTCTTGTTGCTTTTTCTTCTGCTCGAAGAGTTTCAGAACTCTCGGCTCTGCAGTATGATTATCCTTATCTTATTTTTCATTCTGATAAGGTGGTTCTGCGTACTAGATTAGGTTTCTTGCCTAAGGTTGTTTCGAACAGGAATATTAATCAGGAGATCGTTGTCCTTTTCTTGTGTACTATGCCTTCTTCTCTTAAGGAGCATTTGTTGCACAACCTAGATGTTGTGCGTGCATTGTAATTCTATCTACAATTGACTAAGGGCTTTCGTCAGTCTTATGCTTTGTTTTCTGAGAAACGCAAGGGACAGAAGGCTACGGCTACTTCTCTTTCTTTTTGACTGAAGAGTATTTTTTGTTTGGCCTATGAGACTGCTGGACAGCAATCTGCTGAGAGAATCACAGCTCATTCCTTGAGGGCTGTTTCTTCTTCCGGGGTTTTCAAAAATGAATTTGAAAGGCTGCAACTTGGTCTTCTATAAATTTGATACTTTTGCCTCGGCTGAGGCTTCTTTTTAGGAGAAAGGTTCTTTAAGCAGTGGTGCCTTCTGTTTAGGTTACCTGTCTTGTCCCTCTCTTATCATCTGTGTCCTTTAGCTTGGGTATTGGTTCCCACTAGTAATTGAGGATTCCATGGACTCACCATATCTTAGGAAAGAAAACATAATTTATACTTACCTGATACATTTATTTATTTCGGATATGGTGAGTCCATGGCCCACCCTTTATTTTAAGACAGTTATTTTTAACTAAAACTTCAGGCACCTCTACATCTTTGTGTTATCTTCTTTTTCCATTTCCCTTTGGCTGAATGACTGGGGGTTATTGGTAAGGTAAGTGACATATATAGCAGCTTTGCTGTGGCGCTCTTTGCCTCCTACTGCTGGCCAGAAGTGATATTCCCACTAGTAATTGATTATTCCGTGGACTCACCATATCCGGAAATAAATAAATTTATCAGGTAAGCATACATTATGTTTTTCCCACTACAATGTTCCTTTAAAGCAGTGACTGACAATTCTCCTAGCCCACAAGGTTGGCAGATCAATATTTAGAAGCCAGCTATTGAACAAACAGAATATATAATTATATAATATATTTACATAACGTTGGGTACTTTCTGTCTCTTGTTTTTTCCTCCAGAGAGTTTTTCTTAGTTTTGGTCAACCCAAAGCACACATTTGTAGTTATGCTTTTTCCTAGGACCAAAAAAACTATGGTACACGCTGTTGCCGCAAAAACTTGTGGCAAGAGCCGCATGTAGATTGGCCCCTCAGTTAGCCATCCCTGAATTAAAATATTTATCATAATTTATTTCAGTGTGCACATTTACATCTTTTGAGAGAACTTTTTTTTGTGTGCACGTGACTCACTGAGCATATGGCAGTATGCATGTTCATCCAACACTCGAGCATTCTTTGAGTGCCTGTGGTGAAATCACAAGTACATTTGCACAAGAAAATATTGTCATAAAACCCATAAATATAAAAATGATTTTAATGGACTTTTTTTTTTTAAATGAACTTCTGTGCAATTTAAATTACATTTTTATATCCCTTGAAAAAAAAAAATTTTGTAACTTAAAGGGACAGTAAAGTAAAAAATGATTTTTTAATGATTGATGATTTTTTAATGATTGAGATACAGGTGCTTTACTGGGAGCTAGCTGAGCACATTGGGTCAGACAATGACAAGAGGTATTTAAGTGCAGCCACCAATCACAAGCTATCACCTTTTACTTCATTGTTGCTTCTGAGCCAAGCTAAGTATACTCTTCAACAAAGGATACTTTACTGTCCCTGTAAATAGTATTTAATTTGTTTACACATATTGTTTCCTTAGCACTTTTATAATACACACACACACATATATATATATATATATATATATATATATATATATATATATATGTGTGTGTGTGTCTGATTTTATTTAAAGAAATATAAACTGTAGCGTATTACTATTACATGTGCAAATTATATAATGAAGTGCATTTTTTATTTGGTTTGGTTTTAGAAAAGTTAAAGATGTACGTCCTGCAATTATGCAATTTTTTAGCATGGCTTCTGCTCTCACATATCTAGACATGGCTGGAACAAGACTTCCTGCAGAGGCATTAAGGTAAGTTATTTAGTCATGCAGAAATGATTTGTCTTATCTCACTGTCTTGCTGCAAACAATTAGGAACAGTTATAAAACAGGAAATAAAATAGTTTCCACACAGCCTAGTTTACACCAACTTTATTGTATTGCCTGGTTTATATATCTTTCCCTAACTGTTCTCCACATAAGACAGAGATAAATAGAAAACTAGTTCAAACATGGCAGCCCCCATTACTTTATAGCATCTAGAGTACTTTATAGAAACTAACGCCTAGTTAGCCAATCGGAATCTAAGGGTCGTCATCTTGGATGACGTCACTTAAAGGAACCTTCATTCGTCACGTAGTCGTTGTTGGAAGAGGATGCTCCGCGCCAGATGTCTTGAAGATGGACCCGCTCTGCGTCAGAAGGATGAAGATAGAAGATGCCGTCTGGATGAAGACCACTTCTGCCCGTCTGGAGGACCACTTCTGATGGCTTCATTGAGGACATCTTGCCACTTGGATGAAGACTTCTCCCGGTAAGTGGATCTTCGGGGGTTAGTGTTAGGATTTTTTAAGGGTGTATTGGGTGGGTTTAATTTTTAGGTTAGGGCTTTGTGCCGTAATAGGGCAATGGGGAGCTTAGGTTTTTTTAGTTAGGGTTTTATTTGGGGGGTTGGTTGTGTGGGTGGTGGGTTTTACTGTTGGGGGGGGTGCTTGTTTTTTTTTACAGTTAAAAGAGCTGATTTCTTGGGGGCAATGCCCCGCAAAAGGCCCTTTTAAGGGCTATTGGTAGTTTAGGTTAGGCTAGGTTTTTTATTTTGGGTGGGCTTTTTTATTTTGATAGGGCTATTAGATTAGGTGTAATTAGTTTAAAGATCTTGTAATTTGTTTTTATTTTCTGTAATTTAGTGGGGTTTTTATGTAATTTAGCTAATTGTATTGAATTTATTTAATTGTATTTAATTTAGGGAATTTATTTAATTGTTAGGTGTTAGTGTAACTTAGGTTAGGATTTATTTTACATGTAAATTTGTATTTATTTTAGCTAGGTAGTTATTAAATAGTTAATAACTGTTTAGTAACTATTCTACCTAGTTAAAATAAATACAAACTTGCCTGTAAAATAAAAATAAACCCTAAGCTAGATACAATGTAACTATTAGTTATATTGTAGCTAGTTTAGGATTTATTTTACAGTTAAGTATTTAGTTTTAAATAGGAATAATTTAGATAATGATAGTAATTTTATTTAGATTTATTTTAATTATATTTAATTTGGGGGCTGTTAGGGTTAGGGTTAGACTTAGGTTTAGGGGTTAATAAATTTATAATAGTGGCGGCGACGTTGGGGGTGGCAGATTAGGGGTTAATAAATGTAGGTAGGTGGTGGCGATGTTAGGGGTGGCAGATTAGGGGTTAATAGGTATAATGTAGGTGGCGGCGATGTCCGGAGCAGCAGATTAGGGGTTAATAAATATAATATAGGTGGCGGCGATGTTGGGGGCAGCAGATTAGGGGTTAATAGGTATAATGTAGGTGGCGGCGATGTTAGGGGCGCCAGATTAGGGGTTAATAATATTTAACTAGTGTTTGTGAGGCATGAGTGTGGCGGTTCAGGGTTTAATATGTTTTTTATAGTGGCGGCGATGTCGGGAGCGGTAGATTAAGGGTTAATAATTTTATTTTAGTGTTTGCTATGCGGGAGGGCCTCGGTTTAAGGGTTAATAGGTCGTTTATTGGTGTTAGTGTACTTTGTAGCACTTTAGTTATGAGTTTTATGCTACAGATTTGTAGTGTAAAACTCATAACTTCTGACTTAAAAATACGTTAGGAATCTTGGCGGTAGAGGGTGTACCGCTCACTTTTTGGCCTCCCAGGACAAACTTGTAATACCGGCGCTATCCAAGTCCCATTGAATAAAGCCTTTACGAAATTTACGTAAGTTGCTTTGCGTTCAGACCAAAAAAGTGTGCAAGACTCGTAATACCAGCGGGCGTGAAAAATCAGCATTAGGACCTGATAACGCTGCTTTTCACCTTAACGCAAAACTCGTAATCTAGCCGTAAATTTTTATACTTACATCATCAATATTTAAACAATTAATATAATGGTAAAAAAAATACAGCTACATATTACTCTAATGCTTATCTTTGCTTTGAAGACATCATTATGTGTAGCAGGCATTTACTTTTTAACATCCCTTTAAGTAAAAAAGGCCTAATTGTCATTGCTGTTGTAAATTATTCAAACGGTGGTACAGCAACTATCTCTATGAAAGTCAGTGGGGATTTTTTTTATGTTACCACTGGTTTACATATTTTAATGTAATGGCTGGGGTTTTTTCTCGTACCCTTAAACAGGCAAATTTGCCCGTTTGCGGGCACCTGATAAATTAGCTCTCCACTTGTAATTTAGACCTTAGAGTTTAATGTACCTTTTAAAAAAATAACATAAACATATTTAAAATATAATCAGTATATAGGAAAAATGCTACAAAAATTTGCTGCGTGATGAATGACTAAAATAGTTTATATAAAAATATATTTTTAACACAATTGCAAATCTGACACGTTTTGGAATAACTATATTGTCTCTATCTAGAAACAAAACAAGAGTTATATTCCTGTGCCACTGCCGGCCACCATCACGCAAAGGCTATGAGACAGAACCAAGACAAAGTGGTTCACTATTAAATATAATCTTCTATCTGCAGATGTCACACATGCATCAAGTCAAAGAGCACATTGCTGATGGAGGTAAAAGTGAGCAGTAACCATAGTGCTAACCCGATATACGCGATCCGATAGGGGCGCGATCCGATATACGGCGTAGTTTTCAGCGCAAGCGAGGGAACCCGTGCTGCCCGTAATTTCACCTCGCACATTGGGGTATTACATATACCCTGCCGGCAGTTCCTAAAGTGCCGTAAGTCGGATAAACTAGCGATGTCCAGAAATAAGCGTAACTACAAATTTCTGGAGTAGCTAGTGACTTACGGCACTTTAGAAACTGCCTGCGCCTAAGAAAACTAACTAAAATATTAAATCTCCCGTAACTGTCTAACCTGCCTCCCAAAAATAAGCCCGATACATATACCCCTATATCCGCAATCCCCCCTCTCACTCCTAATAATAAATGTATTAACCCCTAGACCGACAACCCCCCACAATGCAATAAGCCTAATTATTAACCCCTAAACCGCCATAGCCCACACCGCAATAAACCTAATCTAGTATTAACCCCTAAACCGCCATAGCTCACACCACAATAAACCTAATCTAGTATTAACCCCTAAACCGCCGTAGCCCACATAGCCTATTAAATCTATTAACCCCTAATCTGCCGCCGCTGCCAACGTTGCTGCCACTATAATAAAGTTAATAACCCCTAAACCTAAGTCTAACCCTAACACCCCCTAACTTAATTATTATTTAAATAAATCTAAATAATATTACTATTATTAACTAAAGTATTCCTATTTAAAACTAAATACTTATAAAATAAACCCTAAGATAACTACAATATAATTATTAATTACATTGTAGCTATTTTAGGATTTATTTTTATTTTACAGGCAACTTTGTATTTATTTTAACCAGGTACCTGTAAAATAAATCCTAACCTAAGTTACAAATACACCTAACACTACACTATCATTCAATTAATTAAATAAATTAACTACAATTAGCTAAAATTAAATACAATTAAATTAAATAAACTATAGTACAAAAAAAAACAACTAAATTACAGAAAATAAAAAAAATTACAAGAAGTTTAAACTAATTACACGTAATCTAAGCCCCCTAATAAAATAAAAAAGCCCCCCAAAATAATAAAATACCCTACCCTATACTAAATTACAAATAGCCCTTAAAAGGGCTTTTTGCGTGGTATTGCCCCAAAGTAATCAGCTCTTTTACCTGTAAAAAAAGAAATACACCCCCCCAACATTACAACCCACCACCCACACACCCCT
The DNA here is from genome assembly GCF_027579735.1 of Bombina bombina. Taxonomy (NCBI): domain Eukaryota; kingdom Metazoa; phylum Chordata; class Amphibia; order Anura; family Bombinatoridae; genus Bombina; species Bombina bombina. The sequence continues at coordinate 875,160,375 of NC_069499.1, forward strand.
ACTCTAAAACCCACCCAATCCCCCCTTAATAAAACCTAACACTACCCCCTTGAAGATCACCCTACCTTGAGCCGTCTTCACCCAGCCGGGCACAAGTGGTCATCCAATCCGGGCAGAAGTCTTCATCCGATGGGGCAGAAGAGGACATCCAGACCGGTAGAAGTCTTCATCCTATCCGGGCAGAAGAGGACATCCGGACCGGCAGAAGGCTTCATCCAAGCGGCATCTTCTATTTTCTTCCATCCGGCGAGGAGCGACTCCATCTTGAAGACATCCGGTGCAGAGCATCCTTCCAGCACGACGGACTAACGACGAATGACAGTTCCTTTAAATGACGTCATCCAAGATGGCGTCCCTCGAATTCCGATTGGCTGATAGAATTCTATCAGCCAATCGGAATTAAGGTAGGAAAAATTCGATTGGTTGATTTAATCAGTCAATCGGATTGAAGTTCAATCCGATTGGCTGATTGGATCAGCCAATAGAATTAACCTCGCATTCTATTGCCAATCAGAATTCGAGGGACGCCATCTTGGATGACGTCATTTAAAGGAACCGTCATTCGTCGTTAGTCCGTAGGTAGCTATTAAATAGTTATTAACTATTTAATAGCTATTGTACCTAGTTAAAATAAATATAAGGTTGCCTGTAAAATAAAAATAAATCCTAAAATAGCTACAATGTAATTATTAATTATATTGTAGCTATCTTAGGGTTTATTTTATAGGTAAGTATTAAGTTTTAAATAGGAATACTTTAGTTAATAATAGTAATATTATTTAGATTTATTTAAATAATAATTAAGTTAGGGGGTGTTAGGGTTAGACTTAGGTTTAGAGGTTATTAACTTTATTATAGTGGCGGCGACGTGGTGGCGGCAGATTAGGGGTTAATAGATTTAATAGGCTATGTGGGCTATGGCGGTTTAGGGGTTAATACTAGGATAGGTTTATTGCGGTGTGGGCTATGGCAGTTTAGGGGTTAATACACTTTATTAGTTATTGCGGGGGGGGGGGATCGCGGTTGACAGGTAGATAGACATTGCACATGCGTTAGGTGTTAGGTTTTTTTTTTTGCAGGCATTTTAGGGAGTTACGGTGCTCCCATACTCAGCGCAAGGCCTGCTACGGCTGCATTTTATGGCGAGGTGAAAATGGAGTAAGATTTCTCCATTTTCTCCACGTAAGGCCTTGCGCTGGATATTGGATACCGACTTACGACGCAGTCCCATGTTAGCTTATGGGAGTAAAAATTGTGAGCGACTGGTGAAATATACGTGCCGCATTTAGATGCGGCGCTGTATATAGGATACCAAAAACGAGCAAAAACCGGCGTCGCTGGCTTTTGCGGGCGACGCTGCATATCGGATCGGGCCCCAAGAGAGAATAGACACAACCTTCACCCACAATATTCTTAACTTTTATATTTTGGTAAACAGTGCTGCATCATCAAAAATATTGCCTGAAACTGCAAGAGATGGCAAAAGCAACATATGGATGATTCCATTTGTTAAAGGGACAGCGTACTTGAAAATCAAGTAGACTGTCCCTTTAAATTATGTACGTATAGAGCAAATGGCAGAGAGGAAATCCTGGTGAGACAGTTGACACTGCAAGTAGACACAGGTGGTCAGAACAGTGGTGAACTGCTATGATAGCAGATAGCCAATGACGTGACAATAATAATAGTTTAACGTACAAACCCTTAAGTATTGAGCAAAGCTCAACTGTCATCACTAAACACTAAGGCCCCCCGATATTCAAAGCATCGAAGCCAGAAAGGCAGTTTCTCGTCAGTCTGTTGATACACTTTAAAAAAGTACAGACGAGTGTCGATGTGTCTCCCATAGGAAATATTAGGGATTGCAGGTTCTGCAAAGTCCGCCGACATCGCCACTTGTCTGCACATTCAGTGGGTGGAGGGCGTATTTAAAGTTTTCTTACATAACACAGACAGTGCGCTCGCTAAAACCAAACACGGTTTCTGTGTAGGAACGCTTGAAATAATGCCTGTGTAACCTAACTTTAACTACACCTACACTACCTGCCTCACTCTGGAAAGTCTCGCCACTGAAAAGGTGGCGAGACAAACATGGCTGAAACCCTACACGTTTTCTGTATTTCAGAGATTGGACTATATCGCACTACTGGCGATGTATCCTAATCAAAATGCAGGTTACTCCCCTGGAACACCCAGCTAACTCCCACAGAACGCCTACATCTACTTCATGTCTTAGCTGTACCTGACTAATAAAGACAAAAAAACAAAGTCCCTATTATAACAATAGAAGCTATGGTGACACATGTATATTCAATGTTTAAATTATATACATTTTCCTGTATAATGCACATTAATTTAAGTATATTGTATAGAGTTTAAATGTTTTTATAACATGGAAACAAAGGTACAATACTTAAATAGATATTTTGTCCCTAAAAATAAATAAATAAAGCCCTATTCTAAAAAAAAGGTTGCCCTGAAAAGAACATTTGGTTGGACATTGCCCTTAGAAGGAAATTTGCTAGGGCATTGCCCTAAAGGGAATATAGCTCTCTTGACTATAAAAATAAAAAAGCCCTTTTCTAAAAAAATCCTGAAGAGGTCATTTAGTAGGGCATTGCCATAAAGAAGATTAAGCTATTTTGTGAGTTTAAAAAAAAATACCCTATACTAAGAAAATCCTAATCTAAAAAAAAACTAAGGGAAAAAAACATGTCCAAAAAAAAAAACAACCAAAAAAAATCCTAATTCTAAACCCCAGTTTTTACTTACCCAACTTAGCTCTGGCTCCTACGTATCAGCTCAGACGGTGTTCCTCTTCCTCCAGACGGGGGTCCATCTTTATCCCAGTGGCAGTCCATCTTCAGTCATCTTCTACAATGGCGCTGCTCCACTGGGGAAGTCTTCTTCTATCTTCCATTCGATGTGTCTTCTTAGCTTCTCATCTTTTAGTCTTCAGTTTAGGGATACATAGGTGTATTTATTAGGCTCTGTGCTATATATTTAAAAGGGATCCTTTACTTTATGTAGCCAATGTTGGTGCTATTGCTGCTTGGAATATTTCTCCAGCATCGCCACCCATTGCTATCTAGAGTAAAATGCCTCTCGGCGATGCTGCCTTTAGACAGCAATGTCGGCACTTTTACATTTTTTGCCGGCTTTCTTGACATTGCGTCGGATCCCTTTTGAATATATTGCTGCCTTGCAGCACTTTTGATCATCAGGGCCTAAGTTTGGAGACTGACAGATATGAAACAGAATGCTATTTTTCGACAATAGGACCACAGGAACTCCGAAGGCCAAGTATAAACTGCATTGTTGCAAATATAAGATTAGCAGGTACACAGGCAAGTTAACTTTAGAAGATCAGAATTCAGGCTTAGATCAGAATTCAGAATGCAGGTTAGTGTGGTGGTTTGTCTCTGACCACCACCACCACAATACCTCTTTCATCTAACATTTTATTTTTGCTCGATATATATGTTTTGGTAGTTCTATTAAAATATGCTTATTGCCTTTGTTTTACATAATTATGCTGCTCCTAAATGGTTAACAGTAAATAGACTATGTGTTAATCCTGTTTATACCCAGTCATTTAGTCCAAGTATTAGTTTGTAACTGTTGTTTGTGCTTTGTCTTTAGAACAATTTTTCAAGGACTGGCCAGTAACAACACAATGAGAGATCTTCATTTGGATCTGAGTGACTGTGAGGTGAGATAAATACACTCCCTGTAAACCAGCGGTATAAATTCACTTTCCTTATATTCTGATTACATTTTATAGCCTACCTAGAATTTACTCACCAACATCTTTCCTAGTTTCCTGCCCATAGGATGCTGCTACACCCTTGTACTTGCATCCGCAAACGTCATGTTGTAAAGTGATATGAAACTTATATGTTTAATTAAAAGCATGTTCATTATTTATTTAGCCTGCCTTTCCTGTAATTATTTCCTAAAATGTGTGCTTTATCTACTGATCCAGGAAAGCTATAGAGCATAAGCTCATTTATTTCTGTCCATAATTTGCCACAGATATAAAGATTAAATTAAGATATAACAATAGGTTTTAAAATGCTTTTAAAAATGTGTCATATATATATATGTGTGTGTGTGTGTGTGTGTGTCTGTATATACTGGGACAGTATATATATCCCTTAAAATATTGAAATGCTCCACTATTCGACATTACCATTTATTTGGTGATGTAGACTTGTTTATGTTGAAGTGGTGTCTGCTTATTTGGCATTGTGTGCATTTGTAGCTGCTAATAAATCAAAACACTATTAATAAGACAAATGTTTCCAATTAATATGTTATACATTTTATACTATATTGATAAATCATAGAGAGACTCTTTATGCTATGGTAAATCTACTCAAAAAGATAGAAATTGTTCTTGTTGCAGAGTATTTAAAATTCTTAGCAAATCTATTCAAGTGTCTGTCTGCTCTGCATGTGTCAATGTAAAAATGAAAACAATCTATTTGCTGGTATGGTTATAGTCACATGTGCTAATGTTGTATGTTAATGGTAAATTATGTTGTTCTAGCTCCGATCATTGGGGGCCCAAGTAATCCAAGACATGATTGTGGATGTGAATCCTCTCTCCAGCCTGAATATTTCTGGGAATGGTAAGAACCCAAACACATGACTGTAAAACAAAATATAATATCATTGATTATTAAATGGTTGTATATTTGAATAGTTTATATACTTTTAATCATAAAGAAGGTACAAAAATGCAGTATGTATTAGGGAGACCATAGTTTTTATATGACTTACTCAGTATGAGTTAGTGACCTTAAAGGGACTTGAAGCACAAATATTTTCTTTCATGATTCATATAGATCATGCAATTTTAAACAACTTTCCAATTTACTTCTCTTATCTAATTTTCTTCCTTAACTAGGTATTCATTGTTGAAAAACAAACCTAGATAGGTTTAGGAGCAGCAATGCACTACTGGGAGCTAGATGCTGATTGGTGGCTGCTCATACAGTCATGGCCAAAAATATTGGGACCCCTGCATTTCTGTCAGATAATGAACGACTTCTCCCAGAAAATTGTTGCAATTACAAATGTTTAAGCATTCTCATGTTTATTTATTTTTTTTTGTATTGGTATGACACACAAAAGTGGAGAAAAAAAAGCCAAATCTGACACATTCCACGCAAAACTCCAAAAATGGACTGGACAAAATTATTGGCACCTCCTCAAAATTGTGAGAAATTATTGCATTCCAAGATTGTAATGCTCCTGTAATTTGTAATTAAACTCACCTGCATAAATTAACAGGTTCTGACAATATAGAAATCACACCGGGCAACCAGTTAATTTGGTGAAAAATTGACTCAACCATTCTGCTGTGTGTCTCTGTGTGCCACACTGAGCATGGAGAATAGAAAGTGCAGCAAAAAATTGTCTGAGGGTTTGAGAACAAAAATTGTGGAAAAGCATGGACAATCTTAAGGTTACAAGTCCATCTCCAGAGATCTTAATGTTCCTGTGTCCACTGTGCGCAACATTGTCAAGAAATTTACAGCCCATGGCACTGTAGCTAATCTCCCTAGACGTGGAAAAAAAGAGAATAATGTATCAAAATTTGCAACAAAGTATTGTTCGAATGGTGCATAAAAAACCTTGATCAACTTCCAGACAAATTTAAGAAGACCTTCATGCACAGGGTACAAATGTGTCAGCTTGCACTATACGTCGCCATCTGAATGAAAAGGAACGATATGGTAGGAGACCCAGGAGGACCCCACTGCTGACACAAAAACATAAAAAAGCCAGATTGGAGTTTGCCAAAACTTACTTGAGGAAGCCAAAATCCTTTTGGGAGAATGTGCTGTGGACAGATGAAACACAATTACAGCTTTGTGGTAAAGTCCATTATTCTACTGTTTCAGAAAAAGAAATTATGCTTTTTTTTAAAAAAAAAAAAAAAGAATACAGTCCCTACAGTCAAGCATGGTGGAGGTTCACTGATGTTTTGGGGTTGCTTTGCTGCTTCAGGGACTGGATGTCATGACTGTGTGCATGGCATTATGAAATCTGAAGTCTACCAAAGAATTCTGTGGTGCATTGTAGGCCCAGTGTCAGAAAGTTGGGCCACCGTCAGAGGTCATGGGTCTTACAGCAGGACAATGACCCAAAGCACAGGTCAAAAAGCACCCAGAAATGGTTTAAGACAAAGTGTTGGAGAGTACTGAACTGGCCAGCAATGAGTCCAGATCTCAATCCCATAGAGCACCTGGGAGAGATCTCAAAATAGCAGTTTGGAAAAAGGAACCCTTCCAATCTGAGAGACCTGGAGCAGTTGGCGATAGAAGAGTGGTCCAAAATTCCAGTAGAAAGGTGTAAGAAACTCAATGAAGAGATTGATTTCAGTTATTTTTCCCAAGGAGTGTGCTACCAAATATTAAATTGAGAGTGCCAATAATTTTGTCCAGTCAATTTTTTTGGAGTTTTGCAAAGAATGTGACAGATTGGCTTTTTTTCTCCACCTTTTTGTGTCATACCAATACAAACAAAATAAATAAACATGAGAATGCCTAAACATTTGTAATTGCAACAATCTTCTGAGTGAAGTGGTGCATTATGTGACAGAAATGCAGGGGTGCCAATATTTTTGGCCATGACTGTATACACCTCTTGTTATTGGCTCACCAGATGTGTTCAGCTAGATAACAGTAGTGTATTACTTTTCATTTAACAAAGGATACTCGGAGAATGAAGCACATTTGATAGTAGAAGTAAATTGGAAAGTTGTTTAAAATTGTATCCTCTAGCTGAATCATGAAAGAACATTTTTTGAGTTTTATGTTCATTTAAAGGACTTTGAGGGCTAAATGTTTTGCTTTATGTGAAATGAACACCATTACCACTAAGTATAACGACAGAGAACAAAACTCAGCATTACTATAATCCATTTAAAATACTTTTATTTATTGGTTTAACCATTTTTAGGGTTCTAGATAATTATGTGGAGCAGTTAATCCTTTTTTCACCTGGTTTCTTCAGTAGTAGCAAAGTAATAAAGGGACACTGAACCCATTTTTTTTTCTTTTGTGATTCAGATAGAGCATGCAATTTTAAGCAACTTTCTAATTTACTCCTATTCTTAATTCTTCTTCATTCTCTTGCTATCTTTATTTAAAAAAGGCATCTAAGCTTTTTTTATTGATTCAGATCTCTGGACAGCACTTTTTTTTATTGGTGGATGAATTTATCCACCAATCAGCAAGAACAACCCAGGTTGTTCATCAAAAATGGGCCGGCATCTAAACTTACATTTTTGCATTTCAAATGAAGATACCAAGAGAATGAAGAAAATTTGATAATAGGAGTAAATCTGAATCATGAAAGAAAAAAATTGGGTTCAGTGTCCCTTTAAGTAAAAAGGTGTACTTAGTGGGACATGCACCCCAGAGACATATTATTAATTACATTATTATAATACTTTATTATTTACAATGATATTACTAGCTGGATTAAAAAATATGTATCATATTACTCGAGTATTACAATTCACATCAATTCACTTCCATCAACAGAAAATGTACTCTGTAATTTAAGTGAAAGATCACATATTGCTTACATTTTATCTCTGACTTTATTCTGTTCCTATATCAGCGCTCTTGATCCTCTGCAATAAAACACCTTAAAGGGATATGAACCACCCAAAAAAATATTTTATGATTAAGAAAGAACATATAATTTGTGTCTGGCGCACTACATACCATATAGTATTGTTACAAATAGATAACATTCTTGTACAACTGCTGCCGTATAGTGCTTCACAGCTTACGTCTCTGATTTTCTACAAAAGATACCAAGAGAAAGAAGAATATTTGATAACAGTAAATTAGAAAAAAAATAATTTAAAAGGGCATGCTCTGTATAAATCATGAAAGAAACAGTTTAAGTTTCATGTCCCTTTAAATTATGCAACAAAGGTTTTATAAAGTCACAGACAGTGGAGGCAAACGGTGCATTCATTACTGTAGACCCCCAAAACTTTATTGGAGCAACATTGTTTTAAAATGGAAACATTTTGAGACGGACAGATCATTAATCACAACAATAAATTTAAACCTGAAGATACACTACTTGTACTATATTTTGGTGCCAAACTATGTTAAAGCAGGAACCATAGATTCCTCATTCATACACATTTAAAACAATATCGCCATCTAGTGACTAATATTTATATATACAGATCATTTGTTCCAAAAGTACAGAGAATTTGAAACATACTGGATTAAGAAAACTAACCTACTATTTGTGGGCACAAACATCTCTGCTTTAGTAATCAACAGGGCAACCATCTCACTTATAAAGGATGCTCAGTAGTAAAAGATTTTGTTACAACTTAGATCTTTTTCTTCACATATTTACCAAATTTTACTTTTTTAATAAAGATACTTAATTATTTAATTATTTCTTCCCTAAAGGCCTTTAAGACCTTTAAGATTAATACAATAATAATGCTGACTGTTAAAAAAATAATGGTAGGAAAACCATATACCCTTAAAGGGTCAGGAAACCTCAAAACTTACTTTCACGATTTAGATAGAACATACAATTTTAAACAGATTTTCAATTTACTTCTATAATTAAATTTGCTTTATTTTCTTGTTATCCTTTGCTGAAGGGACAGCATTGCACTACTAGCAGCTAGCTGAATACATCTAGTTAGCCAATCACAAGAGATAAATGTGTGCAGGCACCAATCAGCAGCAGCTCCCACTAGTGTAGGATATATGTGTGTATTACTTTTCAACAAGGAATATCCAAAAGAACAAAGCACATTTGAAAATAGAAGTGAATTTAAAGTGACTTAAATGACAAGCTCTATCTGAATCTTGCAAGTTTAATTTTGACTTTGCTATTCCTTTAACTCCCTATTTCACTCTATCTTGTTTCTAAGCTTAGACAAAGCCACACTCCTCACTGATCTCCTTGTAGCAGAACTTTGTTTTTTCATTAACCGCCTCTCTTACATTGAAAGCTTTTATGGAGGCTTATGTGTTTAATTATTCTGTATCTTTATAAATTTGTCATATTTGTTTGTATACATCCGGTTTTCATTAACATTTCTGTATATGTTGGTGCACTACAAAGAAAGGATAATCCCAAGAATCATCTTTTGCGATTTTATCTTTGCAGGGTTTGATTCTGAAATGGTAACACTGATCCTATCGATAAGCAGAAGCATATCCTTAAAGCATGTCTCATTGGGAAGGAACTTCAATTTAAAACCTGGGTGAGAATATAACATTTTAAAGTTGTATATTGAACAATATTACTGTTTCCTTTATTTTCCATACAGAACAACTCCAACCTTAAGAATAGAAAATAATAAACAGAAAAAAGAGAGAGAATCAAGGTTAAAATGTGATTCTAATAAGTTCAGCTAACCGTAGTTCGTCCCATGTTCATCGGACCTTGCTAGGAGTCCAAGTGCTACTATCTGCTGGGTGCTATAGTAGGTAAAGGTTCCCCGAGGACAGTAGACAGAGTGGCCTCATGACTTTAGCTACAACAGGAATAACCCTGACAAAGCCCTCACTCATGGCACACAGAGGCTTTTCATAACAGTGAAAGAACTGCTAAGGAGAGGACAAGCATAAGAAGGTTGGGATAGTTCGGCCAGGATTACATTGATGTAAAGTCCTATTCTACCCAGTGGCGTATTTAGGTTTTGTGTAGCCCTAGGCACTCTGCTGCCCCCTAATCATTCCCCCCCCAGGTTTTAGGCCTTTTGTATGTCATAATATTTTTTTATTTACAGTAATGTGAATTGTTTTAAAAATAATTTCATGGCATTTCCTAAGCTAACGTTCTCTAGGGCTTGCAAAACACTTGCATACACACTTATACACACACATAGTCACAGACACACACACACACACACTGAGTTATACACATACACACAGTCACGAGAACACACAATTATACACACTATTATAAACCCTTACTTCTAAAATAACTGTAAGCTTCTTACAAATATAGCCTCAACAAATTGTGCTGCCCCCCTCTAATCTGCTGCCCTAGGCAAGTGCCTTGTTTGCCTAGGCCAAAATACGCCCTTGAGTCTACAGCCTGGTTTCTCAACAGCCGGGCCGTGGCCCAGTACCGGGCGGTGATAGCCCTGCTGGTGGGCCCTGACCTGTCATGCCCCCACTGCACACTCTTACCCCACTGCAAACCAGGTGCAGACTGAGATCAATCAAGGCCCCAGGAACACTGTCTCACACTGACCGAAATGTATTAAATTGTATGCAAATGTACATGGTAGCCTTCCTGCCCTGCCCCCAACAGGCCCCTCATCCTACAGAGCCAGGACCCCAACATTAAGGGCCAGAGAAAGGGCACCCAACCTCCAGGGCCAGACCCCCACACTCCATGGCCCTCACAGCGACAGACCCCTACCAGGGCCCCCACTAAACCCACACTTATTTGCTTAGTTACTGAAAAGGGCAACTGAAAACTCCAGCTTAAGGAATGCACCAAGATCCGTGGAGATACCATTTGTGGGCCCCCCTACTTGCTGGTCCCTCGGCCCAGGTCCTTTTTGCCTGGCTGATCAGCCCGCCCCTGCTGCTCACTATATACAGATAAATAAATATATATATATATATATATATATATATATATATACCGGTATATAGATATGTATATAGATATATATATGTGTGTATATATATATTTATATATATATATATATGTATATGTATATATAAATATATATATAAACTACTGGGCCCCGGACATGTCTAGCTAAAATTTACCGGGCCTTGAGGTCACTTTGGTTGAGAACCACTGGTCTACAGCACTATTAGCTAATAAGTCACTGGTTCCCCCATCTAATGAGAATGTCTATGGATATAGATCTTGGACTCTTCCTTTGCTCATAAAAAGACACAATCTTCCATGCCAAACATATGAATTATTAAATTCAGCTATAAAAATATTGAAAAGCCCAAAAGTATCCATATCTTCTGCCTACTGTCTTGTCTGGGACAATTCTTCTCTATGGATGTAAAATCACAGTTTGCCAGTGAAATGTATTACCTTGTCTAATGTTCTTGAATTGCTAGATGAAGATTTTCCGGGAGGCCTTAGCAAGAGAACTTTAAAAATTCAAGAAAACATTTAATCTATGTTTGTAGAATTCTAAACCCTCCATTTAATTATAATCTCATTCTTTAAACCAAGTCTTGAAGTCTTGATTAATTATATTTCTGAGCCATAATGCAAAGCATCATTTTGGAATCTTACAGAAAAATTCTAGGTAGTTAGCTGCTCAGTTCTTGCTGAAACACTCTTCTCAGAGCAATTTTCCTTTCTTCTAGACAAGAAACTAGTTGATAGTAAAACTCTATACACTTTAGACGTAGTCAGATGCCAACAGATTTGCATGAAATTAATTAAATTAAATTAATTAATTAAAGAATGGAGGTAAATTGATAAACTTCTTGTTAACCACCAGGACACCATAAAAGATGTATTCCTACCACAACTATTGTTTTACAGGAACACGAAACCCAAAATCTTTCGTTCATGATTCAGATAGAGAATGCAATTTTTAAAAAAGTTTTCAATTTACTTCTATTATCAAATTAGTTTTGTTCTTTTTTCTATTCTTTATTGAAGAGATATGTAGATAGGTAGTGTGCACATATCTGAAGCACTACATGACAGGAAATAGTGCTGCCATCTAGTGCTCTTGCTAATGTATAACATTGTTGTAAAACTGCTCCCATATAGTGTGTGCATACTCCTGAACTTACCTTCCTGTTTTTCAACTAAGGATAACAAGAAATGAAATATGAACAAAAAATTTGGGGTTTATGTCCCTTTAATATAGACTGTGCAATGAATGATCTCAGTCTATAATGCAATAAAGACATCAGTGCAAACATTAGTGCTACTTGGGCTTAAAGGAATATAAATGTACAAAAATAAAATGCTCTTATACGGTTTAAACACATAGTTCAAATCAGCTACAGAGCAGTAATGCACTACTGCTGGTAAGTTGATGACAAATATGTGTAGCCACCAATCACCAGCTAGCTCCCAGTAGTGTAGGATATGTACATATTCTTTTTCAATAAAGGATACCAAGAGAACACAGTTTATTTGAAAACAAAGTGAATGTAATGCTCTACCTGAATCTGAAGTTTAATATTGACTTTCCTATGTCTCAGTTTACAAGGTCAATCTCTACTTCTGGGGCAGCTGAAACGGACTTGGAGGCCCATTTATCAAGCTCCTAATGGAGCCCGTGTTTCCGGCGAGTCTTCAGACTCGCCAGAAACGCATGTTATGGAGCAGCCTGTCTGCCTGCTCTGAGCATGCGGACAGAGATCGCCACAATTCAACCCGATCGAGTACGATCGAGTTGATTGACACCCCCCTGCTAGCAGCTGCGAGTCTGCAGGGGGCGGCGTTGCACCAGCAGCTCACAAGAGCTTATTGCTCTCCGCATTCAGCAATGTCTGTCGGACCTGATCCGCACTGTTGGATCAGGTCCGACAGACCTTTGATAAATAGGCCTCTTGATCTAAAGACACAAGCTAGATGTGCAGGACTTAAGCTGAGGAGAAATTGGGAAGAAAAGTACATTGCTCTGTATTATATGATAAAGATTTTAGTATGTTCTAATCAGAATTATTTATTTATGCATGGTTATTATAGCTGACCCTTCCTCTTCACTATTTTTTTTAATGGGCAAGCAATGTTCCCTCTAAGATATTTTTCTAACCTAGCCCTAGCGCACAACTGTGGACATAGCTATTTGAGCCACAATTTACAATATTAACTTTTACAGAACAGCGTTACTATTTTTTTTATTTTTATTTTTATTTTGGTGAAGCCTGGCTCTAAATATAGCACCGCGGTACACTCTACTTACAGAGCCAAGGAAAACTGCAATTTAAGCGCTAACTACAGAATGTGGGAACTTAGAGGAACTAAGTAAAATCTAAGATGTAAAAACTAACTGTGGTTGGTGCCAGGTTTCATTTTATGTGTTGGGAATTTACAGTTACAGAGGATGATTTTACAGTATTTTGATCTAACAGTGAAAAGAGCTGTGTGTGAACTATAATTTTACAGTAGGTTGTAACATAATTTACAAATTGAGGTACGAGATATGTATTAATATATTACAATAGGACTTGTTTTGCTCTACACATTGCATTTTTCTAAATAGAGCAGATTAATTGTATACCTTTTCTGGATTAGGCTCTGGAATCCACAGACTTTGACATCGTTTTTTTTCTGACAAATACAGGGTACCATAAGGATTTTATATAACGTTAACATGTTGATAAAGGACAATGTATTAACTTGGTCAATACGTAAATTTTTGTAAAATATACTGTATATTCTCTAAATACCCTGACACGCCTAACTATTACACTGTATTGTATATACCTTCTCCCTAGTACTTCATACATACCTAGTTGCAATTTACTTGTAGTTTAAAAATACATTATATATAGCAAGTGATCACTGTATTGCAAAAAGTCTACATACAATGTTTAAAAAAAAAAAGTAGAAATGGCTATTTTTATTTGATCCATTTACATTGCTTTCCAGTCCAGGGATATAATCATTGAAAAACTTTTGGAGCATTGGCTATCTGGTCTTCTTTGCTGTAGGGACAGATATAAATAATCTCCTGCACTGATCAAGTAATTGCTATATAGTTTGTTGTAGGGTCGAAGTTCAGAATCCTGCAGGATACAGTCCAGCCTATTTTGGGACAGGGAAAAACAAAAATGTTTACATTTAAAGGGACAGTCTAGTCAAATTAAACCTTCATAATTTAGATAGGGCATGTCATTTTAAGGAACTTTCCAATTTACTTTTATCAGCAAATTTGCTTTGTTCTCTTGGTATTATAAATTGAAAGCTAAACCTAGGTAGGCTCATATGCTAATTTCTTAGCCTTGAAGGGCGCCTCTTATCTGACAGTTTTCACAGCTAGAGGGCGTTGGTTCATGTGTGCTATATAGATAACATTGAGCTCACACCCGTGAAGTTACTTGTGAGAGGGCACTGATTTGCTAAAATGCAAGTCTGTCAAAAGAACTGGAATAAGAGGGCAGTCTGCAGAGGCTTAGATAGAAGGTAATCACAGAGGTAAAAAGTATATTAATATAACTCTGTTGGTTATGCAAACCTGGGGAATGGGTAATAAAGGGAATATCTATCTTTTTAAACAATACAAATTCTGGAGTAGACTGTCCCTTTAAATACAACGTTAACAGGTAAATTAGGTGCTGGAATCTAGAGTGAATGTACAAATAAATCTTTATATTTAAAAGGAGAACAAAATACTAGACCAGCCTCACCTGTGTGATGCATTCATGATGGAGTTGATTACTTCCTTTACAGATATTTCAGATTTAACGTTATTCAAGATTAAATTGCGCACACATTTTAGTCAATCGGTCAAAAATTGCTCAGGTTAACATTTGTGCACCTGCTGTTTAACATTAGAGGGAACATTGTTGGTAAGTTCTACTAAGGTGAACCAAGTATAATTTTCACATCTTGTCTCATGTCACTCACCAAGTTTCCTACCCACCAACAATAATAGATTCTCAGGCTTTGTTTTTCTGTTAAGCTCTTTCTTAAAATGCCATCATCATTGCTGCAATCTAGTAGGGTGAACCAAGATAAGGATATTAAAGAGACATGCGTACGTTGCCTCATGGCAATCAAAAAGACCCTGTAATCATTCTTACAATGACAGAAAAATAATCAAAATGTGATATCACAGAAGGTTTGAATGTCAGCTGCTGTGTGGGCGACCTCTGATTTTTCTTTTTTCCGTTCAGACATGAGTATATATTTTGGCATCTGTCTATAGAATCTATTTGCAGCAGTTATGGCTCCAACTTAATAGATCAAATAGGGAACAAAATCAATTATTATTTGATGTCTTTAACAATGCACAGTAATACAATGTTATCCACTAATATCTATTGTTTAAGTAAATCACTTTTGTTGTACTTTTTTTTCTCTTAGCACCTCTTTGGCAGATGTCCTTCATCGTATTGTACAGCTAATTCAAGATGAAGACTCAGTGAGTTACTGGCTCGGGCTTTGGGCAAGATTGACTGAGTAGTGTAAAAATGTACTAGTTAGAGGTTAAAAGTTACTAGCCCAAAGGGAAAAAATGAATAGTACATTTAAAAGGGATAGTAAAGTCCAAATTAAATTTTCATGATTCAGATAGGGCATGTAATTTTAAACATCTTTCAAATTTACTTTTATCATCAAATTAGCTTTGTTCTTTGGTATTCTTTGTTGAAAGCTAAACCTAGGTAGGCTCATATGCTAATTTCTAAGCCCTTGAAGGCCGCCTCTTATCTCAGTGCATTTTGACAGTTTTTCACAGTTAGATAGTGCTAGTTCGTGTGTGCCATATAGATAACATTGGATTCACTCCCGTGGAGTTACTTACAAGTCAGCACTGATTGGCTAAAATGTAAGTCTATCAAAAGAGCTGAAATAAGGGGGCAGTAGCAGAGGCTTAGATACCAGGTTATCACAGAGGTAAAAAGTATATTTTTATAACAGTGTTAGTTATGCAAAACTGGGGTATAATAAATAAAGGGATTATCTATCTTTTTAAACAATAACATTTTTGGCATTTACTATCCCTTTAATTTTAAAGCTAAGAAAAAGTATTTTTTTATTTGCCTGCTGCAATTTTTTCGTTCCTTTCCTCTCTTTTTTTTTTTTTGTCTGGGTGAGGGCCAAAGGGGTGAAGTTTGGGGAGTTTTCAAGGGTAAGGTGTTTGCCTCACCAACCTGGAAAATCACGAAATTACCAGGATGGAAATAGGGTCAATAAAATTGGCTATAGTTGAAGGGACACAAAACCCCAATTTTTTTAATTTCATGATTTTGATAAGATTGCAAATTTATACAACTGTCCAATTTAATTCTATTATCAAATGTTCTTTGTTCATTTCATATCCTTTGTTGAAAAGCAACGAGGTAAGCTCAGTAGAGTGCACGTGTCTGCAGCATTTTATGGCAGCGGTTCTGAGGGACTGTTATACTTTTGCAAGAGCAGTAGATGGCAGTACTTTTACCTGCCATGTAGTGCTCCAGATATGTGCAGGCTTCTACAACGAATACCATAAGAACAAAGCAAATTTGATAATAGAAATAAATTGGAAACTTTTTTTAAACTTAACGCTATGCTAGTATTATTTCAATAATCATTATATCTATGCATGCTGCGAACCCAGCTAATACACAGGGGGGGGGGTTTCATGTCCCTTTAAGGCACTGGTTTTCAAACATGTCCTCCGGTCTCCCTAACAGGCCAAATTCTAAGCATATCTGAACTGGAGCACAGGTGAAATAATCAGCTGATTAGTAAACCTGGTTATTTTACCGGCTCTCATCTAAGGTCCTGAAAATCTGTCCTGCTGGGGACTACAAAATCCAATAGTTCATCTTCATGCCAGATGAAAAAAGAGGGTGCTGAGGTGAGGGTTGGTTCAAAGAGAGGCATATTTAAAGGACCACTCAGTGCAGTAGAATTGCATAACTAACAAGGACAAGTGCATAATAAAAAGGCAATGATTTAACACCTACTAATTTCATATAAGCAGTAGATTTTTTTTCTGACAAATTTATTGGTTCCCCCATTTTCCGGCCTCTTGTATCATGTGACAGACAGCAGCCAATCACAGACTAGTATACGTATACCCTGTGATCTTATGCACATGCTCAGTAGGATCTGGTTCCCCAGAAAGTGTGAATATAAAAAGACTGCGCAAAATTTGAAAATGGAAGTAAAATGGAAAGTGTCTTAAAACTGCATAATCTTTCTACATCATAAACATTTATTTTATATTGTGTCTCTTTAAAAGTTATACAGTGGCCAAAGAGTGTTGGAATACATTTAGGATAACCAATAAATAATAACTGCAAAAGATACAGTTTAATGAAAGAGAGACAGAAGATAAATGTGTTTTAAAGTTTTTTCAGAGAATGCAAACAAAGGAACATGAAAGCGCTAATTAATAACTTTATTAGTTTTTGATGGCTATTAACTTTTATTTTTGCTTTGCATAGTTTACACTAACAGTCTGTCTTCCCTTCTTTTTACCAAGCCTATTCAGTCACTTTCATTGGCTGACTCCAGACTGAAATCAGGAACAAGCATTCTCCTTAATGCTCTGGGAAGCAACAGCAGCCTTACCAAGATAGATATCAGCGGCAATGCAATAGGGGACACTGGAGCCAAACTGCTGGCCAAAGCTCTGCAAATCAACAGCAATCTCAGGTGACTTTGTCTTATTCCCCGTTTTATGCAGATCTGGGTTTTTCATGTAATTTACTTTCCCGTCCATGTAAGCTGAATTAAAGGGACATAAATGTCAAGAAACACAATGCTCTCTGTACCAATCAAACACTTTACTGTTATTTACTTAAAATACTGATTAACAGCTGGAAAAAATTGTATTTTTCCCTGCTCTCCTAAGCAACACCATAGTTAACTCTTTATTTTAAAGCCTTTAAACTCCCCTTATAAATAAAGCCCCTTTTAATAACCAGGTGATCACTGTTGTAAATATTGATCACCTGGCATGGATAAATGTGCATTTATTTGAGTAGAGGCTCATGGGAACCCCTATATACAAATCAAAGTTACATACATATACCCAAAGGCCTGTATATACAGACCTCCCAACAGTCCCTATTTTATGCTTAAATGATTTTTATTCAGAGTTTTAATACAACAATGTTAGCACATATTTAAAATAACAATGACAATTATCCTTCTATACATATCAATATCTCGTATGTGTTTGTCGAGTCCTTGATATCTACATATGGAGATCTTTGGGAAAGTGTCTTTATCAGAGTCCTGTGTCTCAGATCTCCTACCTCCTTTGCAATTTTTCTTGTTAATTGCAACAAGTCTGCACTTGTGTGGAGAGAACATTTCCCCTCCATACTCAGTTCAAGGAGTACAACTATTTAGGTGCCAACTGTCCCCATTTTAGAGGGAAAGTCCCTGATTCTGAGCTCTGTCCCTCTGAGACAGACATATCTCCCTCATTATAGCATTTCCCTTAGACCCACCCGCAAAACACCCAGAAACACCCACAAACTGCCATGGCACAACCACAGATCACCCAGAAACACCCACAATCCTGCCCACTAACCACCCATGATTCCTCCCCTAGTAACATGGCTCCACCCACAAAATGGTAACGGGCTCCTACCAACCTCCTGTGTCCCTCATTCTCAGAGACAAATGTTGGGAGGAATGTTTATATCTAAGGATAACCCTTTAACCTCTTTCCACCCGGACTTATTTGTCTACATCAGAACAAAGTTCCGATGAAAACAAATAAGTAAAAATTGAAATCACGCGATTCTTCATGCGACCGCATGATTTCAATGATGGGTTTGGGTTAGGGGGGAGTGTCTATAATGTTAGCCACCCCCTCCATTTAGCAAGCGGCTATGGTGGACTGTGGAAAAAAAAAACAATATAAAATATGTGTGAGTTTCTCATTGAAAAATGACCTAAAGTAGGATTTAAATATGAGCAGCATCTAAATACTTCAAAACAGCACAAGGGTAGAGATGGCTCAACGGTTAAAGGGATATATATTGTTTTTCTCAAATAGCAAATTTTGTTTTCTGAATTCAGTGCCCCTTCAAATTATAGGAAAAGTGGTAATATAAATAATAAAACTATATTATCACTTATAATAAAGAATTCATTAATACAATCTTAAAGGGATAGAAAGGTCAAAAATGAAATACGCATGGGTGAATTTCAATTTGAAATATAAACATTTTTGCAATTTGCTTTCATTAGCAAAAATGCTGTTTTTCTGTAGCATACAGAAATATCATGTGAGGGGCCATGCTCCAGTATTCAAACCCCACACCTTTTCAGAGAGTCAACAGTGACTTGTATGACACAAATTGCATATTTAGAAGAAATACACAACAGTGCCACATCTCTGAGAAGGTGTAGTGTTTGAATACTGGTGGAAAAAAGTAATTAGAAAAAGTAAGTTGAACCTTATAGGATAAGAATTTCATGCTATGGAGTAATCTTCTATGTGTGTTGTAATTGTTGTTTTTGACACATATAAAGAGTTGTTAACAAGTATTTATTTAATGACCCCATGTGATCTAATTCTGGAAATAATGAAGAAGCGTATGTCTAATATTTACATTTTCTCCTGTATTAGATGTGATTGGGATTCTTTTTGATCGATGCCCTCATGGGTGCTAGCTGTTTTATGTGTTTTAGTTTCTTGATTTAGAGGAACATCAGTTTCTAATATTGGTAGGATATCCTATAATATAAAAGGCCAAGTGTGTTTGTCCGAAGCTGTCATGCGCAGTAGAGACAGCACACCTGGCCTTAGAGTCCCTACCTGATCTGCTGTTTGCAGCTGGTGCAGGCAGAAGTGGGCGTGGCCAGGCATGGGCGTGGCCATATGTGATGGGGTGGGGCCAGGCATGACGGGGGCGGGGCGGGCGAGGTGGCGCACGCGAGATAGAGGGGAGAGAGATAGAGAGGGGGAGAGATAGAAAGAAGGGGAGAGAACAAAAGAGATGGGAAAGAGCTAAAGATGGGATAAGAGAGAGCAAAAGAGAGGAGGAAGAGCAAGAGAGGGGGGAGAGAGAGCAAAATAGAGGGGGAGAGAGAGAGAGAGGAGAGAGAGGGGGGAGGGACAGAGAGAGGGGGGAGGGGGAGAGAGAGGGGGGGAGGGGGAGAGAGAGGGGGAGGGGGAGAGAGAAGGGGAGGGAGGGGGAGAGAGAGGGGGAGGGGGGGGGGAGAGAGAGGGGGGGGAGAGAGAGGGGGGGGGAGGAGGGAGAGATAGAGGGGGGAGAGGGAGAGAGAGGGGGGAGGGAGAGGAGGGGAGAGAGAGGGGGGAGGGAGAGGAGGGGGAAGGGGGAGAGAGGGGGGAGAGAGAGGGGAAGAGAGAGGGGGAGGGGGAGAGAGAATGGGGGGAGATGGAGAGAGAGAGAGAGAGAGATAGGGGGAGGGGAGAGAGAGGGGGGGGAGGGGGAGAGAGAGAGGGGGGAGGGGGGAGAGAGAGAGGGGGAGGGAGAGAGAGAGAGGGGGGGAGGGGGAGAGAGAGAGAGGGGGGAGGGGGAGAGAGAGAGGGGGAGGGGGAGAGAGAGAGGGGGAAGGGGAGAGAGAGAGGGGGGGAGGGGAAGAGAGAGAGGGGGGAGGGGGGGGAGAGAGAGAGAGAGAGAGAGAGAGGGGGGAGGGGGAGGGGGAGAGGGGGGGAGGAAAAGGGAGAGGGAGGGGGAGAGGTGGAGAGGGAAAGGGAGAGGGAGGGGGAGAGGGGGAGAGGGAAAGGGAGAGGGAGGGGGAGAGGGGGAGAGAGAGGGGGGGGGGGAGAGAGAGGGGGGAGAGAGAGAGGGGGGGAGGGGGCTTTAGGAGTAGAAGCTTTATATTTGGCAAAGAAGCTGGTAATCTGCTTAAAGGGACAAGACACCCCATAATTTTCTTTCATGATTCAGTTAGAACATAACATTTCAAACAACTTTCCATTTTATTTCTACTATCAGAGTTGCTTCATTCTCTTGTTACATTGCTGAAGGAACACTTCTGGCATCTAGTTGGCCAATCACAAGAGACAAATGTGTGCAGGACCAATCAGCAGCCAACTCCCACTAGTAAAGGATTTGTGTGTATTATTTTTCAACAAGGGAAACCAAGAGAACAAAGCACATTTGAAAATAGAAGTGAATTTAAAAGTGTCTTAAAAGTATGATCTATCTGAGTCTTGCAAGATTAATTTTGACTTTCCTATCCCTTTAATAGCCTGTAATTGCTTGGACATATATCTACAGATACTGTTGATGCTTGATCTGCTGGTTCATGTGTTGATTCATACATTTTTTCAGCTTGTTGCTGACAGACTGTTTGGGTGGGTTACAGTGTAAGATTATGTGAGTATAACATGTAATATTTAGATATGTGTTCCTATGAGGATAAGTGTTAAACATAAGGCAATCATGTGTTCTCATCATGTTTTAATTTGTTGTAACTTACAAGGTTTCTTAATAGTAAATGGGTTCTCTGTACCCACCAACCCTGGTACACCAATTCAATTACAACTTATTTGGATATTGAGTTCCAGACCATCTCTTCCTATTCAATAAGTATGATTTACATTAGAGAGTTAGCACCTGTTTTATAGTCAAAACTAGAAAGGGATACTCTCATAAAAATTGAGCATCTTGTAATAATTATGTCACTGTAATGTTATTAGAAGTGTAAATATGTTAACATTTTTATGTTGTTGTTTTTTTGCTTTTGTTAAATGTGTTTAAACTTTACATAACCAAGACACAGGCTATTTGAAGGAGCAGGCAATTGCCTTTCAGTCTTGGGAGTTTGTAAGGGTTAAGGGATCTGATGTAGAGGGGTTTAAATAATTACTCCCTTGCTGCAGCCTGCACTTCTGAGTCTCCAGGGCTGGTAATGTTACCATGCCCATGATGTCACCGTCCATGAATTCCTCCGGCGGTGCCATTTGGCCACCTCGTATGGGGTGTAAACATGTGGGGGAGGGGCGCAATTAGCTTAGAAAGCATCCCTCCCTGCAGGTGACAACACGTGGTCATCATCCTCACTAAACACATAGCATTGTCATCCGCACTAAATGGGTTAATTATCTTGGTATGCTTTGTTGAAGGAGCAGCAATGTGCTACTGGGAGTTAGGTGAAGTCATTAAGTGAGCCAATGACAAAAGACATACGGTGGTAGTGTAGCCACCAATCACCAGCTAGCTCCCAGTAGTACATTGTTGCTCCTGGCCCTACCTAGGTATGCTTTTCCACAAAGGTTAGCACAAGAACAAAGCAAAATAGATAAGAGGAGTAAACTGAAAAGTTGTTTAAAATTGCATGCTTTATATGAATCATGAAAGTTTAATTTTAACTTTATTGTCCCTTTAACTATGAGTTTAAACCATTTGTCCAGGTTAAACACATAATTCTGTTACAAATAGTTAATTAATACAATGTTCCAACACAGAACATTTTATTATTGCTTTTTTATGTCCGTTTAATGTGCCGCTTTACTGTTATCAACTACAAACTGGCTTTGTCATGACAACATATAAATGCGAAGTATAATGAAGAATGAAACTGGGGAAATACCAAATGGCCAGATTACGAGTTTTGCGTTATGAGGGGTGTGGTGCCAACTTGCTTGTTATTGTCACTGCTCACTTCCCTACAACGCTGGTATTAAGGGTTTTTACAAACCCGGCGTTAAAAGACAAAAAGTGAGCGTAGAGCAAAATTGAGCTCCATACCGCACTCCAATACCAGCGCTGCTTAAGTCAGCGGTAAGCTGGTTTTACGTGCTCGTGCACGATTTCCCCATAGACATCAATGGAGAGAGCCGGCTGAAAAAAAGTCTAACACCTGCAAAAAAGCAGCGTAAAGCTCAGTAACGCAGCCCCATTGATTCCTATGGGGAAACAAATTTTATGTTTACACCTAACACCCTAACATGAACCCAGAGTCTAAACACCCCTAATCTTACACTTATTAACCCCTAATCTGCCGCCCCGACATCGCTGACACCTACATTATACTTATTAACCCCTAATCTGCTGCCCCAACATTGCCGACACCTACATTATATTTATTATTAACCCCTAATCTCCCGCCCCCAATGTCGCCGCAACCTACCTACACTTATTAACCCCTTTTTTTGCCGCCCCCAATGTTGCCACCACTATAATAAACATATTAACCCCTAAACCGCTGCACTCCCGCATCACAAACACTAGTTAAATATTATTAACCCCTAATCTGCCATCCCTAACGTCGCCGCCACTATATTAAATTTATTAACCCCTAAACCTAAGTCTAACCCTAACACCCCTTAACTTAAATATAATTAAAATAAATCTAATTAAAACCTACTATTAATAACTAATTCCTATTTAAAACTAAATACTTACCTGTGAAATAAACCATAAGATAGCTACAATATAACTAATAGTTACATTGTATCTAGCTTAGGGTTTATTTTTATTTCACAGGTAAGTTTGTATTTATTTTAACTAGGTAGAATAGTTACTAAATAGTTATTAACTATTTAATAACTACCTAGCTAAAATAAATACAAATTGACCTGTAAAATAAAACCTTACCTGTCTTACACTAACACCTAACCTAACCCTACAATTAAATAAATTCCCTAAATTAAATACAATAAGCTAAATTACAAAAAAAAAAAAGAAATGACAAGATCTTTAAACTAATTACACCTAATCTAATAGCCCTATCAAAATAAAAAAAGCCCACCCAAAATAAAAAACCCTAGCCTAAATTAAACTACCAATAGCCCTTAAAAGGGCCTTTTGCGGGGCATTGCTCCAAATAAATCAGCTCTTTTACCTGTAAAAAAAAATACAAACAACCCCCTCAACACTAAAACCCACCACCCACACAACCAACCCCCCAAATAAAACCCTAACTAAAAAATCCTAAGATCCCCATTGCCATATAAAGGGCATTTGAATGGGCATTGCCCTTAAAAGGGCATTTAGCTCTATTGCGGCCCAAACCCCTAATCTAAAAATAAAACCCACCCAATACACCCTTAAAAAATACTAACACTAACCCCCGAAGATCCACTTACAGTTTTGAAGAGCCGACATCCATCCTCAACAAAGCCGGGAGAAGTCTTCATCCAAGCGGTAAGATGTCCTCCATCTTCAAGACATCCGGCGCGGAGCATCCTCTTCAATCGACGGCTTCTTCTGGAATGAAGGTTCCTTTAAATGACGTCATCCAAGATGGCATCCCCTAGATTCCGATTGACTGATAGGATTCTATCAGCCAATCGGAATTAAGGTTGAAAAAAACCTATTGACGGGATAGGCTGTTTCGCTCACTTTTTGGCCTCCCAGGACAAGCTCGTAATTCCGGCGCTATGGAAGTCCCATAGAAAAAAGACTATACACAATTTGCGGAAGTTGATTTGCGGTAAGGCCAAGAAAGTGTGCGGTGCCCCTAAATCTGCAAGACTCATAATACCAGCGGTAGTAAAAAAGCAGCATTATGAGGCTTAACGCTGCTTTTTTACTCATAACGCAAGACTCATAATCTAGCCGAATGTTTGCAAACTACCTTTAGATCTCATTGTCACTTCTTTCACCATCTCAGTTTTCAATCGGATGACAGATAATTATTAATATGTTAATGTTTCAGTGCCTCGGGTTTTGACTGCCCTAATAAATTGTAATATTTTTTTTTATGACAGGACAGTTATTTGGGACAGAAATAATACAACAGCCAGTGGATTTCTGGATGTTGCCCATGCTTTAGAAAGGTAAGTTCTTGGATATATATCAGTATTTTCCACAGAGAATTTTATCAGCCGGTGGCATTATAAATTATCCGGATTGGAGAGAATAATTCGTAATAGTATAGCATTTTTGTGTTATTTATAAATGATATTTAGGCTATCCAAAGCACAAGTTAATTGCATAATTAAAAAAAAAAAAAAAAGCTTATGATAAATTATGCAATTAACAACGAACACTGAAAATAAAATTAATATAAACTAATTTTAATGTAGTAAGTTTTAACTGTGTGGTTAGTTAAATCAACCCATTAAAGGGACATTAAACACTAAATACATGCTAGATAGAATGATGCATTCAAAGAAAAGATTAGTCCATGACTAACATGTAGATGTATTTTTTAAAGTTTCATTAGTTGTTTAAAAAGTGACAAAATAAGTGTAAAGTTTTAGTGTCTATAAAACACTGGGAGCTGTCATGTTGTAACTTGTGTTACCTTCTCTGCTGTGGCCAATTAGGGCCAGTTATAAATAGGTCACTAGAGTGTGCAGCCAATGGTTGTGCTGGATTTAACAGTGTTCTGCACTTCCATTTCTAACAGGAACTGAAAAGCTCACAATTTCAGAATGGAATTACAGACAAAGAGGACAAAATAAATAATGAAAGTATATTGCAGAGTTGTTTCATTATATACAATTTATCATTTTATATTACCATCTCAAAGTGTTTAATGTCCCTTTAAGGGCTAGATTAGGAGTGGAACAAAATTTAGCGTTCTCGCTTGTGCTTTAAAGGGACAGTCTACACCAAATTTTTTCTTATTTAAAAAGATAGATAATCCCTTTATTACCCATTCCCCTTTGCAGACAGCCTCCTTATCTAAGTGCCTTTGTTAGACATGCAGTGTAGTCAATCAGTGAAGACTCCTAAATAACTTCATGGGAGTGAGCACAATGTTTTCTATATGACACATGTGAACTAGCACAGTCTAACTGTGAAAAACTTTCAAAATGCTCTGAGCTAGGAGGCGGTTTTCAACTGTTTAGAAATCAATTTGAGCCTAGCTAGGTTTAGCTTTTCAAAAATACCGCCAAGGGAACAAAGCAAATTTGATGATAAAAGTAAATTGGAAAGTTGTTTAAAATTGCATGCCCTATCTGAATCATGAAAGTTTAGTTTTGACTTTACTGTCCCTTTAACTTCACTAGACTAAGGCTTTTTGTGCGCTTCAGGTTGCACTTGTATTATGAGTTGAAAGTAAAAAATTAGCACAACCTCATTAACGTATTCCACAATAAACTTAAATGGAGCTTGAAAACTGATAAAACTAACATCCATACTCGTGCGTGTTTATTCCCAGGCACTCAACCCGACATGAATTATGAATATTTGACATTCCAATGTTCTTCACATAGAATATGTTGTATTTATTCTTAAATTAATATTTTTATATATAATGTTTTTTTGGTAAAATGTATATCTATCTACATATATACTGTGTATGTATATGTGTGTATATTATTATTATTATTATTATCATTTATTTGTATAGCGCCGCCAAATTCCGTAGCGCTGGGTACAATGATAGGGGTATACAATGACAAAGATTTGGGATAAAATACAAAACATAACAAAACTAAACAAATCTAGCACAGGAGGAAGAGGGCCCTGCTCCGGAGAGCTCACAGTCTATAGGTTTAGGGTGCAGAGACATAAGGTTGGGGTAGCTTGTTACATCGGTTGTTTATGCAGCAGTTTATGTACATGTATTAGTTTGGTTCGGATGTGGGATGGAGGAGAGATTGTAAGCCTCTCTGAATAGGTGGGTTTTCAAGGATCGTCTGAAGCTATACAAGGTTGGAGACAGTCTAATGGAGCGGGTAGAGAGTTCCAGAGGACAGGAGCAGCACGTGTGAAGAGGAGTGTAGAGACGTAGGTCAGAGGTTAATTGAAGAGGACGGGATGGGGAATATTTCACGATGAGAGAGGAGATATAGTTGGGAGTTAGACTGTCGAGTGCTTTGTAGGTTAGGGCTAATACTTTAAATTGTATTCTGGAGTGTATGGGGAGCCAGTGTAGAGACTGGCAGAGCGGAGCAGCTGATGTAGATCATCGACTTAGGTGGATGAGTCTAGCAGAAGCATTCATAATAGATTGGAAGGAGGAGAGGCGGTGTTTTGGAAGGCCATTTAAGAGTGGATTGCAATAATCAATGCGTGACAGGATGAGGGAATGAATAAGTATTTTTGTAGTTTTTTGAGTAAGGAAGGGACAAATTCTGGAAATGTTGCGTAGGTGTGAACGGCAGGATTTGGTAAGCGTTTGTATATGTGGGTTGAATGTGAGTTCTGAGTCTAGTGTGACCCCAAGGCAGTGGACCTGGGGTGAGGTGTTGAGAATAGAGTCTCCAACCATCAGAGAAATGTCAGGTGTCGGATGTCTTGAAAGAGGGGGGATAAGAAGCAGCTCAGTTTTGGACAGATTGAGTTGGAGGTAGTGTGAAGACATCCAAGAGAAAATTGCAGAGAGGCAGTCAGAAATCTGGTTGAGTAAAGAGGGAGAGATATCAGGAGAGGAAAGATAGATTTGGGTATCATCAGCATATAGGTGGTACTGGAATCCAAAAGAGGCTATAAGTTTTCCAAGGCAGGATGTATAAAGAGAGAAAAGCAAAGGACCCAAGACAGAGCCTTGTGGTACTCCAACTGAGAGAGGCATAGGATCACAAGATATGTTGTTAAAGGAAACTGAAAACGAGCGGTTTGAAAGATATGATGCAAACCAGGAGAGGGCTGTGTCTCGGATGCCAAATGAATGTAGTATTTTTAGGAGGAGAGGGTGGTCAACTGTGTCAAAAGCTGCGGACAGGTCAAGAAGAATTAGTAAGGAGTAATGGCCTTTTGCTTTAGCTGATAACAGGTCATTTGTTACTTTAGCAAGAGCGGTTTCTGTTGAGTGTTTAGGGCGGAAACCAGATTGTAGTGGATCAAGTAAGGAGTTAGTTGTGAGAAATTGAGTTAGCTGATTATAGACTAGTCGTTCCAATAATTTTGAAGCAGAGGGAAGTAAGGAGACCGATCGATAGTTAGAAGGTGTGGAGGGGTCAAGCAAGGGCTTTTTTAGGATTGGTATGATTGACGCATGCTTGAATGTGTCAGGAAATGTGCCAGCAGTGAGAGATTGGTTAAAGAGATGAGTTAGGGTAGGGGTTAGTGAAGCAGAGAGAGAGGGAATAAGTTGTGAAGGAATAGGGTCAAGTGGGCAGGTTGTGAGATGAGCCAAGAATAGGAGTGCAGAGACTTCTTCCTCTGTTACAGGAGGGAAGTAGCATAGATTTTTGTTAATAGAAGGGGTGGGTAGCATCGCTGGGTTTGCGGGGTGCGAGGTGCAGATCTCTTTTCTAATGGTGTCAATTTTATTTTTGAAGTGATCAGCAATAATTTGAGCAGTGAGGTTGGTAGTGGGTGGGGGGGGGGCAGGTGGACGTAGAAGGGAGTTAAAGGTTGAGAACAGTTTTCTGGGGCTGGATGTGTGAGATGACACAAGGGAGGAGAAATAGTCTTGTTTGGCCAGGCTGAGCGCAGAGTTGTAGGACTTAAGGGTGAATTTATAATGTTGGAAATCAGCAAAGGTGTGTGATTTCCTCCACTGCCGTTCAGCGGCCAGTGAGCATCGCTGAAGATATCTGGTCTGTTTAGTGTGCCACGGTTGCCGTCCAGTGATTGATGTACGTCGAAGAGTGGAGGGTGCAGTTTTGTCAAGTGTTGATTTTAGTGCCGAATTATACTGTAGAGTCACAAGGTTTGGACAAGAGAGGGATGAAATGTCAGAGAGCAGAGGACTCAGTTGAGTGGAAAAGTCTGTGAGATCCAAGTCATTTAAATTCCTGTGAGGTAGCAGTTTTTTGGGGGCTTGCAAAGATGTAGCAGGTAGAGTAAGAGAGAAAGTTAATAGATGGTGGTCAGAGAGAGGAAAGGGGAAGTTAAGGGAGTTGGAAACAGCACAGAGATTTGTGAAGACCAGGTCTATGGAGTTGCCTTCACAGTGTGTTGGAGATGTAGTCCACTGGGACAGGCCTAAAGAGGTGGTAAGGGATAGAAGGTTAGAGGCAGCAGGTGTGTTAGGCTTATCAAGGGGTATGTTGAAGTACCCTAAGATGAGAGAAGGGACATTAGAAGAGAGAAAATGTGGAAGCCAGGCTTCAAAGTGGTCCAGAAATTGTGATGCTGGGCCAGGGGGCCGATAGATAACTGCAACACGAAGAGCTATAGGGGAGAAGAGGCGAATAGCGTGAACTTCAAAAGATGAGAAGGAAAGAGAGGGGGCTGAAGGAATGCAGTGGAAGGTACTGTGTGGAGACAGGAGAATTCCTACTCCTCCTCCTTGTTTGTCTCCAGGCCTGGGAGTGTGACTGAAGTACAGGCCGCCATAGGACAGAGAGGCTACAGCAGTTGTGTTAGAGGAGGAAAGCCAAGTTTCAGTGAGGGCTAACAGGTTTAGTGAACGTGCGATAAATAGGTCGTGAATAGATGTAAGCTTATTGCATATATATATATATATATATATATATATATATATATATATATATCGGTATAGATATATGCAGATATATACATATATAGGAATAGCTAGGTAAAAATCGAAAATGTTCTGTTATGTGAAGAACTTAGGAATGCAAAATATTTACAGTAAAAACACAGTTAAAACCCACTATAAAATATTAATATTGAATTAATATGCTTTTTCATGTTTCAGGTATTTGACTGCATAGTGCAACAATGTGTATATGTATACATATATGTATATATGTATTTATTTGTTTTACTGTATATGTACTGTACATATTTCACATTCCAATGTTTTTCACATACAGGATAATGTCCTTTTTTATTATAAATACATATAGCTATTTATACCTATATTTATATAACTATTCCTATAGATATATAGGTATACTGTAGATAAGTATTTTACATGAACAGTATCAGATATTTATAGAAATATTTATTTAATAATGAAAAGTAAATTATTTTCTATGTGAAGAACATAGGAATGTAAATTATACGTTTTGTGCATCATGTTTAGATTAGGATTTAGCGGTTATTATTTACTATTTTCTAAGTAATATTTAAATAACCCACATAAAAAGGTTTCATGTGCGCTAACCAGACAGTTTTAAGATCTATATTGCAAAACACGATGCACAAAACACATTTTCCTTCCTAACATAGGGAGAATCCACGGCTTCATTCCTTTCTGTTGGGAAATATAACACCTGGCAACCAGGAGGAGGCAAAGACACCCCAGTCAAAGGCTTAAATATCCCTCCCACTTCCTCATTACCCCAGTCATTCTTTGCCTTTCGTCACGTTAGAAGGTGATGCGAACATGCAAATTATTCGCCTAAATGCAAAGGCATCTGGCTTTGTGGTCCTAGCCCGCCGGATGCTCTGGTTGAAGTCTTGGTCTGCGGATATGACTTTTAAGTCCAGACTCCTTACTCTTCCCTTCAAGGGAAAGATTTTATTTGGTCCAGGCCTGGACTTTATTATTTCTACGGTTACCGGAGGCAAGGGTGCCTTCCTACCGCAAGATAAGAAGAACAAGTCTAAGGGACGACAATCTTCTAATTTTCGTTCCTTTCGTTCTGACAAATCCCAACGACAACAATTCTCCTCCAACCCTGAACAACCCAATAGTACTTGGTAGCCGGCTTAGTTCTGGAATAAATCCAAGCAGAATAAAAAGCCTGCTGAATCCGTATGTCTTGTAGGTGGTATCTCAGGGATACAAGATAGGCTTCAAATCTCATCCACCAAGGGGCAGATTCCTTCTCTTGAATCTGTCTACCAGACCAGAAAAGAGGTATGCCTTTCTAGGGTGCATTCTGGATCTATCCTCCTTAAGAGTTGTTGTCTCGGTGCCTATTGAAGAAAGAGGTTTGGGGTTTATTCAAACCTTTTTGTGGTCCCAAAGAAGGAGGGAACTTTCAGCCCAATTCTGGACTTAAAGTGCTTAAACAAATTTCTCATTGTCCCTTCCTTCATGATGGAGATGATAAGGTCCATCCTTCCTTTAATTCAGGAAGACCAGTTTATGACCACTATAGATCTAAAGGATGCTTACCTTCATGTTCCAATCCACAGGGAATACTTTCAGTTCCTGAGGTTTGCATTCCTGGACCATCACTTCCAGTTCATTGCCCTTCCGTTTGGCCTAGCTACGGCTTCAATAATCTTTACAAAGGTTCTGGGGGCTCTTCAAGCCATTGCCAGAACTCAGGGTATTGCAGTAGGCCCATACTTGGACGATATTCTGGTGCAAGCACCATCCTTTCGTCTTGCGGAAGAATTCTCAGAGTCCCTTCTCAGTCTTCTTTGATCACATGGATGGAAGATAAACTTGGAAAAGAGTTCTTTAACCCCAAGTACCAGGGTGGAATTCCTGAGTACTATTATAGACTCCATATCCATGAGGATATTTCTAGCAGACCAGAGACATTGCAAGCTAACTTTGGCATGTCTTGCTCTCTGGACCTCCTTGAGTCCCTCTGTGGCTCAGTGTATGGAGGTGATTGGTTTAATGGTGTCCTGCATGGACATCATTCCTTTTGCCAGCTTCCGTCTCAGACCTTTACAATTGTGCATGCTGAGGCAGTGGAACGGCGATCATTCAGATCTGTCTCAACAGATTGTGTTAGACAGCTGGTCGAGAGAATTGCTATCTTGGTGGTTCTGTCCAGATCATCTGTCCCGAGGGACATTCTTCTTAAGACCATCCTGGGAGATTATGACTATGGACGCAAGCCTATCCAGATGGGGAGCAGTTTGGGGTGCCAGGAAGGCACAGGGGTTGTGGACTCAGGAGGAGTCCTCCCTCCCGATCAATATTTTGGAACTACGGGCAGTCTTCAAGGCCTTGAAGGCTTGGCCACTTCTGGGTTTGTCCCAGTTTATCAGATTCCAATCAGACAATATAACCTTGGTGGCTTACATCAACCATCAGGGGGGAACGAGAAGTTCCTTGGCGATGAAGGAAGTATCTCAGATTCTGGAGTGGGCGGACGCTCACAGCCGTTTGCTGTCAGTGATCCACATTCCGGGTGTGGACAACTGGGAGGCGGATTTTCTCAGCAGGCAATCCTTCCATCCAGGGGAATGATCTCTCGATCCCAAGGTGTTTGCAGAGATATGCAGCAAGTGGGGGACACTGGAGATAGATCTCATGGTGTCCTGTCTCAATACCATGCTTCCCAGGTACAGGTCGAGGTTGAGGGATCCCCAAGCGGATCTAATAGATGCACTAGCAGTGCCCTGGAGGTTAAAACTCCTATATCTTTTTCCTCCATTACCACTTCTTCCTCGAGTGGTGGACCGCATCAAGCAGGAGCGGGTATCAGTAATCCTGGCCGCAAAGGACGTGATTCGCGGATCTAGGGGGGGTGTCCTCATCTCCTCCATGGAAGTTACCTTGTCACAGAGACCTGCTGATACAAGGTCCATTTGTTCATCAAAATCTAGATTCTCTGAGGCTGACTGCATGGAGATTGAACGCTTAGTCTTAGCCAAGAGAGGTTTCTCTGAGTGTGTCATTGATACTCTTATTCAAGCATGTAAATTTGTTACTTGGCGTATCTACCACAAGTTGTGGAGGACCTACTTATTCTGGTGTGAAGAGTGTGGTTTTTCCTGGTACAGAGTTAAGGTTGCCAGGATCTTTTCTCCAGAATGAGCTGGAGAAGGTCCTTTTTGCTAGTTCCCTGAGGAGACAGATTTCGGCCCTGTCCGCTTTATTGCACAAGAGAGCTTCCAGACGTGCAGTCTTTTGTTAAGGCTCTGATTAGGATCAGACCTGTGTTTAGATCTGGGGATCCTTTTTGGAGCCTAAATCTTGTTCTTTGGGTTTTGCAACAGCTTCCTTTTGAGCCTCTGCATTCCGTTAACATTAAATTGTTATCTTGGAAGGTTCTCTTTTTATTAGCTATTGCCTCTGCGTGCAGAGTTTTTGAGATATCTACTTTGCATTGTAACCCCCTTATCTGATTTTTCATGCAGATAAGGCAGTTTTACGTACTAAATAAGTTTTTATTCCTAAGATTGTGTCAGATTGCAACATCAATCAGGAGATTGTGGTTCCTTCCTTGTGTCCTAATCCTTCTTCATCGAAGGAATGCTTACTTCACAATTTGGATATGGTTCGCGCCTTGAAGTTCTATCTTTAGGCTACTAAGGAGTTTAGACAATCTTCCTCTTTGTTTGTTGTCTATTCGGAGAAGCATAAGGGGCAGAAGGCTACTTCGACTTCCCTATCTTTTTGGTTAAGGAGTGTCATCCACTTAGCTTACGAGACAGCGGGACTTCATCCTCCTGAGAGGATAATGGCTCATTCCACTAAAGCAGTGGCTTCCTCTTGGGCTTTTAAGAACAAGGCCTCTATGGATCAGATTTGTAAGGCTTTTCAAAATTTTACAAGTTTGATGTTTTTGCTTCGGCTGAAGCAGAAAGTTTTGAAGGCTGTGGTGCCCGCAGAATAGGGTACGCCTCTTCCTTTTTGTTCCCTCCCGTTATTCATTCAGTGTCCTCTGGAGCTTGGGTATAGTTTTCCCAACAGTAAGGAATGAAGCTGTGGACTCTCCCTATCTTGGGAAGGAAATCATCATTTATGCTTACCAGATAAATTCCTTTCCTTCCGGATAGGGAGAGTCCACGGTCCCCGCCCGTTTTTTCTTGTATATGGGTGGTCCCCTAATATTCATTTTATTCTTCTGGCACCATTTATACCCTAATGTTTCTCCTACTTTTCCTTGTTCCCTCAGCAGAAGGACTAGGGAAATAAGGAAGTGGGAGGGATATTTAAGCTTTTGGCTGGAGGAAATGATATGGTAAGAATAAATTATGTTTTAAATTCCTATCTTCTTCATATAAAAAATAATGTACTTTTTATTATTAAATATATATATATATATATATATATATATATGATACTGTGATATGCAGATATAGATATGCAAATATAGATATGCTAAATAACATTATCCTGTCATTGAAGAACATTAGAATGTGAAATATGTACAGTAAATATACAGTAAAACACAAATACATATGTACACACACACACACACACACACACACACACACACACACACACACACACACACATATATATATATATATATATATATATATATATATATATATATATATATAGATAGATAGATAGATAGATAGATAGATAGATAGATAGATATGTATATGCATGTATATCTATGTTAAAGCCCTTTGCAGTCTTTTTTCCTAACACCTGAGACCTGATATCTTTGAGCCCTTATAACTTTTGATTGCAATATTTTTTTTTTAATAAATCTTATTAGATAGTGTTATTATGGGGGTATGTAACTGTACTTTTAAATGCATTTTTTTATGTTTTTTGTGCAACTTTTTATTCAAGCATAACAGTTATCTAGAGCTCTGAGGTCACTCTATCCCGGTGTGCGTTAAACTCAATTGCACTTAAGCAAACGCGTTTACTTTCAACTTGTAATACGTAAGCTACTTCCAACATGCACAAACACCCGTGATAAACCCGATATCACTTGCGCGCAACTGTTAGCACAACACTCGTAATCTAGCCCATTATTTATTTGTACCTTGTAGCCCCTACTAACCCTTAAGTCCTAATATTCAAAACCTCGCCGACATGGAGAGAAATCACACACAATCTTTGGGATTTTTTTAAACCTTGTATTGTAATGTAGGAGTCTATGTCTCACAAATATAACACTACATAGCAACATAAACATGTCTCAAATTTAAAATTTGTGTTTAGAATAATGTTTTAAGGGCCTCACCGCACTGTCTTAGAATATCTCGCCTGAGCAGCACAGTTCTTGAATATCTGGCTATTAGTGTGATAATTCACTACCATATTAACCCCTTCCTACCCTAACTTCACATAACACCCAAGTTACTGTTCCCTCTTCCTCATTTATTCCATAAAATTGTCACCCCCAGCACAAAATCCGCCACAGGGACTTCTATTAATCATCCTCCAATGACAACCCATTGTACAACCACTCATTAAATCCACCAGCACCCAAGAGCTTATTGTTGCATGATTCCCAGTAGAAGGTTAATATTCTCAAAATAGGAGTGCAATGTCCCTGACCTATTCTGCTGATGTTATGTTCTATATGCATACATTTTATCTGGTTATAACTGCTGCCATGGTAAATGCTTAATAGCTTTTAAAACCTCAAGAGGTGCCACGTCACATTTTTGCACTAAAGTGGGTGCCCAGTGTAGTGTCTCTTAAAATACAATAGTAGACAAGTCATTTCTATAGGAATCAATTGGCACACTGAGGGATGAGTGATAAACTGCAGACCTCTGTTTATGTTACCATTACTGACAATAGCACATATACTGTGATATACTTATTGCTACCCTCAAAGGGTTTCTAATCCTTTAAGTAGGTTATCAAATGATTTATCAACAGAATTTTCATACACCTTCATGGCTAATTTTGTTGAATAAAAAGTATAAATAAACTTTTATTTTAAAGAAATAGAATATACTTTATAAATTATTGGTTCATATAATTATATACATTTAATACAGTTTTTAAAGCAATAAATACATTGCTTACAATTTTGGATTTTGGATATGGTTGCCACTTTTTTGCAGATTGAATCAATTTGACCAGGTTTTGAGGAATGTATACTCTTGCAAAGTAGACTAAAAAATGCGTACAAATGTTATACTAAATTCTAAAAACTTAAATGTCCTTTTAGTAGTTAATCATTTATCTCATTCTGCTCGGTTTGTTTGATACCTTTTTTTCCCCAGGAATTATACTCTCTGTTCCATGCCTTTCCCACTCAGTGATGTATCCCAAGCATATCGAATGAATCCTGTGAAAACAGAGGAGGCTTTACACAAGGTTTGTACAAGGATTGATCAGTTTTATGGAATTGTAACAGCAAGAATTAAATGTATAAATATGATTATTTAGTTATATTAAAGGGCCATGATACCCAAATGATGAAACACTTTAAAGTGATGCAGCAAAGCTGTATTAAGCTGACTAGAAAATATCACCTGAACATCTCTATGTAAAAAAGAAAGATATTTTACCTCAAAATGTCCTAAGTATTCACACCCCATTGTAAAGGACTTTAAGCAGCAAATCAGTATGTCTGTCCCGGGACTTGCAAGGGAGTGTGTCTCATGTTATTATTACACTCATGTTATTTCCCTATTCAGTTTAAGGAAGTTTACTATGAAATCTCATGAGACTTAAAGGGACATGAACCCAACATTTTTCTTTCATGATTCAGATAGAGAATACAATTTTTAACAACATTCCAATTTACTTCTATGATCTAATTTGCTTCATTCTTTAGATATCCTTTGTTGAAGCAATAACAATGCACAACGGTGAACCAATCACATGCGGCATCTATGTGCAGCCACCAATCAGCAGCGACTGAGCCTATTTAGATATGCTTTTCAACAAATATCAAAAGAATGAAGCAAATTAGATAATACAAGTAAATTGGAGAGTTGTTTAAAATGGTCTGCTCTTTATAAATCATGAAAGAATAAAATTGGGTTTCATGTCCCTTTAAGGGAAATCTCATGAGATCATAGTAAAAGAGTTCATGACTTCAGCATTGCTGAAGCTGATTGGCTGCTGTTCATTTATTTTCTTTTTTTTTTTACTGCAGCTGCCAGCTGTTCAGTAACTCAAAGATAACTTTTTACACAGCACTTACTCTGGTGAGCTGAGGAAATTGTGAGGTAAAATATCTTCCTTTTTTTTACATGATATTTTCTGTCAGCTTTTTACAGTTATGCTGCATCACTTTCAAGTGATTTAGCATATGAGTATCATATCCCTTTAAAATGTGCTAGTGTTAGTCCACCTTTACCTTTCTAAATTCCATTTTCTTTTTCTTAATAATAATTTGTATTAAATTAAGACAATGTCATTATACAGAAAAGAAGTAAAGCATCAATACATTATTAAGAGACACAAATAGATTTCCAAAATGAAATACTAAGGGGCCTATTTAACAAGGTGCGGACGGACATGATCCGATATTGCGGATCATGTCTGCCGCACATCGATAAATGCCAACAGCGTAGGCTGTCGGCATTTAACATTGCACCAGCAGTTCCTGTGAACTGCTGGTCCAATGCCGCCCCCTGCAGATTCACGGCCAATTGGCTGCTAGCAGGGGATGTCAATCAGCCCAATTGTATTGGATCGGGTCGATTTCTTGCGAGTTCTGTCCGTCTCCTCAGAGCAGGCGGACTGGTTATGGAGCAGCGGTCTTTAAACACGGGCTTCAAGCTCCATACAGAGCTTAATAAATATGCCCCTAAGGCAAATAATACTCCTGTATAGAACAAAGTACATCTCTGAAGAAGCACTGAAAAACAAATATACTGTATGTATAAGCTATCTACAATTGAAATAGAGACATATTAAATTGTGGACACTACCCGTGAAAGGTCCCGTAACTAACGGCCATAAGAAAGTGAGGAAAGTTATTATCTCTCTCGTCACTTTCATACCCCCCCTCTTAGAAACTGGCACTTGTAACAATCTAGAACATTCAACCATTAATGTGCTCTCTTGGTATCCTTTGTTTAAAAGCATACCTAGGTAGGCTCAGGAGCATGCTCGTGTCTGGAGCACTGTATAGCAGCTGTGCTTTTGAAACGTGTATGCTCTTAGGGTGCCTGTTAACAAAATAAATTTTAGTATAAAAACTTAATTGGATTGTTTTTTTATTGCATGCTGTATCTAAATACTCTTATCACATGCAGTTTTATGCCCCCTTAAATATAATTGCAGGATAAAAGGCTAAGTAATGGCTTGTTGTTGTAATTAGCAAATTATATGAACCTTATATATTATATGAGCCCTTTAGTAAGCCTACCCTATGTAACCTAAGGACAGAAACAAGCACACTAGATGTAATCACTTTTGCTGTGGATTTTATTTAATGTTGTTTTGTTTTGTTTTTACAGATACAAAGTTATCTTGTCAGAAACAATCAAATGGTACAAAATCCACCTGAAAAGGTCAACGTTCTAGAAGAGGAAACAACCTCTATATTATCACAGGAGGTGATTAAAATGTTCATAGATATTTAGTAATTGCCTCTATGTCCCTATGATTTTATGAGTGAAGATATTTTGTTAAATAGATCTGAAAATGTCAGATACTTAAAGGGACATGAAACTCAAACTTTTTCTTTCATGATTGAGAGAGAACATACAATTTTAAACAAATTTTCAGTTTAATTCGACTATCAAATTTGCTTTGTTGTCTTGGTATCGTTTGTTGAAGGTGCAGCACTGCACTGCTGGGAGTTAGCTGAACACTTTAAGTGTGCCAATAACAAGAGACATATACTG
The DNA here is from genome assembly GCF_027579735.1 of Bombina bombina. Lineage (NCBI taxonomy): Eukaryota > Metazoa > Chordata > Amphibia > Anura > Bombinatoridae > Bombina > Bombina bombina. The sequence continues at coordinate 875,198,168 of NC_069499.1, forward strand.
TATGCACAACTACCTATCAGGTATGCTTTTCAACAAAGGATGCCAAGGGAACAAAGCAAAATAGACATAGAAAAAAATAGACAGAAATAGAAGTAAACTGGAAAAGGTGTTTAAAACTGCATGTTATCTCTCAAATATGAAAAAAAAAATTAGTTTAATGTCCCTTTAAAAATGTTATGACATTTAATATTATTTAAAACTAGTAATTTACAGGTGTATTTTTAATGATTTTTTGTGTAAAAACCTTGCATTGCTCTTTGAGTGCTTCTCTTTTTTTATTAGGCAGACTAATATGTAGTTTTGCTCCATCCATAAAAGTTTTATTTCTTTCATGTAATTAACAAGAGTCCATGAGCTAGTGACGTATGGGATATACATTCCTACCAGGAGGGGCAAAGTTTCCCAAACCTTAAAATGCCTATAAATACACCCCTCACCACACCCACAAATCAGTTTTACAAACTTTGCCTCCAAGGGAGGTGGTGAAGTAAGTTTGTGCTAGATTCTACGTTGATATGCGCTCCGCAGCAAGTTGGAGCCCGGTTTTCCTCTCAGCGTGCAGTGAATGTCAGAGGGATGTGAAGAGAGTATTGCCTATTGAATGCAGTGATCTCCTTCTACGGGGTCTATTTCATAAGGTTCTCTGTTATCGGTCGTAGAGATTCATCTCTTACCTCCCTTTTCAGATCGACGATATACTCTTATATTTACCATTACCTCTACTGATTCTCGTTTCAGTACTGGTTTGGCTTTCTACAAACATGTAGATGAGTGTCCTGGGGTAAGTAAGTCTTATTTTCTGTGACACTCTAAGCTATGGTTGGGCACTTTATTTATAAAGTTCTAAATATATGTATTCAAACATTTATTTGCCTTGACTCAGAATGTTCAACTTTCCTTATTTTCAGACAGTCAGTTTCATATTTGGGATTATGCA